>NC_140587.1:387926306-388589639 GCF_964204655.1 Triturus cristatus | reverse complement strand
TAGGAAAATTAGAGATCGTCCTTAATTCTCTAAAAAAGGTTACGATATAAAATATAGATCATTCAAGTTTAATAGATAGAATGTGGTTTGAATCCTCCCCCCAAAAAATGGGGAAGTGATTTCAATTCTGCATGTGCCATCATAAAAAAATGTATTACACAAACATTGTTCCAACTGATCCATACATGCCTGCACTAAGAAATTACACTTTGAGCTACTTTGTAATATTCTGAATTCATTTAAATGTTTGTGAGGGAAGATTAAAGTCATTGCTTAATCATCAGGTGTAGAGCCTGGCAAAATATATATTTGTGCAGATTATACATCTCCATTCAAAGGTGTATGGTCACTGGTGGCTTTAGGCCAAAATTGTCTCAGATTCGCTGGATAATTTTCACATGACCGGAAACTGCATAAATGCTAAACATTTATAAATCTTGTAACCAGAATTTGTATTAAAAATTGTCCTTTTGTACCTTATAAATTCGTAAGTTTGGCAGGTGTTTTCTAGGGTAAAGAGTATATATTGCTAAATTTGAGTAAGCACTTATAATTTCAATAAATGTGTATAGATTCATGTACTATTTTGTTTATAGTAATGTTGATTAAGATATTTTGCCATAAAAGTCAAACTTTAATATTGTAGCGGTTGATTCTTTTATACATTTACTCCTTGCAGTGAGCTTTAAAGGGGAAAAATAAAAAAAATGGTATGAAACTATAGTTTAAAGGACAAAACCTGCTGAGGTATAGATTATAAAAAACATAATAGTGTCTTGCATTATACTAATGAGATAATTAAGGCCAAAAATAAGAATAACTGAATGGTTATGAGAATTTGCCTTTCCACACTGAGTGTAGTGTGTCAGTAACCACAAAAAAAAGAGTTGACAACAAAATATTTAGATAGCAAATTACTTTAAAGTTCCCATGGCAATCAGCCATGCAATACTATCTAAGGTGGTAAAATAATACTGCTTGTGCTCTTCAACTACTAATGACACCAGTCAGTCTAATACTCTGGCACAGACTGGGTCTAAACTTAGAGCTCGCTATGCTCACTTTTTTTGAAACAGCCGTTTGTCTCAATATGGAAAACATTTCCCATTAGAAGGAAATACTAAAACCTCCAAGTCAGGGGCTGTGAAACGTGCTCTGTTGCTCTCATTTGCACCTTGTTTGAGGAGGGAGGAGTGGGTTTTTCTCTTCCTAGCTGTTGCTTCGGCGGCCATTATGATTCAGTTAGAGGTCTAATTGTTTTTGAAATTAGAAGCCTACACTCCATAAAAACGGGGTCGAGCTGATTTCATGCAGAAGGCCCACCCTAGGCAAGCCTGTCTGTGCCCACGCTCAGCACCACCCAGCTCAGCACCAGCCATGCTGCTTGTTTTTCCAAGTTTGGTCAGTGCTTTACCAACTCCTCAGCTGAATATTTCTAGCTAATGAGGGAGTTGTCCTGTAGAGGTATGTGCGATACACCGGATTCTGTCCTACCCCTTACCTGCAATTTTTGCCTCTGCACCCTGCCAAAGCACCAGCATCAGCTCTTTTGCACCTCCAAACTTCCATTAGGGAAGAAAGAGGCCATACGGCAGTCCATAGTGGCCAAGATCAACAGTGTTGGACAAGCTAAGAGGACCTTGATTGGCTGCAAGAAGCGCTGGCATGAATATAAGTGCAGGACAAAAGAGAAACTGGCCAAGAACCTGAAGGTAGCCATGCAGACTGGAGGAGAAGAACCTGCGAACCAGGAGGACTAGGATGCCTTGGAGGAACGGGTGGCAGCTGTCATCCCAAGGGAGTTGGTGGCAGGAGTTCCCGAAAAGGACAGTACTGGCTACGAGTACCAGCAACACATAGAGGGTAAGTGGCAACAATGGGCAATATGGGCAAAAAGGTCATGTTGTGAAGCGCAGCAAGTTATGTCCCTGCATTCCACTGCGCTGTATGAAAGGGAAATGGTAGGAATCTTTCTCATGTAGAGTTAAAAATCCCATCAATGTAAGTCACACTGCCTAGTAACATGTTGGACAGCTTACTCCAGCTCCATCAAGTTTGTCCATTCCATGTGTGATGTGCAGCACCACTACAAGACCCACAACATAAAGCAAAAAACATGGACTGGAACAACACATCATGCATGGATGCTTGAACCATGACCAACCTGACAGTGAAAATGCAGGCCACCTTGCACCATGATGTTAGTGTATCTTACTTGGACCCATGCACCCAAATCAGGACTGCATAAAATGGAATGGAATGGGCTTGTCAGAGGATAAACCTGCTCACCTAAGAGGGGGATCAGGTGTGGGGCATTTGAAGTATCAACACATAGGAAAATGTGAAGAGCCATGTGTATAGTCAGTAGCATAAAACTACATTGCACGCAACTGTCCCTAAGTGTGGGGTAAAAGCACACAGGTGTGGCCTGCCATGCTAAGGACCACCCAAACTCCTGTCATGTAGAAATTCATACTGGGGTGGGGGTGAATGCAAGTGATGCACACCAGAGGACTATGTGTGTTGAAAGGAAACATGGTGTGTGAGCCTGGTGGGCCCCTATTAGTGCAGTGCATTGCAGGTGTTGCTGAACATATATAACTGGCACTGTGTCTGTTTTGGGAGTCATTGCATAGCAAGGAGGCAAGAAGGTACAAGTGTACTGCAAGGTAGCCTGACTAATACAAATGCACTGCTGTGTCGCAGCTGGGAAGGGATGACAGAGAAGAACGCATTAGTGTACTACATCCTACATGTGATGTCGACCTGGGTGAATGTGTACCCTATGGCAGGAGGGAGTCTGAAAAATAAAAGTGTTACCATTCCACATATGTCAAAGTAGGAGGATGTGAAACAGGGATTTTATGAAGTCACAGGATGAACTAGATTGTCACCACAAAGGGCAGAATTCAGGGATGGTTGGAGGGAGAGGTGTATGGGCATAGTATTTTGGCAATTCCAAACTACTAGCATGCGGAGTACAGCTTGACCCATAGCCCTCAAATACAGGCAGCCATGTCAGTCAAATGGAAATGTTCATGCATATCGTCGGAGTCACATGAGAGTCAATGTATGATCTGTGTCTCATCAGTGTGTGACAGATAAACGCCATTTACGATATAGTGCCGGATTAGCAAATAAGAAAGCAATTGGCTACATTTTCGACATGACCTTGGGGACAATATCTGCATTTGGATCAAATTGTTGTGGCTATCATACCACACAAGCCGTATGCCCAGCTATATTACAATATTAACAAATGATTTTAATATAACGGAAGGATAACTAACTATTTTTGGATTTGATTAATTGGACTACGCACCGGCACAGATGGATAAGCCCTGAAGAAATCCTGGTTTTTAGAACGAAACACGTTGGCTGTTTGCGTTTTAGAGAATTGAATAAAGAAAAAGAAAAACTTGATTAGTGCACAACAACTGCGTGGATCCTTAGTGAATTATTATTCAAAGGATTTTTCAAAATATTGTGGCAAAGTGGAGCATCTCTAATTTTTGTTTTCAGTGAGTGACAGTAAGTTGATTTCCTGGGCCTAAATGAGTATTGTTAGCGGAGTCATATACACGTACAAGTGAGCAGGCCTGAGTCAAACACTGGGGCATATTTACAAGCCCCTATCACCACAGGAACGCCACTTTTTTTTACGTTGCAGTGGCGATACGGGTTTTGCCTTATTTACAAGGCAGTGTTCGTGGCTTAACGTTGCCTTGTAAATAAAGCACCCTTTCACAGTATAATTAGCGTGAAATGGTTGGGCAATGGGTGTTGCAGTGGGCATTCCACCGCAACACCCATTGTTTCTACGCTGCCCCATATTTACAAGGGTGGCGTAAATATGGGGCAGCGCCAAAATTAAGACAAAAAAAAACTGATCTCAACATGGCGCAATGAGGAGATATGCTTTACTTCTCCACATTTTTGCTGTTTCTATGTGTGCTAAATTGTGCAGCACACATAGAAACAGCAACACGCCATGCATGATTGTTTATGTGCAGGAAGGTGTCCCTTCCTGCACATAAACAATCATTTTATAAATGACGAGTTGCAACTTCTGAGTGTGCTGCACAAGTAGAACACATACAGTGCAGCCCTGCATTTCAAAAGTGGCGGAGTGCGGCTTGAAGCCAAGAAGGCGGATGCTGTGCTCCGTCACTTCTTTGTAAAGTTTCCCCCTATGTGTGATAATCAAGAGATAACGTTTTCTGGAAATGATGAAGAGGGGTGAGCGTCAGTGCTAGCAATCAACCTAGTTTGACAGTGCCCATCCTCTTAGAGTCGGTACACAGTGTCCACTGTCCACAACTATGGAGCCAACTGTGTGTGCAATGAAATCAGATGAGTATACACAAATAGGAAACCCATGTTGAGTATATACCCTCACACATAACTGCAGTGTACAAGGTTGTTAGCTTTGTAGAGGTGTGTGGATGAGTGTGTAAAATTAACCCTTGACCACATGAATGGACATTGTGCAGACAAGACAGCACAGCAATGCAGAGTGCTGGGGTGTACTATGTGAAAGGATCAAATGTGCATCAAATAAAATACATGACCAAACCCACATCACCTTCTTAGGAGCTGTGGACTGACTAGCAGCCACAGAGAATCAGCCACCCTGGGGACTTGGTGGAATGTGCACAGTAGTGGTGCAAATATGTGAAACCACAATCAGTATAGCCATCATGTAAAAGTAAGGTGCTCACCAAGGCAGATGTGAACGGTACCTCAACTTACCCACACAGGCATGGCAGCCCAGCGAGCCATGTAACTGTGTTAAAATGTGTGTCATGACTCAAAAAGTTATACTTATCACACAGTGGTCGTGTAAACAATGCAGAAATACTGTCATCTGAAAGGCAACAACAATGCAAATTGGCCTCAATAACTATGAGTAACATATGTCCTATACATCAATGATGAACTGAAAGTGAATTAGAATAAAGTCCGTATGTCAGCCAGATAACTCATGTCAACATCTAACATAAATCATCATTAACATATTTCTATTTCATTACAGAGGGAGAAGCAACACCTCCTGATCAACTGCCTGTCTGGGATGAGGAACCTGCCTAGGATGTCAGTGTTTGAACCCTGGACCAAGACACCTTACAGCAAATCCAGGTCTCCTTAGATTCGTCATCTCCGGTTGTGGGAAGGGCCAACAGCATCTCAAGGTCTCCAGAGGATCCTTCTACCACCAGACATACCCCATCTACCAGCCCAAGCCCAGATCTTGACTCTAAGGACCCCCAAGTTCCAATGGTGTACGGTAGGAGTAGGAGTCCAGTCGCAGCTGGTGGATGAGGTGTGGGCCCGGATGGAGACAATGGCGGGCACCCTAGAGGGAGTCCGTAAGGGCTTCAATCACAATAAGTACACATCTGCGGCAATAAGAGGCATAAATCCTCCGGTTCATAGATTGGATCAGTCCCTGGCTGACATCGCTGGTGTCCTGAAGCAGAGGCATGAACAAATGCCGTGCCAAAGTGGCACCAGTGAGGTCGCCAACCAGCTGGGGGTGATACACACTATCCTTGAATCTATGGAGTGGAAGCAGGACTCCTACATTGCAACAATGGATGCCCTATACCTCAAGGTTGTTGCCATGCTAACAAGCCATCAGGCCCTTATCAGCGCTGTGCTGGCTTCCTTGTTGGCACAGACAAATGCTGCTTGGGGCAGGGAATCCCCGTCTTCTACCCCCAATATGTGTGTGCCACAGTCACCTCCTGCACCAACAACACCCACTTCAGGGGAGGCACCACACACATTAGAGGACGAAGAGGTGGACTCCTACATTTTTCACAGAAGAACTGGTTGGTAACATTTGTCTGTGCCACTTGGCCAGTTTCTCATTGGACCTGTGTTTAAGATCATGTCAGTGCACTTGTAAACTGGTAATGTCCCCTATTTCCTTATCTACCTGTTGAACTTACCCATTTGTGGACTGTTGATGTGTCCTACCTTCCCTAATGACAATTTGGACCTCCTTCTCACTGGAACACTCCTTTCCTCAAAATGTAACATGACATGTATCCCCCATAGTCTCTTTCTCGACATCCTATGGCTTTCAAACAATGTTGGAGTTGTAGCTGCAAGGACTGCCACTTGCTCATTGCTCATTGGAACACTTGTAAATAATAGCACTTAAATGAAATGTATGTCTGTTGCAGATAGGATGAACAAGACCATGGTGGATGTGTATTTACAAACTACACTTCTCAGTATCTCTTGGTAATTGCACTTCTGTCCCTATCACATGCCCAGGCCTGACAATTGAAAGCATCATGCACCTCCCATGCCATTGCAATATGTGGTAAATCCCTTTCAACTATTGAACATATGGTGTGACAGCAAGCATTGGTCACTTGAAGCCAACTAATCACACAATAGCAGAACTGGATTAATTGGACCTATGACAAATGTGAGCCACAAAAACTTGTTTACATATCCACAGATACCTTGCTCAGGCATCATGACAATGGTATCATGCACATATGTAATCCTCAAAGCTCAAACAGAAGTTTACATATTAGTACCATCATAAGGCATCCGCTGAGAAAAGGTCAATGTTAATGGCCAAACTTCACCTGTATAGCATCATATCTCTTCCACTGAATTATGTAGAAGTTTAGTGCTACACCTTTGATGTCAGTAAGCATAAACTGCAACCACTAAGTAATTATCTTTTTGTGTCAAATGATGAATGGTGTAGTAAGGCAAGCTGGCACATGAAGGGTCAATGTGTTATTCTGCCTCTGAGACCCCTCAAATGCACTGATTGTAAGTGTAACACAAGTGACATCATCATAAACATATACATACATATCAATTGTTATGATCAAGGTTACTGACCCATGGAAACATCTACAAGTGCCAAGAGGAATAATTAAGGTGAGCTCTATGTGCATCTAAACTAGCAAGTAGTCCCCGAAGTTCACAAGCAGGGAGTGCCATAATTTGAAAATAGTCAATGGGAATATTGATTGAAGTTTCCAGGAAGGTGGTGTCCACTTCCATGGATACTAGCCAGCAAGCAACACTGATGTTACATAAAAATGGTGCAAGGTTGAGTGTGTAAGTGGCCGGCATCAGTGTATGAACCAACACATCCATGATTTGTCACTATGGGTTGACATAGTCATCCCTACAATAGATGTAGCATGACTTACACACACACTGGTGTCCATTCACACAAAGAGGGACACATATAGGGCCCAAACATGGTTGAAGATTCCTCAAGTGACTCCATTGTAAAACTGACTGACTCTTGTCTATAGGCATCTCACAAAGTTACACATATTTACAAACACTACAGGGAAATCCGACAGCATGTGTCTAAATCAACCGAAGCAGATATAAGAACTCCTACACAGCAAATCATTAAGCAGTCATGAAAGTAGAAAACATTAATTTAAATGAAGTGTTATAAAATATAAAAACCTAAAACTACCTACACTACACTAACTAACTTACCCTATCTAAACTATGACTAAACTAACCTGCACTATCTAACCTACACTATCTCAACTCTATCTTAACCTACCTACCTAACCTTATCTTACAGTACTCTACACACATACCACAATAGACATGTGTTGTAATTATCTCCTCTAGCATTTGTGGAATTCTGGCTCATGCCATAGAATGTAGTGATCCATGAGAATGTCATGGATCAGTCATTCTGTGCTTGGGTGACCTGCTGACTAGTCGGTGGTTTTGTATTCTGAAATAAGCCTCTCTTTCTTCATCAAAGAAAGCTTCTTTAGATTTAATACTGGCGACAATGGTCTTTTGCCTGATTGGGGACAGGCAACTCTACCACTGACTCCCCTGCCTGCCTACTTGGGTGTACCCACATCTAATGAAGATTTAACCATGCAGTTTACAATATTTGGACTGGTTTGGAGTGGTTTGGATACAGAGCTTCGGACTCTTTTGTGCGCATTCCCTTACTGCGGCTGGATTTGAAGCTGGATTTGAGGCAAGAAAACCGTGAGTTTTTGTTGTGTGGGAAACAGTTAGACCTGCACGAGGCTCAACTTACCAACTGCAGTACTGCGAGCCTCCTCACGCACCCTTCGGAGTCCTCCGATGGCTCACGCCTCGCTTTGGAATTCTTCCTGTGGCTCACTGTGACGCACACCGCACGCTGACGTGCGCGTAATCATGTCGTTGCCTACGCAGCGTGCGGCCATCTTGGAAGTAGTACCTTCCACCAACGCAGATTGTTATTGTTTCCCGACATTAGATGTTGGGAAATGGACTTCGATTCTTCTACAAGTGGACTCAGTTTCATTTTATCTACCTCACGGTGAGAGTAGGCAGGGACATTTTGTTATCATATTTAGTTTGTGACATTTGGATTTTATCCATGGATCACCCCACATGTTTAGTTACATTGTGACTGTGTAACTCGACAGTTATTAGTGCCTAAAGACTTCCGATTTACAATTATAAAGCACACAACCCTGCTCTGTTGTTTAAGGATTTGGTCAAGGTTCAGCCTTTTCCTTGCCCTGAGGCTAGCTACTTTATGAGACAACAAGCATTCTACCAACCAACAAAGGCACATTTTCTTGCATTTTTGTCACAACGACAAGGCGTCTCTAGTGTGTATATTTTGTATAGTGTTCTACATATATCACCATGGAAACTTCTACTAGCATGTCGCAACCTCCTGCATTTTTATCAGAGAGGGGATATCTTGTTTTCCCATGGAAGAGATGGAGGAATCTTTTCGACTCAAACATAGTGGCAATTGGAGGGGGAAAATGTTCTGCTTTTAGCAAGCAAGCTATACTCTTGCACAATCTAGGTATAGAAGGAAGAAATATGTATGACATCATGGACTTAATCCTAGTTGGCAATGGTGATGGGGAGCCTGCAGATGTTTATGAGATGTCAATGACAATGTTGGAGAGGTATTTTGGTCCCGTATCAATGTAGTTCTTGAACGACACAGATTTTTCACCAGGGTTCAGGGGCCAGTTGAGCGAGTGAGAAGTTATGTTGCCTCTCTAAAAACTCTTGCACGGTTTGGTGAGTTATCTGATTCCTTGGTGAGGGATCAGTTGGTTGGGTGCACCAACAGCACCAGAGCAGAAGAAAAGTTGTTATCCAAGAATCCATTTTTGTCTGCAGCCGAAGCTTTCATTGAAGGAATGGAATACATGTCTACGTGTAAAGGAAATGAGGAAAAACCATGAGGAAAAGAAGGATGGTCAGGGTGATGTTCACGCTTTGCTGGACTCCGACAATTGTCTAGTATCTTGCGACAATGTTGCTAAGGTCCCTTCCTATGATAAGGGTAAAGGGGCTGAAAGGGATGCACGTAATGTGCCCAGCTCTAGCAGGGATCTTCCATCACGGCCAGAGTGTGACTCTCGCCAAAGCAGTGCAAATTGTGATTTTAATGATAAGAATGTCAATGACTCACAGAAGATGATGTGTTCAGATGCGTAAGTTTCTCGCATCTTTCTAATTATCCCAACTGTTATGCTAGAGGGTCAGTGTGCAAGAAGTGTGGTATTAAGGGGCATTACGTTAGAGTTTGTAGATCCTCTGGGAGAAACCGTACGTCTGAGAACTCACCTGAAATGGTGCGCACCATTATTTTGAATGTCAAGGAGGGTGATGGCGGTGTTGTTGCGGGGAAGATGATAATGCCAGAATGTGATATTACAGTGGACGGACATGATTTTGTTGTGTTGGCTGATTCTGGTTCACCTTTCACCATGATTGGTAGTAAACAATGGGATGAGAATGTGGGTTGAACAACATTACCCTTATGCCTCCTGACACCAATCCTGTCAGTTATGGGGGTTCGCGGATTAATGTGCTTGGTTATGTTGTGGCCAAAATCCAATTTAAAGGCAGACACACCATTGAGAAAGAGTATGTGGCAGAAAGGGGATACAACCTGTTGGGGTGGAGGCACCAACATGATTCAGGTATCATACTGAACCCTAGTGCTAGCGATCCTAGGGATCAGGTTATGCTGGTTGATTATGCGAGTTGTGGAGAAGAGTACTATAACAAAGTGTTTACTGACACACTGGGATGTGTCTAAGGTTTTGAGCATCGCATCATCTTAAAAAAATGCTGCCATGTGGGAGGGAGTGGTGCAGAGAGACGTACCCGATAAGGATTGGGCAGGGCTATGGTCAGATATCACCAAATTCAATCACTCCCTAGAACTGCAAGAAGCACACTTAAAAACCTTGATGGATTGGTACCTCTATCCTACCAAACTCAAGCGGATATTTCCAAATGTATCAGACAGGTGTTGGAGAGGGTGTGGTCTCCTTGACGACTTCCAACACATTTGGTGGGATTGTCCTACAATCAGACCCTTTTGGGAAGAGATACTTGCACACATTTAACATATGTTAGGATATCCCATACCAACCTCTATAGAGGGAGAACTCCTAGGCATCAGGGATCTGTCACTGGAACACCAAACCAAAGTATACAAGGCCATTATGTGGACAGGTATAGGGACAGCGAAAGTGGCGATCGCGGCGGCATGGAAGAAGAAGGCGGCTCCCACCCTCTCCATGTGGCATTCGCAACACTGGAAGATACTTTGTCTTGAGAGAATGACAGACATTTTCAGGGGCGACTACAAAAATATTGAGTATAGATGGGGACCATTAGTCAACTATCTCATGCAAGGCCTGCCCCTGGCAGTTTGCCCACCCTCAATCAGACATATGTCAGAGATATGCATCTCTTTTCTCTTCCACAGACCCCTGGACGCAGCCCAAGTGATTCCCCAATCGGAGACTCCAGAGGTGAGTGATAAAGCCTGTGTAGCAATGAGAGTCACATACCACACATTATTAAATTATAGAATGCACAATACAACTGCCACCACCACCACTTAAGTTGGGAGATGGGAAGGGGGTGGGGTTTTTTGGTTGGGGGGGACCTTCCATGTTGTAAGGATATGCCTTAAAATGGATCACAAAGAAGACAGAGAGTGCAAGTTTTATTTTTTACAGTATACCTAGTGCCTTTTAATGTTACGAAACTGTACATGTATCTCTATGTACCAAACAAGGAAAGGCCTTGGTTTACGTTATATTTAGAAGCTCAACCTCAGCACAACGTAGTATGCTATTCTCTGTCAACATGCTTTAGCGCCATATTTGATCTAGCATTAGGAAGTG
The DNA here is from genome assembly GCF_964204655.1 of Triturus cristatus. Lineage (NCBI taxonomy): Eukaryota > Metazoa > Chordata > Amphibia > Caudata > Salamandridae > Triturus > Triturus cristatus. Next base: position 388,578,447 of record NC_140587.1, on the reverse strand, counting down.
TATGCCAAATGCTAATAAACATAAGTTTCTCAAAAATAAATGCTGTACACTGTGCACATAAGGTGAGAAGGGTACCTAATATGATGATGGAACCCTTAAAGGTTGAACTCGAGAAATTGTTGGATTCGGGGGTCTTTGACGAAATAGAAGCATCAGAATGGTTGGCTCCCATAGTTTTCCCCCCAAAAGATGGTGGTGCCAATGTCAGAATGTGTTTGGACTTGAGTGGGTTGATCAAGTGGATTTGGGATGATCGTCAGCCTCTTCCCAATATTTTGGAGCCTATTAGCATGTTGAAGGGTGCCAAGAATTTTATTGTGTTGGATCTCTCATCTGCCTACCATCAGATCATTTTACCCAAAGACTCCAGACACCTGACTTCCTTTGTAACACCGTTGGGTGCTTACGTTTTCTGAGGATGCCCTTTGGCCTGGCCTCAGCGGTAGCTTGTTTCCAAAGGGTTATGAAGGTAGTCCTTAGTGATATGGGATAATGTCTTGTTTTTCCAGGATGATATCCTGATCTATGGGAAGAATGAAGTGAAACATGGTGCAACCTTGGTAGGTTATTGAAGAGGCTGAAAGAGAGAGGGCTTACTGTGAAAAAACAAAAGTGTCACTTTGGCTTGAGATCAGTCACATATCTTTGACATGTCATCTCAGGAGAGGGAATACAACCTAAAATGGAACTTGCAGAGAGTATTGTGAAAGCTCCCACCCAAGTAGATATGGAGCACGTGAGATAGCTCCTGGGACTTGTTGAGTTCTATTCTACGTTTGTCCCGGGATTTGAGAGTGTGGCTGTACCCATCAGGGCTTTACTTAAGAAGGGAGTGCATTTTGAGTGGTCTGGTGGATGTCAGAAAGTCTTTGAGATTAATAAGGAAGAAATTGGGAAAATGCCTACCATTGGGCATTTTGATGTTAAGCAAAAGAGCATTTCGACTACTGACGCCAGACTCAAGGGGCTGGGAGGTGTGCTTTCCCAGGTGGAGGGATGTGAGGAGAGAGTGGTTGCTTTTGCTTCTAGGGCGCTCAGGAATGCTAAAGTGAATTACTCCTGTACAGAGAGGGAGGCTTTGAGTGCGGTCTGGGCTGTGAGGCATTTTAGGTTTTATCTTTGGGGTGTTCTGTTCTTGGTCAGGTCTGACCATCGCCCACTGCTGTAAGTTTTTTCCTGTCATCATAACGAACACATGACTCCCAGGCTTAAACACTGGAGTGAATGACTCCAAGAATATAATTTCCGTTTAAAGTATATACCTGGTTTGAGTAACAGGTCTCGCCTGCCCTTGGAGCATGTGCAGGGTGATATTGAGGGTGAGTGTGTGAGCTGGGTAGCAGAACTGTCTCTGTCCAATGAGCAATGGTTAGTCAGTGTTAACAAAGACAAGGTGTTCTCTTCTCTCAAGGTGAGTATAACCAAAGGTTGGCCTGATTATAAAACCCTTGATCAGGACTTGAGACACTTTTGGTCTGTGAGGGATAATTTTTCCTTCTACCAGGGCAATCTTATGAGCAGAAAGCAAAACCAAAGGGGATGATAGACAGAGTGTTGAACATTGCAAGCACTCACCCCCAGTCAACTGATCTGGGTTCAATCCATCATCATTCTTTAGCTCACTCCGCCACCCCAGTTCAGACATGGCCATATGCAAATCAGTCTGACCCTGTGCCTCATGGGAACAGTCCAGCCCGAACTGCCAAGCCATGTCTTCCCTAGACCGGAAACAAGCAACCTGGGACTGGTTTCTGGCTAATCAGCCGTCATCAGCCAGGCTACCTTGAATCCAGTGGCAAAGTGAGCAAGGGACCCACGTCTGGGCATACCCTGCCAACTTAGGGCGAACAAAGCAAAACCAAAGGGGAGAGGTGACAGAGTGGCCCCTCCTACTGATTTCAGGGACAAGATAATTAATCTTGCTCATGAAGGACATTTGGGAAGGAGCCTCACTAAAGCTTTTGTAAGAGAGAGGTACTGGTGGCCGGGAATAAACTGTATGATTGAAAATGTGGTCAAGGATTGTTAGTTGTGTGCCACCAATTAAAATGTTCATGTCACCAATCAAGTTCCTTTGTCTCCTGTGGAGGTCCCTGATACTATGTGGTCTAAGTTAGGTTTGGACATAGTCGGTCTTTTCTAACTTATGCTCTCTTACAATAGGTTTGTCCTCCTGTTAGTAGACTATACCTCCCAGTGGTTTGTTATGAAATGTGTGGCTGTAGTCAATACCAAGACAGTAATAGATTTCCTCAAAGATGTGTTTATGTTTGAGGGTGTTCCAAAGTATTTGGTCACTGACAATGGGGTGCAATTTGCGTCCCAAGAAATGCAAGCGTTTCTTAAAGATTTTGACATAGTCCATCAAAACGCAACCTTGTATGCACCTCAAGCCAACTGTTTAACTGAAAGAATGAACAGGGTGATTAAAAGTTGTCGTTCAGTAGTGTTTTGAGAGAAACGTGGTGGGCTCATCCTACTGTTCCCAATTTGGTCACGCAGAGGTCTCCTTCTGAAGCCTTGAGGGGAAGAAAATCCACTTCTAACTTGAATCCTGCATGGTTGCCTGAGTATAGCAGTGTGGGTATTTCTAGTGAAATGAGACGATCCAGACTTTTGGATTACCAGCAGAAATACAAGTTGAGGTATGATGCTAAAATGTCTGTGAAGAGGAGAAAGTGGTGTCTTGGGGATCAAGTTTTTGTGAAAAAATACAAGACACACCTTCAAAGGTATCTCAGGTTTTTTGGGTCCATATACCATCATTACCATCAGAAAGAACATGTGGAGCATGTCCAGGCTGGTGAGGTTCACTGGCAAATCTCCAGGTGTCCATGTTACTGCTTCTTCTGATGGTAGTGGTCCTGTGTGTGAAGATTCCTGTGACAGTGATGTGGGCAGTTCTTCTGCAAAAAGGTGCAGAAATGTGCCTACAAAGCTGAAGGATTGTGGTCTTTATTAACCCCTTTTGATTTTTGCTTCCCTTAGTCCTGCGACAGCATCTATTGTATTTCTGTTTGTTATTACTTAAGATATGTTAATAGTATTTTTTTTCGACCTTTGCTTGTTCAATTTTTGTTTCCTCTTTTCTGATGTAAATGGGATGTGTTGTAATTATCTCCTCTAGCATGTGTGGAATTCTGCCTCATGCCATAGAATGTAGTGATCCATGAGAATGTCAAGGATCAGTCATTCTGTGCTTGGGCAACCTGCTGACTAGTCGGTGGTTTTTTATGCTGGAATAAACTTCTCTTTCTTCATCAAAAAAAGCTTCTTTGGATTTAATAACATATTAACTACCAACTCCCCATCCACCTTAACACACATAGTCACACAATACAAACATAAACTACACCTATATACAAACTAACCATACATTAAAACCTAAACAAATATATATAATTTTAGTATTTATATATATTTTTCTTTATACAAAGATTAAACATGATCCCTCCACCCACTAAAATCTTAGACAAAAATTTGAATACTAAAACATAATAACAATATAGGAAATATCTCAAAACTATGCTATCTATATGAAAAATATAAATAAGTAAAAAATGTTCACACAAACTGGGAAAGCTGTTCCACAGCCTGCTCCAAATTTGTCAGGCGGGTGGCCTGCGGGCACTGCGACTCCCTTACACTGTCCACTTTTCGATTGAGTTTCCATTGTCTTTGGAATAGGGGGTCCCCACAAGCTTGCCTCCTTGCTTGTCTGACCAGATGTATTGGTGGTTGTAGAGCTGGTGGTGCCACACTTTTGCTTGGCTGTGTCTGGTAGGGCTTGCTTCGGCCTGGGTTGGCCCTGCTCCAGCCTGACTTGGCCCTGGTCTGGCTCGGTCCTGGTCTGAGGTGGCTCAGCCATGGCTGTCCTGGTCAGTTGGTGTTGTAGGAACTTCGGGTGTGCTTTGCATGGCAATGTTTCATGTACCTGCAGCTTTTGCCCCCACATAAAGTTTTTGCATTTTCTTAAATGCCTTCACCACATTTTTCCCGTGCTTGTACCGGCCCCTGCTCTGCTCAAATGTGCATGTCTCATCAGCACTCATGTTGGCCAGGGAGAAAATAGTAATACATTGTCAACAGAGTTAAGACATGTACATGATGTTTGACATAAAACGTCTGGGCCCGATTCACAGAACTAACTTAAGACAAAATCCTAAACTTACTACCATTTTGGTATTCACAGAAGGCACTTACTCATTTCGGTATTCACAGAAGTTAGGCGTCCTAACTTTAGGACTCCTAAATGCCTTCTGTGAATACCGAAAGTCTTAAAATTAGGATTTTTCTCAGTTTAGGAGTAGTAAAGTTAGGACTCCAAACTTTAGGACTCCTAAATGCCTTCTGTGAATACCGAAAGTCTTAAAATTAGGATTTTTCTCAGTTTAGGAGTAGTAAAGTTAGGACTCCTAACTTTGGGACTCCTAAATGTCTTCTGTGAATACCGAAAGTCTTAAAGTAAAGATTTTTCTCAGTTTAGGAGTAGTAAAGTTAGGACTCCTAACTTTAGGACTCCTAAACTGAGAAAAATCCTAACTGTAAGACTTTCGGTATTCACAGAAGGCATTTAAGAGTCCTAAAGTTAGGACTCCTAACTTCTGTGAATACCTAAATGAGTAAGTGCCTTCTGTGAATACCAAAATGAGTAAGTGCCTTCTGTGAATACCAAAATGGTAGTAAGTTTAGGATTTTGTCTTCAGTTAGTTCTGTGAATCTGGCCTTCTGTCACTGTTACATAATCAAATGCACTTAGCATGACAACGTCAGCAGTAGTGATAGAGATACAGCCAATATGTTGTCACTACATAGTCATTCCCTAGCACCATTCGAATTGAGTCAAGTGTCATCTGTGTGGTTGCAGTTCTCACAATGGGATACCTCACATATCTTACAGGCCAAATATTCACACTCATGAAGATGTCCAGATCTACAAATATGACACATGGGCCTGGTTAACCAAAATTGGGAGTTGGAGCTGCGTCTGGTTAAAGTACATATCACTAACATAAGTGTAAGTGGATGAGGTGATACAGTTCAGAGAGTGTGGCTTTCCTTGGTATACACCATCTGGACTTACAAAAGGCAGCACACGTTGCAGCCATCACTCACTGCAGGGCTAATCTATGGGAGCGCTGTGGTACATTTGTAACACATAAAGAGCTACATTTGTTCCACAAGACTTTTTTTAATTTCAAAACCAGACAAAGGCATCCTGTGTGGTTTACTTTGGACTCATAGATATTGATTTAGGCAACGAATGCTAAATAGCGTTGTTGCCTTAACCCCTTCCATGCTCATGACGGAACGGTTCCGTCATGAGCATCGGTTGAGCTGTGCTCATGACGGAACCGTTCCGTCATGGCCCCGCCCGCGCTCGAACCCTTCAGCACCGCGGGGGAATCCGCGCAGCGCTGAAGGGGTTAACCAGCGCTCAGGAGACCTACCATGGGCATTGCAGGGTATTTACCCATTCAACAACCAAGAGATATGAAAAAGCCCCAGCTTAACAGTAGCATGTAAACCTGGTGATGAAGCAAATCTGGACGCCGCCTGAGGTGGGGTCTAATCAGGAGCTGTAACTTAATTTCTCAACGTTATTTCCTCTTCCTATGTGTGCAGCATTCTGTGGAACACATAGGAAGAGGAAATGCCTCTTAGGATTGTTTAAGTGCCCATTCCCACAAAAATAAATACAAACAACACAGGCACCATTGCACCATGTTATAACAGTGCCTGCATTGGCTCTTGCCAGTAAAAACGACACAAGTGCAGGACAAAAGGACAGAAATGCACTGCATTGTATTAATATGGTGCATTGCTGCCCTTTTACTTTGGCGTAGGGCAGCGTGGCAAGGTGACTGGTTGAGCTGCCCTGAGCCAAATCCCCATGAATAAGGGCCTAATTCCGTCTGTTGAGATGTGTACTTCCTGTGAGCTTGCTTACATATACTTAAAAGTTTAAAACACAATCATTGTTCATGAGTAGTCCATAAGACACTTTGGCCAGGTTCTGAACTGATTCACAGACAGCTCACATCACACCACACCATACATCACAATTGATCATTTCAACCTAGATCATACATAGACATATATGTGTACATCGAAATACTATTTCCACGTAGCATTGGGATCTTGAAAAGATGGAACCTTTCCTCATGAAAATGGAAGATGTCCATCTAGAATATTTGAAAGAGTACATAGCTTTGAGAACATTGCATTTTCACTTGTTAACATTATTATTTATTATACTATAAATCACAGTATTTATGAAGAGCTCGCCCGCATATACACACATATGGCATTACGGCAAGCTCATTTCAAGCATCTAGTCCACTTGCAGTGCAGAGCAGGGGTACACATTATGACATTCCTGTAGAATGCGTCCAGAATGAGACAGAGTGAGTAATGCTTAGCAGCATAATGGCAGACACCAGTGTACCTTGATACATGGGTGACATGATTTACCCTAGGAGTTCTAAAGGGTCATGGTGATGAACCCCTTGTACCACATCTGGATACTTCTTGAGATGCACCAGCATGCTACATCTCTACGTCACATATATATTAGGTGACACAAAGTCACTTTTGTTGGATTAGTTTGGCCTCATAGATATGTAGGAAGGCAATGCAGCATAAAATGCAAAGTAGCCTTACTCAGTGTTGGGGATGCCTTCCATGGGGCTTGTGGGGGATGAACTTACCAAACACCCATGTATAATGACACATAACCAGAATTACTAGATTTGTGGACTTGGGGATGTGCAAAGACTATATGGCTCCCCAGGGGTGGCACATGGAGGAAACATTATCTGAGTTCTCCTTGTGTTCTCTTGCTTGCATGTGTGCCTCATTCTGAAACACACATAAATAGAGGAGAAAGAGTCACAGTATTCCATTTTGTGCAGGAAGTTGCACATTCTTGAATAAAAAGAATCCTCACAACAACACAGGCACCCTTGCACCATAGTGCATGGGTGCCTGTGTTGGGGCTAGTATGCCAAAATGGCACAAGCGCAGGGTGGAAGAACAAGAATGCATCATTTGCATGAATATGGTGCATTCCTACTTACTGTGCTGACCTACCCCAAATCAACATTGTTGAGGACGTAAGTTACCTTACTTTACATCATCTCCTCATATATCTCCTCATATATTTTTATACAAATATAACTGTTTCACGTTCTTATAAAATACAAATGAAGTACAAATCAAATATAAATTAACTGTAACATTCCAGATAATGATTCAACACTATATGCAGACATGACATATATCGACAGGCCCACCAATCTCCAGCCCCAGGAAGTCAATGACATCAGCCTTCCTTGGGATGATGTCTGCCCACCGGCAATTCATATATTTTCTCATGGTGCCAGCACACCCACTCCCACCTACACGCTTGTTCATTCAGGGTAGCCGTGGCTAACCTTGCCACCAGCCTCTAGAATCTGTGGTAGGAATTGGTTAATGAAGCATATGAGCCCTTCCAGCTGTGGCTAGCTAAAATTCCTTCCCCTCCCAGATATAATACAAACCCCAAACAATCTCCTCAAAAAACCTGTATAAATTCTAAACCCCCTAAACACTATACCTGCCCCAACAAATATTCCCCAAAAAGACAAACTCTGAACAGTGCAATTACACCAAAAATACAATATAATGACAGAAGACAATATAGGACAGGGACAAGATCTGGATTAAACAGACACTCACAAAAAAACTAAACATGACTCTCGCACCGAGTCTCTCATGCAGCTTCCTCCAACAAGTATGGACTAACAGAGAGTAAGTGAAAGAAAAAGAAACTTCGAACTTCCCAGTTTGCAGCCTGCCATGTCCAATGCATCACTTCCTGCCTGTATCCAACCCGTTTTTCACAAATGCGTCATTTTTTCTGATACAACTGTATAGAAATAGCCAAAGCGGGCATGATGCACAACGCATTGACCCCCTATAACGTTTTTCAACGCATTGGCGCCGATGCGTGGATGACGAGCAATGCTACGATGGCTATGCGACACGCAAATGAGTAAATGCATGGGTTTTGACCCACGCAACTGGCCTTTTGTCTGGAATACACTGTAGTGATTTGTACAATGCGGTTGAACACAGCTTGGGCCTAACTTACCTTGCTCCTCTTGGCTCAACTGACAGGCATGATTTCTTCTGATGTGTTGATTTCCACTGTCAAAAGAGCACCTCTGTGTGTGTTTATGTCTTCCATGTACTGACATATTAATAGTCAATATGTTTAGGTGAGGAACAAATACATGTTGTGATGTGAAGCGGTATGTCAAACAATTTACTGATTTTATTGTTTGTCATATGCTTGAGTGAATGTGGGTAGCTGTTGAGTAGTCATCTTTTCGTTCAATGAAATTGCATTGCAATGGCTATGAAAAACACTGTTGTATAAACTGTCATTGTCAGACAGACATCCAGTAGCCAACTTCCACCATAAGATTTTATGGCCTGGACACATCTGCTTTCCGTACCTTGTGTCAGACAAAGGATGTCTGCAAAAGAAACAATTGATGGACGGAATGCTGTACAATGCAAACATTTACCCCCAGTCACAAGGATGTGGGTTTAATCCATCATTCTTTTGCTCACCACACCACCCCAGTTTGGACCCAGCCATATGCAAATCAGTCTTAACCCTGTTCCTTATGGGAACAGTCCAGCCGGAACTGCCAAGCCAGGTCCTCCCTGGACCAGAAACAAGCGGGTCATGTGGTGAGCAAAAGAATGATGGATTAAACCCAGATCCTTGTGACTGGGGGTGAATGTTTGCATTGTCCAGCATTCCGTCAATCAATTGTTTCTTTTGCATATGTCGCCCTAAGTGGGAAGGGTATGCCTAGACATTGGTCCCGTGCTCACTACACCACTGGATTCAAGCTAGTATGGCTGATGAAAGGTGATGCCCTGAAACCAGTCCCAGGATGCTTGTTTCCGGTCCAGGGAAGACCTGGCTTGGCAGTTTGGGCTGGACAGTTCCCACAAGGAACAGGGTCAAGACTGATTTGCATATGGCTGGGTCCAAACTGGGTTGGTGTGGTGAGCAAAAGATTGATGGGTTAAACCCAGATCCTTGTGACGGGGGTGAATGTTTGCATCGTCCAGCATTCCGTCCATCAATTGTTTCTTTTGCATATGTCGCCCTAAGTGGGAAGGGTATGCCCAGATGTGGATCCTGTGCTCACCACTAGGCCTGGGCCAAAATTCCATTCCGTTCGCGGAAATTGCGATATTTTGGCATTTTCGCGTTCAGCGGAAAGCGCGAAAATGTAAAAATTTCCGCATTCCGCAGCTTAGCGATAATTTGTTTCTTGCTCGCGCTGTAAAAAAATACATTCTCGCGTTCGCGCGATCGCCTTACCTGAATCCCCGCGTTCGCCGACAAGTTTTCCCGACCCGGTCGCGTTCTCCACGAGATGTTGGATTTTGGTAGCCATCTTGCGCTGTCTCGCGACAGTTCGCGGCCGCATTAACGTAATTTGTCGCGCGATCACGTCATTTGTCGCGCGATCACGTCTTTCTTCTCGCAATCATGCACCGCGCGAGTATGAGAAGATTGAGATCTCGAACACGTCATTCTACATCGCGAGCCAGAGGATGAGGACGCGGGCACGTCTAATCGAACGCGAACAGGAGAAAGAGACCCCGAACACGTCATATCCAACGCGACAGGGACAAAGAAGAGAACGCGATCATGTCGTTTTCGACACGCTGGCGGAAGTAATGTGAAGCTCGAGAACTCAACAACGTAAAATTTTCAATTTGGAGAGGAATATCGGCTCTAGCAGCATGAAACCTTCTGCAAATGCTGATTTTGGATGAAAACAACTCCTTACATTGACATTTGGCTTTCCTTTTTTGTGCAAGGAGTCATTTTTTTAAAAGGTGGAGAGAGGGAGGAAGTGACACAGAATCTCCAACTTCCTGTTCCTGTCCAGCAGGCTCCTCCCAGTGCTTTGTCCATCTCCTGCTCATTCTGCCTTTGGATTTGGAGCTGGAAAGATCACTCTTTTTGTCTGCTGCATCATTGCAATTGGATTTGAGGATTTTTGGAATAGGATATTTTACAAGTAAGTGGTTGTTGTGTTTGTTTGATTGTGGGCATTGCAGTTGTTGTAACTACAATTTATTTTTGATAATTAATTATCATCATTCCTTTTTTTTTTATTTTATTTTGTGGGTAGTAGTGGTAGGCCCGAGCTAGCCATGGGCATGGCCTCATGGGTGTGTGTGTGCATGATGAAGCAACTGTTCCTTTTGTTGTTTTTTTAATGTATTTCATTTTCAAGCACATTTAGGGCATGGATGGCATTGGATTGAGTTGGGGAAGTGTGTTTTTTGGGGTGGCCTTTGTGATGTTGTTGGGCCTGGCCATGTGGCTGGTGGCCATTTTGAAGCCTAGGCCTGCAGGCTTGCCTGGCCTTGTCTGCCAACAGGCCTGCTTTTTCATCCACTAGGATCAGAGCAGGTAGCCACAGCTTTATTAATCAAGTGTTTTCTGTGTGGTCTGTTGAATTTAGACATCATTTAGGGCATGGATGGCATTGGATTGAGTTGGGGAAGTGTGTTTTTTGGGGTGGCCTTTGTGATGTTGTTGGGCCTGGCCATGTGGCTGGTGGCCATTTTGAAGCCTAGGCCTGCAAGCTTGCCTGGCCTTGTCTGCCAACAGGCCTGCTTTTTCATCCACTAGGATCAGAGCAGGTAGCCACAGCTTTATTAATCAAGTGTTTTCTGTGTGGTCTGTTGAATTTAGACATCATTTAGGGCATGGATGGCATTGGATTGAGTTGGGGAAGTGTGTTTTTTGGGGTGGCCTTTGTGATGTTGTTGGGCCTGGCCATGTGGCTGGTGGCCCTTTTGAAGCCTAGGCCTGCAAGCTTGCCTGGCCTTGTCTGCCAACAGGCCTGCTTTTTCATCCACTAGGATCAGAGCAGGTAGCCACAGCTTTATTAATCAAGTGTTTTCTGTGTGATCTGTTGAATTTAGACATCATTTAGGGCATGGATGGCATTGGATTGAGTTGGGGAAGTGTGTTTTTTGGGGGTGGCCTTTGTGATGTTGTTGGGCCTGGCCATGTGGCTGGTGGCCATTTTGAAACCTAGGCCTGCAAGCTTGCCTGGCCTTGTCTGCCAACAGGCCTGCTTTTTCATCCATTAGGATCAGAGCAGGTAGCCACAGCTTTATTGATCAAGTGTTTTCTATGTGATCTGTTGAATTTAGACATCATTTAGGGCATGGATGGCATTGGATTGAGTTGGGGAAGTGTGTTTTTTGGGGGTGGCCTTTGTGATGTTGGGACTGGCCATGTGGCTGGTGGCCATTTTGAAGCCTAGGCCTGCAAGCTTGCCTGGCCTTGTCTGCCAACAGGCCTGCTTTTTCATCCACTAGGATCAGAGCAGGTAGCCACAGCTTTATTAATCAAGTATTTTCTGTGTGATCTGTTGAATTTAGACATCATTTAGGGCATGCATGGCATTGGATTGAGTTGGGGAAGTGTGTTTTTTGGGGGTGGCCTTTGTGATGTTGTTGGGCCTGGCCATGTGGCTGGTGGCCATTTTGAAGCCTAGGCCTGCAAGCTTGCCTGGCCTTGTCTGCCAACAGGCCTGCTTTTTCATCCACTAGGATCAGAGCAGGTAGACACAGCTTTATTAATCAAGTGTTTTCTGTGTGATCTGTTGAATTTAGACATCATTTAGGGCATGGATGGCATTGGATTGAGTTGGGCAAGTGTGTTTTTTGGGGGTGGCCTTTGTGATGTTGTTGGGCCTGGCTATGTGGCTGGTGGCCATTTTGAAGCCTAGGCCTGCAAGCTTGCCTGGCCTTGTCTGACAACAGGCCTGCTTTTTCATCCACTGGGATCAGAGCAGGTAGCCACAGCTTTATTAGTCAAGTGTTTTCTGTGTGATCTGTTGAATTTAGACATCATTTAGGGCATGGATGGCATTGGATTGAGTTGGGGAAGTGTGTTTTTTGGGGGTGGCCTTTGTGATGTTGTTGGGCCTGGCCATGTGGCTGGTGGCCATTTTGAAGCCTAGGCCTGCAAGCTTGCCTGGCCTTGTCTGCCAACAGGCCTGCTTTTTCATCCACTAGGATCAGAGCAGGTAGCCACAGCTTTATTAATCAAGTGTTTTCTGTGTGGTCGGTTGAATTTTTAGACATCATTTAGGGCATGGATGGCATTGGATTGAGTTGGGGAAGTGTGTTTTTTGGGGTGGCCTTTCTGATGTTGGTTGTCTTAAAGACATGCTTTTGTTGTATGTGTCTGGTGTGTTGGTGTGCAATGCATGCACCCTGCAGAGCTTTTTGGGGCCTGTGAATGTTCGTATTTACATTTTGTTGCATTAAAAAGGCAGAGCAGTGTGCTTTAGCAGGCATCCTTTACCTGGCTTTTATAGGCCTTTTGTCAGCTCCTGGTGTTTCCCAGTCCCCCGGCTTGTTTGTGATTTGTGTGTGTCCATGTGGGTGGTGGCCTTTTTAGGTGTTTGGACTGTGAGTTATTAGTGTCCTGCTTTTGCCATAGGCCTGCATGGTTTTCCTATTGGCTCTTTGGCTTACTGCTTCCATCCATCCACCCCCTTTGCCAGCAGCAGCTCCATGGATGCTGAGATGCTCAAATAATGCAATGGTCCACCCCACTTCCATTAAATTTTTATTTTGTTGTTTATTATTAACTTTCCTATCCTTCCTGAGAGTGTAGTGTGTGGCTGTACACAGTACTAGTAGTATAACATAGCTCTAGTTAAAAAAAAAGTCAGAAATGGCTAGACTATCTTTTGTTTGCACTAGTACAGTACTAAGTAACTGAACCACAACAACAAATGCAACATTTCACTGATGTTCTTCTCCTGTCTTATTTGCTTTTAGGTTCACAAAAGACAGAGTAGGAGGTGTCATCAGCATCACCCGGCTACCCGTTGTACTGCCAGCCAGACAGAAGTCCTGCTGCGCATCACGTCCACGTGTGACCAGAACTTGTTGTGCATCTGCATCCTGCCTGACATCTGAAGAAGATGGCCCCAAAGAAAGGTACCAGGTCCAGTACCAAGAAAGTTGCCGGTGAGAAGTAGGAAAAGAAAAAGGAAGTGCCATTTACCACGACTGGTGGTGTGCCGGCCAATGTTTTTTTTGGCACCAAAGCGTTGTCGGGAACCAAGCTAGGAGCAGCACAGCGGTCCAACCCCACCAACCTAGGCCCAAGGGCTTTAGTGTCGCAGAGGTAGCCAGTCTACTAACGAGCAGCGATGTTGAAGAAATGTCATTACCGCAAAGTAGTACACAATCAAGTTCAACGCAGGCGCAAACTCAGCAGATCAGTGTGCAGCCGCAACAAGAACAGCAGCAGCCGCCGCAACAAGAACAGCAGCAGCCGCCGCAACAAGAACAGCAGCAGCCGCCGCAACAAGAACAGCAGCAGCCGCCGCAACAAGAACAGCAGCGGCCGCCGCAACAAGAAGAGCAGCAGCCGCCGCAACAAGAACAGCAGCGGCCGCCGCAGCCCACCATAGTAGTTGTTGCTCCTGACATAGGGGCATTTCAGGAAATTGAGCTTCCTGCAGACAAAGTGGAGCAAAGTGAAACCACTGTTTCAGAAGATCTATTGTCTTCCAGACCTCCAGCAAGGAAAAGGAGGCTTAGTCCATCATCTTCTTCTTCAAGCCCCGCTTCTGATGATCGTGATGCCACTTAGCTCCCACCAGCTCAGTCTGAGAGTGATATACACCACAAGACAATGCTTCTGAAAAGGAAGGTCCCAGAAAAACTTAGAGTTATGGAGGTAGATGTAGAAGAGGGGGGTGATGATGTTGATGAAGACGAGCCAGTCATCACGCACATTACTCCTGCCCCAAAGGGATTGGAGACCAACATTCTCACCCTATCCAGAAAGGCTGCTACTGAGCGGGATGTAGCACGGATATCACCAACACAGGTTACACCACCACTACCTCCAGCTGCCATATTTTCCAAGGCCCGGCAGGGACCTACATCCAGCTCAACCATCTCAGTAGGTAGTGGTAGTAAAAGTCACAGTCTAGGTGCACAGGGTCACATTTCAAGCACCCCCTCCAGTTCATCTGGTGTTGGAAGTGGCACATCCAGCAGTGCCAGAAAGTTCTCCTCCCCAGTTTGGGACTTCTTTTCTGTTAGCGCCAAGGAGGAGTACATTGCTATATGCTCAATTTGTCGGCAAGGTGTTCGGCGTGGTAAGCTTGGTACAAACTATGGTACCGGAGGACAAACAAGTCATCTAAGAATACACCACACTATCGTGTGGGATGATCACCTACTTAAGTTAAAAGAAAGTAGAAAAACTCAACCCATTGAAGTTGGTCAGGATGAATCAGAGAGCGATATTATTGCGGTGGCAGGTGAAGAAGAGGGAGGCATTTCTAGCCCTGTCCCCAGTAGTGCAGTGGTAACGCCCACATCCTCCTCAGTAACATCAGAGTGGCACCGCAGTAAGAGCCATACTCAGAGTCTGGGTGAGACACCAAGGCGACCGGCGAGTACCTCAATGAGACAATCTGTGTCGTTGAGCCTTAGTGGGTTAATGAAAACAGCACCACTAAGGAAAGTAAGCCAGCCTACCATTGAGAGCATGTTGAGGTTGGAGGGGCAGTTCCAACGCAACCCCCCAACGGCACGATTGTACAATGCGAAGCTGGCTAAAATGTTAGCGCTGGACCTTCTTCCTTTTTCATTTGTGGAAGGGGTGGGTTTCCTTGAATTTGTGTCTGCCATCTGCCCGAAATGGAAAGTTCCCAGCCGGTCCTATTTCGCAAGAATTGCTGTTCCGGCACTACATCATGATGTGCTGGAATTGGTTGGTCACGGTTTGCAGCAGAGTGCTGTGCACAATATCCACCTGACAACAGACATGTGGAGCAGTTGCCAAGCCACAGATTACATGTGCATCACTGCACACTGGATCTCTTTTGTGGGGGTTAGAGATAAACTATCTGCATGAGGTGTTGTAGACACAGCTGCGATTTTTGAAGGTACTCGGAAACATGCAACTGTAGCCATGTTCGCCATGGAGAAATCTCATACGGCTGAAAACATTTTAGAAGAGTTTCGCACCAAGGTTTTGGAATGGCTGCGGCCCAGAGCGCTTGGTATTGGTTTTGTTGCCACAGACAATGGCAGTAATGTACTTAAGGCCATGGAACTTGGTTCCTATTTCAGGGTTCCGTGTTTGGCACACTGCATAAACATTATAGTGCAAGACTTCCTGAAAAAAAAAACCATAGTCAGCAATTTACTGGCCATCTGCCGAAGAATATGCACTCATTTCAGCCATTCTTTTAAAGCTCGGAAGCAGCTGAGGATCATCCAACGTGAATTTAGGATGCCAGTCAAGGCACTCATCCAGGAGGTGGCAACACGTTGGAACTCAACGTATTACATGCTTGATCGTCTGTACGAACAGCACAGGTCCCTCCATGAATATGTCTGGTACAGAAGCAGTGATGCTAGTGTTAAAGGCATGACCCTTCAGAGGGAGCAATGGACCCTCATTAAATGCCTGGCTGAGATGCTGTCTCCTTTTGAGGTCTTCACACGTGAAGTCAGCAAGGAGGACTGTACAATGGGCCAAGCTATCCTATTGTTGCAAATGCTAGAGCATGAGCTGAATAATGTGTCTGAATCCTACAAAGGTGTAGAGGACAGAAGGCAAGCCCATGACTTGGTGGAGAGCTTATCCAGGTGCTTAACTGAAAATGTAAGGCTACAAAATAAAATTTTGTCACAAGAACATTACATTTGTGCCACAATTCTGGATCCACGTGCAAAATTAGGACTAGTGAAGACATTCCTTGCTTTTTCCGACAATGATGTTGACCGCTACAAAAGTTGTATAGCTGAAGCAGCCATTAAGTTTGAAAACGAAGGGCTGCTAATTAAAAGCCCGCCACATCAACCCACAACAAGTACTGATACTGAAGCAGGCCATGCAGAATCAAGTGCTACTTCGTCGGCTGAGGGCAGTGCGGTTGGCTCACAATCACAACACTCACCATCACTATCGACTACAGAAACAAAAACTGGATCATTAGGCCGAGTACAATCATTATCTTTACAGGATTGGTATGTAAAGATGGGCTATTGTAAGCACAGTGCTGATGCACAGAAAAAACAGCACAAAAGCTTACCATCAGCAACCCTGAACATTGAGCGGATGGTCCAGGCCTATCTGGACGACCCAACAGAGGTGTACGTTGATCAAAACCCATTGCAGTATTGGTATAGCAAAAGGTCTGAATTGCCACAGCTCAGCAGGCTGGCAATAAGCTATCTGGCTTGCCCTGTCGCAAGTGTCTCTTCCAAACGTGTTTTCAGTGCTGCTGGTTCCATTGTAACATTGAGAAGGACCAGTCTATCTCCAAAAAACGTGGAGAGGTTAACAATGATCAAAATGAATCAGCACTTCATACCACCGAATTACACAATACATGAATCAACAGAGGAAGATGAGGACAGCGGCTCAGGTGACGGAAGTATTGTGTCAGATGATTACCTACTACTGGCTGAACCCTCAGAGTTTGAGGACGAGCTATACTTCCCTGACAATTAGGCTCGCACTTACTGTCTTCCTCCCTTTTTTCCCCCTTTGTTTATGTGTCTGTCGTTCCGGTTATAAACTTGTGAATCGCAACAAATCCATTATCACCGTCTTCTACTCTTCTAATTTAATATACAAGTTTCAGGTGTCTGCCATTTGACAGTACAGTCCTCCGAATCCAGCTCCTCCGCTCGGTCATACTGAATCTCCTGCTCAATTCCATTTCCCTCATGAATGATGATTGAATGATGGTAACAACAAATTCAAACTTTCCTCGTCCTTCCAAAACAAGTGGACCACGAATCAGATGACTACTATAGCTATCCTCCTTTCAGAGCCGAGAGAGACTGGCCATTAACTAAAAATAAGATGGAACAGGTAATGATTGATGCCATGCATTGGACGCAGAGTCGCAGGCTGAATGATGTAGATTTTGTTGTGTTTGTTGCGCATGAATTTATGTAATTGTGCACTGCCACTTATCAACTTTCTACAGAACACACTAATTTTCCCCTTCTTGCAAATAAGAAATGTGTACTTCTCCTGCATCTTGGTGATACATTGCTTTTAATTCAATACAGGAAGGGGACCCACTCAATCTGCGCAATGCGTATGACTGTGACACAACAGCACCGTCCATGATGATGATGGCGAAATAGACGTCCCGTTAACAAGATGAGATGGAACAGGTAATGATTGATGCCATGCATTGGCCGCAGAATCGCAGACTGAATGATGTATATTTTGTTGTGTTTGTTGCGCATGAATTTATGTAATTGTGCACTGCCACTAATCAACTTTCTACAGAAAACACCAATTTTCCCCTTCTTGCAAATAAGAAATGTGTACTTCTCCTGCATCTTGGTGATACATTGCTTTTAATTCAATACAGGAAGGGGACTCACTCAATCTGCGCAATGCGTATGACTGTGACACAACAGCACCGTCCATGATGATGATGGCGAAATAGACGTCCCGTTAACAAGATGAGATGGAACAGGTAATGATTGATTCCATGCATTGGACGCAGAGTCGCAGACTGAATGATGTAGATTTTGTTGTGTTTGTTGCGCATGAATTTATGTAATTGTGCACTGCCACTAATCAACTTTCTACAGAACACACTAATTTTCCCCTTCTTGCAAATAAGAAATGTGTACTTCTCCTGCATCTTGGTGATACATTGCTTTTAATTCAATACAGGAAGGGGACTCACTCAATCTGCGCAATGCGTATGACTGTGACACAACAGCACCGTCCATGATGATGATGGCGAAATAGAAGTCCCGTTAACAAGATGAGATGGAACAGGTAATGATTGATGCCATGCATTGGCCGCAGAGTCGCAGACTGAATGATGTAGATTTTGTTGTGTTTGTTGTGCATGAATGTATGTAATTGTGCACTGCCACTAATCAACTTTACAGAACACACTAAACTTAACTCAAGGTGAATTCAATTTTCCCCTTCTTGCAAATAAGAAATGTGTACTTCTCCTGCATCTTGGTGATACATTGCTTTTAATTCAATACAGGAAGGGGACTCACTCAATCTGCGCAATGCAAATGACTGTGACACAACAGCACCGTCCATCATGATGATGGCGAAAGAGATGGCCCGTTAACTTAAGATGAGAAGGAACAGGTAATGAATGATGACAATTAATGGCATGCATTGGATACCTGACTCTGAGCTATTGGTCTTTGTGTTTGCGTTGTTTGTTTGTTGTGCACAAAGTGATGTCAAAGTGTAGTAGTGGTAATCTATCTTTCTGTACACAATAAAGAATGACTCAAGTCAGTAATATTTATATTTCTACACTTGTTGTGTCATAAAAATTTTACTTATACTGCAGGCCGATCTTCAGTCAGTCAGTAAAAGTATCAGAGATGATGATGAAGTCAGGAGGATGTTTCAGGAGTGGCATAAAACGGAAAAGCCTAAAGGTAAACACGTCAACAACAACCACAGCAGACCCAAATGTCTGTGTAGAAGTTGAAGAGAGTGTAGCGGTGGGATGACTGCAGTTCATTGATTTTACTAACTTAAACTGTAAAATGCTATGTTTGGAATGGATAATGTGCTTTGCGTTTGTCCAACTCTTTGAGAGAGAAAAAAAGGACTCTAAAGTGTTAAAGTAGGATGTGCTAATGCTAAGCACTGTGGGCCTGCTCTCTCCTGGTACTGTTGAAGGTCAATGCTGGAAACAGACTAGAGTAGAGATGATGCACACATGCCACCTCGGAAAGTGTGCTTGTTGCACTACACCATCACTTGTGCATTTGTTTTCACTTTCTTTCTCAATATCCCCTTTGGTTTTCCATCTACAATTACAGGCCGGGCCTTGCCCTAAACTTTGTAAAACATTACAATGCATATTAATTACCTTACCAATCCATCACCTTTTTTTTCCAGCCGGGCAGTGGCGAGGCGACACACCCAAGATTGATGGACGAGAGGAGCAAGAGGAATGCCGAGATGCAAATCCAGTCCACATTTTTGACCGGGATAAGACAGTAACAGTATCCACTTTTATCTTCTTTTAAATAATTTGATTAATATCTTGTATACAATCTTTACAACAGTGTGTTTTTGGAGTTGCTTATTATCATCATCATTAGGTTTGCTCTGTGTTTACGTTTCTTCCCTACCAATATTTAAAATTTCTATTTGCTATGTGTTAAAGTATTAAGGCCGGAACAACAGAACAAGAACTAGAAGTGTATGTAATCCGGGTCTCTCATCATCATGCATGCATTGCCTTTTTCTCCCTTAACATATGGATATGGTAGTCTTCAATGATTGTCGTTTGTTTGTCTATGTATGCATACTGTTTTTCTATGTCAAACCTTTCCCAAAAACCCCCTTCCCATCCATTCAACAAACCCTAACCCTCTTCCCCCGGGCTGTGTGACTTATTGTCGAGGTGTAACTAAATTAAATGTACACCAATACTTAATCACACACTTGCTGGGGCGGATGTGGTGAAAGCAACACTACTTCAATTTCAAGGCAGAGCGATGATCTTCTTCTGCTTGGCCACCCATGAGTAGGATATTTCAGAGGTTATTTTATTTAACAAAGGAACATATACCTCAGCATGAATTGCCGGCATTGATTGGATTTGTTTGTTGTCATTCCTCATATACAGCACTAACTGTTAGACTGTAGGCATAGTCAAGTGACTCGACACAACTATAGTTTGTAACTCTGTCTAGTAGGCTATCCTCCTAACCACCATTCAGTTTTTTTGTCAAATATTTGAGCATATTATTGTTGCTCGGTAAGTTCTGTACTGTACTTCATTCAACTACTCCTCTAACAGTCTCTCAAAGGCGATTGACTGTCTCCTTTTCTTTTTAAATGCTGCCGCCCTGCCAGTGTCTACTACTACTACTATACTACCACCACCACCACCACCCCAATCATGGCATGTATGAAAAAGGACACCATCTTCACCATCCAGCCAGTGCTGTGACACAGTTGGACATAAACATCAAGCACCGGTAAGAGACAAGTTTGGGGGAGGCAGAATTAATAATGGACATGTCAATGATTTCGTTTTCACACACCGGTACAAAGAATTCATAGACTAGAGGACAGACTGAAAGTACTAGAAGGACCAGTCAATGAGTGAGGTGTGTCTCTCATCTATCTGTTTGTGTCTTATACAGTCAGCCAATTATTGAAATCAAACACAGGCTATGGGCGTCCATGCACCAGCAAGGAAACAGTGTGATGTTAAACAGTTACCCCACCTACAAAACATTAACAACATTGCATGTAACATAGAAAAATATATTTAATTTACCCTAACAAAAATAAACTAAACTCACAAAAGCTGACCCACCCCCCTCCCTAACCCCAACCACTGTCCATAATAGAAAAAAGTCTGTAACGCCCAAACGAGTTAAGAACAAGAATTAAAAAAGGGGCAGAACAGGATGACAGGGACTAACTGGTGGGGCAGGACTCGAGGAGGACACGCATCTGGCGCATCTCGCCCTCTAAACGGGCGACGCGGCGTCTCAGGGTGCGGCAGTTGCAGCCACAGTGGGGGGGGCACCGGAGATGGCACGGTGGCGGCGGGCAGCCGCCAGACGGTGGCGCCGTACCGCTGGAGGGTGGTGGCTGGGGCCCGGGCCACGGGAGGAGGCTTCCTCAATTGCAGCCGCAGTCTCTTCCTCCTCCTCGGCTAAGACCACCAGCCGCCGGTATTCTTGCTGGATTGCCTCCAGCTTCCGGCGCCGTGCCTTGGCGGCCAACTCCCTTCGATTTAGTTTAGGAGTAGCTGTGTATCAAAAAGAAAAAAAACAAGACAATTGTAAAATATACTCTTAGAAAAACAGTAAGACAAGTTAATTATTTATACACATAGTGGCATGGTAGAGTAGCACTATAAAGCACAGTAGTACATAACATTTTAAATCGCGCCCGTCCTTCTTCCTTCCACCCGTCTTTCACGTTTTAGTTGAACAGTGCACCAGGTGCTCTTCTCAATAAAACTTTCAAAGCGGAGTTGAAATTAGATAGATGAGGCCATTGGTTACTCAATACTCCCGCTCCTATGCCAATTAAAGGGATTCTAGTCTTATAGTTCACACTTCAAACGTTCACAACAACTCATACTTACTATTTACGAAATCGTATGGCGGGCGGACTTTGTCCGCCCGCCATCCTCACGCTAAAAAGGGTGGGGGTCCCGTGGGGACAATTAATTAGGATGATGCGCCTGGCACAGTGGCTGGCGCATCCTGTTTTTTTTACATTCTGGTTGGCGGTGCCGAAAGCAATGCTAAAAATACATGTTGTGCTGCTTTTCCAAGCACAACATGACGGGCCCCGCACGGAGCCTGTCATGTTTTGCTTGGAAAGGCGGGGGGGGTACCATAGCATAGGTAGGTACGCTCCATGGGGGCACCCAAGCATACTCTGCAATGTCTGCATGCCTTTCCGTGGCGGACGGCAATGCCGCCATGCAAAGGCATTCCAAAATGCAGATTATATGGCTGGCGGTGTGTTCAGAGAGACACCACCAGCATATGTAACCCTTTTCCGCCTGGTCGACATGTGGGGGGTCTGAATAATTTCTACAGGGATGGCGGAGGTTTGCCCCTGCGGTGTCGGCAGTGAATTCCAGCCAGCCCGGCAGGGGCAATACGCCCACCATCCTAATTGGGCCCTAAGTCACAACTGTACAGTATACATATACATACAGTACACCCTTGCAGTGAGTGTGCTGTCAAGTTCAACAATAGTTAAGGATTATGAATCTAACTTACCACCGCCTGCCACTGGTGCTGCCACTCCCCCTACCACTCCTTCGTCGGTATCGGCAGCAACTGCCACATCCTCTCCCTCCGCGTCGCCTTGTTCGCTGGCCCCGGCACTGGTGGTCGGTAGTGCGCCTAGAAAACATTACACATTTATTAGGCGTCATATACACCTCCCCCCTATTGATCAGTTGCAAGGTTGAAAAATGAGTTAATACTAACATACATCACTAGTACAAATCAGGTAGTAGTAGAGTAGACACTAATAGTTATATATGATCAGTGTAGCCTTTGCTTAATTAGCCCTAGCCATGCTACCATTTTACCTTTGTGGCTTTTATTTTTGCACATGTGACGTTACCTTTACCTTGCAGCTTCTTAAGACACCTTTGAGCCCACATGACCTGCCTCACACTGCTACTGTCTAGTCTACGCGCTCCGTACAAGCGGTCCACAAACATTAACAAGCCACTTTTTTAGGAAGTACTGGTGTACTACTGTTACTGTTAGTCCATATTGCTTATCCATAGATGCTACACTTTTTGGCACGGCTGAGAAATGCTTGCAAGTTGCAATATACTAACGCACACCATTTCTTTTTTCGCATTACACACGCAAGATTCCCTTCTATGAACCAGAGCTTCTGAATGATGCAACAACTACCAGTACTAGGTTCTTCTAAGGTGAGGGGTCCCTTCACTCACATCTTCTTTTATAAATTTATATAAACTAAATTGCTATGGGATGGTGGTGCTGCCTTCCACCACTGTTCAGTTATCATGATTTAATTCCCAACTGTATAAGTGTAACAATGTATATTGTTTTAATGTTATTGATTTTCCGGTTGGTGCTGCTAAGAAAACAGTGTACAGACCTTCTCAAATTGAAATAAACATTTTGAACTTACATAGACTTGGTGGTATTTGGTGTGGACTAACTTACACGAGTGAGCAAATTAAAGTAAGGGTGTGCATGTGAATTGCTTCCACGACTGAGAGGTTGGGTGTGTTATGTTCTGGGTTGTCTACTTGTTGGGTATCTTGGGGGGAGGGTTCCGAGACCTAATAGTTATGACAAGACAGTACTATAGTCAAGCAGTGGAATTGTGGTGGGTGCGGAATTTCTGATTGAGGTGTGCAAGGAAGGTCCAACCTACCATCACCAACATCCTATTTTCTGGTGCAAATGTATGTGCAAGATCCCTACAACAGTAGTATGTCCTATAGGGTATCATATCAAAATAGTAATAAATCTGGTAGGGCTGTTGTTGCTGTGAATTTTCAAAGCCTCAAGATCAATAAGAGTAAAAGTAGTACAAGACGACGACCCAACGGATTGGACTCAATGGCTCGAGCTACTGGTGAATATGAGTTTTATATTACAACCTTTCACAAAGAGTGGCACTGGCCAACTGGGCAAGACTAGCTACTACAGTACAGACAGACTCATAGTATGTAGTAGTAGTAGTACTCAGAGTCATCAGAGCGGAGGCAGGGATAAGATTTTTGAAACCGTACAGATCGAAGGATAATTGGTGGTAAAAAAATAGCATTTGGAAACCAACAATAGTTCAGGAAAAATATGGGGCAGTAAAAGTTATGGAATAAGAAATATTATTAAAAACAAGAAGACTTACTGGGGCCAGCAGAGGAGCCCTCAGCGGTGTCCTCCTGGTGGTGTTGTTCCTGTCCCGCCGACTGCCCAGTCCCTGTCGGTCTGCCCCTGGGTGCTGATGAACAGGAAAGATATAAGAAAGAGACAAACATTGATGGATGGTGTCAAACAAATACAATATTTTTCAACAACGGTCAAAAAACACTTATGTAAACAACAATTGCAATAACTACATTGACCGATCTCATCTGGTCAACATGTAATATCGGGGGATTCGCAGTTCGACTACTTAAGTTACTATTTATCAACAGTAATCCAGTCTTCCATTCTGATTCCAGAAAACTAAGTTACAACTAAGCCTAAGTACAACGTACCACCCAACCTAGCCCACCTATTCCAGGCATGCCAATTGTACATTAAGTATGCATTTCCACTGTATTCCTCAACAATGCATATGGTCAAATCATGGAGGACACATGAACATGACTACATTTTTTGTATACACCAAATTTTGGTTTGATTGATGCTGATCTGCTACTGCTAAGTAACTGCTAAGCCTACCACCACTCATTGAACAAACTAGAAAAGGTTCTAAAGACTGCCGTACTAGCAGCACATCACGTAACTGCGTGAGGGGGCATCACGCATACCACTAACAAATTAGAAGCTCATACAAAGTAGTGTACCTAAACATCAATCCGCCCCTATCTATTAGTGACGGGACAAAGTAAGGAGTGGACTAGAGTCACTGTAGCATTACGTAACTTAATTTCTCTAAAATAAACTTGTAAAGAATCACGCTAAGCAAGCGCAAATGCAAATGCAAAGCTGCAAACAAGTAAGATTAGTAGTAGCGCAGAAGAGCACCATAATCACAGAAGACTTTTAAACGTTATTAACCTGGAATGTATTCTAAGCAGCAACATTCTAGCTGGTTGGAAGGAAAAAAAATATTCGCAATATATAACACAGAGCAGAAGAACAGACACAAAGTTGCAGTAATTAAATATGTACTCACCAAGCCCCGAGACCTCCACTCCTAGCAGGTCCAGCAGGTCCTGCTCACGGTCCAGGATGTCGGACCACCGGTGCGTCAGCTGTGCCTGGGTGCGCCGGACCCCAGGGATGCGCGACACTGCCCGGCGCACCTTCCCCCACCGCTGCCGACGCTCCCAGAGGCCGTACCCGGACCCAGGCCTGCCACCTGCTGCCAGGGTTGAGGGGAGGTGGCGCTGCACAAAGAAAATTAGTGCAGCCAACTCCTCCTCCCCAAATAAGGCCCGTGCCTGCACCCCTTGTGGGCGCCGCCTTCCGCAAGGAAGGCGGTCGCGGCTCTGGCTGCACCGGCGAACAGCCCTACCCTTGGACATGGTTCTGGGGACGGGGCAGGAAATAAAAGGTAAAATAAATAAAGGAGTAAAGGAAATAAATAGCAGGCAATGGAAAGAGAAAAAGTAGCTAAAAAACAAAAAAAAAGTAGACAAAAACAAAAAATATAGAAGCAGGAAAATAGTTAGAGAAATAATAAGTAATAAAGATCCAAAAAAAGTGGCTATAAACGAAGGATTGAAAGGATTTTGGGAGGATTGAAAATCAGGCCCCAGAACCATGCAATAGAGTGAAAAACAAGATGGCCGCGCCCATTGCGACCACGTGCGCAAGTTCGCGCGATATTTTCTCCCCGAGCAAGCAAAAAGCAACGCGATCAAGTGAAAGCGGTCGCGAACAGGAAATTTCGACCGCGAACGGGCGCGAACATGCATTGCGCTACCCGGAACAGGAAGTAAGCATCGCGAGAGGGCGGGACAAGGGAAAACAAGATGACCGCGCCCTTGAGCAACCGCATGGGTAAGTTGGCGACCCACGATCACGCAAAAAATACCGCAAACAGGCGGGAAAAAAACTTCCGCGTCTTTGCGATATTTCCGGCGTGTTTGCGGAGATTTTTAGCATTTTTGCGACAATTTGCAAAAGTTAATTTCGCAAATTCCGCCCATCCCTACTCACCACACCACTGGTAGTTAACCACACCACTGGACTCAAGCTAGCCTGGCTGATGAAGGGCGCTGCCCTTAAACCGGTCCGAGGATGTTTGTTTCCGGTCCAGGGAGTGCCTGGATTGGCAGTTCGGCCTGGAACAGGGTCAAGAGTGATTTGCATATGGCTGGGTCCAAACTGGGGTGGTGTGGTGAGCAAAAGATTGATGGATTAAACCCAGATCCTTGTCACTGTGGGTGAATGTTTGCATTGTCCAGCATTCCATCCATCAATTGTTTCTTTTGCATATGTCACCCTAAGTGGGAAGGGTATGCCCAAACATGGGTCCCGTGCTCACCACACCACTGGATTCAAGCTAGCCTGGCTGATGAAGGGTGATGCCCTGAAACTGGTCCCAGGATGTTTGTTTCCGGTCCAGGGAGGACCTTGCTTGGCAGTTCGGGTTGGACTGTTCCCACAAGGAACAGAGTCAAGACTGATTTGCATATGGCTGGGTCCAAACTGGGGTGGTGTGGTGAGCAAAACATTGATGGATTAAACATAGATACTTGTGACTGGGGGTGAATGTGTGCATTGTCCAGCATTTCGTACATCAATTGTTTCTTTTGCATATGTTGCCCTAAGTGGGAAGGGTATGCCCAAACATGGGTCCCGTGCTCACCACACCACTGGATTCAAGCTAGCCTGGCTGATGAAGGGTGATGCCCTGAAACCGGTCCCAGGATGTTTGTTTCCGGTCCAGGGAGGACCTGGCTTGGCAGTTCGGGTTGGACTGCTCGCACAAGGAACAGGGTCTAGACTGATTTGCATATGGCTGGGTCCTAACTGGGGTGGTGTGGTGAGCAAATGAACGATGGACTAAACCCAGATCCATGTGACTGGGGGTGAATGTTTGCAGTGTCCAGCACTCCGTCCATCAATTGTTTCTTTTGCAGACTAAGGATGTGTGGCACATATACAATGCAACTTGTGAAATGTCTTGGCTACATTTGTCGCCCAATGGTTTAACCATCATGAGGCCAGCTTCAGTATATGTATGTCTGTTCCCTGAATAGCTCTGCACCAGAGAGGGCTTGCTTGACCTTTGCATGTGGGTAGGCATGCACATCAGTTGCAAAAAAAAGTTTCATTTTCTGAAAGGTAACATCAGGCATACCTGGAAAGCATCAGTGACTGCTACCTTCACTGAAGTTATGTCACATATATGTTTGACCATAACGACTCATCTTTACTACTATGTAATGGGTCTCCTGTGTACAGCAGCACACAGAGTGGAGCACTGTGGCTACCTGCATATATAGGTTATCAGTAATACACATTATTAAAGTCACATCCATTCCTGCGTGTAATAGTTGCATCCTTGACTTATGGGGCAAGTGCTCATGCATTGACCTTAGGTGGCCATTCCAACCCCCGCACAGGTCAAGAGTCAACATTTAAAAGTGTCCTGTTGGAAATAGTGCAAATTGTGCAATATATTTGCAAACATAGCTGTGGTGAAGATAGACTATCTGGGCGGCACTGTGTGGCCATTGCCAATGTGTGCCCCCCATGGCCAATCTTAGGGTATCATGTATACTATGCAGTGATCCACATATGTAACATCAAATGCTACTTCATTGTTATCACCCCCTAAAGCGCCTCTTGTGTAGTGGCCCTAACGTGTAGGGATCATGTTTTGTTACCCCTGTGGTGCTTAATAAGGCGTAAATTTACAATGACTATGATGTCAATGTACATGATCCTGGCATAGATACATGATCTCTGTGTGTTACTCCTGTCAAAATTAGTAGCAGTACGTCTACTCTGAGGGCTCGCCTATGTGTGTGCCTCCTGATCCAAAGATACTGCATTCCCTGACAAAGGCATATGTAATGGGAAACACTCAACTTACAATTCACCTTTGGGTGGATACAAGATTAGTTATCCACTCTACTATGTACCTGTACACTCAGGTCAGAGGGAGACAACTCTTGCCATGCAGAACAAACTTCATATCTAAATCCCTCCATCTAACCATGTGCACTGAGTTTGTTTATATGCACATACAGTTTTGTCTGCCTTTTTATCCAAGTGTATTCCCACTCTCAACATCTCAATATTCTTCAAGTGTTCAGCTGTTTGCATGTTACCTGTGCAATGTCATACTTCTCTGGCTATTTACTGACTGTACAATGTTATCTGCTCATTATGTAATTTGTACATGCCTTTGTTTCTCATTGTTTACAATGCATGGCAAAGGTGTCCTTTATATGCTGTGTCATGATGCGGTATATATAACAATGCAGCCAATCAATAGTTCACATGTCCAGTGTCTTGTGTGAAGCCACATATGCATTTATGCTCTCTTTAAAAGTCACAGCTTTTACATGTCAGCATGACACTATACCTTTGTCCATTACAACTGTCACACATTATCTCTGATGGTATCTGCAATGAAAATAGTTCCAACAAGATGCAGTCATTCTATATGGTCAAACATTGGCTAGAGACACTACATTTTGCAGTTATTCTCAGGCCCACCACATCAAGACTGCTAGCTGTGCAGCTCTGCACTGCTCAAGTGCAAGGGGAGAGTGAGGTTCAATTTGGAATTGGAAATGCACCATGCCTGGCCTGTCCCTCTGCTGCAGTAAACTCCTTTCCATAGAATTTCTGTATATGTGCAATTGATACAGGTGCAGCATAGCCCCATGTTGGTCAACTGGTCTGACATTGTTACATTTGAGGCCTACTTCTAGTTGATGAGATGTGGGTAAATTGATGTTTACTGAGACTGTGACATAAACGCAAAGACAAATAATGGATTCAATCTTTTATTTGCATGTTGAACCTTCATTTTATGTTAGGTCATGCTCCATCACAGTACATGTGAATCAGGCAAAGGAATGTTGCGCAATGTGTGTGCATCGCCTATTTCCAGCCACTGTATTCTGAAAGTCTCTACCATCCTCATCCTCATCCTCCTCCTCCTCCATTGGGTCCTGCTCTTGATGGTTCCGTACCACGGGAAATTTGTCCATTTGTCCATACACTGATATTGTGTAGAACGGCACAGACAAGTATTATCTTGCACACCATAGAGGGTGAGTAGAATAAAATGCCTCCCTGACATCTGAACCTGGACTTGAGCAGACTGAAAGTTCTCTCAACAATGTTGCGGGTCTTACAGAGTGCCTGATTATAGTTTTTCTCTAGCTCAGTCTGGGGATGTACTGTTACAGCTACATTGCTGTCCAAGTGTGGTATTTCTGTTAGTATTTCACAGTATGTGTTACTCATACAGTTGGTCATAGGTTTACACATGTTTCTTCCATTACTCTGTGTAATAGCAAATGCTGATCATGGCCTGATTCATTGTACACCTCTACATCCTGACTTTCATAGTGATCCAGTAGCTTTCTGTAGTGGCTATTTGGAGATGCTCCTTACCACCCTATGTTATGTACTCTCACTACATCTATGAAGTGATTGATTGGTGACTAGATATTTGGTCCTTCTTAGGTAGGTTGTGACATTACCTACATGTATTACACTCACACATGAATATGTCCATCCATGGTAAACCACAGAGGTCGTTGGTGGCCTACATGACATTGGCAAAGCCATTTCATAGTACAATTACTTGACCATGTGAATATGAGTCATACATGCGGTGCAGTTTACACATGTCTCATGGATTGTAATGCTAGTCATTGTCAGCCTTCAGCTATTGTTTTTGACAGAGGAGTTGTCATGGTGCACTGTGCTTAACACATATGTATTGCAATGTGGGCCATGTTCATGTGAGTCACACTGATGTTGTTGCAGGGAGCTGTCTACTACAAAAGTAGACACAATACATTGTTTTTTCACATGTACGTGTAGGACTTTAACGTGTAGGGGTTTGTGTAGTTCTATGCCTTGAATTTATCCTCAGACCTGTGGCAAATTAATGTTGAGATTGGTATCCTGAGAACACTGTGGTGCCTTGTGTAGGTTGGATATTATTCTATGTTGATGACTGATGCATGACATATTTGACAGCGTTGTGTTTGATAGATTATTATGCTTTTCATTTGGCCTGCTGACTACGCAGAACAGGTACACTTTCACATTGCTGACATCCGTCAATGCCTCTGTCTGCCAACTTGTATTTGGGGACATAGAAAGTCAGTTTTGCTGGAAGATATGTGTGTTATGTCATGATGGTGTCCCAATGTTATCCAGGATTGAGATATAGACTTGTCTGGGTCCTACACTGAAATGGCATATCACACATTTCTTTTCCACATACTTCTTCCTGTGTTGCTCCTGAAACTTTAGTCAACACACAAATATACTGCTGTGTGTAACACACTTGCTGATTTACCAGTACTTGTTCTCACCCCAATGACCTTGTTGACCTGTGAGTGATACAAAGAGTTGGTACACCATTGGGGAGACTCTCACCTCAGACTTTTCTGTGGCGTTGCCTTTGTACTCAAAATTGACTTGTCTGTCATGCCACATGATTTAAGTTAAGTTTTGCTAGCCAGTGCAGTTGATGTGGTTCCAGAGTGAACTGACACATTGCAGCTCAGTGACATTTGTGTTGCTACTGCCATTGTCAGATCAGTAAGTGTATGTCAATGTGGCACATCATGGTCTACACCTTGCATGGCATTGTTCCCACTATGTGCACATGACACAAGGACAGAGATATTTTGGAGAGTGCACTGTGCAGTGCAGTAAAGCACCTTTCTGCACTATATCACTAAGAAAGGGCAGAAGCACACATTATTTAGGCCATACAGCACATTTTGGATTTTTTAGCTACACTCGCACACAATGTGCTGCCTAGCAGGAACACAGACATATTTCCACCACAGATGCGCGGTGTATGCATTGCATACAGGATTGAGTTTGTGCAAGAAGGTGCAACTTCCTGCACAGGGAGCACCCTCAGAGGCCTGATCGTCTATGGATGTGTGCCATAGAATGCACACACATAGGGAGTGGTAGTGACTTGGATGACTTCATTATTTATTTTTCATCATTACACATCACCTGCAGAGACCGCTTGATTTGACACATGTGACAGTTTTCCTGGGGTGGGATACATGGCATGCCTCATGAATCATTGGAATAGCATGGAGACACCCTCACAAAGTCGATGGAACACCTCCCTTGCACACAGTGATGCTACACTGCATTTTGGCCAGTGACACATTGCTCTGTACGTTTAAGCTATTCAAAGGCACACAATGTGACTTTGCATGTCTTAAAATGTGAGACTTGGAGGTTTGCATTACATATGTGCAATTTTATGTGTTAAGCTCTCTTGGTATAGCGCAAACAAATCACCCACAAAGCAATATCTCAGCACTTCTGCTGTAGTATAGGCAAACAAAAAACTGACTTAAACAGCCAGGTTTTTAAGATTTTTTTTCAACTTGTCCAGCACTTTGCCTAAGCGGATCGTTAGGGGAAGTTTATTCCAATAGAATGGGGCCAAGTAGTGAAAGGACCTCCCTCCAAATCTGGTGGCACGAATACGTGGAATCTGAAAAAGGGCTTTCTCTCTGGAACGCAATGCTCTAGTCGGGTGAAAATAACTGATTCTTTTTTGTAAGTAGGTTGGAACCTTACAGTTCAGGGGTTTATGGGTAAGACAGCACATCTTAAAAATGAGTATTTTCCTTATAGTGTAGAGAGAGAAGTATTGGAGCAGAAGAAGAGCCCGGTGGAAAATTACACACCAGTCTGGCTGCATTGTTCTGCACCACCTGCAATTTAAATAGTAAAGTCTAATTTGC
This sequence comes from Triturus cristatus, assembly GCF_964204655.1. Classification (NCBI taxonomy): domain Eukaryota; kingdom Metazoa; phylum Chordata; class Amphibia; order Caudata; family Salamandridae; genus Triturus; species Triturus cristatus. The sequence goes on along the minus strand of NC_140587.1, from coordinate 388,547,194 downwards.
ACTGACAAGTAAAGCATTTTCATAATCAAGGCTAGAACTAGGGGTTTCCTGGAGGTGGTAGGAAGCCATAGAAATGTTTTCTTCAATAGCAGCATGGTGGCAAAACAGATTCCGCGAAGTGTTGAAACATGTCCTTTCATGGACAAAGAAGTGTCAAGCGTTTCGCCAAGGTTATTGACTACTTGTTTTAAGGATGGTGAGGTCCTAATTGAAATGGCCACCAGTCTGACTCCCATAGATGTTGACCTTTCCCGAATAAGAGTATTTCAGTCCTCTCTCTGTTCAATTGCAGGCAGTTGCTAGACATCCAGAAAGAGATCCTTCTCATGCAATCAGAAAAGCAGACTTTCGCCATTTCCACATTGGGGTCAAAGGAGATAACCAGCTGTGTTAATATCACAAAAAGGACACTGTTCCTAAAAAGTAGGGTGCAAAAAGTCACCCATACAAAAAGGTGCAAAAATTCACCATATGTTAAAAGAAGAATCAGAAAAAAGAGAAAAGAAAAAGGAAAAAGAAAAAGACGAATTCCTAGGTGAAGGGACCCTCAGATGAAAGGGAAAACCATTATGTGTCCTCTGTTGCCCTCACACACCCCAAAGGGTGTCATGCTTCATCATCGGGCAGTTGCTCCTCGTAGGGCCGGCGCTGCAATTCCCTACGGGTCCCCCGAAGGGTCTCTTGGTCGGAGATCTTTTATAGGACTGCCGGATGGTGCATGTGGGTGTGTGGGGTCCAATGAGGGTGAAAGCAAAAGTGCGTGCAAGTGTAAAGAGAAATTCGTGAAGGGTAAACCTGCAGCGATTGTCTGAATCGTGTACCCTAAGCAGACTCAACTGCTAAATAAAATCTAGCCCCAGTGGCATACTATGCCCGGGTGTAGAAAGACATAGGTCAACATGTTTCGCGCCTGCGTCACCTTAAGGGTCGTTGGCGCTTCGTCAGGACCAGAACCTTAAAATGTAATGTGCACGTGAAAACCAATCTCCTGGCTGATGCAACGATGGGGTAGGTGCGCAGGCGGCAGTATCCGAGGAAATATTCCGTTAAATTAGGGACATTTCATTGCTTGTGCCAGCGGTTTTTCTTCAGCAGTGCGAGGTACTGGTCAGGAGCGGTTACATCATGCAGCTGTAGCCAGATTTTGGGTGATACAGGTACTGATCAGGAGCGGTTACATCATGCAGCTGTAGCCAGATTTTGGGTGATACAGGTTACTGCCCGCCCTGATCTATTTTGAGGGTATTTTAATTGGTTTTCACGTGCACATTACATTTTAAGGTTCTGGTCCTGACGAAGCGCCAACGACCCTTAAGGTGACGCAGGCGCGAAACATGTTGACCTATGTCTTTCTACACCCGGGCATAGTATGCCACTGGGGCTAGATTTTATTTAGCAGTTGAGTCTGCTTAGGGTACACGATTCAGACAATCGCTGCAGGTTTACCCTTCACGAATTTCTCTTTACACTTGCACGCACTTTTGTTTTCACCCTCATTGGACCCCCCACCCCACACACCCACATGCACCATCCGGCAGTCCTATAAAAGATCTCCGACCAAGAGACCCTTCGGGGGACCCGTAGGGAATTGCAGCGCCGGCCCTACGAGGAGCAACTGCCCGATGATGAAGCATGACACCCTTTGGGGTGTGTGAGGGCAACAGAGGACAAATAATGGTTTTCCCTTTCATCTGAGGGTCCCTTCACCTAGGAATTCGTCTTTTTCTTTTTCCTTTTTCTTTTCTCTTTTTTCTGATTCTTCTTTTAACATATGGTGACTTTTTGCACCTTTTTGTATGGGTGACTTTTTGCACCCTACTTTTTAGGAACAGTGTCCTTTTTGTGATATTAATGCAGATATTAGGAGCGTGGACACTGGACCTTTTATAAGCTCCTGGTCCCCCCCTCTTGTGTATAGTGATAACCAGCTGTGTGCCATCATCGTAAGATGTTATGTTGAAACCACATATCTTGATCATTTGTGCCAAGGGGGCAACATAGACATTAAACAATGTTGGACTTAGTGTAGACCCCTACGGTACTCCTTTCCTAACAGGTAGGGTGCGTGATTTAAATGGCTTCAAGGAAATGGTTTGAGAGCGGTTTATCAAAATGTCTGCAAACCATTTAAGAGCTTTTGCCGTAGATCCCAATGTCATGCTGTCTGCAAATTAGGATCTCATGAGAGAACGTATCGAAGGCCGCAGTTAAATCCAGGAGCACCAGCATCATTGGTGTCTCTGCATCCAAGGAGGATCTAATAGTGTCAGAGACTAATGTCGTCTCTGTGCTATAATAGCTTCTAAAACCGAACTATGATGGATTGAGGAGCCTGTGCTCTTCCAGGAATGCCGAAAGCTGCTCATTTATAATACTCTCCAGAAGTTTGCTATGGAAAGAAAGCAGCAATTTGATCAAAAATTGGAAGGATTATTGGGGTCAGCGTTTGGCTTTTTCAGGATAGGGAAGACTCATGCAGTTTTCTGAGTAATAGGAACTGAGGCTGAGTCCAAGGAGAGATTAAAAAGAGCCATGATGTCAGGTGCAATTAAGTTGAAGAGACTTGCCATGGCTTTGAGGGGACACAGATCCAATGGTGATCATGATTTGGCAGTCTCTAAGAGCCTCTGGATTTAGGGGAAGGGAAGTTAAAAACAGGAAGACTATCAGGTTGACTTTCTGTTGGAGAAAAATCAACATAGATATTATTTATCTTTTCTTAAAAAAATGCTAACAAATCGCATAGCTCTCGTGAAGCCGATACGTGTACAGGTACTAGGTTTAATATATTCATTAAGATTTCTAAAGAGAATTTTGGTGGAATCGCCTGCTTGATCGAATTTATTTATAATGGAGTTGTTATGGGCCTATCTGATAGCATTATAATATTTCTTCACCAGCAGTTTAAGTTATTCTTTATCTATGGGAGCTTTAGTCCTTCACCAGTGCCTTTCTAGTCTTTTGCAATTGGATTTTTCCCAATTTTATGTCAGCCGAAAACCAGGGTGCGTTAATTATGCTAGGGGAGCCAGGATTCTGTCTCAGGGGAGCAATTTGGTCTGGCGTCTGGGAAAAAGAGTTGTGAAAAATTCCCAGGGCATCCTCCATCTTGTTTATTACAGGAAGGTGCAAGAGCAAGATAAGGCTTGGCAAAGGAGACAGGGGTAACCAATTGCCACTATCTCATAGCTTGGCTCGGAATTTTGTTAGTTTTAATTGATTAATTTATTTTTTAAATTTGAAAGTTAATCAAAAAATGATCAGACCAAAGAAGCGGTAAAGGGAGTTCACTTATAAGCTCCTAAGAATTAGTAAAAATTACATCTAGAGTGTGGCCGGTCGAGTGATAGGAGCCACCACTACCTGTCTCAGATCTAACATCTCCATATCAGCAAGGAGAAGTGCCACCTCATTATTTAGGACGTTTTCTGCATGAAAATTAAAGTCACCCAGAAGTAAAAAATTGTTAGATGCTAAAACATGAGGAGTGATATATTCTGCTAAGCCTGTGACTGAAGTTTTTCTTTGCTCCAGGGGGACGGTATATTAGTGCACCCTTCCAGAAATCTATAGCTGAAAGCTTGATTCTGAATATACACATTTCCACCCATTCAGCTAGCAGTGTCTCAATAACAACTACCTTCACACCATGATATCTAACATTAGACAACCCAAAATGAAACTAACTCTCATCATTCATTGCCAATATTCAATCTCATTCAGACCTCATGTGGGAGAATAGGTTGAGTTGTTTCCAAAAACACCCAGCTCGATGGATTGGGCTCCCAGGGACCACTTCTACAAAAGACCATAACAGTTTTTGTACAAGTGGTCCCTGGGAGCCCAATCCATCGAGCTGGGTGTTTTTTGGAAACAATTCAACCTATTCTCCAGCAACTATTCTGGGACCCTCCACAGGGTTGAAACTCTTTTATCCTGTATGTTGCATGTGTAGTGTGGAACTGTAAGAATGAGGTCTGAATGAGATTGAATATTGGCAATGAATGATGAGAGTTAGTTTTATTTTGGGATGTCTAATGTTACATTTCATGGTGTGATACTTACAAGAATTAGCTTGTGTAAACTTAGGAATCACAGGTGTCACATATGAATGTATCTTTGTATTGCCTTTTATAGATATATGTTTATACAAAAAATATACAAAAATAAAAATAAAAGTTTTGAAACTTACACAATGTCTGATGTTCAAAATAAAATACTATGAAATGTGTACAGATAGCTAACATATACTGAGGGAGTAGTGGTGGTATAGAACCTTCATGGTTGTTTGTTAAATTAAATAGGTCGGCATAGATGGAAGCTGGACCTTCCAAAGTAGAAGGAAAATGACCAATGCAGCATCAGGATGAGGAGCCAGAATACCAGGTTTTCGAGCTGAGATGGTGGAGTTCAACTGAGGAATAACATAATTTGGCTGTGGTGACTACATCTCCAATCAACGAGGCAGAGTTTCTGGTGCCAGGTGCCGTTCAAGCATGGACTGGCACAGACAGGCTTACCTTTGGCGTGCCCTTGGCCCTTCAGCTGTGTGCCGGCTGCGCACGTCTGCGTTCCCGTAGGTCTAAAATAAGTGACTCTCATTAAGGAATAGAGCATCTAGACCGTAAACCTCCCCCAAAATGGTGGCCCAATTTGGCAAATGGGAAGTAAGCTAAAACCTTCCCTTCTCTCCTCTCAAATGGCGGAGACCGCGGCAGACCGGAGAGTGAGGTAAAGTGCAAGTGCTAAGATATCACAAAGACATAAAACAGCTAAATTACAACTCTAATGGTCTCCTGCTGATGTTGCATTGAGCATGCATGAAGCACACCCCTCATACATATGGCCCTACCTGCGTCAACAGACACAAAGATGGCTATTATGTTATACATTTCCTACTTTTAGTAGAACAGTTATGTACTTTTTTGCTTACCTAGAAGTAGGCCATTCCCATATTGCCCATTCTGGAATCGCTCATTGATGATGCAGTGCTGTGATGTATGCGCCATGCACAGTCCTGGGTATTTGGGCAGCACATTGGTGAACATCCCTCAATGGTCCATGATGACCTGAACATTGATCGAGTATGTGTGCTTCCGGTTCCTGTACATATGGGATGTTGCTGCAGGAGGAACCAGTTGCACATGTTCAATTCATGGCACCCAGCACATGTGGGAAACCAGTGATGGCATTGAAACTTTGCTTGGTCTCCAGCTGCAGTTGTTGTGGTTTTGGGATGAGGAAGTACTGGGGTTTTTAGGAATGGGGGTCTCTAGTTGGCAGAGGTAGGTACCTTTGACCAAATAGGGACCCTTGCTTCTAGTCAGGGTAAGGGGAAAACACACTCTCGATAACCCCTGCTCACCTCCTTGGTAGCTTGGCACGAGCAGACAGGCTTATCCCAACGGCAATGTGTAAAGTATTTGTACCAACACTCACAGTAACACAGTGATAACACCACATATTGACAACACACATGTTTAGAAAAATAAAGTATTTTTATCCAAGCTTCACAAGACCAAAATGACAAAATTCCGACATACATAGGAAAAGGTTTTCAGTAAAAATGTCTTTTAAAGGTGTTTCCAAACATAATCTTGTAGATTCTGTATTTCTTTCACAGGTTTTACAAAAATAAACTTGTAGACTCTGTATTCCTTTGTGCGCAAGAGTACTAGGACGAAACTGTTTTTGAATTGTAGCAAGTTATGTGCCCCAAACGTGGTATTACAAACACGCATCACTTTGGCACCGATGGACGATGCCCCTGCTGTTTTGAGCCCTTGAACACTCTTCCAAAACTGACTACGTGGCCAGCAATCATGAAGGTATGCCCCCAAATGCGCTGTAACTAAAAGGGAGGTGTAACTCAGGCCCCGGTACGGTCGATCCCCCTCCGTTCAGGTGCGGGCCACAGCGGTCCCCAGGAGAGGAGGCCCCATTGTTTAAATGGCCGCCAGAGCAGCCCCTTGCAGCCCCGCAACCTCCCCAAGGCAGCGACACACACAGCGGCTCAGGACTTTGGTCCGAGCATTACCAGGGGGTTGCAGTTCCTTCTCTCGCTGCTGACGTCCTGGCTGGCAGTCCCAGCGGCAGCAGCTGCTCGGCGCAGAGGTATCCTGGTTGCTAGGCCATTGTCTACACTCCGGTTACAGTGTTGCTACTTTCCTCGTAACTGCAGTCTCGGGCAGTAGACTCGGGTCAGCAGTGGTGAAAGACCCGCAGCGCTCTGTAGGTCGCGGCTCAGGCTTGCAGCGGTGAAAAGAACGTAGCTTGAACCCACTGCAGAATTCACAATGATCACACACCAGTACATGTCCTACCTTTCCCATACACTGCACCCTGCCCAAGGGGGGACTTTGAGCCTACCATAGGGGTGTCATATGTGTAGGACAAAGGAAGGGTAAGGCCTGGCAAGTGGGAACACTGGCTAGGTCAAAATGACAGTTAACAAACTGCACACAGGCACTGCAGTGGCAGGCCTGGGACAACTTTTCAGGGCTACTCATGTGGGTGACGCAATCAGTGCTGCATGCCCACTAGTAGCATTTGTTTCACCCGCCCTGGCACACTTAGTGAACTCTACTAGGGATCTACTGGTGAAACAAATATGCCAATCAGGGAGAACCAATCACAACATCAATTTATCCAGGGAGCACTTGCACTTTGACACTGATCAGCAGTGGCAAATTGACAAAAGCATCTAAGCAAGCAAAAACTCAATGCAGCACAGTATTAAAAACACAGGAGGTAGAGGCCAAAAGCCAGAGAAAACCACGCCAAGGATGCCAGGTCTAACACGGGTGTTAGGTGATTGATGGCATCCAGGACAGAGGATAGGAGGGACGAGAAAGCTGTCTGATGTAATTTGGAATGAACCAGAATGTGGAGAACAGCCATGAGCTTGACCTTTGGATGGATGCTGGTGGACCTGGAAGTTGGTGGCTGGCCTTGGCGCTATCTGGTGTAGCAGTTGGACAATGAACTCCCTCCTGAGCCGTAGTAGGTAATGAACTCATCCTTCCTGAAATTGATGACAGAACTTTGCAGTGGATAAACGCTCTCCCTTCTCCTGTGCTGGCTACGCAAGCACGACGCAACTCCAGCAATGCTCAGGGGCGCCCTATGCCTGACATGCTGCGTCACTCCTTACGCCTGCTTCAAGCAGGTGCAGGGTTTTGACGCAGCATGGACGTAAAAGTGACTCAGTGGAATCTTGTAGATTTCACTGCGTCACTTTTACTGGGCTTCCTGCGACGGAACGTCCACCCTGCATACATTAAACCTGACGCAGGTTTAATGTGGCGCAGGGCTGGCGCTGCGTCACAAAAGTGATGCAACACAGTGCAAAAGTGACGCAAGGGGCTTGTAAATCTGCCCCAATATTGGGGTCTTCCAACTTATCTTCTTAAGAGTCTCCAGTTAGCTCAGAACATTGCAGATTGGCTTCTGCTGAAACTCTCAAGAAGAGTCTACATATGCCCTTAATTAAAAGAGCTGCACTGGCTGCCTATGAAGGAACAAGCAATGTTTAATGGATGTGTACTGGCACAAGGAGCTTTCTATCATTCTGGTCCCTAGGATTTTACTGACAGAATAACCCCGTATCAGCCATCAAGAACACTCCATTCATCCAACTCCTTGAAGTGGTGATTCCACAATTCAAAAGAAAGAAGTGGGGCGGCAGCTCCTTCTCTTACCTGGCTGCCAGGGACTGGAATGGTCTTCCTCATCTTCTCTGTGCCACAAGAGACAGGCATTCAAGCATGGCTCTTTGGGCTAGCTTATCAATAACATAGTCAGAGAGTTTGATCAGATTTCTGCCCAGCACCAGGAAACTCATTAATAGATGTTGCGCTCTATAAATCCCTATGATTGATCAATTGATTGAAATCGCCCCCGACACCCCTTTAAATATGGATGGATTTTCTCACCTACACACCTATTATGCACACGTGCTCCTATCATGCAGTGGTGGCCCCGCCGCTGAGGCGGAGGAGGAGCATAGCTCCACTGCTCAAAAGGAAAAATTAAATAATAATAATGTATCGTTATTATCATTTTAGTTTTCCTATTGCAGTCAGTGGATCTCAGGGTGGGGCCAGGCGGAGCTGCCCAAACAGGGGGAGGAGTGGTTTACACTCCCAAAGTGAGCACGACTGCTTGGCCGGCCCTCTTGCCCTCATGCGCACTTTGCATCTTCCCCACCAGGCTGTAATGTACAGCCTGCTGAGGAACATGCCCAGCCTCCCACTCCCCATCTGAGTGTCGAACCACGGCGCTCAGACCAATCACAGCGCTGCATTGCAGCATTGTGATTGGCTCAGGGGAGCATGGGTGCTTCCTGGTGCTTCCTGCTGCCGGACCGGCGACAGGAAGAAGAGGATGGTGGAGGGGTGGCGGCCGGCCGTTTCCAGGTGGTTTTTTAAATGATTTTTTCGTACCCCCAAACCCCACCACCCAGGTCCTGTAGAAACTGCTACTGCTACCATGGGAACATCCATGTTCTGAACCTAAGGCCCATTTTAAGACAATGGAAAATCTACCCACAGGCGAATATTCTGGTGACATAAGTAGGAGTTCAAAAATCCACAATTCCTTATTCTGTAAACCAGTATTTTTAAATCTAGACTCTATATCGACTTTTTTGTTGTTGCACTAAACTGTTATAACACGAACATATATTGAAAATCAGACACCATTGCCTTCTAATTGCAAATGAACAGGGCCAACATTCTCCAGATATCATTAAGCCAGTATTCGTGCAAATGTAAGTTAACAGGCCTATTGACTTTGTCAATAGTTGATGTGCATTTCACTGGTGCCAATTTGCTGCATTCATTCCTTGACCATATAGTAACTGGAATTTTGTTAACATCTACTATTAAGAGCTATGCATTATAAATGCCAACAATTAAAGATCGAGCAGAAGTTTATTATTCATTAATATTAGAAAATCAGTCCCCAAGTTGCATTGATGAAACATCACTCATTAATTTTTAATTCTTCCTGGCTTCCCGTCATCAGCGCGTTGAGTAGAGTTTTAAGTTTCGTGCTTGGAAGTAATTTCATTAAATGATAAGCTGTCGAACCAAGCATCATACAACACGCTTGCATAGTAAATTAGATTAAATGCTGTGATTGGAATTAAATGAGATGCTTTTCTTGGCTTCCTTCATTGAAATAATTCTCCAAGGTTCCATTCCTAATGGCGCAGAATAAAGGAGCAGTGTCAGCCCCCTGATTTTGCCACGGTAGTATTCGTGTTTTTGCGGGTGTTCCTCCGACCCCTGCATTAACTGGTCTTCGGCTGGTCAAGCCTGCTGCTGTCCACCTAGGAAAAATAGAACGTTCTTTACTGTTACACGTGGGCACAGTAGCATCACAATGTGCATGCTATTCTGCAAACACTCAGAAAAGATGCGATTTATGTCAGCTTCTGGAGTTGCATTCTGTTGAGGTTGTGTTAAACGTCCCCCTCCCCTTGAGGGCACTCATAGTCAGGGCCTGTCTGGTGTAATTTGACTTTATTGATCACCAATCTTTGGCACTCATTTATACGGTACAGATTTGAAATAATCTGTCCCTCAGGGCAAAGCAAAGGCAGTCCCATATTTCTCCTATGAGGCTCCCGCTTAAATATGTGGTGTATCCAGAGATCTTACACGGTACTCATACTGATTGCCCTGGTACACCCCACCCCCCCCCCCCCCCCCCCACCACCACCACCATCCACATGTCAGAGATCTAGACAGGAAGCCCAGGAACTCAATACTAGCCCTCCACCACAATAACCGACAAGAAAGCAAGCCAAGTAAGACACACATAAACCTAAACAGCTCACAAATGTAATCAGAACAAAAGCACAGTCTCAGGTACTGCCAACAGAAATGCCAAAGCAAGAACACTGAGGAAAGACTATCCTACAGTGAGCTGAAAAATAGGCTGCTTAGGAGTCTCAGACTCTCGAGGAAAAAACTGGTGTGCCCTGCAGACTGAGACTCTGAAGTACAGGCTGCTGTGTTTTTCAATATCGCGAGACTGTGAATTCTGTTCATATGCGCTGCTCTGAGTCGATGAGGGTGTGCATATGCAGGAGGGCTTCGTACAGGATTTGTATACAAATGCGCCTTAGAGGGCCATTGTGTGCCCCTGTTTGCAGACCACAATGCATGTGTGCCACAGAAGGCCTTCTCATCATGCCAGAAGGCAATACCACGAGGGAAGATACAGTTAAAGAAAGAAAGAAGAATGGTGTGTGACATTCACACGTGACCCAAAACAGAACGCTCGTGCCCTTGTATCAAGAGATCTAGACCAAAGGTTTACTGCCTTTGAAAAACAAGAGATGGTGGGAATATTTATTTCAAATGGATTTTAGTCCAGGGACATTAAGGATTTTGGGGATCCTTGTTTCAAACAACTTTGAATTTCTGATTCATTTTCAGCTAACTCACGCCCATTGAACTATACATTGAAATTCAGAAGTGGTGAAATAAGGAGGACAAATGTAGGCACTAGCTTATAAAGAAATCAGCAAGGTCCCACCAATACATCTCAACCCTCCCCCCTCTTGTTCTGACCTTGGCTGTCTTGATATAGCACACAAAGAAGCACCATGAGGCAGACCACCATGAGGCTTCAGTGTTCTTGGCAAAATGCTATGACCAAAAGAGGCAGGATTTTTCAGATTTCAAACATTTTCATTTCCATAACCATGACCACAAAAGAATTTTAACATGATGATGACTTTTCAGGAAATGACCACACTACACCTCTCATGGGTGGTGTGCCAATTGATTCTGAGAACATTACTAAGAGGTGTGAAGACTAGGCTGAACTCATAGAGATATTTCATTGTGCTCAATAGAAATAGGTGGCAGATGAGAACTGCAAGCCCCATCCAGTGTCAGTATTTGCTACCCACTGTTTATGTACCAGCCTTAACCTTCCCTCTTTCCAGCACTATTTTGACTCAACACATGTGGGCCGTAGAGGTCACCCTTACCAGTCTTTTTGTTACTCTCAAATTCTACTTGGTCTCCAGCTTCAACCATCTTCCCACAAGTACAGCAGCTCTATTGTTATTTGCTTGTGTTAAGAAGAGGAAAGAAAAGAAGAGGAAGAAGAAAAGCAGAGAAAGGGATAGAATGAAGAAGGGAGTGAACGAGGAGCTTGGGTGAGAAAGGGAGTGGCAGACGAGATAAGACGAATAAAGAGAGCGAATGGATAGAAGCAACCAAAGGAGAAAAAAGAAGGCAGATCAAGGATAAGGAAGAGAGATATAAGGATAGATGAGAGAGCATTAAACAGGGTAGGATTTAAGTGAAGAAGCTGAGATGATCAAAACAAATTAGATCGGGAGGGAAGAATAAGAGGCGAGCAAAAAGAGAAAGGTGGAAGTAAGAACGAGTGGGTAAATAATAATTAGTTCATGGGAGTAGAAAAAAGACGGGGCGAAAAGGATATGAACTGGGAGAAAGAATGAGCGAGCAGAAGAAAGAGAGGACAAAGGCTTGAAAATAGAGAATGTGAGTAAAATGCATTCGAAGGAGGGTGTATGAATAGAATACTATGGGAGAGTAAAGTGAAGGTATAATGTAAGGAGAAGAAGGGTATATTGAAGAACAGAAAGAGGAGCATGCAGAGAGAGAGGCATGAAAAGAAAGGAGGCTAGAAGAATGATTTGCACGGCATTAAAGGATGGACGGAAATAAAGGTACAAGGAAGGAAGAGGATGGAGCTGGCATTGACAGTGCACCAAGTTAGAATGATAACTATGGGAATGTAATAGGGGTAAAGCGTACTGTATTTACCATGCAGAGTTTAGAGCAGTAAACACGAAAATCTGCACATCATTCCCCAATAATTTATGAAAGGTGTTATCTATCGTACCCGACAAATAACAAACCCCCCCAATATCATTATTTATCAGTTGTGATAAATAGCACCATCATTCCAAATATTTTTGAATCAGGGCCTATGAGTTGTGTGATCATTATGACACCTTTGTAGATTCCCCTTGATAAATTCTACGTGCTGGAGTTTATCAGGGGAAAGGGGAAAATTCCCCGGAAAAGGCAAAACTTGTAACTTTCTGTGTTAAAAACGATTCCACAGGTTATGCCCCATTTTTCTTGTAAAATATTAGAAGGTATTTTCCAAATGTGGTAAATACCTCACTCTGTGGTAATGGTATTGTTAGACCTCGCATCTTTTGGCGTGTTTCCTCTGTCTTTTTGCTTCTGACCTCCTGGTTTTGGTGGCACTCTGTTTCTGCGCTCTTTTATACTGCTGATCAGTACTAAAGTGCAAGTGCTCCTACTGTAAACTGTGTTTATGGATTGGTGCTTGCATGATTGGCTTCTTAGATTTACTCCTAACTCCCTACTACAGTGCATTGTGTGTGCTCAGGGCTGGCAAACCAAATGCTGCTAGTGGGCCAGCAGCACTGATTGTGCCACCCACTCAAGCAGCCTTTCAAAGAGTACTCAGACCTGCCACTGCAGTGTCTGTGCGCAGTTTCTACTCCCATGTCGACACCCCAACTTTCTCTTCTCTCACATATAAGACACTCCTAAGGTAGGCCCAAGATACCCCTGTGGGAAGGGTGCAGTGTGGGGGAACGGTAAGACATGTACTGGTGTTTGTTACATGTCCTGATAGTGAAACACTGTGCATTTCGTCTCACTGTTGAGAGGCTATCCCGCTCATAGGTTAACATTGGTAACACTTTTACAAACGTAGCTAGCCAGGGGAAGCAGATAGAAAAGTGGAGTTTAGTATGAATGAACTCAGGATTTAAAAATACATCTTTTAGTAAAGATGCTTTTTATATTGTGTGTTTGGAAAGACCACTTTTAGAAAGTGGATATTTCCTTGTCTATTGTGTATTGGCTGTCTGGGTTTTAGACTGACGGGCTATTTTGTGCATTCAGCCTAGACAGGGGTACCAAGCAGGCTGTGGTGTGTTCTGCCTTTCTTGCGTGACTCATAGCCTGGCTGATGGGTCTGTCCTGCATCTAGAGTGGTGGGAGATGTTGTCACATGCACTTGAATGGACTGTGTCCGCCTTCCACAAATCTGTCTCCACCTCCTGTAGGGAACCTGGCCTGAGCAGGACAAAACTGGATTATGTGCCCCAAGAGATCTTTGTTTGTGCCAACACCACTCAACGTCAAAGGAAAATGTGGTATAAATATTGGGGCTCAGACCACAGGATATTAGAACTCTTTTGGATCAAGGAACCTGCCAATAAGAAGAACTGGAGAAGCTGTGAGGAGAGACTACCACTTTGCTGTGCACTTTCCTGTGTCGGCCTGCAGTAGCTGCTTCTGTCTTGGGAAGAGAAAGGACTGGACTGAACTTTCTGCAACTTCTTTCTGAGTTTCTCCAAGGCCACAGCCACCCACCACTGGGCAGTCCGAGTTAATGGCTAGGGTGGAGCTTGGGGAGGAGGAGGACCCAGAGGAGGGTGGGGACCCCACAGAGATGACCCTTGAGGGCGGTTGTGAGCCCTACTATGCCTGTACATTGTCTGCTTGGTAATGACTTACAGCAGTCCTTGTGGAAGAATGTGGAGCTCAGGTCTCACTTGGAGATGCTTGGGTTGCCAGAGTAGGCATGCATGACCACTCTGTCCATGGCAGCCAGCAAGTGTATGGATGTGAGGTGGTGGTTCATGCACACCTAAGTCTGAAAAAACAGGGTTTAAATATTCCTTTTAGAAATTCAAGAGGGTGATGCGTGCAGATCGATTTTTGCTCACTGATCCACAAACATTAGTAGAAATGTGATAAGCGCCACCACAGGGGCGGGGTCCTCTTAGTGCACTGTGTAAAATACAATGATTGGAGTGATCCATACTTGATAAAAGATAAGAAATGAGTGAATCTAGTTCCAAGAATTGAACTTATTCAATCTTCATAAATTCTTCTTCATATGTGTTTTTAGTCACATATTATCAATAAAGTAAAACTTGGGATGAAACAAATGGTTGTTCCCCAACTTGTTGGTCCCGATACATTTCGGGATAATGGGAGCCCTCCATCAGGGGAATATTAAACACCAGTGCATTTAAATCCTTTCACATCTCCATCGGGCAATTCACTCAGTGTGGACATGTTCGTGAATTATTCAACCTACTGACACCGATGTTCAATGTTCCCCTGATGAAGTGCTCCCATTAGCCCGAAATGCATATGAAGAATTAATGAAGATTGAAGAAATTCAATTCTTGAAAATAGAGTAACTCATTTCTTATCTTTGATCAAGTGTGGATCACTCCATTCATTGAGTATTACGCAGTTCACTGAGGGACAGCGCTTACCACACAGCCAGCAAGTGTACTCAGAAGGACCTGGAGCCTGAAACAGTAGCACAAGTACCTGCCAAGAGACAGGGCGGGGGTGCGGGAAACCCGTTCCTGAGGTTCCCACGGTCTGGGAGGATGCTGACTTCGAGGGGGATGCCCCGGAACCTACAGGGGAACAAGTGGCTGAACTGGGGGACTTATATGAGCTAACCTACTGGCAACAAGAAGGAGGACCAGGGAAGAGTTCTGCCGGGAGCAGAAATAATGCCCTTCTCTAGAGGGTTTGCAGCAACTGGCTGCACACCAGGCAGCTGATGATCAGTCTAGATCACACTGGATCTACTGGGAGAATGGACTCCTATACAGCGAGCCTAAGGTCGCTGGGCCTGAGTCAGCCTATGTGCTGGTGGTACCCCAACACTTCAGGACCTTCACACTGGGTCTGGCTCTCGACTGTATGTTATGTGCAAATGCTTTACACACTGCCTCTGAAATAAGTCTGACTGCTCGTGCCAAGTTACCAAAGGGGTGAGAAGTGTAACTCTCTTATCCTGACTAGGAAGAAGTGTCCCTACTTGGACAGGGTAAGATCCTGCAACTAGAGACCCCCATTTCTAACAGGTATTTATTTACCAAGTACAGGAAATACCCCGCCCTATTATGACAAACTTGTAATGGGGACTTTTGTATCTTGACTTTGCTCTTTGATACATTTGATTGTAATGTGCTAAGGCGACAGAAACTCCATCTGCTGCTCTGTTGTGAAAAGTTTGACAAATTCTCTTTCTGTGCATGGCAAGCATTCAGGACCAGCAGACACACTATCCTTTTTTACACTGGGTATTGCCTTCAGGGGTTTCTTCTTCCATAATGTGAGATGTCTGAAGCATGCAAATCCTTGAAAGGATTTCTACATGTGCTTAAAATAGCTAATTCATCCCAGACTGAAGTGCAGCACCACCTGTCCTGTCAACACATTGAGATTTTCGGCAACACTTTCTTTTAAACTATATGACAATACAATTCGCTCAAACTTGGGTTCAACCTCCTCCACTCCGCTGCTTTATTAGTCAAGCACCCACCACTTGTTGGATCACTGAGGCTTTCACACAATCAATTACGTAAAGGATTTCCCTGTGCTTCAGTTCTAGGCACTGAGCCACCATTAGTTTCAAGCTTTCTATAAACAGGCTGCTGCATCTAAACATTTTTGGGAGGCATCAGCATTTTTTCCTTAGAACACTAAATATTGGCGTTTATAATCCATATTGTATCTTTTTAACCTTCTTTGGGATTTATTTTTTACTGGCATTATGTCTTGGGTCAGCTGCTGAAGACTTGAAAGGGCTGCCACCCTTCGCCATAGATTGTTATACTTTTTTTAATCCAGTTGTCCTCCTTTCTTTGTTAGTAGGGGGCATATTATCAAGCACGGCGTTAACATTATCGCCGGTTTAGCGGCAGAAAACTGCCGCTAAACCGGCGATAATGGGCTTGATAATGTGCTCTCGAGAATTCCCATAGAAGCCCATTTTGACACCAGAACATGGGCTTCTATGGGAATTCCATAGAGCATATTATCAAGCTCATTATCGCCGGTTTAGCGGCAGTTTTCTGCCTCTAAACCGGCGATAATTTTTAACGCCGTCCTTGATAATATGCCCCCAAGTGTTTTTAAAAGGCATAAAAAAACAGCCATGTGAAGTTGTTTATATTTGAGTGAAAGCATTTAATGAATTAATGAGGAGGGCCCTGTGAAAGATGTGGCCCTGGACCTGAGCCCACTTCGCCCATGCCTTAAAATGTCCCTTTTTTAGACATTCATCTCTAATGAACTAGGCATTCTATTCTTGAATTTTCTAGCTCTGAACTGCTTATTTTTTGTCACATATAGCACTACGTTTGGTTCGTACTTTTTCACATATCATTCTTCCCATTTTCGTCTCCCACTCCCAATTAGTTTTGATTTTTCATTCAATTATAAATATTGCTTTATGTATTATTTATTTACTCGTTTTTAAATGAATAATTGTTTTCAAATGTATATTTTCTGGAAGTAGACTTACATCGTGACAATGTAAAAAAATAAAAACTATTTTCTTTTAAATAGATTGGCTGTTAATATAGCCCAAACTGGTGGACTAAGCCAGGCAATAATTTCACTTTGGAATGTTATTTTTCTAAACGATCGTATTTTATTTATTTTATTTTTTATTTCTTGTGACTTGTATAGCGCACTATAACCCAGGGGTCTCTAAGCGCTTTGTTAGGATCAGCTACACAATAAAAAGATGCATCAAATTAAAAATTTAGCGGCCACCCCACGCTTGCTGGAAAAGCACAGTTTTTAATTGCTTGCGGAAGGGCATTAGTTTCTTTTCATTGCGGAGTTTCAGCGGTAGTTTATTCCACATAGCTGGCAAAGTATGTGAGAAAGCACGTCCACCCACAGTGGTCAGTCTACAGCGTGGCTGAACCAGATATATGGAATCAGCCGATCTAAGCACCCTCCCTGGTTTGTAAAGGGACAGGCGAGATTTCAGATAGGTGGGTGCTCTGCCATGAAGCGCTTTGTGTACAATGCAGAGCCCCTTGAACATTAGCCTCTGCCTGACTGGCAACCAATGGAGTTCCCGCAGGAGGGGGGATGCCTGGGTACTCCTCGGATTCTTAAAAATGAGCCTGGCAGCATCGTTCATGACCGTCTGCATTCTGTTTAAAAGGCCCTGTGGGAGGCCTATATACAATGAATTGCCATAGTCCAGCCTAGCCAAAATCATTGCAGAGACCGCGCTCCTTAGGGTGGAAAAAGAGAGCAGCGGGGAAACTTTCCTAAGTTGGCGAAGGAGGCCGACGCAACAGCCCACCACAGCTGTGACTTGCTTTTTCATGGACAGCTTGCTGTCCACCTGGATGCCCAGGCTCTTAACCACCTCAGCCGGTTCTGGAGGCGTGCCCAACTCCCCAGGCCAGAAACGGTCACACCAAGGGTTGCCAGCGATGGTAATCGGCAACACCTCGGTTTTGTCCGGATTGATTTTTAGGGAGTTGCCGGACATCCAGTTAGCTGTACTTCTCAGGATATTTTGCAATCTGGTAAAAGCATTCTGGCTATCCTCCAGCTGGATGATAATCTGGGTGTCGTCTGCGTAGTTATATACCTGACAGTCCATTTGATTAAGCATTCGAATCAAAGGCTGTAGGTATATGTTGAACAATAGGGGTGACAGAGCGGACCCTTGTGGGACTCCGCAAGTGATCGAGGTTGCGGTAGAGAGCATGTCACCTAATTGCACTTTCTGCACCCTCCCTTGAAGGAAGGATGTGAACCATGCCAGTGCTATGCCCTGAATGCCGAAGTCCCTCATCCGCGACAGAATGATTTTGTAAAAGCTGTACATACATGAAGATAGTCCAGCAAACAGAGGCGTCCTGCCTCACCTTTATGCCATGTTTAATACAAATTGACAAGCAAACTCTTAACGAAAATTTAGTGCCATTATAACCCAATATAAATAGATTGCCTGATATAATTATTGCTCGCTCTGTACAGGCAATTCCATGGTGTTTTCACTTCAAATATCCATATGTCCTTACATGTATTTATTCTTGAACAGTCTCATTCAAAACATTTGTTGCAAAACTGAACACTTACTTCCATTATTTCACAAAAACATAGATTAAACATAGTTTTACAATAGAGATAACTAGAGGAAGGAACAGAGCAAACATACAGTTCATCGCCCTCTGGGCAACTAGCCTCAGGGTTCCAAATGCAGCATGCAGGATCTCACCAGGGGAGCAACTGAAGAGATCCCTGGAGATGCCAAGAAAGTACATTCAAGGATCCTGGAGTCACTCTCAGCCTCAAGAGCTCATGTCTCTCTACTCCTCTAGCTTCAGTAAGTGGGACAAACATAAACCTGAAAACTGGTCGTCATACTTTAAAGTTCCAAGAGATCACCTAGACTTTACTTTTCTCAGTAAAGATCTGCTTGATCAATCTATGGAGGCTTCCAAGCATAATAATCCACATTTGTAAAGTGCGAACAATCACCCGTAAGGGTCTCTAGGCGCTTGGGGCCGTCGGGAAGATTAAGCAATCTATTGCCCAGAGTCACATGGTGCTGGGCTAACCTGCCCCCGGCGCCGGGGATCAAACCGTGATCCCCAGATTCCGGAGTCAGTCGCCCTGGCCGCGGCGCCACACCTCTTCCCAGGATCAGACCCACACAAAGAAGCACAGAACTGCGCTATTGGACCAACATGGACCACTGGTGCACTGCAATAATTGTAACAGAAATGTCTGAAGGGCGCACTGCCATTCAAATTGAATTCCTAAAAACTCCCACAAAATCTTACATTTATTTAACCCGAAAACTATATTCAACTGTTTACTGTACTAGCGGCTACACCAGCACAGGTTTCTTCCACCCTAGACCATGACCAGCAGCGATCTAGGATGGAATCCTTGTGCTACCAGTCTCCACCAACTATAATGGTCTCATTCCCACGTGCTAAAGCAATCATGAAACCTAGGAAACAAATGACAACACTCAATAATAAAACAAACATGGCAGTACACTGGAGGAACAAGAAACGACATACTGTGATTGTGGATCAATACTTTTGATCGAAGTACCTTTCCCTTTACACACCCACTTTAATGAGAATTTACTCCACTGTTTATTTCTAATATGTCTAGAGCATCTACAATACTTTGACAATCATCTGCAAGCACCCGTCATACGCGTGCATCCTTCATAACTGCTTGCTCCATATCAGTCTAAAATTGGGCCAGGAAAAGCAATCAAATACATACCTTCTATACTATCTTTAAGAAACTTTTCATTATCCCAGAGTGGCCTTCATTTTTAAGGTCAATGCAATACGTTGTCTACATTCTTCTCCGTTTCAAATTTATGTTTGCAAGGACGCTGTGCTCTTTGTGTAGCAAACCTTAGTGCATAGATATGGTGTTAAAAATACTCCCTAGGTTCTCTAAGGCAAATGTGAACCTGCTGTTAATCGTTCATTTGTCCTTTCTTTGAGAGGTTTTTCAATATTGCAATCAAAGTCAGACTATTATTTTGTCCTTTGGTGCTTCTGCCTAAATGTATGCTTGGAAGTACCCACCTACTCCTTTAAGATTCTGCCCACCCACTGACTAATGCAGCTCGCACCTTAGTGTGCCTACCCCTTGTTACCCTAAAAAGTGTAGAGCCAAACCCAGGAAAGGGGGAACGTTAGACAAAGGGGGCATCACCCATCCACAAGCTGACACTGGGGATTAAAGGGGCACCTTCAGAACCTCTCATCCGAACACTCCCGGACATGTCGAGGATTCAGAAGAAGGACTGCCCTGCTGTCTGAAAACGAAATACCAGGCATGCTTGCCTTACAATACAATACAGTGCAAATGGATTTCTAGAGCATGGCTAATCACCACAAGGATATACAGGCACTGAACTCAGGATCCCCAGAAGTGACTCCAAGGTTCAGTTGCCTGACCTCCTGTTTGAGCTACAGGGATACATCAAACTTCCAGAAACCTCCCTGCAATTGCCCAGCTGACCAGCAACAACTGGATCTGGCTGGACACGCCTGAGCCCTGCTTCTGGCCTGTGCTGGATTGAGTTCTAAGCCCCAAAAGTTGCCCCGCAATTCCTAGATCCTTGACTGGTATCAGAGTGTACTCCTCCTGAACTCAAGGTCAAGAGACAGAAGTTTCTGACTCTGCATGACCACAAAGCGGCCTCTTTACGCCAATTAACAACCATGCTCGATGACAATCAAGGTGAAGCTCCAGCCGGACCTGCACTTCGCGCCAGCAGTGATGCTCCATAATGGCCACTAACGCAAAGCTCCCTTTGAGACCTGCACTTTGTGCCAACAGCTGCAGCCCAAGCCAACTGCCAGTGAGAATCTCAAGTGATGACTGATTCTTTATGCCAAAAAAGTGACTGTCCATGATACCTGGCCTGCTCCTCCCATTGACAAAGACCTCCTTGCGACCCCTGCAAATGACAGCTTCTTGCACTGATTCCAGAAGGTAACTCTTAAGTGGGATGAACACGGTCCTCGCATCCGTTTTACCTGAACTAATGACTTTCCTCTGGTCCAGGACAACTAGATAACTGTGAGTTGCATTTTGTGCATTTTGGCACTATTTGAAACTGAAACATAAAAAAATTCTTAGCTCCGGTTCAACTGATTGCTTTTTTTCTGTTTTGGTGTCAATCAATCAGTATAAATCTTTATTCGGTAAATAAAATCACCATAAAGAATTCAGATCAAAGACAGTAATATCATAATTCATGGATAATAAAAACAAAGTATGATTAATCATAAAACTGTGAACATTAAAACAGTTAATCAGGTCTCGTTCTCCAGGACAACCAGACAGCTCGTACAAAAGATAAAACAGTAAAAAACACATGCTTAGTGGGAAGCATCTGAAGGTATCTCAGAGCAGGACTAACTTGTTTCAAATTCAAAGTCTTCAACAAGGGGATTAAAAAATGCTTCCTCGGCCAGCTGAAATAAGAGCAAAACGTTATAAAATGCAGCATATCCTGCGAAGACACATTGTCACAGCCGCAGGGTGCACTTACCTCAGTCCGAATCCACCCACATGGGGTTTCCAAGAAATGGTGCAATTGATTGAACCTAAACATGGCCAGTAAAAACCGTTCATGCTGTGAGCGAACCAAGACGAGATACGACTCCATCTCCTGCACAGTTTTTAAAAGCATGTGGCCTCGAACTGATGGCTTCTGGAGTTCTAAGCCTTCTCTCTCCAAACAAGAGCATTCCAGAAACAACCTATCAGATCTACCTATGGAAGAGAAGGCTGCCATAACATGAGCTATCCACGGTGTGCTATTTACCAGATCCAGAGAGAAACAGTCCTCAAGAATCAACTGGCTTAGCTTCAGTTCCGCCCTGCTCCAGATCTTAATCCAGCACAGGAGCAGACTTCAGACCAGTGTTTAAACCTCCTTCTAATTATTAATAAATACACGGTCTCCCGGTCTGAATCTTTACATCTAACATTTATGGCCTTGACGCGCGAATTTGATAGGGTGAACCAAGTTAACCTCTGGGCCCTGCTCAGTGAGATGGGTAGTTGATCCTAGTATTGTGGCCTTCTTCGCTGATCTCCACTCAAAGACCTCAGCCCCAGTGTATTTTTCTCAAGGTGCAGCGTGTGTACTCGCTCATTCTTGACGAGCTGTGGGGATCGTCAGGGGTGTATACTTGACCCTTTTTCTGTTCACCTTGTATGTGAACTGGCTAGAGACTGCGCTTTTATCTGATTCCTGTAGGTTATGTGTGCACGCCATTTGAGCCTGCTTGTGAGCCCGCCTACAATCTCTGATCAGATGCCTGTCCCTCAGTGACTGCTTTAAAGCCACCTTCAGGTGGCGCAGGGTTGTCGAGCAGCCCCTATCAAGCCAATTAGGGTATTGTGATGCCCGGATGCTAGAGGCTGTAACAGTCATAGGTTTAAGAACCCCAAGAGCTATGCCTTTAAAAGCTTCCAATACCCCCGCCTAACTATCAAGACAAATATTGATTTCACACAGACAAGTTGGAAAGAGGGAAGCTTGAAGGTGATGAGGGTCCACCTGAGACCATTTCAACCTTCTCCAGTGGTCACCAGCAGATAGCCTCATTAGGGCCCCCTTGACTGTGGTTTTGGGCCCATGGCAATATCCAAGGTTAAGGATAATGGGATATGGTCACTAAAAGGGTTAAAATGAGAGATAAGCAAGTATAATGGCACTGAATCATAGAGAAAATCAATAAATGAGCAACAGCCCCACCCTTTATAAGTCGGGCAAATTGTGGGGTTCAAAGAAATCACCAATTTCTCCATCCTAAAAGCAAAATTTTGAGAATCTAAGAGCTCATTTAACTCCTGACCTTCCTATTTGGTATCACTGGTTTGTATCCTTTCTATCAGGCAGATCTTTTCAAGTGATCTCACCTACCTACGGCTCTCAGAAGCAGCTCGTACATCATAGGGTTCCACAGGATCAGCCCTGAGCCCAACATTATTTAATATTTACGTTCAACCCCTGGTGGGAGTTGCAAAAAGCAGAGGCCTCTCCATGGTCTCATATGCTGATGATACTCAGCTTGTGATCGCTTTATCCAAACGCTCTGACCAACACCTTGCCAAGTTCCGAAATGACATGATGGCCATCATGGAATGGATGACAGCCAACTGACTTCAGCTAAATGCAAGCAAATCAGAGATTCTCCTTATAGGAAGGGACACGCATCTTTGGAGTGATCAATGGTGGCCTGCAGTGTTGGGAGCTTTCCCTACCCCAAAGGAGACAATAAAAAATCTGGGCGTTTGGGTGGATGATACACTTACTTTTCAGGCTCAGACACAATCAGTGTCAGGCAGTTGTTTTGGACTCCTACGTAGATTGAAGCCTCTGTTTGGGTTCTTTGATGCTCAAACATGCCAGATCATTATCCAGTCTACTATCCTCTCTAGAATGAACTATTGCAACTCTCTGTACCTGGGTGCTAATAAAGCAGACATCAATCGTCTTCAGAGGGTGCAGAACGCCGCGGCTCATACCCTCTTCGCCCTTCCAAAATCTTGCCCTACTTCCAAATTCCTACGTAAGTTGCACTGGCTCCCGGTAGAAAGGAGAATTCAATTCAAGTCCTTGGTGTATATTCACAAGAACGTGTGCTAACTACCTCGAGAGTAGCCTAAAGCAACTCTCAACAGCGCAGCCCAACGTGCGAAAATTACACCGTGCCAGCCAAGTATTCACAACGCGGCGGTAGCATGCGATAGTCACCAGATAACGCGTCAAATGGTGGCGCAAAATCCAACGCCGCACCGCAAACATGCAAAACGTGAACGCAAAAAAAATGCGACGAGGCCAATTGCGGTACAAAAAGTCGAGAAAACCAGCCACAGGCCTGCAAATACCACACATCTGGTGGGAAAATGCACCATAAAAAACACAGAAACAACACACCAGAAACATGCCAAAGCACGTAGCAGCATGAATGCAACCTGACCCAGCGCAGAGGCCAACACGAACCCCACAACCCCCACAGATCACCAGCAAGGAACAACGGGGTCGGGGAAGGCCAAGAAGAAGAGGGAGAGGAAGACGGGGTGCAGACCGCAGGAAAACAAGTCCAGCGCCACAGAGGTGACAGAACACTACCAGCAACTGACCCACAAGCAGACCACCTGGACTGCAGTCGTCGTGCCGAGGAGGCCGATCCAGGAGGCCAAGAGGTGCCGGCATGACGTGACAACCGAAACTAGGCACAAACCCGCTGCCAACAGGAAGGCAGCAACGGCGACAGGAGGTGGCAGCCCTGCTCCACAGGAGGAACTGGAGGAAACCGAGGCCACAGCCATCAGTGTGGAGATGGTGCAAGGAGAAGGGAGTACGGAAACAGCTCGAGAGAACCTGACACAACATCAACAGGGAGCGTAACCAACAGAGACTGGGGGGACAGGGGGAGATGGGCACAATGGCACACATGCACAACGAGGCGTAACACACTGCACACCGACACTTACCCAGGTTCATGTCCCTTATCACCTTGGCACACTGCATCACACACACATAGCAAGAACAGCACACCCACACTGATGACAGCATGGTACAATGCGCATAGTCGACACTGCAGAACAGAGGACACAACTGGCTCCACACATGCACAGAACCATGCCTAGTACATCTGACAGAGCAGGAAACTGTGAAATGGAAATGTACATGTAGGACCTCACATTCGTCATGTAGTCTTAATGTACACTGTCCCACAGCAGAATTCTGCACCTCACGAACAGTCACAATGTACATTGTTATACAGTCTGCATGAAGACCAGAACAATGCGCAAACATACATGTCAACACAATGTCAACATGCATCTCCCCTTCACATTGCAGAGGGGCACACAACACCTCCAGCAGAGCACACAAGACAACACATCTGTTATGCCGGAGAGGACCACCACACCTTCGACAATGACACCCTACAACAAACCATGGACATCCCACGCAACCCACCACCAGGACCTGGTCAGCCAAGCTACTCAGAGGAGGACACAGAGCCTACAACAGACCACACAGCAGGATGCACCCGCAAGCACAGCTGGCGCACAACACTTTACCCACCCACACATGGCACCCCGTTGCCATGTGTCAGCATGCTAAAAGGAGGTGGCCGAACAGGCGTGGTTGGGGTCTGAACCCATGAAAGGCAAACTAGATCACATACGTTGGTGTCCTTTACACTTCAGGAACCACCCACACCCCACAAAGGAGACCCACACAGCCATAGAGACACATGCAGATGCATGCCCAGGGGCACGCAAATAGCAGTCACACACCCACGTCGGCTCTGCCTACGACGGCCCAGCCCACTCCCCTTACGGATTGAGTGGGTGACGACATAACTACATGTCCAAGCTCCAACCCACTGCCTGCGGTGACATGTCTGCATCTGCTGTACACAGCACAATGTAATGTTGTAGGGCCCAGGGCCCTCATGCATACAACAAGACCACAGGGACACACGCAGATATCATGTTGAACTGGCCACGGGCACGTGTGCCCGGCCCCTTTCTTGGCATGGCTACATGTACAGTGATGCCTGTGCTGGATGTGTGTGGGGTGAGTGTAAGCCAGCACGCACGGAGTGCTTGGTGCTGGAAACCACTTGAACAGTGGACACCAGTGCAACGGGAACTGAAAACACCTGCATAATAGAGTCAACTGCTGAGCAACATGGAGGGAGATGGAGAAAGTCCAGAGGACACACAACATGCAAACAGAAGTGTCCGTGAGTTGCAGTGCACTGTGGTTGGGGCACTAGAGATGAGCGCGCTCATGTGAAGAAAAAGTCTCGGATTGTGTCCCTTCGAGATATTCCTGATGCAGATGCAGTGTGGTGTGTTAGACCTGCATCAGCTTCGTCAACAATGTCCCAGGTCTCCCACACTGCTTGAGATGACATTGCTGCGCAGCCTCTCCACAGCACAAAACACAATCAGTAACGGATGATGGCTTGCGGGGCACTGAGTCAGTGGCACCTGGAGTGCTGAGCAGGGTATCAGTCTGATTATGGTATCCACGACAGGTGTTTTGCAACTCCGTAGGTTTGTCAGGACCACCGTTTCGACTCTGGCAGATGGCGGTTGGAGGTTGTGCTGGTGGAGGTGGTGTGTGCCTCCTGCGGTGATGCGACGTCTGGGCCAGTCAGGACTCGTTTTCATGTCTGAGCCCTGATGGACCGCAGATGAGGTCGGAGGCAGCGGACAGCGCAGAGGCCACAGACACATGGCGTTGATGACACTAAGGCCATTGCCTCAGAAACCATCCAATACACCAGAAGAAGGGGTCCAGGACATGTCAAGGAAAGAGTTAGTGGCCCTAGATGCACAGCGGCGGGGCACGGGCACCCCGCTACCGGACGGTGACTTGCGGTGCAGTCAGATGGGCCATGCGACCTGAGTGGGTCCTCATCAATGTCCGAGGTGTATGTTGCGGAGTGTTGCAGAGGGCAGTGGAAGGTGTCCTCCAGGGTATGAGGTGAAAGGTCTGATGTTACCCGGAAGCAGCAAATGGTGGGGTGGAATGCCACATCCTCGTTTTCGCCACAAAGTCAGTATCACCGCCATGATGGCGACGAAAACCCAAGTCCATGGACTCAGTAGCCCCAAAAGTCCAACCAAAAAGTGACCATGGGTCTCGGGGAATAGACATCTTGGCATCGGGGCTGAAAGGAGATGCAGTCTGCGATGAGGCCTGTACTGTGACATGAAGTCTTCCATAAACAAATCGAGGCTGAATTCAAAGATGTGTCTGACCTATTCGACCACAGTGTAGGCCGAGGGCAGCGGTCAGCAAGGGCCCACAGTCACTGCTCATTTGCTCGCGATGCACAGAGTTAGTGGCAACAGGGCAGTTGTCAGTAGTGTTCGATCACCTCTGTAATGATGATCCTATTCCCTCCGGGCTGCAACGCATCATGCTCTCACGCCTCTCCTTGTGTGCGAAGATATGTAATCTGCCGTTGAAAAATCGATTTTCAGTTCCAATTCTGTGACTGACTTGTGCGCAGCATAGGCCGAGGGCAATAGTCTGCGAAGGCCCACAGACACGTGTGGTTGTGATACTAAGCACAGAGTTGGTGGCACCACGTCGACAGGAGTACACTGATGTAAACTCTGCAATGAATATATGTACTCTGCCATCATGTAATCAAGACTCAGTTTCAAATGTGTGACCTACTTGACGTTAATGTAGGCCGGAGGCGGCAGTAGGGTACGTCAGCGAGAAAGGTCTGAAGCGGGCCTTTGTCGTGGAGGCCATGATGGTCTGAGAGGCTTCAAAGGACGTGGCACTCGGGCTTGGAGCTTGGGCAGGCACGTGGTGGGCCCTCCTTGACACATGCCGGTGTCGGAAGGTGATCAGTGTGGCCTGGCTGCACAGCGGCAGGCCTGATGGCTTTGGGGTCCTGCGGGCGGGGGTACGGCAGGCAACTCTACTCACGAGGATGGCATCGGCCTCATGGCGTGGTGAGTGGCACCGCCCTGGCAGAGACGTTGAGCTTTCCGGAAGAGGATCACGCCCAGGGCTACATGCTTTTTATTCGCACCCCTACGCTGGCCTGGCATACGCCGGGCCATCCCACTCCGCTCCCGCTTACGGGGGTGGGGGGCGTAACAGGCAACATTTCTTCAAACTACCCGCTGGCTGGGGTGACATTGTTGCGTCCACTGTCCACTACACTCCATACACCAGCGGTGTATGTCGCCATGTATATGGGTGTGTTCCGCATGCTGCAGTCTGTCCAGCACATCTCCCCCACTCTTGGCATTGTGTACTTTCCAATTCATGGGTCACTTGCCACCTCCACACATGCCTCGTTGCCACCTCTCCCCACATTCGGCTATTGTGTGGCTGGGGTGCCATGCCATTGATGGCTCATGTTCATGGCTTGCCCAGGTTACCATTGTGAGTTGTTCTGTCGTGTCTGGTGAGTGGGCATGTTGTTTTGCATGTTGTTTGTGATTTTGTGTTGTGTGCATTGCCAGTGTTGTGAGTTGCATGGTTGTGGAGTTGAGGTGGGTGGGGTGTTTATTTTGTACTTGCCAAGGGACTGTGCATTTCCCTTGGTGCCATCCTGGTAATGCTGTGTGCTGATGGACTGTCGGAGGATGAAGGTATCATGCACACTGGAGGGTAATTTTTAGGTGACATCGGTGGAGTTTCCACGGTGTTCGGTTGTTGCCTGCACATTGATGTGAGATGTGTGCTTTCTGTTGCGGTGATTGTGTGCTGTGTCACCAGGGGGCACAGGTAGGACATGTGTGCTGTGGATTGCCCCCAACACGTGCGTGCATCCAGCAAGGGCGTATGGTCCTTGCTTGGTATCCAGCGGATCCTGCGCATTATGTTGGATGTGCAGGGACTGGGGTACCAGGCTGATGGTGATGTCCAGGACAGGTGTGAGGAACTGGGATGTTGCTGGCTGTGTGACTCCTCCGACTGCAGCGGGTGTTGGTTGGGGGGTACCAGGGGCCAACAGGTGCAGCACAGCCAGCAGCTTTGCGTGGGGTGGGATGTTGGTTGTCCGCTGTGTTGGTGCCTATTGGGCGTTGTTGGTCATGATGCGTGCGATGGTTGTCCTTTTGAGTCTGTAGTGGGCAATGACATTGTCAGGTGTTGGGTCTGTGAGGCTGGTGCCCGCTGTCTTTGTCAGCGCTGCCTGGGTGGTGGTCCGGGGGGGTGTTCCCGGTGCTGTATGGGGTCCTAGGGTGGTGGTGGTGGGTGTTGTGACCCTCTTGGGTGTCCGGGCCGCATGACCAATGGCTCCATGGCATCTGCTGCCATTCCGATGTGGCTGAGGGCTGTGGTCCTTTTGTGGTGCAGGCTGCGGTCTGACTTAGCACCAGGTCAGAGCAGGTGTTATTTTCCTGCTGCTAACATGCATGATCGCATGTTTCGTGTTCTTATCTTATCACAGTTCTGGCTGTTCGTTGTGAATGTTGTGGAGTGGTGCTGTCGCGGCTTTTGGCACGGGAATGCCTACTCTGCATCTCATTAGCGATATTTGCTGGGATCATCTGTGGCGAAGTTTTTTGCGGCTGCTATTACGGGTAAACTGGTGCTGTGGGCTGTTAACACCAGCTTGTGATTGGGACGATAAGTTTATCGCAACCTTGGCTGCGATGAAGTGCTGTTAAGTCGCCGATAGTTCCTTTTGAATATGGCCCCTTGTTTATCTCTCACAGAATTTTCCACACCCAAGCTCCCTATGTTTTAGCCAATCTTCTCATCCCCTCTATGCCAGAACTCGCCCTCCACTCTTCTAATCAACATCTGTTACTTGTTCCCTGTGTTAGAAGAACACGGGCAGGAGGACGGTCATTCTGGGCTTTAGCGTCCTCACTCCGGAATACCCTCATAGCACTATCAGGAGCATACAGGATCATAGGGTTTTAAGGAGAGAAGTTAAGACCTTGCTCTTCCCTGCATAATCCTCTGCTTTCACTTGCCCCTTCAGCTGGTATCTGAAGAGCCAGCGCTGGGACACCCTGTCGACGGGGCAGCCAAGCGCTTTACAAATTAGATAACATAACATAACATTTTGTAGTTTGAAATATTCTTCATTTATTTAAATTGGTTTGGGATTTTTTCTCGTGTTGTGTTTTCTCTTTATTACTGTTTGAGGTCTGCATACATTCTTTACACATTGCCTCTAAGTTAAGTCTGACTGCTTTTGTGGCAAGCTATCAGCGGGTTGGGTACAGCTTTATTTAGTGACTATTGTGTTTGACCCTGACAAGGATTGTGTTTCTTATTTCAGTGCCCCTCCCCCTCCAATCTCAGTCAATTACCCAATTTCTTACACTCACTGATGCTGGAAAACTGGATTCAGCATTGTGGGTGTACAACCGAATCACTCAGGAAAATCCTCAACTCACTTTCTCTGAAAACAAGATGACCAGCTAGGAGGACCCTTAGCTCGCCTTGACTTTTGGTGTGACGTGTACAGACAGGTTTTAACAAAGTGTTGATGGAGACCAAAAGAAGGCAAAGGGCTATTCAGACCTAGCCTAGCCACAGCATCAATTGTCTGGCATTCAGAAAGGAGGTGCCTCAGGATATTCATGTTGCTTATGTCTTAAATTTGGGAGATAGTCTCAGATATTTCACTCAATTGAACAAAATTATATTTATGCTATGTTATTCTTTGCTGTCACATCTCCAAAACTAGCTATCGTGTTTAGTAATATTCCTTTTGTAAAAAAATGAAATTGCATTGACACAAAGTTTTCTCACTTCTAAATTATTTCAACTATATATATGTGCACTTGGTGCTCAGAATTTGTTATCAGATACTTTCTTCTAGCTATATTGGTGACTAGAAAAAACAAGCCTTGGCAGGCTCATTTTTAAAAGAGTAACTTGTTGGCTTTGCTAATGCTTGTTTAAATTAGATCCTTCAAAGTCTAAAATTGCTGCTGATGCATGATGATGCAGACGGATGCATGGGTGGCCAATTTGGGTGGAATCTGTTAACAGTGAGCAACCATTCCAAGATGGCCCCGGATACGCACACATGCATCATGTTGCATGTTTATGTATGCGTTGTGACAAACTGGCAGCTGTGCGGTTTGGTGTCGATGAGTTTGGGGGGTCACACATGTTGGTTATCGACTCCGCAATGATGTGGTGGAGGCGCTGGCATCAACAGGCGTCAGAGCTGCGTTGTATGTTGGGCGGTGCGTTGTGCTCTTCATGAGTGGTGGCCTTGGCTGCGGTGCAGGCAGCAGCGTGGTGTCAGTGTGAAGCGCTGTTGTCGGAGAGATTGGAGCTGAGGTGCTAGTCATCATACACTTCATGAGAGGTGCCCTCTGCTCCAGTGCAGGCAGTGGCCTTGATGATGAAGTTGACGTCGATAAGTTGCTGTCATCAGCAACACCGGGCTGCGGTGTAAGTTGAGCGGTGTCATGCTCTTCACGAGTGCCTTCTACTCTGGTGCAGGCAGAGGCGTCACTGGCATAAATGTTGCTTTTCTAGAGTTGCAGCACCAGCCTCATGATTCCAAGGGCCCAGGAACAGGAGTTAGCAACACTTGGCAATCAGGATTCCCAGCAGAGAAGTCCAGGTGCTGTTAGCAAGATGCTGGTGAAGTCTTTGATGGCCCTGAGACTTCTTAACAGGAGGCAAGCATGCACAAGCCATTGGAGAACATTGGAAGCAGGATACATAAAGTAAAGTCCAGCCCTTTCTCTCTCAGGACAGAATCAGCAATCAGCAGGGCCTCACACCAAAGCAACAGGCAGAGTGTCAGCCCCTCCTACAGCAGCCAGATCTTCTTCCTGGCAGAATGTCCTCAGTCGAGAAATGTTCCGATTTTGGGGTGTCAGAGGTCCAATACTCATACCTCTTTCTGCCTTTGAAGTAAGCAAACTTCAAATGAAAGTCTTTGTAGTGCAAAATACCTTGTCTTTCCCTGACCTGGCTCCAGGCACACTACAGTGGGGTGGGGACGGCTTTGTGTGAGGACAGACACAGCCCTATTCAGGTGTCAGTGTCAACTTCTCCCACCACTGTAGTTCAGGAAGACCCATCAGCCTTGTACTGGGCCATCAGGATATGCAACGCACACTTCAGCTCCCTTTGTGAGATAGTCCTTGCAATAGTGAAAAACAAAATTAGGAGTATTTCACTGTTAAGACATGAAAAACACAAAAGTATACGTTTCACCTTTTAACTATATTCTATCCTGCCCATGGGATACCTTGGGCCTACCTTAGGGCTGGCTTACATGTAGTACAAGGGAAGGTTTGGGCCTGGCAAGTGGGTCCACTTGCCAAGTCGACATGGCAGTTCACAACTGCACATCAGACACTGCAGTGGCAGGTCTGAGGCATGTTTTCCTGGCTACTCGTGTGCTTGGCACAATCAGTGCTGCAGACCCACTAGTAGCATTTGATTTACAGGCCCTGAGCACACCTAGTGCACCTTACTAGGGACTTAGTACTAAATTAGATATGCCAATCATGGATAAACCAATCACCAACACAATTTACACAGGGAGAATTTGCCCTTTTGCACTGGTCAGCAGTGGTAAAGTGCCCACAGTCCTAAAACCAGCAAAAAGAGGTAGGAAAGAAAAGGAGGAAGAAAGCAAAAAGTTTGGGTATAACCCTGCAAAAAGGACCCGGTCCAACAATATAGAATTCTAAAAGGGTAACAGTGAAATATCGAGATGTTTTTCACCGAGGGGTTCATGAGTGACATCAATTTTGTAAAAAACATTTTTTGTTTTAGATAGCACAAACTAGACCCGAAGATATCGGGTATCAGAGCGCTTTGCATGAGCACCAGTTTCATTACACAAGGATACATTAATTTTTGTTAGGCCCGGGAAGATTAAGGGATTTGCCCAGAATCACAGGATGTTGAGTGTCGTTGCAGAGACTCAAACCCGGTTTGCCAGCTTCGAGGTCGACCGCTCTAGCCGTAAGGATATATCTTCCCCCAAACAGACAAGAGCGAAGCTCGAGTTGTTTTTGATGCCCCTCAGAACCACGAGGAGAAAAATAATCCTGCAATTTACTTTTTACCAAGCTATAATTTTATTTTAGGAATGATTCCCAAAATTATCTATCTCTACTTTCAACTGCAATGCAAGAGAAAAGAGTAATGGGGAGTCATAGATAACATGGCCTCTCCTACCTGACCCACATGTGCAAATAAATACCGTACCTGCCATTCTTTCCCCTCCTTCCGGTCAAAGCAGACAAGCAGTGCTGCAGTGACAGGCTCCCGGAGAGCACTTCCAGACTGGACTGGATGACCTTTAAGATGTAGCAACAATGGATAATGTTCTATTAGCCTTATAGACCTTCTGCTTTGGTCTTTCCTGGTTGTTGAAACCCCTCTCCCTCTTTATAGGCCCTCGTCTGCCATTTGGGCCTATTGCCTGTGGTCAGGGCCTTTAACAATTGGTATAACCCTCAGAATCAAGCGATAGGTCTATCTTTCAGTTTCAAACTCTGATAACTCACTGCTATGATGTAGCAACAGTTGGCAGCAAAACTCAATACCCACTGTTGATACAACATAATGGCCTTCCAAGACGGGTGCCAGGGCTCTCTGAAAGTCTGTCAGCTCAGCGATGCTTGTTAGCTTTGATTGAAACCAGAAAGAATAGGTTAGATGAGGAAGGAAGGCCGGAAGTTGCTGGGTATTGGTCCAGGGTGGCAGGTAATATACTTTTTTTCATAATTTTTTACTTTTGGCACAGGGATACAAAACAGAGGCTATGTTATCCATGGCTCCCCTATTACTCCTCTACAGCTGCGTAGAAGTTGAGAGCAGGGGTAGATGATTTTTGGGGCCATGCATAACATAAAATTATAGATGTGTAAAAAGTGAATTCTTTATTTTATAATCTTTATTTCGACCATTTAGATCATAAAAGATATACAACAATAAAAACATTTAAAAAAGAATTAACATTCAGATAAAAAATAACACATAACATTTTGAGCAGAAGTATAAATAACAACGAGTCACAAAATACAATTCATTCAATAGTTCTATTATCCCCAGCCTCAATCTGCTTTATATGACTTGCTCGAATGTGCCACATTGCACTTAAAAATTTAGCTACCGCAAACACAACCGGGGGCGAGAGATCTGTTTTTAACACTCTGTATGCATGTAGATAATGCCTAAGACCCAGGTTCTTAAGAAGGGGAACAAGCCAGTAATTTCTGGGTCTACGGTATGCTTTGCAGAAAAAGATCATATGTAGGTCATCCTCCCGGGATTGGGTGCATAGAGAGCATTGCTCTGATGAGAGGGGATTGGACCACTGCTTTTTGTATGATCTAAGTGGGAGTGAGCTGTGTCTCCACTGAAGGAACAATTTTCTGGTCAAGACCAGACTAATATTGTCAAGAACTCTCTCTTGGTGGTACACATCTTTCGTTTTAACAAATGAGTTAGTAAGAGACCCCTCCTTTATAGCCCCTATAAGTTTTGATCATTTAAATTCATAAAATTCTTTTACCAGGAGTTTCCTAGGGATCCTACAGCACGCACTCTCTGGATCTAGCCAAAGGTCCAGCCGTCCCAGATTCTCACATGTTTTTTTCACATAGGTTAGCCATGGGATAATAGCGGCTTTTGGCAGAGTTAGAATCTCTTGTAGTTCAGACCTGTATGTTGCAAGTTCTGGCCTAGCCCACAAACGACGCCAGAAGGTCAGTGGTTTAAGTGCCAGCTCTTCACTAATGGGTCTCAGTCCCAGGTCCAACCTCAACGGCAAAAGGGGTGTACTTGTTGGAAGGGCTGCAAGCTGCCTAATAAAATTATTTTCAGTAACTAGTAAGTTCTGGGTGGAGGTGTGGCCCCACAGTTCCCCGCCGTATACTACTGCCCCACGCGCTTGCATTTTATAAATTTGTAGGGCTGGTGTCAAGGGTTTGAAGGACGAAGTATTCCTCAACCTACAGATACCTCCAGTTAATTGAACCAGTCTCATATTGGCCTTGTTGCGGTGGTGTCCCAGGACATTGTTTGAATAATGGTGACCCCCAAATACTCAAATGTAGATACCCTCTCCAACTTCTGAGTACCTATGGTGGGGTTGGGCCGGGTGGAATTTGGGGGTTTGAAAATCATATATTTCGTCTTCGTTGCATTAATCTCTAGACCCCTCTCAGTGCAGAAGGTCGAAAATCCATCTAAAATTCATTGGATTCCCATGGGGACTTGGACAGCAGCAGGGTGTCATCCGCAAACATGATAGCGGGCACCCTGCTGCCATTGAGTTTTGGTGCATCAGTATCGGCCACCCTCAACAGGTGGTTGATAACCCCGTTGACAAAGAGGCAAAACAGGGTCGGAGCGAGGACACAACCCTGTCTTACCCCCTGTAAACCGGGAACCTATCCGTGAGTAACCCATTCCTACCGCACCTCACACGTGCGAAATTTCCCGAATGCAATCTTATCAAAATTGAAAGGATGTCTTGCGGTATGGCAAGGTCCGCCAAGACGGACCAGAGTCTTACTCTTGGAACTAAGTCAAAGGCAGCACGCAAGTCCACGAAAACCGTGCACAAGCTGCCACCCTCGATTATTGCGGTCTTCGAGTAAATAAGGTTCAAGCGGAACACCTGGTCCAAGTTTGGAGGCGATCAAGAATCAGCCTACCAAAGAGCTTTTGGGAGACATCTATAAGGCTAATGGGCCTGTAGTTGGCTGGGAGCAGAGGTGACCCCTTTTTAAAGACCGGCACAATCTCTGCGCCCAGCCAAGTACTAGGCACCTCCATGCCCCCCAGAATAGCATTAAACATGGACACTAGATATGGTGCCCAAACATCTGGTTCCTGTTTAAAGAGATCCCCGGGGAGGCCGTCCAAACCCGGAGCCTTGCCAAGGGGTAGGGCAGAAATCGCTGCTCTAATTTCAGTCACCGTAAAATGGTCTCCAGAATGACATGATGTTACAGCGGGTAGTAATTCGCCGGGGGCCCCAGCCTCTACCCTATAAAGGGACCAGAAATGCTCCTTCCAAGCTTCAGCTGAGATGTTAGGTTCTATGGCCGATGGAAGATCTTCTGAACCAGTGTTTACAATTCTCCAGAATTTGCGAGAGTCCCTATTGGCTAGTGATTTAGTAAGGTCCTCCCACTTCTCCTGATCCCACTCGATCTTAGCATTAAAGATCAAACGCTTATACTCCCTTCTCCTAGCCTTGATCTCAGCTCGGCTATTGCCTTCCTTAATGGCGATTAAAAGGTCTAATTTCGCCATACGGCAAGCAACATTGTAGCAGGTCTGGCGATTTGTGGACCCCCCCCCCTTCTTAAGTGGACAGAAGAGGACTTCAGCCAGAGACTTTATCAAGTCATCGTGCACCAAACGCAATAACTCATGATGGTCTTTGGCGATGGGATTTCCCGTTAAAGAACTCACTACGTCAAATATGGGGATTACCCTGGAGTATAATTCTGCGACTTTCCTTTGATAAGTGGCAAGCTTTTCCCATCTAATTCTCCTTCTATTAGACGTAAGGACCAACCCCGTGGACCGAGAACCTGCAATGACCCTTGTTCCCGTTAAACCCGGGATCTTATATTGTAACTGGAGCGCATTGTGGTCACTATCCTCCCTTGTAATTACCTTGAAGTCAATAATTAGCGACCACTGGGAGAGTTGGACCAAAATATAATCTATTCTTGATTCCCTACCCTGTTTATTATACGTCCACTTTGGAGGGATATCAGAGTTTACACGGCCATTACAGGCCCGCAGACCGTACTTAAATGTTAGGGCGGTGACCTGGACCGCAAGGGGTGTCCAAGCTCTACGTGGGGTAGCATGTATGGGAGGAACCAACCAAACGGCATCCTCGTCTAAAGAGGGTCCATCCACTAAGCCCGGTAGAGGCTCAAATTGAGAGTTCAGGTCTCCCCCCACCACGAAGGGTATATCCGGGGAAATGTTATCGAGGAAGGCTGAAAGTTCATCCATCGTCCTCGATTCTTGAGTGATATTAACCGGCCTTGAATAGACATTAACCAAGGCGAGCCTGGAAGAATTTGACCATTCCAGTATCACGCCGAGGATGTCCTCAGAATGGGTGATGATTCGTGTAGCAGAGCACCCCAGATCCGTTGCCACCCAAATGATAAGGCCTCCCGATGGACGACCACGACCCCCCCACCGGGCTGCCACTGAGAATGCTGCAAAACCCGGGCGGGAGTACTCCTCTCTCGCCCAGGTTTCTTGGAACATACAGATATCGTTATCTTCCACAAAGGAGACCCATTCTGGGGAATCCAGCTTGTTCCCGAGACCGGCCTCGTTCCAGGACAGTATCTTTAGATGTAAAGGACTGCTTATTTCGTTGGGAACTGTGGGGGTATTTTCACCCAAGGTGGCCATGGATCTAATGTTT
Source organism: Triturus cristatus (assembly GCF_964204655.1). Lineage (NCBI taxonomy): Eukaryota > Metazoa > Chordata > Amphibia > Caudata > Salamandridae > Triturus > Triturus cristatus. The sequence continues at coordinate 388,510,887 of NC_140587.1, read as the reverse complement.
TGTCGGGGTTCCTCACTATCAGCTTTAGGTATCTTAATACAAGGTGGGGGGCCTATTGGCCGTGACTCGAGGTCCTTAACAACACTGAGCACCTCGGACTGAACTACCTTGGGGGAATTTGATGTTTGACCAACTGGGGTACCCTTTCTCCTCTTAGGACCCTTAGGTGAGCTGGTGACCTCCCCCCCACTCTCCTTGCTTTGTGAATCCACCATGTCCAGCGAACTAAACCTGTTAAATGTCGGAAAATAAACAGGCTGCTGGACGCCATGAGAGTAAGGATCCCCACACTCTCTAGCACCCCATCCCCCACCCCTCCTAGGAACAGTTTGCCATCCATCCCCCTCACCAAAAGTGAATTATGTGATGTTTCGCTCTCGTTGTCTATTTGATGTCACTCTGAACCCTTCAGTGAAAAACATCCCTATAATTCACTGTTATGCAGCTACAATTCTATATGTAACCAAAGGTTGCTATGTCATAGCAGTGACTTACCAGATTTGGAAACTGAAATAAATGGGGGCTTAGTTTTAGCACCGCTGAAGATGGCGGCAGGTCTTTGAACTCCAGTGGACAAGGGGAGCATTCTCAGGGCCTGCAGCAGTTGCAGTGCTCACCAGAGGAGGAGACAGTGATGCATCTCCTCCTGAGCACCCAGTGAGTCGCCAGAGTCTTTTGTGTTGTTGCAACCTTTCATCTTTGTGTTTGGGGGATTTCTCCCTTTGAAGCCCGAGGTCACACCCGCCATTTTATGAGGCAGTAAGCGTGCATCTTGTCCTTACAAGTAGCTGTGCTCTCCTCACTTCAACTGGATACTATTGCTGCTTTAGACTCCTGCCCTATGGTGATTGCTTCTTGGTTTTAGGTGTTTTACACACCTTTGTATTCAGGAGGTGAGCATATTTTCTGTATTTGACAGGATATTTTGTATTTTATCAGTGCTCTTCCTACTTTCACTCAGTTGGCCTATGGAGTTTTTATATGAACAGCAATTATAAGGATGTGAGGTAGACGCAGGTTCTAAAGTTCACAACATAATTTTTGTAGCCTTTTCTCTCTGAGGTCTGGATCTTTGCAGTGCAGTTTTGCCTTTCACATCAAGAAGGATACCCATCATAATCAATCATGATTCTCATTTCTGATTTATCCTCCTCTGTGTACATTTTGGTTATATTGAATGTGCTCTTAATAATAACTAACATGATGGGGTTACCTTTTTATCTCAAGAGACTGTCCTTAGACAACAGATTCCTTTCGTTCAGTTCATTCATTTTATATGGGGAAGACAAGAAACCTTAGGTTATCTGGTACCCCCAGCACCGTTACATTATCTGACTCTTACTAAGGGACAGTTCCAAGGACATCCTCAGTGGCTAAAATGCAATTGGGGTCAAATATTGGGGTCAAACAAGAGGCCCAAGAAAGACACCGCCTAAGCAGTAAAATCTAACCCAGCCCGATAGATGTGATCCTTGAGGAAATGTGTGCTTTAAAAACTTTTATGGAAGAGACCTACAAGATGATTCAGCATCTTGTTGATAAAAGATCTGCTTTGGAATCACAAGTCTACATTGGTGCAGGGGGTCCCCAAGTTCCAGGGGGCCCCTTCAGCGTAAAGCTCTGTCCGGAGAGCTCCTTAATGAGTCCAGAGGGGGCCCCTCCAAGCTCCTTGCAGGGGGGCCTCCTCAAGTTTCGTTACGCCAATGCTTGCAGCTTTCCGTATATCCCATCTAGAATCAGAAGGTTCTCTACTTAAAAAGCACACGGAGGATCTTGAAAATCGAGCTTGCAGAAACAACTTTCATTTATATGGTCTTCCTGAAAACACAAAGAGCTCCAACCTGACTGTCTATTTTCAAACTTTTCTACCAAAACTTCTTGACATGTCTACGACCACTCCTCTCAATATACAAAGAGCACACTGACTTTGTCCCAAAGTCTCCACAAAGCCGAGAGGAGTCATACTATTTTTCTTGTAAAACACTGATCTCTTACAAGTGATGCCTGGGGTTAAAACTAGGAAGCAAATTCTCTTGGCCAGTCATAGACTATTTTTCTCCCAAGATGTAGCCAAAGCCACTGCAGATCATCGGAAGCAGTTCTTGGACATGTGCCCTCAAATGAGGGTCATGAACGTTCGATTTGGTTTACTGCACCCCTGTCTGTTCAAGAATAAGATTACTACTTACAAGCAGCCTGCCGCACTTCAGAAATTCCTTCAACTACATGGAGGAGAAGTTATGGACACTTCAAGAATTAACAGATTATTATTTTCTTTATTGTGCATGTTTTCTTATTTTATCTATTACGTTATTTGACTCTCTCATGTTTTACTGTCATGATGTTTTTTCTCATAATATAACAATGTTTGAATTCTATAATATCTTCTATAACGACACATGTATGTGATGTTTTCACCCACATCAAGACTGCCCTGCTGTCCTGTGGAATTTTGGATGTTGTCGCCGTCGTCTTCCGGTGTTACCACCCTCCCTCTTGTTCAGTCTGTTTTTAGGTATGTTCTTCAGTCGTCATTTGAATGACTTGTACTCTCCCCTTGTATTTTGTCTTATTTATTCCTTGCACATATTTCTTTCAGAAGTTGTTTTCTGTCCCCTTTTCTTCCACTTGCCTCTTCTCACAGCCCCTTTCTCTGCTTTACTAAACCTTATTTATATTAATCCTTATTTTGGATTCAGTTTTATGCTAATTTTGCAACTGAAGACATGTTTATTGTGCATGCTTTAGCTTCGGTATTACTACATTGAATATCAGTGGTTTAGGTAACCCTATTAAATGGCAGAGGGTGTTATCGCATCATGCTAAATTAAAAATTGATGTGGCACTCCTTTAAGAGTCACATTTCTCAGAACGAGAGTCCGCCAAACTCTAAAGGTGTTTGGTAGGACATGTTTTTGCCTCCCCTGCTACAGGAAAGAAGAATGGAGTATTAATTTTAAGTCATAAAAAATTACACATTACTGTTATAAATCAAGGATATGATTCTGAAAGTTGATGGATTATAGTTAAATTTCTTGTTGATAATATACCCATAACAATCTTCAATGTTTATGGTCCAGTACCTGTTGACAAAATGATTTGGATCACAATTCCTGACAAATGACTTCAATGCGTTGATGACTATATCATATTCGGAGGTGATTGTAATCAAATTCACGATCCCATATTGGACAGGAACTCAACAGTCAAAATTACCCACTCTAAAATGCATTCACAAATCAAATGTAACAAAAGTCATTAGTTGATATTTTGAGATTATGTCACCCGTATACTCAAGAATAGACTTTCTACTCTGCCCCTCATCATTCTCAATTCCAAATAGATTATTTGTTCCTCAGTAATACCATGACTCAACACTCCCTTCACTCTGATATAGGATCAATTCTGATATCAGACCATGCACCAGTTTACACTGATCTTGACCTTCTACATCTTTCACCTCATGCTAGTAGATGGCGTTTTAAAAATGTATTACTTTTAGATACTAAGGGGCCCATTATGATAAAGGGCGGATGACCACTGCCGGGTCGGCGGTGGCCACCGCCTGTCCGGCGGTTGCGATCCACCCGCCAAATGCTCCTGTTGCACCCCACCATATTAGTATGGCGAGGGGCACCGCGGCGGACGGAAAGACCATCTGTCATTTTTCTGCCGGTCAGATTGCCAGCCGGGCGGAAAAGGCATTCAATATAGTGGCGGCACCGCCATCCATATTACTATGCCGGTGGTGGGATGACTTTCCATGGCGGAGACTCCGTCATGGATAAGCATGCAGTGTTCTCTTTGGAGGCCCGTTGTGGGCCCCGGGGTGGTGAGGGGTTGGGGGGCTGCACTTGGGGGGTATCATCCTTGGCATACACAAGGTGTCTGTCATGTTGTGCATGCCAATGCACAACATGCATCTTTTGCATTGCGGCAGGTGCTGCTTAGAGCACCGCCCGCCGCAATGCAAAATATGCGGGATGCAACCGCCAGGGTGGCGGTCGCATCCTAATGGGCTTGATGGGACCGCCGCGCCTCTGGCGGTCAGTCCCGTTCTTCGTTACAGTTGGGGGAGGACATCATAATGGGGCCCTAAGTTTGCATTCAAATTTGAAGACTTTGCCTCCGAATTTTTTGCTCTTAAATGCCACTACTGATTCCTCTTATGTACTGATTTGGGATTCCTTTAAAGCAGCGGGACAAGGTTTCATAAAACGTTTTGTTTCACTAAAGAAAAAATCCTGAGCAGCTGAATCAAATCACTTACTCAATAAAGATTTTAAAAACTAGAGTTTGCTCATTATCACTCAAAAAGTTAGATTTCCTTGAAACACCTAATTTTTACTAAACTCACTTTTAACAGATTAACTACTAATGCTGCCTCTTCTTGTTTAATAAAGAGTAGTGCTCATTACCACAGGAGTCAAAATATAATGGGAAAATTGCCGTCAAACTATTGTGAAGATTAGGAACGATAGGACAAGAGTGAAATCCTTAAGGAATAGTGAATAATCTAGTCTTTTTAAAGACAAGGATATTTTAAATGAATTTGTTAATTTTTACACCAATCTATACTCCCCAGAGATACAACCCTTATAATCAGATTTGACTAAATATTCACGTTCTCTTCAACCCCCTCAATCTCTGCATATTGATTTTGGTCCGTTATGTGCAGATATTTTATTGGCAGAAATCACTAATGCAGTCTCTGTCTTACGTAGAAGGAAAACTCCTGAACCAGATGGTTTTACTATTGAATTTTATAGTCACTTTGCAAACTTTCTCCTTCTTAGACTTCAGCTTTTGTTTAATTATTTCATCAGTAATGGTATTTCTCATGGCTTCTTCCAAAACGGCATGATTTGTTTAATACCGAAAGACAGTGAAGATCTCATGCAAGGTAAGACTTACTGTTCCGTTTCCTTAGTTAACACTGATTACAAAACGTTTGCAAAAATGTTGACATTGGGCATTATCCCTATTTTACCTGATCTCATATGCCAGGAGCAGTCAGTTTTTGTTAAGGGTCAACAGGTGTCTGATAATGCTCCAGTATTTTTCAATGTTCTAAGCAAGGCCTCCACACTGGGCCATCCTATTGCCGCCATTGGTTTGGATGCAGAAGAAGCTTTTGATAGGATCAGCTGAGATCTTATGTTTCAAGCATTAAAGTGGATTGGTTCCCCACCCAAATTGATTGCTTTAATTTCCTTGTTGTAAACAGGACCTAAAGCTGCCATTTTTGTTAATGGTATGTTTTCGAACTTTTTTCCTTTATTTTGAGGGGTACGCCAAGGTTGTTCTTTATCATCTCTTCTGTTTATTATTGCACTTGAACACTTTTTAAGTACAATTTGACAAGATGCACACATTTCTCATTTTCAAATTGAGTTTCAGCAAATTAAGATGTCAGTTTATGCTAATGACATTGTTCTCTATTGCTTCAACCCTACCACCTCCCTTCCTACTTTTCTCCAACAAGTTACTACTTTCTCCCAATTATCAGGTTCTCGGCTTAATATTGATAAATGTGAGATATTACCTTCAAATCTTTTGAGTAACAAGCAACTTTTTGAACAGACAGTATTTACTTAGAAATCCTCCAAAATAAACTACTTAGGATTGTGGTTTTCACAGACGATTAAAGATACTTTAAAATTGAACTTTGATTACATACAAAAATAGAAAGGGGCTCATTACGATGTTGGTCGGAGTTGCCTTCGACCGACACTGTCTTGGACTCGGGACTGCCCGACCTAAGGTCGGCGGTTCAGACCCCCCAATTACGATGAGAACGAATACTGTTCAGTTGGATTCCCACTGTTCTCCATGTGTGTTAGGGCAGTAAACTGGCCATAATACAGGTTCCTATTGAGAAATGTGTGTGTGTAAAACCCTGCACCCTGCCACACAGTGCAGGGTTTCACAGGAGGGGTATCCTAGATACCCCCTCGACCACAAACCGTAGACTGCGGAGGCGTTGCTTTCCGACAGCCTTTCTGTGTCGGAAAGGCTGGCCCGGGAAGGGCTGTGAGAACTAATATTATAAACCCCACGACAGACACGGCATCCATAGAGGATTGCGTTGCAGTTCCGACTGACAGGAATACTCTGAAAGCCGGCCGGAACCAAGTCGGAATGACCAGCCGGTTTACATTCTGACCTCCGACATCGGACTGCAAACAGACCAAGTCAGTCGGAAAGCCTCCGACCGACATCGTAATCGCCCCAAAATTATAATATTGCCCGATGGCACCCACTCTTTCTAAGCTTCATAAAACCACATGGGCTGCAAAACCTTTACTTTGCTTTTCCCTGTTTGTTATTTATCTCCATGGCCCTAAAATCCTTTTCCCCAACTGCAACCTCTTCTTGCTGGTCCTGTTCATGCTCAACTGCTAAATTAAAACATATGTTATTTGAATGCCCTTTTATTCATCAGTTTTGGAAACTGGTCTGGACTCAAATGAAGAAGATTTCACCATCATCAATACTTTATTTCGGCATATTTTGCCATAAAAGTTTTCACACCTTGGATATACAAAAGTGACCACCCAACCATTAAAATACAGTCGCTTGTATCATAATTAGAATCCTGCAAATAACGTAGGTAATAATAGTTTGAAGAAAAATTCCTTTTGATGCATAATCTAAAAATGAATAAAACAGATAGCCAGTTAAGATTTGCTAGACATTTAAAATTGTGGTTAAAAAAATAAAATACAATTAGCCTACTCCCTCCCGTTGGGCTCTTTTCCTAATGACCCACATATGGCCAAGGAATTTGGCAACCGCACAGGCAAACAACGGTCTTGCATCAGATTTTAGGATTTGCATGGCTTCTAGATGATTAAGGGTCCCCACTTGTTTGCAAATGGGACTTGGCCAGTTAGCCCTAGGTAGTGCATATGACGGACAGGCAAACATGACATGTGCTACAGATTCCAAAGGAGCTTTACCACCTAGGCCCTGCAGAGATGTAGATGTATCACTATGCCATTGTTCCAATAAATCATTCAAGGGGAGGGTGCCAAACCTGAATTGCATGTATAATTTCCTATCCTTTGGTTTCTGTATTACTTCCAAATAATTTTTCAGAGAGCTAATCTGTTTATGGGCCAAACATTCCAATGTTAGCTTCCCCCCATGACATGCTACATTCAACTTGGGCTACCCAATCCCAATATCGTGTTTTACTAAACTTTTTGAGGGAATCATACGTGGGTTGTTACTATCCCAGGAACCCTAGAGGCCAATGTCAGCAAGTAGCCTCCTTACATTGCCTAACCAGCCAATTTTGTTTGATTTGTCCAGCCAAGTATCTTCATCCAGGGCGTTGGCGTACGGAGACAGTTGGGCAGTGGACCTTATTCTGACCCAGAATAATAAAGGTCGGAGCTTTGCTACTTTGACAATGGATCTCCTACCAATGTCCAGCTTTAAAGAGTGGAGATTTTTAAAGTTGCTCTTCCTTTTTCCTTAACTAATATTTTTCTATGTAGTTTGGCACCACAGTGGGCCCACACAACCCCAAGTTACAAGCTGATAGATTTATTGTTAGCTGTTGCTTTTCATTTAATAACATCAAACCGCAAATAAACTCAGCCTGGTTGAATGCGGGTTGCTTTCCTATATCTCTAGCCGTAACGAGGGATCTCTTATGGTTCACACTAACCACATATTTATCCCATTTTGCATTTTTTGTTAAAAAGAATATTACTGTATCGGACGATGTTTATTTTTTCTTTATTATCATAATGTCTACATATCTTCGTCTTTATCATTTTTCTAATTATAAATTGTAGTTACATATTGTTGATTCTTTCCCCCTTCCCCTTATTCCTCATGCATTTATATAGTTTCTCACAGCATAGCATTTATTTCTTCCTATACTTATGTGTATTTTTAGCAACATTTCCTTCATGCATTGTATTTAATGCTCATTACTTCTGTTCTATTTTTCATTGATAGGATTTATACTAATTATTGTAATTTTGTTTTTTGTTCTTCTTAATAAATTCAAACTTTAAAATAAAGAAACTGAAATAAACAATAGAGGATCTCAATGAGAAACATACATAACATCCAAATGCTCCACTAAAGGCTGCCACTTTAAACAACTGTGCTGGTTATGTACAGTGTTAATTTAGCCAGAGGGCTTGACCTAAAGAGAATACACATGTTAGCTCCTAAGCAAGGACAGAAGGGAAGGAATGAACTGAAACAGAAGAAGATGTGTAATTTGAGAAATACGCTATTAAAGCCAACTAAGCCATTCTCATTTAGAGAAGGAGAGGTGGGAGGGTTTCAGTTAATCTTTTCTGGAGTGAAATAGCACATGGCAAATGTTAATGATACCATGGTGATATTAAAAACAAACGGAAACAAGCATTCGAAAATCCGTAAGGGTTGTGTTGGCCACTTGCCTTTTGGTATAGCCAACCCTTGTTTCGTTTTGTTTTCTTTTGTCATGATTTTAGCATTGTAGGAGAGGTTGACAGGCTCTCATTAATCTAAAAAAAAAAACATTGATTTAAAGTTAAAATATTTTTGGGTTTCAAAAATACACATTGCCATAGCAGCCCCTGCTGGCACTGAAGGGAGGAGCTATTTTGATTGTGGTAGTGAGCCTTGTATAAGGGCAGAATACCATCAACCACACTTGCTTTATACTGTAGTTGATTGAAAAAGAATATGATTGACACTAACCCTGGGCGTAAAACTCCGCTTCGCTGGTGGAGTTCGCGGAGTTTTAGCAATTCCGCATTCTGCGTAGAACAGGGAGTTGCCGATATACTCCGCACTCCACAACGGAGCGGAGTTTTTTGTGTTGGCGCACCTGAAATGCCCGCGATCACCGATGAGATTTCCGAGCCGTTCGCGAGCGCCGCATGATTTGCTAGGCGGCCGCGTGGTCCCGCTAGAGTTTGTGGTTTTCAACACATCATTCGAACGAACCAGTGGAGTTCTGGTGGGGGTTTTGTGACGAACGCGATCCCGAACGCGCAGGATCTACAGCGACTGCAATCTGGAGAAGGTTCTCTTCCTGAGCAGCATCAAGACCTTCTAGAAATGAGTATTTGGAGAAATAGAAACTCCTCAAATTGACATTTGGCTATAGTTGTGTTTTTTTCAAGAGTACTTTGTAGGAGAATGGAATCTGACTGCATGGTTACCCCAACTTTTTTCCTGGTGTTTTGCTGGTTTTCGACTTAGTCTGACTGGGATCCTGCTAATCAGGACCCCAGTCTATCTGCTTTCTCCCTAAATTGGTTGTTCATGTACTTTAGGTACACTCCAGATTGGATTCTGGGGTACCCTTATAAGTTCCTAGTATATGGTATACAATATACCCAGTACATACGCCGCTCAGGGGCTGCAGCATGTATTATGCCATCCCTGGGAGACCATACAAAATGACACAAAAAGTCTTCTACAGCAGCCCGGTACAGTGGTGCATGCACCCCTTACTTAGAAATAGGTTCACTATTTCTATCCTTATCACTGCACATATAAACCTATCAGTCACCCCATGGCAGGCCTTATCAATCCTGAAGGAATGGTTCTGGGTTTTATGTGAGAGGGTGCCCATGCATGAGCAGAGCCCCTCTGCAGCCTTTGAAACCTATATTCTGGGGTTGTTTGTGATGCAGCCAACCATATATACTTAAGTGCATTATAACCTCGCGGTAAATGATAACTTTAAAACGGCTGCATGGAAACATGTCGTGTTTGGTGTCAAACACCTTGAAATCATACCGCCCCACCAGTAACTGGTGTGAGAGGTATGATTTCACCCTACTAAAGGGAGAAATATGACAGCACCGGTACACCCGGTACCAACTTCACAGACCCTGGCATCACAAAATGGATGCTTCCAGCCACAGACACGAGTCTGCCCTCCTGCTGCAGGACAAAACTCCAGCAGGGGAAGGCTGGACAATAGGTTTCCTGTCACAGGGAGATGTGACCATCTCCCAGATAGGCTTTAGTATATTGGGGCTGGGTCGGTGAACTCTGAGAGTGCTTTGATGTCTTCACTGGGGACCCATTTGGTGTCCCTGTGCATAGTCCAGCTCAAACCGGTTGCAGGGGCTATCAGCCCCTGCTCTGGTGCAAAGCTGGACAAAGGACATGGGTGTAGCCACCCCTCTGTACCCCACCCCATAGGTGAATCCCCAGAGTTTGTCCCACCCCTTCCTTGGGTATAAAGTAAGAAGCGCTGGCTACAGGCTTTGGATTTACCTGGACGAAACTCTGCTACAGAAACCAAGTACTTCAACTATCTACACTACATTGGAAGACCGAAGAATCTCCCTTGGAGTAAAGGAGTTACTCCCCTGCAAGGCAGGCCCCTGAAACGCATCTGAGCAGTTTGCATCTACGCAGCTCCTGAAGGACTCCGAAGATTGTGCAACACAGGAGGTGGGTTTCCAAGCTTCCCCAAGGCCGACCAGTGCTCTCAGCAAACCTGAGACTCGCAGCCCTCGTGGGGACCGTGCACCCGTACCTCTGGACACCGTGTACATTTGCAGCAGCATATGCTTTTTGGCAATCCCTGAGGCTGTGCTTTGGGATACTTATAGTCCAGAAGCCGAGCAGTGAGTCCACTGAAGATTACCAGCCTACACTCCACGGGTGCTCCTTGGGCTGGTATTTTGTCATTCCTCTTGAGGTCCCTTCGCGATCCCTGGTCCGTCGACCTGTGGGTCCCTGAGAAGGGAACTTTAACTTTCAGTGGGCTTTCCTGGTTGCTCCAGATGTGCCCTGACTCTCCATTGCTTGGGGAGTCCCCAGGACCTTGCTGGTCCACACCGAACCATCTTTTCTCTGACCATGTGGGTTGCAGTTGCCAAGGTTTGCTGGTCTCAAATCCGAAAACTGAACACCAGCACTCGACATCCTTTGTGGGACAGCCCACCTGCCTACTTTGATCATCATCGATATCTCCTGGTTCCCGTGGCTGCGGAGTCAAGCTTCACCTCATCTCACCTGAAACACCCGACATTGGTGGGCATTGGTCTATCGTGTCCCTGGTCACCCTGAAGTGACCCAGACTCTGTCCCCTCTGCTTTCAGGTTCTTCTCAGCTACGATCCAGGCTTGGATCACACCGGACACTTCTCATCTTCCCGGCAGCAGCGCTTTGCGCATCACGCCATTCGGCTTCCCTGGGTTAGGTAACACAACTACTCCGGTGCTCACATGGGTACTGGCCTTAGAACCTTCTAAGTTTGAAAAGGTTTGCTCAAAGTCCTCTCCTAAGTGTCCTTAATCTTTACAATTCCAACCGCGACTTTCCCATAGGATTGTACAGAGCTCGAGGCTGTGTTCTCACACTGCACGCATCCCCGGGGTCCCCTGTGTTACTACCTTGGGTGGTTCCTTGGGGTCCCGGTGATTCTACGTGCTCTAGGCACTGTGTCTAGTCAAGTCGTGGTTGTTATACCACTTTCTTAATATATGATTTGGTCTCCCCCTGGGGCCCACTGTATATTGTGCTATTTACTGTCGCTCTAGTGTATTAATATTGTGTGCCTTGTTCTCTAATCTCATAAAGAAGTTAGTAGAGAGTGTTTAGAAATAAATACATATATTTTATATATACCTTGTGTGGTTCTCCTTTCATTTGGTCATTCAGGAGGTTATAATCTGGTGGTAAACCAAGCTGCTTTACATTTCTTCGAGACTTAGCCTGAAGGCTGCTCTCCATTGCTACCACTAGGATAGCTTTCGATAAAGGTTTTCTTTAACCTAATCATCAATAAGGGTCGTTTGGCACTGCTGCGAGGTGCCCACTTTAACTAGAGGACAGCCTATACCAGGCCAACTTCTCACATTGGTGTGCAGCGATTGAGATTCAAGCTTGCTATTGCTTTACCAGATAATCTCATTGAGTGACTGACTGAAAACCACTATATATACATAGGTACATATAATCAAGACTAGAATAAAGTAAGTTCTACTGAACTCAGAGTTGCGTAAGCCAAGGGTCTAGCACACCCTTTCTCCAACTCAAGAGAGTTTAGTAGTTCCCACTAGGTTAGGTAGGTGCAACACCACACAACACTAGTATGTCTTCTAGGGCAAAAGCCAGTGGGGCTCTGACCACTAAGTATGACAATATCCCATTCCAAGAATTGAGGAGTATGTGTACAGCTGGGAAACTGAAGACAGGGAAAAACCCCAGAACTCCACGTCTCATAGACGCTTTGCTGTTAGATTACCTCAGAAAGACCCCAGGGTCTGATGAGGCAGGCAAGTTGGGTGGGACAGCAGAAGAGGAAAGGTCAGGAGGTGAATACCTCTATGACCTGGCTCTGATGCTGGCCAGGAGGCTCAAGATGATTCTAACCTGGACAATCCAATTCTTCCTGAAGGTGAGGGAGAAGACCTCAGTGGTCCTCTCTTTACCCCACATGGAAGGGTTAACAATTTACCAAGAAGATCAAGATCTCCTTCTGAGGAGTATAATCATTCTGGTACTTTTGTAGGGAGCTCTGTTTCTCATTGGACTTCTTCTCATAAAAGGGAGTCCTCTTATAAGAAGTGCCAACTGCTTGAATTTGAGAGAGCTAAGCTGAGAATCAAGAGAGAGCAATTGGCCTTAGATAGGGAATCCCTGGAGCTTCGGAAAGCTTCTAAAAGTCGGAGCTAAAGCCCCATGGTGGCAGCAACTGTGTCCCTAGAGGTAGAGAACATACTCATAACCATAGGAACCTGAACAAGATTGTCCCTCCCTACCAGAGTGGGGATGACATCCACAAATGGATAACTGCACTGGAGAGGGCCTGTAAAGTACAGAGGGTCCCTCAGGAGAAGTGGGCATCAATCTTGTGGCTCTCCTTTGCAGACAAAGGTAGAGACAAGCTCCTCACTGTTAGAGAAGAGGATGCTGATAATTATACAGTCTTGAAGAGTGCTCTGATTGATGGGTTTGACTTACCCACTGAACAGTACAGGTTAAAGTTCAGAGATACCCAAAAGCCACAGACTCAAGACTGGGTTGACTTTGTAGATTGTGCTACTAAGGCTCTGGAAGGTTGGATACATGGCAGCAAGGTGCATGACTTTTTAGGATTGTACAATTTGATTATGAGGGAGCAGATCCTTAATAATTGTCAAAACCAGCTTTTACACCAGTACCTGGTGGACTCTGATCTGACCTCTCCCCAAGAATTGGGAAAGAAGGCAGACAAATGGGTCAGAACCAGAGTAAAACCAAAGAATCAGGGTGGTGACCAGAAGAAAGATTTTCCAAGACCCTAGAGAAAGGTGGGGATAAATCAAAAGATAAATCCACTACAGGGCCCCAAAAGTCCTCTTCTGGGGGTGGGTCCCAAACTCCATCCTCCACTGAAAAGAAACCTTATTGCCATGTCTGTAAAACGCCAGGCCACTGGAAAAATGATCCCATTTGCCCAAGGGTCAGCAATAAGGAAAATGTTTCTCCTAGCAATACTCCCACCCCTACTGGGACTACAAGTAGTAATCCCCCAGTTGGTAGTAGTGCACCCAAAAAGTTAGGTGAGTTCTCATGGGGAACTGAGGTGCACCATAATTTAGAAAGGTCCCCCTCACAGGCCTCCTCAGTCTGTGATGGTAGCATGGGATTTGACACTTTTACTGTCAGCCCCAATTCCCTGTGCAAGTACAGACAGGAGACACTAATCAATGGTCAGAAGGCATTGGCATTCAGGGACACAGGGGCTAGTGTCACCATGGTGAAAGGGAAGCTAGTCCCCCCTCAACAACTTTTACCTGAGTTCAAGAACCAAATGACCAACATTGATGGTATCAGGGCTGATCATCCCATGACCATAGTCAATCTCGCTGGGGAGGGGTCACTGGCCCAAAGAGAGTGGCAGTGTCCCCAAACTTACCTGTAGATTGCCTATTGGGTAATGATCTGGAAATTTCAGCCTGGGCTGAAGTTGAATACCAGGCCCATTTGCGAATGCTAGGCCTCCCAGAGAGAGTTGGTGGGGCTTTGAGGGCACAGCCCAACCGCAGGGAATTTTGGAGTGATGGAGCCTGAAAGGATGTCCCACTCTACTCCACAAGAGAGCACAAGGGTTGAATACAAGTCTTCTTCCCCCCAAACTATAGGTAAGGGTCAGCCTCCTCAGGGAACTGATCCTACCCCTAGTGAAGGAACTGCCCCAGAGATGGTCAGGCATGTCCTGGCAACACCCCTGATGGCAGGGGACCCTTCCAAGGTGGTATCCAGTCTGGAGCAGGTACCCTGCTCCTCTCTACCCTACCTTAATCAGCCTAGGTCTGCAGAGGTCAGGGAGGTCAGTATACCCCTAAAGGCCCACTGCCCAAAGGAACCGCCCCATCAACAAATTGGGGGCACCCAGTCTAGTAGCCCTAGCCAGGTGAAAAAGCCTCAACACACTGAGGTATCCCTCTTAACATTGAATAGGGACCACCCCCAGATGGGCAAAGGCAAACATGGGACCAAGTGGTTCCAAACCTACCATGTCCCTCCAGTGTTCCAACCAAAGGGACCCAACCCCCAGCTGTAGGCAGCCAGAGGTTTGACCCTTAGGGCCAGATACAACTCAGTCATGAAAAGAAAGGCCTCCATGGTGGCCAGTGATCTGAGGAAGCTGAGACCAACTTTATTAGGGCCTCACTTCTCTACTCAGACACCCCAACATCCTTTTACTTTGCCAAAACAGACTACAGGTAGAAATCCCAACTTTTGGAGACCATCCCATATCCTTAGGGGTAGGGACTGCCTAGTGGACCATAAGACAGGGGGTGTCCATGCTAGTGCAGGATCCTCCTTATATGGCCACTTAGTCAATAAAGGCTCAACTGGACAAGGTTAGCCTTATCTCCTTTCGTTTGGGGGGGTCATGTAGGAGAATGGAATCTGACTGCATGGTTACCCCCACTTGTTTCCTGGTGTTTTGCTGGTTTTCGACTTAGTCTGAATGGGATCCTGCTAATCAGGACCCCAGTCTATCTGCTTTCTCCCTAAATCGGTTGTTCATGTACTTTAGGTACACTCAAGATTGGATTCTGGGGTACCCTTATAAATCCCTAGTATATGGTATACTATATACCCAGGGCATAGGTACCCCAGAGGCTTCTCAGGGGCTGCAGCATGTATTATGCCACCCCTGGGAGACCATTCAAAGTGACACAACAGGTCTGCTACAGCAGCCTGTGTAAGGTGGTGCATGCACCCCTTACTTAGATATAGGTTCACTATATTTATCCTTATCACTGCACATATAAACCTATCAGTCGCCCCTATGGCAGGCCTTATCAATCCTGAAGGCAGGGTGCTGGGTTTTATGTGAGAGGGTGTCCATGCATGAGCAGAGCCCCTCTGCAGCCTTCGGAACCTATATTCCATGGGTTGTTTGTGATGCAGCCAACCGTATATAAGTGCATTATAACCTCGTGGTAAACGCTAACTTTAACTGGCTGATTGATTTGCATATGGCCAGGTCTAAACTGAGGTGGCATGGTGAGCAAAAGAATGATGGATTTAACCCAGATCTTTTGACTGGGGGTGAATGTTTTGATTTGTTCTTCATTCCGTCCATCAATTGTGCGTCTTCTGCTTTCTCACCCTAAGTGTGCCAGGTATGCCCAGACATGGGTCCTGGGCTCACTGTGCCACTGGAATCAAGCTATCCTGGCTGAAGAGGGGTGAAACCCCGAAACCGGTCCTAGGATGCGTTTTTCTGGTCCAGGGAGGGCCTGGCTTGGCAGTTCGGGCTGGACTGTTCCCATGAGGCACAGGGTCAAGACTGATTTGCATATGGCCAGGTCTAAAAAACTGGGGTGGCATGGTGAGCAAAAGAATGATGGATTTAACCCAGATCTTTTGACTGGGGGTGAATGTTTTGATTTGTTCTGCATTCTGTCCATCAATTGTGTGTCTTTTGCTTTCCCGCCCTCAGTGCACCAGGTATGCCCAGACATGGGTCCTGGGCTCACTGTGCCACTGGAATCAAGCTATCCTGGCTGAAGAGGGGTGAAACCCCGAAACCGATCCTAGGATGCTTGTTTGCGGTCCAGGGAGGGCCTGGCTTGGCAGTTCGGCCTGGACTGTTCCCATGAGGCACAGGGTCAAGACTGATTTTCAAATGGACAGGTCTAAACTGGGGTGGCATGGTGAGCAAAAGAATGATGGATTTAACCCAGATCTTTTGACTGGGGGTGAATGTTTTGATTTGTTCTGCATTCCGTCCATCAATTGTGTGTCTTTAACTTTAAAACGGCTGCATGAAAACATGTCGTGTTTGGTGTCAAACACCATGGAATCATACCTCCCCACCAGTAACTGGTGTGGGGGGTATGATTCCACCCTACTAGAGGGAGAAATATGACAGCACCGGTACACCCGGTACTGACTTCACAGACCCTGGCACCACAAAATGGATGCTGCCAGCCACAGACACAAGTCTGCCCTCCTGCTGCTGGATGAAACTCCGGCAGGGGAAGGCTGGACAATAGGATTCCTGTCACAGGGAGGTGTGACCACCTCCCAGACAGGCTTTAGTGTATTGGGGCTTGGTGGGTGCACTCTGAGAGTGCTTTGATGTCTGCACTGGGGGCACATTTGGTGTCCCTGTGCATAGTCCAGCTCAAACCGGTTGCAGGGGCTATAAGCCCTTTCTCTGGCATGAAACTGGACAAAGGACATGGGTATAGCCACGCCTCTGTCCTGACCCTCCAATAGTGGAGAAGTGTGGCTCAATGGTAAGAGCGGCAGACCCTGATGCAGAGTTCTGGCCCGGGACCAGAGTTCAATCCCCCGCCTTGGCGGGTCTTGGATTCATTTCCCTCGGACCTCATCATTCTCGCCTCGGTGCCTATTCTAATCATGGGTCCCACGCTGCAACTCTGGGCAATAGCTTGCTTAATCTCCACAATGGCCCCAGCAGCGCTGGGATGCCTGGCTTCACCATGGAGGTGCCCAGGAGTGGACATTTCACAGGGAAAGGCCAGGAAGGGTTCCACAGCGGTATGAGTAAAAAGCGCCAGGATACCCCCGTTGGGGGTGGCTGTGCGCTATACAAGTACATACACATTTTTTATCTTTAGTTGGGTCCCCAAAGTTTGTCCCACCCCTTCCTTGGGTATAAAGTAGGAACCCCTGCCTACAGGACTTTGGATTTACCTGGACGAAACTCTGCTACAGAAACCAAGTACTTCAACTATCTACACTACGTTGGATGACCAAAGAATCTCCCTTGGAATAAAGAAGTTACTCACCTGCAAGGCAGGCACCTGAAACGCATCTGACCGGTTTGCATCTCTGCAACTCCTGAAGGACTCCGTAGAGTTTGCAACACAGAAGGTAGGTTTCCAAGCTTCCCCGAGGCCGACCAGTGCTCTCAGCAAACCTGAGACCCGCAGCCCTCGTGGGGACCGTGCAACCCGTATCCCTGGACACCGTGCACATTTGCAGCAGCATATGCTTTTTGGTGATCCCTGAGGCTGTGTTTTGGGCTACCCCGAGCAGTGATTCCACTGAAGATTACCGGCCTGCACTCCACAAGTGTTCCGTGGACTGGTATTTTGTGATTCCTCTCGGGTCCCTTTGCGAACCCTGGTCCGTCGACCTGTGGTTCCCTGAGAAGGGAACTTTAACTTTCAGCTGGCTTTCCTGGTTGCTCCAGACATGCCCTGACTCTCCATTGCTTGGGGCATCTCCAGAACATTGCTGGGCCACACAGAAGCATCTTTCCTCTGACCACGTGGGTTGCAGTTGCCAAGGCTTGTTGGTCTCCAATCCGGACACTAATATCCCAGCACTCGACATCCTTTGTGGGACAGCTTGCCTGTGGACTTTGGTCATCATCGACGTCTCCTGGTCCCCATGGCTGCAGAGTCAAGCGTCATCTCATCTCACCTGAAACACCCGACATTGGTGGGCATTGGTCTATCGTGCCCCTGGTCACCCTGAAGTTACCCAGACTCTGTCCCCTCTGCTTTCAGGTTCTTCTCAGCTCCAATCCAGGCTTGGATCACACCAAACACTTCTCATCTTCCCGGTAGCAGCAATTTGCAGCATCACGCCATTGAAAACGACGAAGATTCCCGACACCATTTGACACCTATGCACATGGCTTCCCTGGGTTAGGTAACACGAGTACTCCGGTGCTCACATGGGTGCTGGCCTTAGAACCTTCTAAGTTTGAAAGGGTTTGCTCAAAATCCTCTCCTAAGTGTCCTTAATCTTTAACATTCCAACCGCGACTTTCACATAGGATTGTACGGAGCTCGCGGCTGTGTTCTCACACTACACGCGTCCCCTGTGGGTCCCCTGGGTGGTTCTTTGGGGTCCCAGTGATTCTACGTACTCTAGGCACTGTGTCTAGTCAAGTCGTGGTTGTTATACCACTTTCTTAATATATGGTTTGGTCTCCCCCTGGGGCCCACTGTGTATTGTGCTATTTACTGCTGTTCTAGTGGGTGAACACCCTAAATATCGATTTTGAAATATCGACTGCCCAGAATATCTTAGTTAAAATATAGAGTGGACAGAATATCGAATCACCAAAACAATTAGTGTTATGTATGTTAGTATATGTGGTAAAATATATATTATTTTTGTAATGTACGTTTAATATTTTTAAAGTAATGAATGTTATGTTATTTAATTTTTGTGTAATTTAATTCTGTAGCAGGTTGTGGGTTAATAGGGGAATAGGGTGGGAAGTAATTTAATTACAGTAAATTAAATATTAGTTTTTAGGAATTAATAATTATTATTAATTTAATTTTGCATTTTAGTTCTGTAGCGGGTTGTGGGTTTATAGGGGAATAGGGTGGGAAGTAATTTAATTGTAATTAAGTAAATATGTATTTTTATTTGCATATATTGATAATTAATTAATTGTTAATTAAATATTAATTGGTAAAATAATTAATTGGTAAATAATTTTTATTAATTGGCAATTAATTTTAATTAATTGATTAATTGATAATTATGTTAATTGTTTTAATTTATTATTTGGAGTGGGTTGTGTGTTATAGGGGAATAGGGTGGGAAGTAATTTAATTGTAATTAAGTAAATATGTATTTTAATTTGTATCTATTGATAATTATTTAATTGTTAATTAATTATTAATTGGTAATAAATTGTAATTAATTGATTAATTGATAATTGTGTTAATTGTTTCAATTTATTATTGGGAGTGGGTTGTGTGTTATAGGGGAATTGGGTGGGAAGTAATTAATTTGTATTTATTGGTAATTAATTTTAATTAATTTTAAATTGGAATTGATAATTAATAAATTTTTATTTAAATATTAAATCATTACTTTCCCTACTGTTGCACTCTCTGGAGTGGGAATAGTAATTTTTACCCCTACGCTATCCAACGCTTTCCCTACTGTTGCACTCACTGGAGTGGGAATAGTAATTTTTACATCTACACTATCCAACGCTTTCCCTACTGTTGCACTCTCTGGAGAGGGAATAGTAATTTTTACCCTCCCGCAATTCAACGCTTTCCCTACTGTTGCACTCTCTGGAGTGGGAATAGCAATTTTTACCCCTACGCTATCCAACGCTTTCCCTACTGTTGCACTCACTGGAGTGGGAATAGTAATTTTTACATCTACACTATCCAACGCTTTCCCTACTGTTGCACTCTCTGGAGAGGGAATAGTAATTGTTACCCTCCCGCAATTCAACGCTTTCCCTACTGTTGCACTCATTGGAGTGGGAATAGTAAATTTTACCCCTACGCTATCCAACGCTTTCCCTACTGTTGCACTCACTGGAGTGGCAATAGTAATTTTTATCTCTATGCTATCCAACGCTTTCCCTACTGTTGGACTCTCTGAAGTGGGAATAGTAATTTTTACCCTCCCGCTATCCAACGCTTTCCCTGCTGTTACACTCTCTGGAGTGGGAATAGTAATTTTACCCCTACGCTATCCAATGCTTTCCCTACTGTTGCACTCTCTGGAGTGGTAATAGTAATTTTTACCCTCCTGCTATCCAACGTTTTCTGTACTGTTGCACTCTCTGGAGTGGGAATAGTAATTTTTACCCCTACTCTATCCAACGATTTCCCTACTGTTGCACTCACTGGAGTGGGAATAGTAAATTTTACCCCTACGCTATCCAACGCTTTCCCTACTGTTGCACTCTCTGGAGTGGGAATAGAAATGTTTATCCCTACGCTATCCTAATGCTTTCCCCTACGGTTGCACTCACTGGAGTGGGAATAGTAATTTTTACCCCTACGCTATCCAATGCTTTCCCTACTGTTGCATTCTCTGGAGTGGTAATAGTAATTTTTACCCTCCTGCTATCCAACGTTTTCTGTACTGTTGCACTCTCTGGAGTGGGAATAGTAATTTTTACCCCTACTCTATCCAACGATTTCCCTACTGTTGCACTCACTGGAGTGGGAATAGTAAATTTTACCCCTACGCTATCCAACGCTTTCCCTACTGTTGCACACTCTCTGGAGTGGGAATAGAAATGTTTACCCCTACGCTATCCTAACGCTTTTCCCTACGGTTGCACTCACTGGAGTGGGAATAATACATTTTACCCCTACGCTATACAATGCTTTCCCTACTGTTGCACTCTCTGGAGTGAAAATTGTAATATTTACCCCTACGCTATCCAACACTTTCCCTACTGTTGCACTTTCTGGAGTGGGAATAGTAATTTGTATCCCTACGCTATCCAACGCTTTCCCTACTGTTGCACTCATTATTAATTAACATAAAAAATATTACTTTAATTATTTTAATTATTATATATTATTTATTTTTATATTTAGATAATATGTTTATTTTTATATATGTCAATATATTTTTAATAATGTTCTAAATATTCTATAATTAAGATTAATAATTATTTTATATTATTAATTAAATATATATTTAAAAAAATATTTTCCATTACATTTATTATTTTAACATTTTAAGCGTTTTTACCTTATTTTAACTATGTTTTATTTAATTGTGTTTATTATTTTATTACTTTTATAGTATTTTTATTACATTTAAAAAATTCGATATTTTAGTTAACTATATTTTAACATTCTATATTTTGGACTCGATATTTTAGTACTTATCTGTTTGTAGATAGGCATTCTATATTCTTTCCCTCGATATTTTGGAGTCGATATTTTGGGCAGTCTATATTCTGTCCCTCGATATTTAGTCACTGAACCGTTCTAGTATATTAATATTGTGTGCCTTGTTCTCTAATCTCATAAAGAGGTTAGTAGAGAGTGTTTAGCAATAAATACATATATTTTATATATACCTTGTGTGGTTCTCCTTTCATTTGGTCATTCAGGAGGTTATAATCTGGTAAACCAAGCTGCTTTACATTCCTTCGAGACTTAGCCTGAAGGCTGCTCTCCATAGATACCACTAGGATAGCTTTCAATAAAGGTTGTCTTTAACCTAATCAGCAATATGGGTTGTTTGGGACTGGTGCAAGGTGCCCACTTTAACTAGTGGACAGCATATACCAGGTCAACTTCTCACATCCTTTTCCTTTTTCTACTTTTTTTTCAAGAATAAGGAAGTGCCCCAGAGTCTCCAACTTCCTGTCCCTGTCCAGCAGACTCCTCCCAGTACTTTGTCATCTCCTGGTCACTTTTCATTTGGATTTGGAGCTGGAAGGATCACTCTGTGTGTCTGCTGCATAGTATATCATTGGATTTGAGGACTTTGAATTTCTCACAAGTAAGGGGCCGATTCCGATCCGTTAAAAATTTCCCCTGTACGAATCGTATCCGGTTTTTTTACCGTATGAATCGTACAAGTCCCGTACAAACTGGCAAGTACGATTCGTATGTTAAAAAATCCATACGAATCGCATTGGGAAAATTCCCTCACACGTCCTCGGGTCGGAAATAGTGTCCGACACGTCCCCAGACAGTTTTACCTACGAATCGGGAAACTCAAGTCCGAGCGCGCAAGTACGATCCGTCCCGTCCGTCCGAATGCACAACCGTATGTAAAAAACACCGTACGGTGCAAACTCCCATAGCAACTATGGAGACGCCCAAATATGTGCCCGCATACGTGCCGAACACCCCCCCAGCACACACCCCCACGTACGCGCCGTACTCCAGCACCCCCCCATGTCCGCGCCGTACCCCCACCCCACCCCGTAGGTACGGAGCGGACCCCCACCCCACCTCGTAGGTACGGAGCAAACCCCACCCCCCCCATAGGTACGGAGCGTACCCCCCCCCTATGTACGGTGCGGACCCCCGTAGCGCTGGGGGGTCCACAGCGTACCAACGGGGGGTGGTGGTACGCTCTGTACCTATGGGGGAGGGTGGGGGTATGCACCGTCCATAGGGGGGGCTGGGGGTACGGCACGTACATAGGGGGGCAGGGTGTACGGCGCGTACATACGGTCTCCGCGTACATACGGGGGCTGGGGGTATGTGCTGGGGGACGGTGCTTACATACGTGGGCTGGGAGTACGCACCGTACATACGGAGGTGGGGGTACGCACTGTCCATACAGGGGTGGGGGCACACACCGTACCCCCAGCACCCGGTATGTACGCGCCGTACTCCCAGCCCCCCCATGTACGCGTCGTACCCTGGGTTCACGTATGTACGGCATGTACCCCCAGGCCCCCACACCCTGCCCGTGCCTGTACGCACCCTACCCGAAGCCCCGACACCAGCACCCTCACCCAGCCCTGCGCATGTACGAGTCGTACCAAGCCATAGCAAATGTGAGCACTGTACAACAACATAGCCGATGTACGCACCGCACAGACGCGAAAAACACACGTACTGAACCAGGACACTGCAAAACACCACAAGGAGAGTCAATTCGAATCGCACAACACCACAAAACACGTCCAACAAGCCCAAAGACACCCAATACACTGACCTGCAACAGCCAAACAGGTAAACAGAGGCCCAAAACACAACCACCCCTTATAACACACCCACCCAAAGTTCAAACACAGCCACACCCACAAATGGACCAATAAAAAGGGCCCACACACACAAACCATGAGCCTTTGCAACAGACCCACTGCTGCCAGACCCCACAGACAACCCACAGCACCAGACCTCAACCTTTACTACACCTTACACTTGCACACCTTCACACAACCACCTTCACAAACACCCCCTCATCACATTCACACACACACCTTCACAACCACACCCACACACCCACAACCATCCACACCCACACCCCACACCATGCCCACGGACAGGAATCCAAACTTCTCAACGGCGGAGCTGGAGATCCTTGTCAATGAAATCATCAGAGTCGAGCCACAGCTCTTTGGAACATTGGTCAGACAGACCAGCGTATCAGAAAAATCAGCCATGTGGCAGAGGATCATCGAGAGGGTGAATGCTGTTGCGCCCATCCGAAGGACCAGGCATGAATGCCAAGCCAGGTGGTACGATCTGCGGAAGACGGTCCGCCGCAAGATGACCGACGAACACAACCAGGCCAACATCACTGGAGGTGGGCCGTCCCGCAGACCGGTACACTACCATCCCTGGGAGGAGAAGGTGATGCGCACGCTGCCGCCGGTGGGAGTACACGGACTAGAAGGACCCGCCGAGCCTGGTGAGTACACAAACAAATCAGCCCACATGGGGGGAACTGCATCCACAACCCAACTCCCGATAATGCACGCAACTACCCCAAAGCCATCACCGGACGCAACCACATTCCAACAACACGCACATGCCACCTTCGGCTCCATGCCCCATGCACCAAGCAAGGCCATGCCAAGTCACAGGCCACACAAAACACCAACACAAGACAGGATGTCCGTGATGCCGGGAGGGGGGGCCTCCAAAGTCACATTGTGCAACTCAGAAGCAGACACCAATGCCCTCAGCCCATATGGCCTAGGGCAGAGCTATACAAACAGTGTGTCCCGACACTGTACTGTGTCACCTGCAAATGGTGGCCGCGTCGCAGGATGACATGGGTATGAAGGCCCAATTCGCACATAACAGCAGCCAATGAAGAGGCAACACTGTGAAAGAGTGTCAGCACACACCGCCGCTGCAGCGCAGACTCAGAGACACTCTGCCCAATGAGGTGCAGGAGAGTCCATCCAAAGCCACATGAACAAGCCAATGGCCTTTGAAATACCTGCAAAGTGTGTGTGCCCAGGAAGCTGGGCTGAGGTGACAGAGGGTGACAGACAGACAGAGGGAGAGGGCGATAGAGGGCGACAGAGGGTGACAGACAGACGGAGGGAGAGGGAGAGAGAGGGCTACAGAGGGCAACAGACGGAGGGAGGGAGAGGGAGAGGGAGAGGGGGGGCGACAGACAGAGGGAGGGAGAGGGAGAGGGAGGGAGACAGAGGAAGACAGAGGGTGACAGAGGGTGACAGACAGACGGAGGGAGAGGGAGAGAGAGGGAGACAGAGGGCGACAGAGGGCGACAGACAGACGGAGGGAGAGGGAGAGAGAGGGAGAGGGAGGGCGACAGAGGGCGACAGACAGATGGAGGGAGAGGGAGAGAGAGGGAGACAGAGGGCGACAGAGGGCGGCAGACAGACGGAGGGAGAGGGAGAGAGAGGGAGACAGAGGGCGACAGAGGGCGACAGACAGACGGAGGGAGAGGGGGAGAGAGGAAGACAGAGGGCGACAGACAGAGGGAGGGAGAGGGAGGGAGACAGAGGGTGACAGAGGGTGACAGACAGACGGAGGGAGAGGGAGAGGGAGGGTGACAGAGGGTGACAGACAGAGGGAGGGAGAGGGAGGGTGACAGAGGGCGACAGACAGAGGGAGGGAGAGGGAGAGGGAGGGAGACAGAGGGAGACAGAGGGTGACAGAGGGTGACAGACAGATGGAGGGAGAGGGAGAGAGAGGGTGACAGAGGGCGACAGACAGACGGAGGGAGAGGGAGAGAGAGGAAGACAGAGGGTGACAGAGGGTGACAGACAGACGGAGGGAGAGGGAGGGAGACAGAGGGAGACAGAGGGTGACAGAGGGTGACAGACAGATGGAGGGAGAGGGAGAGGGAGGGAGAGGGAGAGCGACAGACAGAGGGAGGGAGAGCGAGAGGGAGGGAGACAGAGGGAGACAGAGGGTGACAGAGTGTGACAGACAGACGGAGGGAGAGGGAGAGAGAGGGAGACAGAGGGCGACAGAGGGCGACAGACAGATGGAGGGAGAGGGAGAGAGAGGGAGAGGGAGGGTGACAGAGGGCGACAGACAGACAGAGGGAGGGAGAGGGAGAGGGAGGGAGACAGAGGGAGACAGAGGGTGACAGAGGGTGACAGACAGACGGAGGGAGAGAGAGGGAGACAGAGGGCGACAGAGGGCGACAGACAGATGGAGGGAGAGGGAGAGAGAGGGAGACAGAGGGCGACAGACAGACGGAGAGAGAGGGAGAGGGAGGGTGACAGAGGGTGACAGACAGACGGAGGGAGAGGGAGAGGGAGGGAGACAGAGGGAGACAGAGGGCGACAGAGGGCGACAGACAGACGGAGGGAGAGGGAGAGAGAGGGAGACAGAGGGCGACAGACAGACGGAGGGAGAGGGAGGGTGACAGAGGGTGACAGACAGACGGAGGGAGAGGGAGGGAGACAGAGGGAGACAGAGGGTGACAGAGGGTGACAGACAGACGGAGGGAGAGGGAGAGGGAGGGTGGCAGAGGGCGACAGACAGAGGGAGGGAAAGAGAGAGGGAGGGAGACAGAGGGAGACAGAGGGTGACAGAGGGTGACAGACAGATGGAGGGAGAGGGAGAGAGAGAAGGAGACAGAGGGCGACAGAGGGTGACAGACAGAAGGAGGGAGAGGGAGAGAGAGGGAGACAGAGGGCGACAGAGGGCGACAGACAGACGGAGGGAGAGGGAGAGAGAGGGAGACAGAGGGCGACAGAGGGTGACAGACAGACGGAGGGAGAGGGAGAGAGAGAGAGACAGAGGGCGACAGAGGGTGACAGACAGAGGGAGGGAGGAGGGTCACTGTCATGCCAGCAGGCACCATGAGGGGATAGACACATCACCTGGTAGACCCAATGACAAATCACACCACACCCAACAGCATGCCCGGTCACACCCCCCCCCCCCCCCTTACACAAGCACACACCCTCGGGGCAGCCAACGTGTTGGAAGGGCGATCCCAGGGGGGTTACAGAACATGTTCCTGACCACCCTGTGACCCGCCTCTCCCAGAACCAGGCCGAGCACCGGCGGTGAGGCCCCTCCAGGAAGGGAGGTCTCGTACTTGGCCTCGCACGTGCTGAGCTTGCACTACATGACAAAGACACACCACACAGTAGGTTTCAGTAGACCTTTATCTAAGATTCGTTGGACCTTTATGATCGGCAAGGTAGTCTTTGGTCGGTACAATATGCTTGGTAATTCTTGCACAGGGTGGTTGAGGTAGCGGGACAGTTCTTGGTTCAGAGTCACTGCCGAGTATCCTTTGCACAGCTCTCATTCCTCGAGCCGGGGGACACGGTGCAGTCTCGGGTCCAGCCGGACCACTGAGCTCTCGAGCTGCGACCAGGTCCTCAGGGCTCTCGTAGTTCCAGGTCTTCTCTCCCCCAGTCCCCTCAGCACCCTCTGTTATACGCCTTCTTGCCTTTGAAGTCCAGCGTCCTCACGGAGAGGGGTCTTGGCGTCGGGGGGCGGTGTGTTGGGATTTCCTGTCGCTCGGCTCTTTGATCCTTTGAAGTAGGGTCGGGAGGGACTCCAGAGTCCAGACACCCAGCATGCGGGGAGCCAGCTCCCTGGGGGCCCGGAGGGCGATCGAAACCCTCCATTGAGAGGAGGTCAGAGGTGCGACAGAGACTACTCCTCCCTGTCCTGCTTGGGGGGTTCCCTCTCCCTTGGCCGTGCATGGCGCGTCTAAGGTCTAGGTTTCGCTGGGGCCCTGGGTCGGCCATCGGAACATCGGGACATTGTGGCCGGGGGTCTATAACCAGGGATCAGGGGGGGTGGCATGAGTCGGGTTGGAGTGACTAATGGTCAGGGGGGCCCACGCCACGAGGCCGGTCCCACACAATGCAAATTTGCACTCCCACAATGGATATGTGACACAACAAGACCAATACATAGCCAACTAAGCATCCCAACACTCATCAGACAGGCCAAATGACCAGGAGTACATATCAATCTGACCCCCGCAACATACCCATCCACAGGTGCACTGTGAGAGGAAGGCTAGACATATCCAACTACCAAGAGCAACTGTGCCAACTTGAATATGTATGAAACATGGATGACGCATGTAACACCATTAACATTGTCTCTCTCTCACACACAGGGCAACGTCGTCGATCTCCCCCCAACACTGGGGGGGAAGACACACAGGACCCGGCTCGGCGTTACGAAGATCCCACCGGCAGCGACGACTCTCACCACACCGTGGATGACCCCGACCAACCTGGCCCCTCTGGTGCCCAAGCACCTGCAGCACCTGCGTCAGGTACAACTGTGCCAACCACCACCCCCATTCCTGCCACATCCCATGATACACACAGGAGCCCTGCTCGCACACAACGCAGCCAGTCTGACCAGGAGGGACGAGGGCTCCCGGGCACCCAGGAGGAGGCAGGCGACCCCGCAAATACCATCCCTCAGGGGTCCCGGAGACCCGACGTGCCCACAAGGGCAGGCCGGGCTCAAGTGGGCAGGGGTGGTGGGAGTGGAGGACGGCGGAGGCGCCAGCCTGACCAGGCAGCTGAGGACCCAGTTATGTCACACGTCCACAACATCCTAGACACATACCGGCGTGACTCCAGAGGCATCGACCAGGTAGTGGAGACCCTCAATGAGATCAAGAACATGCAGGTCGAGCATCATGCCAGTCATCTACAACACCATGGACGGATGGAGGCAAGACTGGCTGAGCTCCTGGCGCTGCACAGGGACGTGAGCCAATCACTCCGTCAGATCGCCCAAAGCCTGGCAAACCCTCCCTGTGCCACCAGGCGTAGACCAGCACCAGACACAGGGATGGAGGAGGAGGAGGATTCATCTGACGGAGCGTCCCCAGCATCGTCAAGGCTTGCATCTGAGGGTCCCCGGAGGAAGGTGGGTCGTCCACGCAAAAGACCGTGAGAGTCAGCGGACCATCACCATCTCCCAGGTCACCTGGCCTGGCACCTGGCCCCCAGGCGCAACAGCAGCACCTCATCCTATGACATTCTCTGCCACATGGACTTGCTGGTCACTGTCTGACCAATGTTGACAAAGACTGTGGCATGGACTCTGATGACTTTCAATGGCAAGGATACCATCTCCCCCTGTGAACTTTGGATTCTATACCCCTGGTACAGCACCTAATTGCATCCCCCCCAACACGTACCCAACCACCAATAAAAACATTACAATTCACGAGATGATGCCGTCATTTAGCATTATTCCACTACATGTGTGTGTTGGCAAGTCAAAACATGCCTGAGTTTTGAAGTAACTCCAACCATGCATACCCTGGGGTCTGAGTCAGGCGCAGGACACACATGGGTCACAATGTATCATCCAATACAGACATGGAGCACCATACTCACCCGTGATGGCCCCAACCAGCTGAGGGGGTGCCTGCACAACTGTGCGGACAGACCAATTTCGAAGAGCAACAGTCATGCGCAGAGGTCAGGGATCATGTGGAGTGTCCTGGGGTGGGAGTCCCAGGTATGTGTAGCCAGGTGGGAGAACTATGTCCTGCAAGCAGGAGTCAGGTGGATGTGGAGAATGGTGGCCAGGCCAAGGTTGGATGCATGGAGATGGCACAATGGGGTCTTGGATGACAGTGCCACATGGTTGTGTTGGGGGCGTGCTCGTGGGCTGCATCCTGAGTGTGGATGTGGATTGTGAAGGTCATCCTGCAGATGACAGTGATCCATTGTCGCCATCCCTGTTGGATGGGGATGTGGCTGGGTTGCCGGATGTTGAAGCAGAGCTGTGCAGATGCACCCTGGACGTGGACAAGTGTCATGGGAGTTGTAAGGTACTTCTCCCTAGAGTGCAGGGTAGGATTGGACATGGATGTCGAAGTTGACCTGGGGGATGGTCTGTCTTGCCTTGAGGTGGGTCGAACAGTGGACCTTGTGCATAATGCAGAGTGTGCTGAGGCCTGAGGTACAGATGCTGGTGATCAGCATAGCACATGTGGGCAAGCTTTCCATGATGCACACCAGCTCGTGTGCATGGACACTGTGTGCCTGTGCAGGGCCCTTGCGGGTGGGACACAAGCAGTTGACCCGGCTGTAAAGGGACAATCCGCAGATGAACACCTCAGTCGTGTACAAGTCCAGCATCAGGTGGCCAACGTGCAGCCATCTGCCAATGGATACCATGCATCATTCAATATGGGAACTGGCAAGGACTGCGTCTTTGGGGAGGGTGAGGAGCACCTGGCTGGCAATGGGACACCAGATGAGGATGAGATGCAGTGTGCATGTCATGGTGTAGAGGGGTGTCCTGGACTCATTGTAGACTGACACGCTGAGACATGATACCTGTGCCATGTGTCCCACAACGACACCATACTACATGCAGAGGCCTGGAGTACCACTCCCATGGCCTTGTTGGGGTACAGAGCCTGTGGGGAGTAGGAGGGACATGACCTGGTCGGTGTGACAGGGCCTGGAATGCGTGCCAGCGCTGTGTAGGCAGTTGGAGTTGCACACTCATTATGCAAAGGTGTCTTGTGGGCGATGAGTGCATGCCTGAGTGCATGCAACAGATGTATTGGATGGACATTGCTTGGTGGGTGGCCTCAACATCATGGTGTAGCTTGATGTGGCACATGCAAGGACATGAGGCACGTGCAATGTGCACGTGGCATGTGCAGACGGTCCAGCCTTTGCCACCGCAACTGTGTCACACACAAGCAGATTACACCAAAATGAATGGGTGGAGGGAGGAAGGGGGGTGCGTCTTAGAGGTGTGTGTGGGAGGGCCAATCTATAAACTCTGTGTGCCCTTGCTGCAGGGCATGCAGCAGCAGGCGCCATGTCCTGGAAACCATGCCACAAGTTGCACACTAACGCAAGCATGTCAGAATGGACCACTGCAAAAGGAGTATGAGAAGGGAGGAGTGTCTGGTCCAACATGGCACACACACAGACAATGGATACACATGCAGCTAAGTGGCCGTAGTGGGGACTGAGATGGCAAAATACCTACACAGCCATGTACATCATGCACAATACATATCATTATCCCTGACAAACAGCTTGCATCTTGCTACTCTGCACATAGACTCATATGCACAATCTGTGACAACTATGCCAGACATGCCGCATGCACAGTGGCAAGAGACCTGCATTGACAGAGATGAGGCACCTTGGAGGCTGAAGGACACCTTTATTAGTCATGTTTGCCGGAAGGCAAATGCATCTATATTAACAGATGCATAGGTCATGTGGAACCTACACTGGCACCCCCCTTTGCACCACAGATGCAGGAAACCCATAGAACTGGCACACAAGTGACAGGTGTGAGGCAGACACCCCGTGCTGCTCACGGAGAGGCTGCACTTCACCATTGAACCACTAATGGGGATGTCCCACACTATGTCAAGCCAGTGCATCCCGTATGTGTCCGAGGGCAGTGTCACACACATTGATGCCTTCATCACAATCCACAATCACATTACAGATGACCATCACCAAGTGTGACTATCAATTCAGGTGAATCCAGCTCCATGTCATGTGACCCATGGTGATTCTACATGTATGCTAAGTAACCAAACATGAACAGGAGCAGTGCACACACATTCCAAACACATAGCACACCCAAAAAGCCGTGGTGCATCCCTTACCCTAAGGTGATTTTTCGACATGTCCGTGCATGTTACGCTGATTCAGCACACGTTGCTGTATTCATGAGGAATAGCAGGAGCACAACAATGCCACCAGCAGACAGCATGCGCAAATACCTGGGGATGAGAGACACACAAGAAGTGAGCCAAAAGAAGCACATCCGCATGCATGGGCATGTACTCGACATGTATAAGGTTGTCAACATGCTAGGTGAAAATAGTGTCTCAGGTAAGACATACAGTCATTACACCATCACTCGAGTGACACATCCATACACACCTCTGACTCACTTGCCATACATGCAGATGGACCCACACATTGCAACACATGCCACACAAGGCTCAATGCGTGTACACTCAGACACTGCAACTCACCACTAAGCAAAGAAGTTGCGTATGAGCCGACTCCGGATGTCCTCTTCCTCCTCCTCAACATCACTTGCCTCGTCACCAAGCCCCTCGTCCTCCACGGGTGGATGTTCCTGATCATCCGGATCCAGGATGAGTGGCACAGCTTTCTTCACTGCCATGTTGTGCAGCATGCAGCACACGAGGAAGATTTTGTAGACCTTCACCGGTGCATATGGGAGTGCGCCGCCAGTCTTGTCGAGGCACCGGAATCGGCTCTTCAGGAGTGTTAGAAAGGATAGACGGACCGGGAGGGTCGGCCGGGGTCAGGAGGAGAGGTCTCCGGGGAGAGCCGTCTCCAGCGATCGTACAGACAAGTAACTTCCCCCCCCCCAGACAGATACCACACACGGATAAGGTTCAGTGTTCTTTATAAGCACTTCTTAAGGTACGGTTGAATGGTACAAGGAGGTCTGGACTCAGGGGTCCCCTCGATTCAAGTCTCTCAAAGCAGGGTAAGGGGTAGCGGGACAGTCTGTCTACCAGTCAGGTAGTTTGGATGAGATGATGATTAGCTCACAATCCTCGAGCTTAGTTGGTGCGGGCCGCGGCAGCGCCAGCAGGTCCCGGAAAGATGGTCGATGTACGGTCCGCGGCAGCGCCAGCAGGTCCCGGTGAGGATGGTCGTTACAACGGGCCGCGGCAGCGCCAGCAGGTCCCGGACAGATGGTTGATGTACGGTCCGTGGCAGCGCCAGCAGGTCCCGGTGAGGATGGTCGTTACAACGGGCCGCGGCAGCGCCAGCAGGTCCCGACGAGGATGGATGTTGTAGAAGGCCGCGGCAGCGCCAGCAGGCAGGACGATGGTTCACAAGAGCGGGCTACGGCAGCGCCAGTAGTCCATCAAGGCTGAGTTCTCTCGGTGTCTCTCGACTCCAGGATACAACTGCCTTCCTGCTCCGGAGTTGCCCCAGTTATAGGGCAGGCGCCCTTTGATGTCCGGACCCTCGCACTTGGAGGTCGGAGGGCCCGGGATGAAGGTGTCCAGACACCCAGCAGGGGGTGGAGCAGGCGCCTGGGGGAGCTGGAGGCGATCGGCACCTGGCGGGGGAAGAGCTCTTGACACTTCGTCCTCCCATTGACCTGCCAAGTGGTCCGCTCACCTCCCGGGTGGATGGTGGTGCCGGGATGTCGGGGCCGGCCAGGCCCGGGGTTAGGGTCGGGGCGAGGCCACGCGGCCTCGTGGTGCAGGGCCCAAGATGGCGGCTTGAACCGGCCGGGGGAGCCGGTGGGGCTGGGCCCCGTGATGAGTAGAGGTCCGAGGGCAGAAGATCCGTCGGGAGACGGGGTACAGGTGCTTTTCGTGGGTTATGCCTGGTGGGCCGGAGCTCGGGCCCTGTCATGTGGGGAGGGAGCAAGCCCTTCGTGTGGCCTGTCCAACATGCGTCCCCCCCAGCTGAAGGCGGGGAGAGTCACCCATCTCCTTGGGGACTCTCTTCGTCGAGGCGGAAAAAGCGGGACAGGCCATCCGCGTTGGCGTGGTCTTGGCCTGGTCGGTGCTCCACAGTGAAATCCATTCCCTGCAGGGAAATGGACCAGCGCAAGAGTTTTGGGTTCTCCCCCCGCATCTGCATCAGCCACTGCAGGGGTCGATGGTCGGTTTGTACCCGGAAGTGGGTACCGAAGAGATAGGGCCGGAGCTTTTTGAGGGCCCACACCACTGCGAAGGCCTCCCTCTCGATGGTGCTCCAGCGCTGTTCTCGGGCCAGGAGACGTCGACTGATGAAGGCCACCGGCTGGTCATGACCTTCGGGGTTTAACTGAGAAAGGACGGCTCCGATGCCGTGGTCGGAGGCGTCGGTCTGTACCACGAATTCCCGACCGTAATCGGGGGCCTGGAGCACAGGGGCGGTGCACAGGGCGGCCTTCAGCTTCTCGAAGGCCGCTTGACAATCGGGGGTCCAGTTAATCCGCTTCGGTTGGTTCTTGGACGTGAGACCCGTGAGGGGCCCCACGATGCTGCCGTAGTCCTTCACGAACCGCCGGTAGTAGCCGGTGAGCCCCAAGAAGGCTCGGACCTCGGTCTGGGTGACGGGGGCTGCCAGGACTGGATGGCAGCAATCTTAAGTTGTAGCGGGGCCACCAGCCCGCTTTCCACTTGGTGCCCAAGGTAGGTCACAGACCCTTGGCCAATTTGGCACTTGCCGGCCTTAATTGTGAGGCCGGCCCGCTGGAGGGCCTGTAGGACCTCTTGGAGGTGACGGAGGTGGTCGGGCCAGTGGCGGCTGTATACAGCGATATCGTCCAGGTAGGCAGCGCTGAACTCTTCGAGCCCCGCCAAGACCTGGTTCACGAGGCGTTGAAAAGTGGCGGGGGCATTCTTCATGCCGAAGGGCATGACCTTGAATTGGTAGTGGCCATCGGGGGTAGAGAAGGCTGACCGTTCCTGAGCCCTGGGTGTGAGGCCGATCTGCCAGTAGCCCGCTGTTAGGTCGAAGATACTGAGGTAGCGGGCGGCCCCCAGCCGGTCGATCAGCTCGTCTGCTCGGGGGATCGGATGAGCGTCGGTCCGGGTGACAGCGTTCAAGCCCCGGTAGTCGACGCAGAATCTCAGTTCAGGTGCGGTGCCGGGGGCAGCGGCTTTGGGGACCAATACAACCGGACTGGCCCAGGGACTGTCCGAGGGCTCGATGACCCCGATTGTGAGCATCTTGGCCACCTCCTCCTGTATGCAGGCCCGTACCCGATCTGGTACGCGGTAGGCCCGGTGTCGGACAGGGGGACTGTCCCCGGTGTCCACGTCGTGCAAACACCAAGGCGTGACCCCGGGGGTGAGGGAGAACAGGGTAGCAAACTGCAGCAGGAGGTTCCGGCAGCCCTGGCGTTGATCCGAAGTGAGGGCGTCAGAGAGCCGGACCCCGTCCACGGAGCCGTCGTTCTCCTGAGTCTTCAGAAGATCCGGGAGGGGTTCGGAGTCTTCCTCTGCCCCACTGTCCGTAGCCATCAGGAGGCTGAGTTCTGAGCGCACAAAGTGTGGTTTGAGTCGGTTGGTGTGGAGGACCCGAAGGGGGTTCCGGGAGGTCCCCAGGTCGATGAGGTAAGTGACGGGGCTTTTGCGCTCGACCACTTTGAAGGGCCCCGTCCACTTGTCTTGCAAGGCACATGGTTCGGTGGGGGACATCACCCATACTTGTTGTCCAGGCTCGAACTCAACGGAGGAGGCATTGTGATCATACCACTTCTTCATGTCCTCCTGGCTGGCCTCGAGGTTCGCCTTGGCCATCTCTCTGAAGCGCCGGGTCTGATTGCGTAGGGCCAGGAGGTATTTGAAGACGTCTGGAGGGGTCTTTAGGGGGGCCATCTCCCAACCTTCTTTTACTAGGCTGAGGGGCCCTCGCACAGGGTGCCCGTACAGGAGTTCGAAAGGGCTAAAACCGAGGGACTTCTGGGGAACTTCGCGGTAGGCGAAGAGGAGGCACGGGAGTAGTACATCCCACTGGCGACGGAGGGGCTCTTCCAATCCCCCAATCATCCCCTTGAGGGTGCGGTTAAAACGCTCCACTAGTCCGTTCCCTTGGGGGTGATAGGGGTCGTGAATCTGTAGGTGACCCCGCATTGTTGCCAGAGGGACTTCATGTATTTGGATATAAAGTTCGTGCCTCGGTCGCTGACGACTTCTCGGGGGAAGCCTACCCGGGAGAAGATCCCCATTAGGGCCCGGCCAACCACCGGAGCTGTCACGGTCCGTAGGGGCACCGCCTCGGGGTAGCGGGTGGCATGGTCCACCAGTACTAAGATGAACCTGTGTCCTTGTGCCGTGCGGGGGTCCAGAGGCCCCACGATGTCTATCCCCACCCTCTCGAACGGGGTGGTGACCACAGGGAAGGGTTGCAGAGGGGCTTTCAGCTTCCGACCACTCTTCCCGCTGGCTTGGCATGTGGGGCAAGATCGGCAGTGGTTCAGGACGTCGTTCCTCATCTTCGGCCAGAAAAAGTGGGTCACTAGGCGGCTGTACGTTTTATCTTGGCCCAGGTGTCCAGCCAGGGGGACATCGTGGGCCAGGTTGAGCAGAAAGTCTCTGAAGCGGAGAGGTACCACCAGTACTCGACCGGCCCCCAGCTCGGCGATTCTTTGCTCGCTGTATAGCAGGTCGTTATCCCAGTAGACCCAGTGAGTTCCGGTGGAGTCCCCTGCGTTCTGGGCGCTGGCTTGTTGGCGGAGTCCCTCGAGGGAGGGACAGGTCTTTTGTTCCTGGCGGAACTGTGCTTGGGTGGGCCCCCCCTCTTGACGCCACTGAGCCAGGTCAGGAAGGTCCTGGGGTTGCGCGTCCCCTTCGGCCGTCGGGTCTGGGAGGCTGGCCTCGTCGTTGTCTTCTACTGGGGCGACTGGGGGCGGAGGTGCTGGCCATTCTGGCTCTTCTGATCGAGGGACGGCACGGGCGGCCATGGACCGGGTGGTTATGCAGGCCCAGTCCGGGAGGCCCAGCATCCCCAGGTGCTCTCTTCTCTCAACGGTGGCCCATGGGGAACTCTCGAGGTCATTCCCCAGGAGGCAGTCCACGGGGGCATCGTCCCGGACCGTCACCTTCAACAGGCCGGAGACCCCTCCCCATTCGAATGGAACGCAGGCCATTTGACACATACTTTCAGAGTTGTCTGCCGAGCGGACGGGGCAGAGAATGTTCGGCAGGATCTGCTCGGGCTTCACCAGGTGACAGCGGACGGCCGTCACACTGGCGCCTGTGTCACGCAAGGCCTCGGCTCGCTGTCCATTAATGGTCACCCACTGACCGTATTTCCTGGTGTTAGCGGGTAGGGGAGCCCGCGGGACCATGTCTCTTCCCCCTAAGCATGCCAGGACCATGGCGGCCGGTTCCCACTCTTGCTGGGCCGGCTCATACTCCTCTGGTTCCTCCAATGATCGCTCTTCCCCCAGGGCGGCGGCAGCTACCTGGCGGGGCTTGGGTGTTTGGTTCTGCGGGCAGCTCGGGTCATTGGCGTAGTGGCCGACTCGCTGGCATCGGTGGCACGTGACGTTGGCTCGGACCCCAGGACGCCACGGGGGGTTGCCCCGACCGGCCGGAGCCGGGGTGCTGGCCACGGGTGTTGCGGGCAAGGCGTCTCTCCCTCGCCCCTGGCCCCCTCCTCCTCCCCGAGGACGGTGCTGGCCTTGGTTGTTTCTGTTCTGTTCGTGTGGCCCCCTCCGGCCCACTCGGGTGCTTTCCCATCGGTCAGCTTCGGCGGCGAGCTGCCGGGGGTCAGTCAGCTTACTGTCGAGGAGGTGCTGCCTGAGCTCGACGAAGCAGTTGTTCGACAGGTGCTCCCATACCATCAGGTTAAAGAGTTGTTCGTAGGTGGTGACCTGGCTCCCCTTTATCCAACCCTCGAAGGCACGGCTGAAATAGTTCACGTATTCTACCCAAGTTGTACCTGGGATCCGGGTGCAATCTCTGAACCTCTGACGGTACATCTCGGGTGTGAGGCCGTAGCGGGTGAGGAGGGCAGCCTTCATGTGGTCGTAGGACGACATTTGGTGATCTGGGAGCTGCAGTAGGGCATCGCGCCCCTCGTTGATAAACCTCCCCCAGAGTCCGGCTCCCCAATCACTCCGGTCGATCCGGTGGGAGGTCATGGCGATCTCGTAGGCTTTAAACCACTGTTGTATGTCGTCTTCTCGGACATACTCGCGGACAACATCCTTGGGGATGTGGACTTTTTTCTCGATTGGCCCCGGGGTGTGTGGTCGCTCAGGCACCCCCAGTTCTTTATTCTGTTTCCGAAGTTCTATTTCCGCCAGTTTGCGCTCGTGCTCGAGCGTTATTTTTTTCTCCTCCAGCTCTCTCTGTCTCTGCTTCTCTTCTCGTTCATCTCGGAGCCGCATGTGCTCGAGGTTGAGTTTCTGTTCAGCTAACTTGAGTTCCCCATCCATCTTGAGTCGTGCCATTTCCAACTCGTGCAATCTGGTTCTTTCCCTTTCTCGGATCTCCTCCTGCGAGAGGCCCGTTCCCCGCTCCTCGGGAGCCGTGGCGTTCCCCTCTGGTGTGATGCTGCTTTGGTCGGAGGGTCCGGCGACCCCAGTTTCTGTCCACGACTCTAGGGCGTGCTTTAGATCATCTTTGGTACTCAGGCCGGTGGTAGCAATGCCAAGTTCTATGCAGAATTGTCTCAGTTCGCGGTGGTTGTATTCTTCTAATTTATCCATTTGGAATTTCTCGGTGGAGTTGCTATCTTTGGCTGACATCGTGTTGTTGTCGTGGGGTGAGCTACTCTCTGTACGATTACGCGTTGATTCGGATCGCGCCGCTGGCCACCAATGTTAGAAAGGATAGACGGACCGGGAGGGTCGGCCGGGGTCAGGAGGAGAGGTCTCCGGGGAGAGCCGTCTCCAGCGATCGTACAGACAAGTAACTTCCCCCCCACAGACAGATACCACACACGGATAAGGTTCAGTGTTCTTTATAAGCACTTCTTAAGGTACGGTTGAATGGTACAAGGAGGTCTGGACTCAGGGGTCCCCTCGATTCAAGTCTCTCAAAGCAGGGTAAGGGGTAGCGGGACAGTCTGTCTACCAGTCAGGTAGTTTGGATGAGATGATGATTAGCTCACAATCCTCGAGCTTAGTTGGTGCGGGCCGCGGCAGCGCCAGCAGGTCCCGGAAAGATGGTCGATGTACGGTCCGCGGCAGCGCCAGCAGGTCCCGGTGAGGATGGTCGTTACAACGGGCCGCGGCAGCGCCAGCAGGTCCCGGACAGATGGTCGATGTACGGTCCGCGGCAGCGCCAGCAGGTCCCGGTGAGGATGGTCGTTACAACGGGCCGCGGCAGCGCCAGCAGGTCCCGACGAGGATGGATGTTGTAGAAGGCCGCGGCAGCGCCAGCAGGCAGGACGATGGTTCACAAGAGCGGGCTACGGCAGCGCCAGTAGTCCGTCAAGGCTGAGTTCTCTCGGTGTCTCTCGACTCCAGGATACAACTGCCTTCCTGCTCCGGAGTTGCCCCAGTTATAGGGCAGGCGCCCTTTGATGTCCGGACCCTCGCACTTGGAGGTCGGAGGGCCCGGGATTAAGGTGTCCAGACACCCAGCAGGGGGTGGAGCCAGCGCCTGGGGGAGCTGGAGGCGATCGGCACCTGGCGGGGGAAGAGCTCTTGACACTTCGTCCTCCCATTGACCTGCCAAGTGGTCCGCTCACCTCCCGGGTGGATGGTGGTGCCGGGATGTCGGGGCCGGCCAGGCCCGGGGTTAGGGTCGGGGCGAGGCCACGCGGCCTCGTGGTGCAGGGCCCAAGATGGCGGCTTGAACCGGCCGGGGGAGCCGGTGGGGCTGGGCCCCGTGATGAGTAGAGGTCCGAGGGCAGAAGATCCGTCGGGAGACGGGGTACAGGTGCTTTTCGTGGGTTATGCCTGGTGGGCCGGAGCTCGGGCCCTGTCATGCGGGGAGGGAGCAAGCCCTTCGTGTGGCCTGTCCAACAAGGAGGCCAAAGTTCCTGTCTATCACTCGCCTGGTCTGCCCATGGGCGTTGTTGTACCGGTGATCGGCAGCCGTTCTGGGGTTGCGGAAAGGTGTGATCAGCCATGGCATGTTGGGATAGCCAGAGTCCCCCTACATGGAAACATCATGGACAGAAGTGGGTCAGGAGAAGCAGTAAGACAGAAAGATGACGCTAAATACAGGAGTAACAGAGTATAACCACCAACAAGACATGCTCATTCGTTGCGCAGATGCAGCATCATTGCAGGCACCCTGCTACGCCTCATGATGTAGGCATCGTGTGATGATCCTGGAAAACGAGCACAGACATGGGAAATCACCATGTTAGCAAGACACACCACAAGGGCATTAATGGAGTGGTAATGTTTCCTGTTCCTATAGGCTACCTCATGTGCCTGTGGTGGTACCAAAGCCACATGTGTCCCATCAATAGACCCAATGACATGTGGCATCCCTCCCAGGGCATAGAAGTCACCCTTGACACCTGTCAACTGCTCAGGAGTTGGGAAATGTATAAACTCATCCAGGTGAACCAACATGGCCTCTAGAAAATCATGCAGGACACGGCTGAACATGGTTTGGGACATGCCACCAACATGAGCGATGGTATGTTGGAACGTACCCGTGGCAAAGAAATGTAGGGCTGCCATCACCTTCATCTTGGGTGTCAGTGCAGTAGGATACCTGTGTAGCGGTTGGAGGTGTGGTGCGGTAGCGGCGTATACAGTCATGTTCCCTCAGGGCAGCCAAGTCTGGGATTGGTCGGGGGAGAGGCGGAGCCCTGCAGCAATTAGGAAGGGACAACGTACGCCATGGTGATACGGTCCGTACACGCGTGTGTAGGGTCCGTACCACTATGGCGTACGCCTAGAGCTGCACAACCATGGTGGTACGGACCCTACACACGCGGGTACGGACCGTATCACCATGGCGTACGCCTAGGGCTGCACAACCATGGTGGTACGGACCCTACACACGCGGGTACGGACCGTATCACCATGGCGCATGCCTAGGGCTGCACAACCATGCGTGTGTAGGGTCCGTACCACTATGGCGTACGCCTAGGGCTGCACAACCATGGTGGTACGGACCCTACACACGCAGGTACGGACCGTATCACCATGGCGTACACCTAGGGCTGCACAACCATGGTGGTATGGACCCTACACACGCGGGTACGGACCGTATCACCATGGCGTACGCCTAGGGCTGCACAACCATGGTGTTACGGACCCTACACATGCGGGTACGGACCGTATCACCATGGCGTATGCCTAGGGCTGCACAACCATGGTGGTACGGACCCTACACACGCGTGTACGGACCGTATCACTGGAGTAGTGGTGCCCTAGGGGCATGGAACGCCCCGTACCTGTGTATGTATAGTGAAATTACATAGGGGACACATGAGGGACAATTATAAGGGCCTAAATGCATGCTGGTTGTCATGGAGACCCATTTTCAAGTTCAAATTTTTCCACCAGGTGGCCGGCAGAAGTCAGTTGGAGACAATATACAAAGTTGCAAAGTGGTTGTTGACTTGACATCATGCTCATTTTTTATAACATGCAAAGGCACCCACTGGGGTAGGTTTAAAGGGATTGGAAGAAACGTAGGATGCAAATGAGATTGACCAATCACTCTGTACTCCTGTAAATGAAACAGGCCCGCAAGGCAAATATAAGGCAGCCAGGCCCCATCAGAGAGCACTTGCCTGCACAACCTTTCATTCCACACCACTGCTGCTGCTCGTGATTCCTCTGGCACCATGTCCAGGTCTGTGGAGAGGGCCCAGTCATTCACCCAGGAGGAGAACCAGGCCCTGCTGGACGTGATCCTCCTACAGTACACTTGCCTGTATGGGAGACCAGGGGAGCAGGTGAGTGCAGACTCCATTAGCTTAGACTGTGCCCCTTTTTTGTGACTGTCACTTCTGGCATTGTGTCCAGGTGTGACAGACATGCAATGTTCTTCAGAGTGGGTCCCGGGGGGGGAATGCCTCATGTCTCCCATGCAGAGCATGCTGTAGTGCATGTCTGCACTCCTCACTTGCATGGTGCTTACTGTGACACTCACTGCATGGTGCATGCCACATTCAGCCTGGCTAATCCTCTTGGGAATGTGGGTTCTACAGTCTGGATGTGATCCTGTGGTCTCCCCAGTGTGACAGGTGACTGTACCCACAGATGTGTGTGAGTTGAGTGTACCTGTGGTGATAGTGTCCAAATGATGTGTTCGTCCCCTGGACATTGGTGTGTGTGTAAGTCCCCTGTCATGTGGGTGGGTATCTATGTGGAGCGTTGCACCCCAGCTGCATGAGGGATGCATATACCCTACCCATCTGATGTGAGCAGGGAGCAGTGCTGTGTGTCTGACGTGCTGAGCCTGCCCCACACCTGTGACACCCCCCGGTCTAGTGCCACATGTGCAGAGTGATGTGTGTACCCGCAGTTGCCAATGGCAGGTGATTGTCCTGTGCCTGTGTGTGTCTGTGTACCCTGCTGAGGTTGCGCCAGTGGCCAGGGGCATGTGACTGCTTTGAGGTGCTGTACATAATCGTGGTGTAGCTTGTGATGCACAGTGTGTGCCGGGATCAGTGATTGTGTTGCACCCCTCATTCCACCTGTGTCCTTACAATGCCATGTCGTGCCTTTGGCCTTCCCCAGGGGATAATGTCCCTATGATGAAGGTGCAATGATTTTGCTGCACACTATGCCCGGTTCAAACCAGCCAAATTGTTCAAATGTGTGTCTCTGTGACATGTAGCAGGTGTATTGATGTTGTCTCACTTTGTCATCCTCACAGGTAGGCATCTATGCCAAGGGGGAGATCTGGAAGCAAGCCGTCAGTGCCGTGAGGTCGGTGGAGGGTCGGAGGCGGCGCCTGCCCCAGGTGAGGAAACGCTGGCAGGATATCCGGTGCTGGACCAGGAGGATCGCCCGGGTCCTGCTGGGGGACTCACCTGAGAGCCACAAGAACCGTGGGCGCCGGCGCCTGACCCACAAGATGAAGTGTGTGCTGGCGGTGGTCTTCCCTGATTTGGATAGGCGCCTAGCGGAGAAGCAGCAGCAGGAAAGGGGTAGGTACATGTGTGTTTGTTGTGTGTCACCAGCTTTTGGAAGTGCGCAGTTTCATGGATACACTGCCAGGGTCCATATGTGCAGTACATATCCTGTTCCCCATAGTAAACCGGTGCTGTTCTTCCTCCGTTCCCCTCCTTGACACGTGTTCCCTGGTCTGTGTGTAGTCACTCTTGCACAAGGTCATCTAGGCTGCCAGTTAATCCAAGTGCCCAATGCTTGCAGCATCATGTGTGGGGGTGGTGTGTAACATGTGTTGGGACCTTGCCTGTGCCCTGGCCAGTACAGTCAATGTGGGGTCCATGTTAGTTGGCACTGATGCTGAGTCCCGACATAGGAGTGTGTCTGAAAAGTGTACTGTCTTACAGCATGCATGACCAATGTTGTTGCCTCAGACATGAGGTGCATGAGTGGGAGATATGCATAGTGCAGGGACGTTTGCTTCTGTTGCAGTCATATCCATCCCGGACCATGGAGGGGTGTGGCCACTACAGTCCCCTGGGGCACCTTTTCCTAGGTATCATGTGTGTCATCCAACAATGTGGATATTCACTGTGTCTTCAGCATAGGTTGGGCTCTGTGGCATTGTACCCTGGCCTAATGTGTATATACCTAAAGTGTGCTACATGTGTCCACTGTACAGGGTGACCACATTTGGCTTGTGCATACTCACAGTGGCCGGTGCCAGTGTGTTTTGGGACAACTATCTGATGATGGGTGTTTGTCAATTTTATGTGTGGACAGGCGCACGAGGGTTAGTTTGTGTACATTCAGGATTTATTGAAGGCCATTTTAGTAATTCCTGAGTAAGAGGTGTAAGTACTTCCTCTGTGTCACTCACATTGTCTCAGGTAGGGGGGGGGTTTGTGCGGGAAAGGCCTACATGTCCAAACCGTATGTGTCCTTGCCAGGTCTGGCCTGTGTGTGATGATTGTCTGACCATACACTAAAAATGCAGTGACCCAGTCATGTTGGGCAGGGTTAAATGTATTTGCTAAGCAGCATGTGCCAAAAGTTACAAGTCATGGTTCCTGCTCATCCCTTTTTTGGCTACGGTGTGTGGTCCAGATGCTGTACTCGACTGTCCCCAGAGTCTAACTCCTCAGTCTAATTCGATTTCAAGTTCTTTGCTGTTGTGTCATGCTCTCCATTGTTTCTCAGTGGCATGGTGGGTCGACCAACTGTGTGGTGCAGGGCCTACATATGTGCGTACTATTGTAGATGTCACTCATGTTGCTTTTCATGCTATGCACTGTGACCTATGTAATTTTGAATCATGTGTCATATGTATACAGGTGTCTGATTATTTCCTGTCTCTTCACCTTGCCCACAGCATCGTCGGGGGAAACCGAGGGAGACTCTGGCACGGAAATTGAGGAGGGATCCAGCAGCGGTACCACCAGTGCTGGCGTGTCTGGCTCAGCGAGTGGCACGGAGGCGGAGGGGAGTACGGCGGAGGACCTGTCCAGTCCCACCACCGACTATGACGCTGACGGGTCCGAGGCTGAGCTCCCTGAGAGGGCAGACGCTGCTACCAGAGCTGAGAGCAGCACTCCATCTGTCGCCGCCCCCTCAATTTCCATCACCCGCCTCCCACCTGCTCGGGTCCCTTCCCACTGTGCTAGGCGCCAACAGGTCTCCTTCGTGCAAGGCATCACACCCCCTGCCCCTGTCTCCCCTGCTGGCATCAATGCCGAGTCTGTGGACATTCTGCGGCAGTTGCAGGTTGGTCAGGCATCGATGCTTACTGTCCTCCATGGCCACACCACACTGCTAACACACATGCAGTCATACATGGAGGCCATGGCCGCAGCGATGTCTGATCAACGGATGTTGCTGAAGTCCATAGACTCCACACTGACTGCAGCAGTGGATTTCCAGCAGCGCTCCATCCCCCCCTACCCCTGCACCATCCACACTTCCTACTCCCATGCCTGTCCCACGCACACCCAGACGTCACCATGCACGCACCCCACCAGACACAGGCAGCACACCACCAGGGAAGGCTAAGCGCACTCCTCCAGTCATGCACACACAGGGGGAAGTAGGCACACCCACTTTGTCTGGGGGCAAACGGCAGCCACGCAGCCAGAGTGGGAGTCCACATACCTCAAGACCCACTTCCTCCAAAACCACTCCCCTTAGCTCCCCTGCCCAACAGTCGGACAAGGATTCCTTCATGGCCAGTCTGTCCCTCAGCCCCAGTGTGACACCACCCCGCAAGTGGTCGAGAGAGTCCCCGGGCAGGGGAGTTGAGTCCCCCCCTGTCCACACCCGCCCCCAGTAGCGCTGCAACCCATCCCTCCGACCACCCCCCTCCTTGGGGCCTGTGGTTCATTCGGGTGCAGGGGAGACGCTGGGAGACCTTGCCACCGTATGCAGCGCCATCCTCACCACCACCTTTGGCGCTGCCCCACCCCCTGTGGTGGAGTTGTCCCTCCCTGCACCCACAACACCTACCCTTGCCCCTCCTGTCCCTGCGGTGCCTGGTCCTTCCCCCCCACATGATGACCCCCTTCTGTGAATGAAA
This sequence comes from Triturus cristatus, assembly GCF_964204655.1. Classification (NCBI taxonomy): domain Eukaryota; kingdom Metazoa; phylum Chordata; class Amphibia; order Caudata; family Salamandridae; genus Triturus; species Triturus cristatus. Next base: position 388,466,697 of record NC_140587.1, on the reverse strand, counting down.
TGGACATGTGAACTGTGCAGGCAAGCTAGGGGAGACACGTCCTAAGTGTCCCCCACCAGGACTTTTCACATGGCCTGGCCTATGGGCCCTCTATATTCTGGACATTCATTTAGCAAATATTATTTTCTGCTGAATAAAGCATTTTGTTTTTCTTTTGCACACTAATGCTTTCCTGGACTTGCTGTTGGTGGTGCTGCTCCATGATTTGGGGTGGTGATAATGTGTTAGGTGTCTGGGTAATGTTGTGGTGTGCTGCTCATTGGGTGAACCCTGGTATCTGTGTGCCATCACAAGGGCTCTGCAAATAATCTTTGGTCATGTGTGCTCTTACTGTATGGTGATATTGTCCCAATGTGTGTTCCTTCCTCTGTGGACCCTGACATCTTCCCTGCAGGCTGTTTCCCAATTGTTGTGCTGAGCTGTGTCTACATATCCTGGCTGTGTGACGGATCCCTTCAACTTTGGCCATGCCTGCTCAGCAATGTCTCCACCTGCATCATTTGTGGCATCCTTGGTGGTCACTGTACTAGTGTATGGAGTATATTGACATGACTTCATGTGGACATGTTCCCTTTTACGCCCTATGCATGTGTGTACTCCCAGCCTCGCACACATGTGTTACGTGTTCTGCAGGGTCTTTGGTCACCTGACTGACAATTGTGGGCATTGTATCTGTGGGTACTCCACCCTTTTCCTTCCATGGGAGGCAACAACTTGTTGGCTGCCCCAGCACCTGTACATTCCTATCAGTCCTGGAATGTGCGTGACAGTGTGTGTTCCCTTTGGATCTCTTAGTTTAGTAGGGTTGCACATGAGTATACAGTCTTGTTGCATGTGTCATGTGTCTGGGCACTGCTGGGAGTGATAGACACCCACCCCTCTTATGTCTGGGCACTGCTGGGAGTGATAGGCACCCACCCCTCCTATGTCTGGGCACTGCTGGGGGGACTCTGCACCCACCCCTCCTATGTCTGGGCACTGCTGGGGGACTCTGCACCCACCCCTCCTATGTCTCGGCACTGCTGGGAGTGATAGGCACCCACCCCTCCTATGTCTGGGCACTGCTGGGGGGACTCTGCACCCACCCCTCCTATCTCTGGGCACTGCTGGGAGTGATAGGCACCCACCCCTCCTATGTATGGGCACTGCTGGGGGGACTCTGCACCCACCCCTCCTATGTCTGGGCACTACTGGGGGGACTCTGCACCTACCCCTCCTATCTCTGGGCACTGCTGGGAGTGATAGGCACCCACCCCTCCTATGTCTGGGCACTGCTGGGGGGACTCTGCACCCACCCCTCTTATGTCTGGGCACTGCTGGGGGACTCTGCACCCACCCCTCCTATATCTGGGCACTGCTGGGAGTGATAGGCACCCACCCCTCCTATGTCTGGGCACTGCTGGGGGGACTCTGCACCCACCCCTCCTATCTCTGGGCACTGCTGGGAGTGATAGGCACCCACCCCTCCTATGTATGGGCACTGCTGGGGGGACTCTGCACCCACCCCTCCTATGTCTGGGCACTGCTGGGAGTGATAGGCACCCACCCCTCCTATGTCTGGGCACTGCTGGGGGACTCTGCACCCACCCCTCCTATCTCTGGGCACTGCTGGGAGTGATAGGCACCCACCCCTCCTATGTCTGGGCACTGCTGGGAGTGATAGGCACCCACCCCTCCTATGTCTGGGCACTGCTGGGGGGACACTGCACCCACCCCTCTTATGTCTGGGCACTGCTGGGAGTGATAGGCACCCACCCCTCCTATGTCTGGGCACTGCTGCGGGGACTCTGCACCCACCCCTCCTATCTCTGGGCACTGCTGGGAGTGATAGGCACCCACCCTTCCTATGTCTGGGCACTGCTGGGGGGACTCTGCACCCACCCCTCCTATGTCTGGGCACTACTGGGGGGACTCTGCACCTACCCCTCCTATCTCTGGGCACTGCTGGGAGTGATAGGCATCCCACCCCTCCTATGTCTGGGCACTGCTGGGGGACTCTGCACCCACCCCTCCTATGTCTGGGCACTGCTGGGGGACTCTGCACCCACCCCTCCTATGTCTGGGCACTGCTGGGAGTGATAGGCACCCACCCCTCCTATGTCTGGGCACTGCTGGGGGGACTCTGCACCCACCCCTCCTATCTCTGGGCACTGCTGGGAGTGATAGGCACCCACCCCTCCTATGTATGGGCACTGCTGGGGGGACTCTGCACCCACCTCTCCTATGTCTGGGCACTGCTGGGAGTGATAGGCACCCACCCCTCCTATGTCTGGGCACTGCTGGGGGGACTCTGCACCCACCCCTCCTATATCTGGGCACTGCTGGGGGTGATAGGCACCCACCCCTCCTATGTCTGGGCACTGCTGGGAGTGATAGGCACCCACCCCTCCTATGTCTGGGCACTGCTGGGGGGACCCTGCACCCACCCCTCCTATGTCTGGGCACTGCTGGGAGTGATAGGCACCCACCCCTCCTATGTCTGGGCACTGCTGCGGGGACTCTGCACCCACCCCTCCTATCTCTGGGCACTGCTGGGAGTGATAGGCACCCACCCTTCCTATGTCTGGGCACTGCTGGGGGGACTCTGCACCCACCCCTCCTATGTCTGGGCACTACTGGGGGGACTCTGCACCTACCCCTCCTATCTCTGGGCACTGCTGGGAGTGATAGGCATCCCACCCCTCCTATGTCTGGGCACTGCTGGGGGGACTCTGCACCCACCCCTCCTATGTCTGGGCACTGCTGGGGGGACTCTGCACCCACCCCTCCTATGTCTGGGCACTGCTGGGAGTGACAGGCACCCACCCCTCCTATGTCTAGGCACTGCTGGGGGGACTCTGCACCCACCCCTCCTATGTCTGGGCACTGCTGGGGGGACTCTGCACCCACCCCTCCTATCTCTGGGCACTGCTGGGAGTGATAGGCACCCACCCCTCCTATGTCTGGGCACTGCTGGGGGGACTCTGCGCCCACCCCTCCTATCTCTGGGCACTGCTGGGAGTGATAGGCACCCACCCCTCCTATGTCTGGGCACTGCTGGGAGTGATAGGCACCCACCCCTCCTATGTCTGGGCACTGCTGGGGGGACTCTGCACCCACCCCTCCTATGTCTGGGCACTGCTGGGAGTGATAGGCACCCACCCCTCCTATGTCTGGGCACTGCTGGGAGTGATAGGCACCCACCCCTCCTATGTCTGGGCACTGCTGGGGGGACTCTGCACCCACCCCTCCTATGTCTGGGCACTGCTGGGAGTGATAGGCACCCACCCCTCCTATGTCTGGGCACTGCTGGGGGGACTCTGCACCCACCCCTCCTATCTCTGGGCACTGCTGGGAGTGATAGACACCCCCCCTCCTATGTCTGGATACTGATGGGAGTGATAGGCACCCACCCCTCCTATGTCTGGGCACTGCTGGGAGTGATAGGCACCCACCCCTCCTATGTCTGGGCACTGCTGGGGGGACTCTGCACCCACCCCTCCTATGTCTGAGCACTGCTGGGAGTGATAGGCACCCACCCCTCCTATGTCTGGGCACTACTGGACTGATAGGCACACACCCCTCCTATGTCTGGGCACTGCTGGGGCTGATGCCCACACACCCCTATGTGTCTGGCCACTGGCGTGGTACGACCCGTACCGACGTCCTACGGCCTGGGTACGGCCCGTACCACCATTGCAGTGGTGATGTAGGGGTACACATGGTACGGGCTGTACCCACGCTCTGGGGGCGTGGGTACGGGCCGTACCACCATTGTTGGGGTGCCGTAGGGGTACGCACCGTACCCATGCCTTTAGGACGTGGGTATGGGTCGTACCACGCCCACCCCTACGTCACCACTGCAATGGTGGTACGCGCCGTACCCATGCCTGTGGGACGTGGGTACGGGCCGTACCACCATTGTGGCGGTGACGTAGGGGTACGCATGGAACGGGCCGTACCCACGCTCTGGGGGCGTGGGTACGGGCCGTACCACCATTGTGGCGGTGTTGTAGGGCTGGGCGTGGTACGACCCGTACCCACGACCTAAAGGCATGGGTACGGTGCGTACCCCTATGGCACCCCTACAATGGTGGTACAGCACGTACCCATGCCTTTAGGACGTGGGTATGGGCCGTACCGCCATTGTTGGGGTGACGTAGGGGTGGGCGTGGCACGACCCTTACCCACGCTCTTAAGGCGTGGGTCCGGTGCGTCCCACAATTGTTATGTTGCCGGTTCGTGTCCATGTTGACTTCCGTTGTGGCGGACGCAGGCCTTGGTGGAGAGGCCCCCACCCCCGAAGTGAGCAGGCTCTGGGGGTCAGGTATGTACAGGGCATGTTTGATTTTGGACTTGGGTGGGGGTTATGTTTCCTGCCCCTGCCCCCCCCCCTTTGCCCCTGGGTGTTGTTCTGACCTTCTGCGGCGTCTGCGTCGGTTCCTGTACACCAGGTGGACTGCAATGAGGGCCGGGATGACACGTAGGTTGGGGTCCATGGCTGTCCGTCGCGTACAGGTGCTCCTTGTGCGCGTTGTCCTGATTTCCCGGCAGTTTTTGGCTCCCGTAAAATATTGTCCGTGCGGAGTGACGTCGGCACGAATCGTACTTGCTGGTTCGTGAAACGCTGCCTGACTCCGTCCGGACGTCACATCCGCGGTGTCCCGGATCAGAATTATGGGTATTTTTTGTTGGGTCGGTGTTTTTTTTACGATTCGTATGCAAAGGGTGTTTGCGTGCGAATCGTACTTGCATGTTTGTAAGGTATTTCTACCGGGTACGGGTCGGACGGAGAAAACGCTCCGTCCGATGGTTCGTACCCGGTTTATCCAGGATCGGAATCGACCCCTAAGTTAGAAAACTGGTGTTGTTTGTTTGATTGAGGCCATGCACTTAGATTTATTTGTACCTTTCATCAATTGTTTTAATGTATTGTGCTGGGTGTCCTTTAGTTTTATTAGGGGCCTAGTTATTTCTTTGCAAAAAATATTTATTCTTGTATGAAGGAAAAGTGCGGCACAGTTCACTACATTTTCTCAATGTTTTAAATCAATTTGCAATATTGATTTGATAGTACACTATGTACCCCAGTAGTCTGCCAATAGGCCTTTCAGCCAGTAGGTCCAGAGCTACTCATAGGTGTTTGAAACAACAGTTTCTGTGTTGTCTGTCAAATTTCAACATCCTTTATGCCATGGTTGGCATTGGATTGAAATACAAAATGTGTTTTTTTGTGGCATTTCACTTTTTTTGAGTGTGTTAATGCCTTAGTTGGATGAGTGTGGTTGTAACTTGCAAACCTTTTAAGCTCTGTGAATTTCTGTTTTTGGCATTGCTGCATTAAAGATGTGTGTTTAGTATGCCTCATTTGTCAGGCCAGTTTGTGAGTGTGTTTGCATTGCAATAGTAGACCAGCAATGCAATTGCCTTTGGTTCCCTATGTGGCGGGCCATTTTGTGAAGTCTGTGTCTTTAGGCCTGCTTGTGTTCATTGTTTTCCAGGCCTCCGGCTTGTTGTTGTGACCATGTGGCTGGCTGCCATTTTGTGAAGGCAGCCAGTGTGATTTTGGGATAGGCCTGCATGCCTTCTTTGTTGTGGCCATGTATTCTTGCTGGTTGTTGTTTTGCATGCAATTTGTTCTTCTTTTATTCAGCAAAAATGTAGCACAGTTCAATACATTTTCTCCATGTTTTTAATACATTTGCAATATTGATTTCAATTGATTCACTCACTATGGGGCCTAGTCTGCCAATGGGTTTTCCAGCCAATAGGCCCAGAGCTACTCAAGGGTACATGAAACAACTGTTTATGTGGTGTCAGGTGAATTTTTAAACATCATTTAGGCCGTGAATGGCATTGGATTAAAAAATACAAAATGTGGTTTTTTTGGTGTTAAATCAAATGCCTTTGTTGGATGTGTGTGGTTGTAACTTGCAAACCTTTTTTAGCCCTGTGGATTTATGTTTTTGGCATTGTTGCACTAAAGATGTGTTGTTTAGCATGCCTCCTTTGTCTGGCCAGTGTGTGAATGTGTTTGCATTGCAATAGTAGGCCAACAATGCATTTACCTTGGTTCCCCATGTGGCGTGGCCATTTTGTGAAGTCTATGTCCTTAGGCCTGCTTATGTTCATGTTTTCCAGGCCTCCTGCTTGTTGTTGTGACCATGTGGCTGGCGGCCATTTTGTGAAGGCAGTCAGTGTGCTTTTGCCATAGGCCTGCATGTCTTCCCTTTTTTACCCTTGGCTTATTGCTTCTTGTTGTGGCCTGGCCATGTAGCTGGTGGCCATTTTGTGAAGGCAGCCAGAGTGTTTTTGCCATTGGCCTGCAGGTCTTCTCTTTGTTCTCAAATGCCTTCTTCTTGCCTGTTGTTGTTGTTGATGATGACCATGTGGCACTGGCTGGCAGCCATTTTGTGCATTCAGCCAGTGTGCCCCATTGCCTTATGCTTGCATGGATGGTTGATCAATGAGACAATAACAGATGAATAAATTAATAATTTATTTTAGTTTCTTTATTTTTTATATTTTTTAAATGTTTCCAATCAGTTAGATTTTTTTTTTTTAATATTTTCGTTTTTTTAAATCCTTTTTCAGTTTTCCCCCCCAATTTTTTCAAAAAAATGTTTTCAGTTTTTTAAGTAGCTAGGCATCAATGAACCATTAAACCCATGTCTGCTATATGACGTGCAGTATCCATTGTCTAGCAATTCTTCCGTTGTCATTTGTCAGCTGCATCTCCCTGAGTGCCGCATCCCACATGAAGCACAATGCACATAAAGCAAACCGTTACATCTGTAGTTTGTTGTTCTTCTTTCCTATCCTTCCTGGGTGTACTGGACAGCACACAAGCTTATGTTGTTGTCAAAGTCTCACAAATGGTTACACTGTATTGTTAATTTTTTTAATAACTGGGGTAACAAGCGTGACCACACACTAAATGATATTATATTTGTTTCTACTAGTGACTGAACTACAACAATGCCATGTTTCACTGACGTGCTTTTTGCTTCTTTGCATTTAGGTGCACAAGAGGAGGAGGAAACAACATTACCCATAATACCGCCAGACAAAAGGCCTGCGCACAACGTGACATGTGACAACAGACATCTCTTCAACTTGTTGTGAAGTTAAGTGCCGCAGCTAACTGACAGCTTCAAGATGGCCCCAAGAAAGGTACCAGTACAATCAAAGTTGCCAGTACGAAGAAGGCACTTACCACCATCTGTATGTCGCTCAGGACCTTTTTTGGAAAACCCAATATTGTGCCTGCTGCAGCGGTGTCCGGGAAGTAAGCTCAGACCAGCACCCCTGCATCAGCAGACACACCCCACCAATCTAGGCCCAAGCCTATGTCTCTCTCAGAGGCAGCCAGTCTAAGCACAGCAATGCCGACAAGCAGTGATGTTGAAATTGACTCATCGTTATCTCATAGAAGTACACAATCAATGCAAGAAACTCAGATAATGGGACAAAAACAGCCGCAACCACCAATAGTAATTCCTCCTGAAGTAGGGGCAATTCAGGAAACCGATCTTCCTGCTGAGGAAGAAGAAGATGCCACTCTTTCAGAAGATCCATTGTCTTCCAGATCCCCAGCAAGAAAAGGGAGGGTTAGACTATCAACTTCTTCTCTAAACCTCCCTTCTGATGATCTAGACACCACTTGGATCAAGCCTAAGTCTGAGAGTGAGATACACCACGAGACAAGGCTAGGGAAAAGGAAGGTTACTGAAAGACTTAGAGTTATGAAGGTAGATGTAGAAGAAGGAAATGATGACGAGCCAGTCATCAAGTACGTTAGCCCCGGCCCAGTAGAGATTGACATTACCCCATGCCAAATTGCTGTGAGGGATGTGGTATGACAGATACCACCAACAAAGATACCACCAACATCACCTCCAGCTGCCATATTTACAAAGTCCCAGCAGTGACCTACATCCACCACAACCACCTCAGTAGAAGTAGGTACTGCAGAAAGTTAAATGTCAATCCCACCTACCAGTTCATCCAGCATTGCAAGTGTTACCAGCAACGTCGGAAAGTTGACCTTCCCAGTTTGGGACTTCTTTTCGGTTAGCAAGAATGAGGTGAACATTGGTATATGCTCCCTTTGTGGAGCAAGTGTTAATCAGGGTAAGCTTGGTACAACCTATGGTAGCTTAGGCCAAACAACCCATCGGAGAAAACACCACTTAATCCAGTGGGAGGTGCACCTTAGCGACCAAATACCTGCAAGTGTTGTTGGTGGAGGGGGTGAAAAGCTGAGCAAGGAATCAGATCCGATCACGGTGGAAGGTGAAGAAGAAGAAGACACTTTCTTCGGTACACAAAGCAACCCTGTCCCCAGCAGTGCAGTGGTATCGCACACATCATCATCAGCAACATTACAATGGCACAAGTGTCAGGTCTAGAGACACCAAAGGGTCCAAGGCAAAAGAGTACAGTGACTGCCACACTGAAACGTGCATTGAGTCTACCAATGTCTGCTCTCAAGAAGTCACCTGCATCAGTGGCACCAGAAAAGAAAAAAATCCAGGCTACCATTATCGACATGTTTAGGCCAGAGGGGCAGTACAATCGCAACCACCCAGCTGCACGTTTGTATAACGCGAAGCTGGCTAAAATGTTAGCACTGTACTTCCTCCCTTTTTCTTTTGTGGAATGGGTGGGTTTTCTTGAATTTGTGGCAGCCATCTGCCCAAAATGAAAGGTTTTCAGCCTGGCCTATTTCGCCAGAGTTGCTGTTCCAGTGCTACATCACGATGTGCTGGAATTACTTGGATAAGCTTTGCAGCAGAGTGCTGTTCACACTATCCACCTGACGACAGACATGTGGACCAGTTTCCAAGCCACTGATTACATGTGCATCACTGCACACTGGATCTCTTTTGTGGGGGTTAGAGAAAAGATATCTGCAGGTGTTGACACTGCTGAGATTTTTATTGGAGCTCGGAAGCATGCAACAGTAGCCATGTTCGCCATGGAGAAATCCCATACTGCTGCAAATATTTTAGAAGACTTTGAATAGCTGCGACCAAGAGGGCTTAACATTGGTTTGGTTGCCATGGACAATGGCAGTAATATAGTTAAAGCCATGGTCGATGATGGGTATTTCAGGGTTCTGTGTTTGGCACACTGCATTCACATCATTATTCAAGACTTTCTAAAAAAAGAAGACTAAGTCAGCAATTTACTGACCAAAAGCAGAAGAATCTGCACACATTTCAGCCATTCTTTTAAAGCCTGGAAACAGCTGAGGATCATTCTACCTGATACTAGAATGCAAGGTAAAGCACCCATACAAGAGGTGCAAACACGTTGGAACTCGACTTATTACATGCTTGGACGTCTGTTTGAGCAGTACAGACCAATCAATGGATATGCCATGCAAAGATGGGATGCAACTGTGAAAGGCATGATCATTGAGCTAGACCAATGGGCCTAGTTAAATGCCTTTCGAGGTGTTCACACATGAAGTTAGCAAGGAGGACAGTACCATGGGCCAAGCTGTCCCATTGTTGCACATGCAACAGGAACAGCTAAAGGAGGAGTCTGTAATGTACACAGGTGTGGAGGGAAAAAAAAGAAGCATATGAGTTGGTGGAGCGCTTAATCTTTCGCTTATCTGCAAATACAAGGGTGCAAAGAGACATTGTGTCATCCAACCATTACATTTGTGCCACAATTCTTGAACCACGGTACAAAACATTACTGGCGACTTTCATTCCTTTTCAGATGGGGATGTTGCCAACTACAAAAATTGGATAGCTGTGCAAGCCAGTCAGCTAAAAAAAAAATGGCTGGGAATTAGAGGTCCGCTCCTCCAGGGCACATGTACAGCAGGGCAGCCTTCAAGTTCAGAGCCTGATGGAAGTACAGTTGGCTCACAGCAGCCAAAACCACCAACAGCAAGACTAACATCAACAACAAGAACAGGAGCAGCAGCCCCAAAATCAGCAAAGGAATGGTTTCTACTGGCAGGGCTTAAGTCCAGTGCTGAGGCAAAGGCAAAAGAGGCCGAGCATGGCGGAGCACCCATGACCATTGAGCGGATGGTCTAGGCCTAGCTGGATGACCCAACAAAGGTGTACTTTGATCAAAACCCATTGCTGTATTGGTATGTGAAGAGAAGCCAATGGCCAGTGATCAGCAGGCTGGCGAAAAGTTATCTGGCTTCTCCGTAGCCAGTGTCTCCACTGAATGTATTTTCAGTGCTGCTGGTGCTGTTCTGACAGTAAGAAGGACCAGTCTCTCGCCCCAAAACATGGAGAGATTAACCATGATCAAAATGAATCAACACACTTTATACCACCGGATTACACCATACCTGAAGTACCACAGGAGGAAGAAGACGGAGACTCAGGTCATGGAAGTAGTGTGTTAGATGACCTACTTCTGGGCAAACCACCAGAGAATGAGGACCAGTTCTACTTCTCTGACTGCTAGGCTTTTCTAGTTTCTTTCTTTCTTTGATGCCAATCCCCCCCCAAAAAGATATAGCTAAGGAACATTAATTGTGCGTGTCTGGTTGACCAATCCATCCCCACCATCCTACAACATATTTTATTGCCGGTTTGAAGTTGCAACTGTGTGCAGTGAAGAAGTCCCGACTCGCCATAAAGCCAGTTCCCTCAAGCCAGACAATGGATTGAGATTACAAACAAATGTGTGCCTGCCGCTGCCTCCAAACCTGGGCCCTGACTATCTATCCTTTCCTAGCCTAGAGGGGCTGCGTCACGTGACATTATTATATAATTCAATTTACTGCAAAGAAATGGAGAATCTGCATTCTGCATTGTGCCACCAATCGAACACAGTGAGCACATCGGAAGAACAGGTAAATGATGACATGCATTGCATGCTAAGTGATTGTTGTTTGTTGTGATGTGAACTTGTTGTGAATGATTTGTCATCATCATGTGTCAACTTGAGACTTGAAAAGAAGAGATGATTCATATGGTGGCAGGCAGTGTCAGACTTGGTGTCTGTTTGTTATTCTTAATGTGTTAGTGATGATGATTGAGATTCACAATGTTGGTGGCCTACCAACAGCTGATCAATCATTTTCCCCTGAAGTGTTATCTTTTTGTTCCTTCCCCTTTGAGAGATCGGATAGTGAGATTCTTTCACCGGGTCCACTCCAACACTGTCAACACTGATTTGTTTTATTGTTTTATGCTTACTTTATATTCCTCAAAGACTCAGACCCAACCATGCACAGTATTCGATATTTTAAGAGGAACATAATCCATAATTATTGCCAGCATCATCATCCTTCCAGCACTAAAGGTTACGCTTGTTCACCCCACTTAATAGCTCGGGTCGACTTCAGCTTGTAGCTTGTACTAGCACACCATTCTATTTATTTTACTTCAGCATTGCGTATCATGTTTTCTTGTTTAGCAGTCTTCTTTTTGTGTACTGCGCTTCTACTGGTTGTACTCTAGTCTCCCTCAGGTGACTGTCTAATTTCTTTTGCAAAGCTTGCATATAAAATGGCATTTACTTTTTAATATGTCAATGTAATTAGTTCCCTGCAATGATAATTACTCATCCTACAGTTTGAGTTTGACTAGGGGGGAGTGGAACCTTTGCTGCAGACTCTGGTGCTTTCACCATTATTCTACTAGTTCGCTAACATCCTGCTACTGTCTACTTCTAGCACTACCATGGCACCTTGGAAAGACATCACCATGTAACCACAGCTTCGCCTAAGCACAGGTAAGAGAACTGTGGGGGATTTATTCAAGATGCAATAATCTATATACTATGGAAAGTACTTCCCACACCCCTTCCGAGTCCATAGGGGTTAATATAGTTGTAGACTCGGAGAAGAGACTAAGAATAGTAGGACATGTGAGGGTACCGCATGTATCTATTAGTGTGTTACACTACCGGCAGATTTCAAACACTGGCTGCGGTCCTGCGGCAAAGGAAACATTGCGAAGTAAAACAGTAACCCCCCAAAATAAATGTATTCCCCTAACAACTATAAACTAGAAAGAAACCCACAATACCTGACCCCCCTCTCCCTAACCCCAACCAATGTCCAAAGTAAAGCAAGTCCAAAATTAAAATTGTCTGTATAAATCAAATGTCCATAAAAAAATATACATCCACATTTTCCCTAACTCCCACATTCCCACCCCAACAAGTCCCAACCCCACCCCAACAAGTCCCAACCACCAAACAAAAGATTAAAAAGGAGCAAGAGAGGTCTAGGGACGGGCTAGGACTCAGATTTTCTTCTCTAGCTGGTCAAAAAGTTCCTCCATCCTGGCCTCCAGGCAAGTCATCCTCAGGAGCATGCTGAGCTGAAAGGTTCTAAGTTTACCTTAGCAGCAGTGGTTGAATGGCGGTGGGTGGATGCCGGACCACAACGCCATTGGGTGGGCCTGGCTGGGACCCGGGGCATTGTAGGCTGCAGCTGCTGCTGCCTCCTCCTCCTCCTCCAAGGCCATCAGCTGCCGATATTCTGCCTTGATAGCACTATCAGTGCATAACATTTGTGGCATCTCGATTCCTCAGCCCCTAAGATTTGAATGTGATTAGAGTTCCAGGCATTAGGCACTGTGGAGTAGACAAGTATTCTTTCTTCTTCTCTCTCTTGTTTAGCTAAATTAATCTTGCAGGCATGCCAGCTCAGGTTGCGTCCTAGACAGACATACTTGTGTTGCAGACTTGAGTTTCTTTACAGCTGTCTGCAGGTAGGGCAGCTGTACTACACAATTATCTCTTTTTCTGTTATGGCCATACTCTGTTAAATGGCAAATGCTCAAATTAACTTTTTTTCCTGACTACAAGACAGATGCTCTGAATAGTTACTAATATGAAAGATGATATACGGCACAAAGTCACTTGAAGTATTACTATTGTAACCATGCAGCCGATAGGCCACCCAAGGCTGACACTGGGGAAATGCCATGGGTAGAGAGTGGGCCTCGGAGGGAGGCGATTGATGATGGGTGGGTACATAATATATATGTTGTGCTTGAAAACTACTGTGAGTCAAGGGAGTAGTCTGAAATACAAACTCAAACCTTTGAATCAAAAACCTTGATTAAAAACCTTCCTAGTTTATTCTTCTTTCCAGGGATTTTTCCATTTATCATTCAATTGTTCTTTTAGCATAATTTTTATTCTCCACCCTTGCTACTCAGGCATAGTTTAAGTTTCTTTTACATTCTCTTCATCCAGTCTTCACCTATGATTGGATACCATCCATCCATCCAAACATGGCTATCATTCTCAACAAACCTTTCACCAACATACATTTGTCATTGAACCAACCAAGTGTCCTTGCTTGCCTTTGACCCGTCAAAGCCCCCATGGGATTCCTTTCACCCATACACTTTCACCCACCCACCCAGGCAGGCATCCTTTCTTTCACCTTTCATCCATCCTTCAACCACCCATGCATCCTATCAGCCACCAATATAGGCATCTCTTCACCCAAGCATCCTTCTCTGCCAATCATATTACATTTCACCCATCCTTCCTTCTTCCATCCTTCATTCCCTTTTCCGTCAACCCATCAAGGTCTGACTCTTCTTCATAACACTTTCTCTGATGAGTCGAAGATAGAAGAGGCCATTAGTTACTCAACTCAAGTAAAGGGTGTCTACTGTTCACAACTAAGATCCTCATTACAATGTTGGTCGGAAAGCATTCCGACCGACTCCTTGTCTGAATAATTTCCAACCGACTCAGGTTCGGGGAGTCCGACCGACCGATTACGATGTTTCCGAACACCGTTCAGTCAGACTCCCATAGACTTCAATGGGAGCCTGTGTTCCGACCGAACACACAGGGTCCCATTGAAAAAAAGGGTGGTTGCGGAAAACCTTGTACCCTGTAGCGGGCACCCCATGGTGCCTGACACATTGTGCATCATTGTAGAGAAGGGTCCCATGAGTATCCCCACGAGCCCCAGGTCAACGGTGAAGGGGGGCCAGCTACGTGCCCCCAAAGTTAGTTTCCGACAGCCTTTTCGTGTTGAACAGTCCGCTTTGGAAAGGCTGTCCGAATATGACATCATAATACGGCGGTCAAAAATGCGGTCCATAGACCTGTACGATTCGGCCCCGACCGACTCGGAGTCTCCGAATGCCAGTCAGAACTGAGTCGGAAAGACCGAACGGTTACCTTTCCATCATAATCGGTCGATCGGAAATGTTTCCAAGTCGGTTGAAAAAATAGGTTCCGACACTGGTTAGGAAAATCGGAATATCTCACAAAAAGAAGAGACAAGGGAATAAGCCTTCTCTGACTCCCGTACCAAACCTGATAACTCACTAAACAGAGAAGTGCTAGGATCAACAAACTACTTAACCTCTAGGAAGGAAGAGGAAATCATGTTCTTCGTTAACCCTCCAATGGGTAAACTATATAGTAAAACAACAGGGGTACGGTAAAGACATTATTGAACAAAACACAAGCGAAAACACAAAATACAGAGGAGAGAATCTTCCCTCAAGAAGGGACCAAACGTTGCAGATACATAATGTTGAATGTTGTGATGTAAAAACTGCATTGTAAAGGCATGCATTGTAAATGTATGCGTTGCAACATCATACATTCGTGACATTGCATCCAAGAAGGTCTCAGAAATTGACGCATCAACACTTCCCATTGCTGCGGTTGTTTGGATTGGTGAATTTTGTCGTAACGACAGGTACTTTACAAGAAATCACGCATCAATAGTTTTCTATGGACTCAGTTGCTAAAACCTTTAGAAAGTCATATTTTTATCTGTGTATGTTGGATTTTTGTCGTTTTGGTCTTGTTAAGTTGAGATAAAGATACCTTATCTTTCTAAACTGGTTTGGTGTTCCTTTGTGATGTTATATTGGGGGATAGGCCTGTGGAAGCCCTTTGAGGCTACTGGGAGGGACACCCTGACACCCCTGGAGGAGGCGGGTACACTGATCTATCCCAATATGAAGGCGGCTTTATGCCTCAGGTATGGGCTCACACCCTAGCAGTAGAGGGAAAAGTTTAGGACCTTCAAGAAATTGGAATTTCATACTTGGGTTGAGTGTGTGAACATGTATTGCAGAGCACTGGATGGTAGCAAGGTAACTGAATACCAGGGGTTTTACAATCGGATTGGTTGGGAGCACTTGAGCAGTCTGTGCGTTCCAGAGCTGCGCCAGCATCTGACAGATAGTAAGTTGACCTATCCCAGGCAGCTTGCTAAGGAGGCGGACTGCTGGACGAGTACCAGGGTCCACAAGGGGATTGTGGCAAACCCAGCCAAAGGTGGGCAGGGTCCCCAGCAGAAAAGTGGGGGGGACAAGGGTAACCAAAAGGAGTTCTCTAAAGGGCCCCAAAATAGTTCCCAGGGCAAGGATTCCAAGCCATCCACTTCTAAGCAGCCATGGCCACCTCTGGGTAGGCGAGACAACCAGGGTCCATGGTCCATGCAGGTGTTATACATGTGGTCTGGAGGGCCACATTGCAAGGGATCCCAAGTGCCCCAAGGTACCATCAGCACACACTGGTGCACCGTCACCGGGGTTAGTTAGTGTGATGCTGGATTAGAAGTTGGTTCCTTGTGAGGGTGGGGAGCCAGCTATGATGACCCTAGTCTCATTAGGAGACAGAGAGATGGTCCAGGAAATCTGCCTGCCAGATAATACTAAAAAGTACCTGCAGTGGGTGACCATCAATGGGAGGAGGTTGGAGGCTCTGAGAGACACAGGAGCCAGTGTGACATCTGTAAGGTGTCAATGGATGTCTGAAGAGCAGGTCATCCCCAATGTACTTCACCCTGTAGTTGCTGCGGACAACTCTGAGCACCTGTGTAAGGTGGTTCAGGTTCCCTTTGAGTAGAGGTTGACTCAGGTCCCTTGAAGGTCGTTGTAAGTCCAACAATTCCTGTTGACTGTCTGCTTGGCAATGACCTGGAGAGTTCCCCTTGGAAGGAGGTGGAGTGCCAGGCTTATTTAAAGATGTTGGGACTGCCTGAGTGGGCCTGTGTGACCACTCAGTCAATGGCAGCCAGTAAGGGTGATCAAGAGGACCTGGAGCCTGAAAGAGTGGCCCAGGTGCCTGCCACAAAGAGGAAGGGCAGGGGGCATGGGAAACCAGCCCCCAAAGTTCCCATGTCCAGGAAGAGGCAGGGCCTGAGGGAGATGGCCTAGAACCTACAGGGGAACAAGTGACCGAACTGGGAGACCTGCCTGAGCTGACCCATTGGCAGCAGGAAGGAGGTTCCTTCAGGGAGGAGTTCTGCAAGGCACAGATGGAATGCCCTACTCTTGTTGGTTTGCAACAGCAGGCTGTAGACAGGCAGCAGGTAGTCCGTCCAGATCACATATGATTTATTGGGAGAATTGTCTCCTTTACAGTAAGCCTAAGGTCGCTGAGCCTGGGGCAGCCCGTGTGCTGGTGATACCCACGTGCTAAAGGAACTTCCAAATGGGTCTGGCTCATGACGTGCCTTTGGCAGGACATTTGGGGTGTGACAATACTTTTCTCAGGCTTGCCAACCACTTCTACTGGCCCCAAATGCAGAGGAACGTTGGCATACATTATAGGTCTTGTCAGACTTGCCTGGCAAGTGGCAAGGCAGAAGAGAAGTGTAAGGCTCCCCTCCAACCCTTTCCTGTGGTGAGCACCCATTTTGAGCGGGTCGGCATCAACATTGTGGGGCCCCTGGAACCTAAGACAGCCTTAGGCAACAAGTTTATCTTGGTCTTGGTGGACCATGCCACCCGGTACCCGGAAGCTATCCCTCTCAGGACAATCACGGCCCCTGTGGTGAGCCGTGCATTGATGGGGATCTTTACACATGTGGGGTTCCCCAGAGAGGTGGTCTGTGATCGTGAAGCAAACTTCATTTCCAGTTATATGAAGTCACTGTGGGAGGAATGTGGTGTAATGTACAATTTCACCACTCCTTACCAATCCCAAGGGAATTGGTTGGTTGAGAGATTCAACTGAACCCTGAAAGGCATGATAAAGGGTCTTGTGGAACCCTTGTGATGTAAGTGGGACATCTTCCTACCATGCCTGTTGTTTGCCTACAGGGAGGTACCGCAGAAATCATTAGGATCAGTCCCTTTGAATTGCTGTATGGGCACCCTATGAGAGGACCTCTGAGTCTGGAGAAGGAGGACTGGGAGAAAACTCCTGTTAAGACCCCCCAAGATGTGTTCAGCTACATGCTGCCCTTCAAAAACCAGACTCAATGCTTCAGGAAACTCGCTCAGGCAAACCTGGAAGCCAGCCAGGAGGAGATGAAACGATGGTACAACCAGAATACCACTCTGGTTGAGTTTCAACCTGGCCAAAAAGCGTGGATGATGGCACCAGTGGAGCCTTGCATGCTCCAAGACAGGTGGACTGGTCCATTTGAGGTGGTGGGACGCAAGAGCAATGTAACCTACCTGCTTAACTTGCAGACTCCAAGGAACCCTTTGCGGGTCCTGCACATGAACTGTCTCAAACCTCACTTTGAGAGGTCTGAAGTCAAAATCCTCCTGGCTACAGACAATGGAATGGAAGAGGAGAGTGAGCCTCTTCTTGACCACCTGTCAGTCAAGAAGCATGATGGGTCAGTGGATGGAGTGAACCTCTCTCCCACCCTGACCCCAGAGCAGCAGAGGGACAGTCGCCAGGTGCTGGGACACTTCTCCTCCCTGTTCTCCCTGACTCCAGGAGTCACCAATTGGTGCATCCATGATGTGGACATTGGGGACAGTTTACCTGTGAAGCATAACATTTACAGGGTAAGTGACAGAGTCAGTGCCAGCATTAAGGAAGAGGTTTCCAAAATGTTGCCTTTAGGGGTGATAGAGACCTCCAGCAGCCCCTGGGCTAGTCCATTGGTCTTGGTTCCAATAGCTGCTGCACCCGGTGCCACTCCTGAACTCTGATTCTGCATGGACTACCGTGGGCTCAATGCCGTCACCAGGACTGATGCGCACCCCATTCCCAGAGCTGATGAGCTCATTGTTTGGCTTGGAGCTGCCCAGTACCTTAGCGCGTTTGATCTAACGTCTGGGTACAGGCAGATTGCCTTGACTGATAGGGCAAGAGAGAGGTCTGCGTTTTCAACACCAGAGGGGCACTACCAGTTCTGTGTCATGCTCTTTGGGTTGAAGCACGCCCCTGCCAGGGTCCAGAGACAGGTAAACCAGGTGCTGTTCACGCTGGAGCAATTCAGCGCCACTTACCTGGATGACATTGCCGTGTTCAGCTCCAGCAGGGAGGAACACTTAGAACACCTCTGTGAAGTGTTGAAGGCTCTGCAGAAGGCAGGCCTCACTATCAAGGCCAGCAAGTGCCAGATAGGGCAGGGTTCTGTGGTGTACTTAGGGCACCAGCTAAGAAGCGGCCAGGTGGCGCTCCTACAACCTAAGATCGACACCATTCTGGTTTGGGAGCCCCCCCAAGACCCAGACAGAGGTGTGAACCTTCCTAGGACCCACCAGGTACTACAGACAGTTTGTTAAGGGATATGGCACCATTGTGGCCCCATTGACAGAGCTGACTTCAAGGAAGCAGCCACGGAAAGTGATCTGGACTGATGCCTGTCAGACTGCTTACGATGCCCTGAAATCTGCCATGTGCACAGCACCCGTGCTCAAGGAACCCAACTTCTCCCAAAAATTTGTTATGCAGACATATGCTTCAGAGCATGGTGTGGGATCAACAAAGACATTTTGGGGTATAAGTATTAGACATAAAACCCTTAAACTTTAGACTACTTCAAGAGGAACCTTTGCCAAGAGCTGTAGAAACTGAGGAGAAGTACTGTTCTTGCTGTTTGTCTGGGGTTGGCCTGCAGTTGCTGTTTCTGCCAAGGAAAGGAGAAGGACTTTGCTGTATGCTGTGTCCCCTGCTTGAGGAAAGTCTCCAAGGGCTTGAGTAGAGCTTGCCTCCTGTTTTGAAGTCTCAGGAACAAAAAGACTTCACCCCAACTCCCCTGAACTTCTAGTTGGGAGCTGGAAAGCAACGCAACAACAAGAAAATCGACACATCGCTCTTCTTGCGACAGTTTTCTGACGCAATGTCGTGGTGCAAGAAGAATCTCCACGCATCGCAGCGCTGCTATTAAATCTGACGCAGCGCCTGTCGCCGCTGTAAAAATTGACGCATCGAGGGATTGTGGCTGAAGAAATTGACGCAGCACTGCTCGACGTCGCCACATCGTTCACTGACGCATCCCGAAGTTCTACGCATTGTCCCTCTGCGGTAAGTTTTCTCTTACGCATCACTCACAGATCGGAGTCATATCAGAATCGACGCATCGATTCCCCCTATAGACCGGGCCCGATGCACCGCTCCCTTGTGCTCAGCGAAACTGTTGCATCGCATCCACGAAAGTCTCAGGAATCAACGCATCGCTTTGTTTTTTTATGCTTCCCATCGCTGCGGCTGTTTGGCTTGGTGAATCAGCTGGTTGTGGGGGCACCGAACCCCAGAGCAGCGATATACTTCTCGGTGCACCATCGCCCACCAGGCTGCCACTCCCGGAGCCCGTAACCCTGACCCAGGCCTGCCTTCTGCTGCGCCGCACAAAAAAAATAATCGCTGCCACCTCCACCTGGGAAAACAATGCAGGGGCTGCACCCCTTCCGGGCGCCGCCTTCCACAAGGAAGACGGCTCTTCTTTGCATGGGTCACACTCTCTGCCATGATGCTGAGGGGAAACAGCTATTACTATGCGGTTTTTACCACGTGTAGCCATTGCATGGCATGCGTTACAATGCATGCAATGTAACAACGCGTAGTGTTTACTATGCATATCATTACATCGCATGCGCTTTTATTACGCATGCGATGTAATGGCTATTCACGTAATTGTGAGGAAACTGAGACTTTTTCCTCACAAGGACGTGCACCACCCCTCAGACGACACTGGAAGCAGGAACCAGGAGCAGAGACGGCGATGCTGGAGGAACCATGAGGAAAGAGAGGTAAGGGGAATTGCGCTTGGGGTGGGGGTTACTTTTGTAGGGTTTAGGGTAGTGTTAAAGTAGTGTTGTAATGTTTGTGTTGTGTGGGGTTGTGTTTTACGTTTTAGGGTAGTTTTAGGGTGTTTGTGTAGTGTCGTGTTTTAGGATAGTGTCAGTGTTTTAGGGTTTATTGTAGTAGGAGTGTTTGTGTAGTGTAGTGTTTTAGGGTTTAGGGTAGTGTTGTAGTGTTTGTGTGGTGTAGTGTTTTAGGGTTTAGGGTAGTGATGTTTTGTTTGTGTAGTATAGTGTTTTAGGGTTTAGGGTAGAGTTGTAGTATTTGTGTAGTGTGGTGTTTTAGGGTTTAGGGTAGTGTTGTAGTGTTTGTGTAGTGTTTTAGGGTTTAGGGCAGTGTTGTAGTGTTGGTGCAGTGTAGTGTTTTAGGGTTTAGGGTAGTGTTGTAGTGCTTATGTAGTGTTTTAGGGTTTAGGGTAGTGTTGAAGTGTTTGTGTAGTGTAGTGTTTCAGGGTTTAGGGTAGTGTTGTAGTGTTGGTGTAGTGTTTTAGGGTTTAGGGTAGTGTTGTAGTGTTTGTGTAGTGTTTTAGGGTTTAGGGTAGTTGTTAGAACAGGGGTCCCAGGGACCACTGACTCCGACGGTAGCTTGGCGCCAGGCAGGTAGGCACGCCTGAGGCTATGTGTGAAGTAGTTGTGCAGCACACTCCCACTCTGACACAGTAAGGCACACACAATAAGGAGATACCACTCCAGTTCCATTTACAAGAACAAGTATCTTTATCTACTTCTGGTCAGGTTTAGCAAGGCAAGGTTCTCACGGTATGCAGGGTAAACAGTTTCTGTAACATTAGGTCAATGCAGGCAACATTTCCTAGGCAGATATTCACCACAGGTAGTCATTCCTAAACTGCTACGCAATACAGATAACATTTCTATTGCAGATATTCACCACAGGTAGTCATTCCTAAACAGCTACCCAATACAGGTAACATTTCTATTGCAGGTACAGGTTCTACTCAGGTGTGCAGTACAGGTAAGGATTCTTAGGCAGGCAGATATTCAATATAGGCACCATGCCTCATGCACTTCTTCACTACAAGTGAGCATTCTACAGCAGGGGTTCAGGGCAGTCTCAAGGAGGACACTTCGACAGGGGCATCCCCCAGACAGTTAACACTCACGTATTGGCATCGGTTATCAGGTCCTCAGGCCCCAGGATCCCCTAGGGCAATCCCTGCCATCAGTGGGATGGGCCTCCGCGTGGGCGTCGACCCCCTCCGATCTCCCCACTCACCACTCTGACCCTGGGAGAAAATTCAGGCCTGTGAGAAAATTCAGGCTTTGCAGCAGCGCCGGCCCAGTCAGCCCGCTCCTCCCTTCACTCAGGGCTGCGACTGGGGAGGGGGGGGCGGATCGCTTCTCCGCCTTCAGGAAGCCGATCGAAGGAATACCCGGGGCTCCCTCACTCCTCAGAGCCCCTCTCTCTTCCCTGCCGGGGCGGGCTCAGGGCTTCCTGCTTGGCCCGGGGCCCAGGAGCCAATCAGATCGCGGCCTCCTGGGGGCACGGCCGATGACGCGGCTGGCGCCCTGGTTGCCCGGCAACGCTACCCTTCACGCACTCGGCCCAGCGCGGCCTTGACTGTATCTGCGGCGCCCCTCACCTCACTTCAGGGGCCGCGGCGGTGATCTTGGGCACAGCGTCTCTCCTCCTAGCGGCGCCTGGGCCACGGCGGTTATTTTGGTCACAGCATCTTTTGCAAGCGGCACGGGGGCCATGGCGGTGAGTTCGGCACAGCGGCACTTCTGCCCACAAAGCTCTCCTTCGCCTCAGCGCTCACCCCCAGTGGCCGTGATTCTAGGCACGCAGCAGCGCTTCTTCTCCTCACAGCGCGGGGGTCGCGGCAGTGATCTGGGGCACAGGGCGCGTTCGGGGGTAGCGCTCGAGATTAAGGGCACCGCGCTCTCTTCTAGCGGCGGTGACAGCAGCTTCAGGTACTGAACATGCAGCAACACGCTAACACAGTGCTTAGAATTACTTGCAGGGAGTAGGCTATCCAGTGCTACGCTGACACAGCTCTTAACATTAGCTGCGAGTTCTACGCATCCAATGCTCCGCCGAATCAGGGATGGAGTTCACTGGCAGGTTTTGGGGCTCACAGCGCTTGGTGGGCAATGGCGAGCTCTGATAGTACAGCGCTTAGCTGGCACAGCGCTTTACAGTACCTCAAGGGGGGGGGGCCAGCAGCTGCACAGCGCTTCCCAATCTCTGCGCTGGTAATAGATGCAGGTATTAGTTGAAGGTATTAGTTGCAGGTAAAGAGTTGGTGGTAGGAGAGAGCACCTGCACCTCAGCACTGTTTAGCAGCGGTAAGGCGCCAAGAGTCCTATGTCCAACAAAAATGGCGCTCAGTAACGAGGCAAAAAGGGAAAAAAAATGTAGGGGAAGATCACCCTAAGGCTGACAAGTCTAACACACGTCCCACCCAGCTGAAAGTGGGGAGAGCTACCCAACCTCTAGGGAGTTCTTGTCATTAAGAGCGAAGAACCGTCAGCATTGGCGTGGTCTACTCCGGGTCGGTGTTCCACCCTGAAGTCCATTCCCTGGAGGGAAATGGACCACCTCAACAAGTTTAGGGTTTTTGCCCCTCATTTGCTTGAGCCAGCGAAGGGGCCGGTGGTCGGTCTGAATCAGGAAGTGAGAGCCAAAGAGCTTCTTCACGGCCCAGACCACTGCAAAAGCTTCTCGCTCGATAGTACACCACCGTTGTTCCCGGGGGAGTAGCCTCCTGGATATCAAGGCCACAGGCTGGTCTAGGCCCTCCTCGTTGAGTTGCGAGAGTACTGCCCCAATGCCATGTTCGGAGATGTCTGTTTGAACGATAAATTCCTTGTTGAAGTCCTAAGCACCGGTGCATTGCACACAGCTTGTTTGAGGGAATTGAAAGCTTTCTGGCAAGCTTCAGTCCAAATCACTTTTCTTGGTTCCTTCTTGGAAGTGAGTTCAGTCAGGGGGCCACAATGGTGCCATAGCCCTTGACAAACTGGCGGTAGTAACCCGTGAGGCCCAGGAAAGCCCAGACCTCTTTCTGGGTTTTGGGGGGGCTCCCAGGCCAAGATGGTCTCGATTTTGGCCTGGAGGGGCTGCACCTAACCCCCACCCACCAGGTGTCCCAAGCAGACGACAGATCCCTGTCCGATCTGGCATTTGCTGGCCTTGATGGTCAGGCCAGCCCGCTGCAGGGCCTGCAGCCCCTCCTGGAGATGCTCCAGATGGTCCTCCCAGCTGCTGCTGAAGACAGCTATGTTATCCAGGTAGGCAGCAGAGAAGGCCTCTAGGCCAGAAAGCACCTGGTTTACCAACCGCTGAAAGGTGGCCAGAGCGTTTTTCAATCCAAAGGGCATCACTCTAAATTGGGAGTGGCCTTCTGGGGTGGAGAACGCAGTCTTCTCCTTGGCTCTGTCTGTCAGGGCAATCTGCCAGTACCCTGATATGAGGTCAAAGGTACTTAAATATCGGGCGGACCCCAGCCGGTCAATGAGCTCATCTGCCTTGGGGATGGGATGAGCATCCGTCTTGGTCTCGGAGTTAAGTCCTTGGTAGTCCACACAGAACCGAAGTTCAGGTGTGGTGCCCGGTGGGGCTACTTTCGGTACCAATACCACCGGACTGGCCCAGGGGCTGCTTGAAGGCTCGATCACCCCCAACTCCAACATCTTAGCGACCTCACTCTGGATGCTGGTCTCCACGTTATCCGACAGCCTATAAGACTTGGTTTTAACAGGGGGGGCTGTCCCCCGTGTCCACATCATGGGTACACAGGTAGGTAATTCCAGGGGTGAGGGAGAACAGCGAAGAGCACTGCTCCAATAGCTGGCGGCAGTCCTTCTGTTGCTCAAAGGTCAAGGATGGGGGGAGAACCACTCCCTCCACCGATCCATCTTTCTCTTGGGACGCCAGAAGGTCCGGAAGAGGCTCGCTCTCCTGCTCCTCGCTCCTATCTGTCACCATCAAGAGGGTAAGCTCAGACCTCTCGTGGTGCGGCTTGAGGCGGTTGACATGTACTACCCAGTGGGGTTGCCTTGGGTTCATAAGATCCACCAAGTAAGTGGTCTGGCCTTTCTTTTCCAGTATCTCGTACAGGCAGGTCCACCGGTCCTAGAGAGCGCTAAGCTCTCCGGGGTCCATGACCCACACCTTCTGTCCAGTATCCAGTTCCACAGGATGGGCAATCCGGTCATACCACTCTTTCATGACTGCCTGGCTGGCTTCCAAGTTGTCAGATGCCTCCTTCCACTGTGGAAATTTAGCGTGCAAACTGAACATTATCTGCGCCATCTTGCCTCTCCCCAGCGCCACGCATAGCAAATGCACGGCCGCCATTTTAGGCACCCCACTCTCTCTCCCCGCTCACTCTCGATCGCCAGCGCTTTCCCCCAGCGCTGCGAGCATCCCCCGCGCGCCGGCCACCCCCGCTCTCTCATACAGGCCATAAACCCTCTCCTTCTGCGCGACCCTGCTACGGAACCACTTCCGACCGACAACCCATACATGGTCATGCCTCTCCTTTGATAACCCCCTTCCCCTGCGCCCCATTGTCTGAACTGGTCCCAGGCCATCACCTAGCCCTGCGGATGCAGTTTATTGCCCCTACTGTAAGGGAAACACCCCACATCAAAGGGATTACAGTAGATCAAAGCCCCTACCCCCTGAGACCCGGCCGGTTGCACACACCCCCGGGAATTAGCGGAATTCCCTGCTGCGCGATAGCCATCTCCCACTGCGGGTAGGGTGGGAACCTCTACTGTAACCATGTGTGGGATCGGATCTGAGCCGGGGCTTCAGGGGATGTTCTTTCAGGCATCAAGAGAATCTCAAGAATGTACTATATGTAATAAAGCAATAAACCGGTGTATAAGAGACCAGGTCTCAGAGATGCGGTTAGAGCACCTCGTGACGATACCTTGCTGTCTGATCTGACGTGTTCTGCTCCGACGGAATAAAACTTTGTTTCCTGCCTTCCAGTCTCCGGCGCCTGCCTCTTTTATTGGTAAAATCATCGAGTGGTATGAGAGGCGATTACCGCCGGGCAAATACTTGAAAGGTTATCGACTGAAACTGCCGCTACCATTTAACAATTGGCGTCCCAAACGTGGGGCCCATCAGCGACACGTGGATCCAGTGGGAGAGGTCCCGACGACAGAGTGAACGACTGCAACGATCGGGAGAGCTCCTGCCCAATAGACCCTCGTCTGGCAGCCGATCATCCGAACTTCACTGGTTCCGAGCAGACCTCTCTCGAGTGATCTACGGTCCTGACTGGGAACCATCAGGAGTGCCGCGGCAAATACGGAGAGTAGAGGACGATCGGGCACTGGAGGCGGAAGACGAGAAACTGTCCACGCGGTCCGGGTAAGGTCGTGATACACGACAAATTGAGAAATAATTGATTGATTGTTTGACGCTTTGGAAATACTAGTATTGCTCATTGATTGTTCTTTTTGAGATATTCGCTGTCTACAAACGGGGAGGAGTAGAAATACTCTCTCGCTCTCTCTCCCTTTGCAGATAGTGAAGGGTAGGTAACGCAGACTTTTGTCCCCGTTGAAACCCGTCGTGCCTATCTTTATCTCCCCATTGATTGATTGTCCGAACATTGATTGTTTTGGAGAATAGTGCTTTTTGAGATATTCTCTGTTTGCAAATAACGTAGAATAGGAATATTCTGTCTAGTCTTTGCAAATAGTGAAGGGTAGGTAATGCTGACTTTTGTCCCCGTTGAAACCCGTCATGCCTATCTTTATCTCCCCATTGATTGATTGATTGATTGTCCGAACACTAGTTGTTCGATATTGGTTCTTTGGAGGTATTCTCTGCTTACAAATAACGAAGAATAGAGATATTCTGTCTAGTCTTTGCAAGCAGTGAAAAGATAGGTAGTGCTGACTTTTGTCCCCGTTGAAACCCGTCATGCCTATCTTCTCCCCACTGATTGGTAGTTGGTTCTGCCCGGACCGCTTATTAGAGGTGAACCATCCGGCTCCACTGGAGGGCACCCCTAATAAGGACATGTTCACTAAATATGGACTAGTCGCCGTAGCTTATACCAAGCTATGGCATAAATATACAAAGAAGGACCCCGAGAGTCAGTGGCCACTGATGGGATCCTTCGACGACCATAAGATAGAAGCGCTAGAAATAGCTCTGCGTAGCAATAAGACGACGCCTACTATGCTTGACAGTATCGGCATGTGGCGCAAAGAAGCGACGCAACGGAAAAAGAGGGAAGAAGTAAAAGCA
The DNA here is from genome assembly GCF_964204655.1 of Triturus cristatus. Classification (NCBI taxonomy): domain Eukaryota; kingdom Metazoa; phylum Chordata; class Amphibia; order Caudata; family Salamandridae; genus Triturus; species Triturus cristatus. Next base: position 388,440,501 of record NC_140587.1, on the reverse strand, counting down.
GAAAAGGAATTACGAAAGGCAGCTCACCTTGCCGCTAGAAAGTTAGAAGAAGACATAAAGGAGAGAAGGGAAACTAAACTAAGACAGGAGCCCGAAACCTCAGGCCAGTACGCTGTTAGGACCCCTTCTTTGCTCTACCCTGAGTTGTCCCCCAAGCAGCGAACGAATGATGAATTACTGTTAGGTCCCCCAATCATTTACATGCCCCCTCCATATGCACCCTCCCAGTCAGTAGTGCAACACCCACAACCCCCGAACACGAGCGAAAGCAGTACAGGGGCCTCGGCCCTCACGGCCTCCGCGCCGGCTGAGCCTCTTGTGCCGAACCCAACGTCGACCACAACGCCAGTCGACCATGAGATAGGAAAGAAAGAGTCCACCAGAATGAATCGACTAACTAAGGATGAACGAGCAGGAATTGACAAGATAGTAGGGACGCTGGTGGAACGAAAAGAAAGTGAGGAGTATATAACAGACGTGTATAACTCGTATGCCGACAGCCGCAGACGACACTTCGTCGTATGGCTCTGTTATCACGCCCTGAATGCATATGAGGATAGGTACCACGATAAAGGTCCCGAAGGCTTAGCGGCCCTATATAGGAAGGTAGACATTGGGGAAGAAAGAGAGGGCGATGTAACGAACCTCTTCACTCGTACACTCGAGGTCTACCGACACCTTAAAGAACATGGACAGACCACCAAAACAGAAACCCCCATAGCAACTAATCCCCAGGGAGGAAGGGCCGATGCCATGATGCCCATTAAAGAAGCTGCCCCCTACTGGGTCCCCCCACGGGGTCAGGGAACACACGACGACATCAACAACCCAGATGCGAAGGGAAGGGTTGTATATAACTGGGTCTATCAGCCGTGGGACCGGCAAGATATTTTGACTTTTAGAAAGACTCTACCCGACTTAAGAAAGAACCCGACTGCCTTCTACACGGAATTGGGCACAGCCTTAGGCTCAACGATAATGACGTTAGCAGATATCGACTTGTTCTTTGGGCTATGTCTGCCGGCTGATGTGTGGAAACAAATCCGGAAAGTTGACCACGCTGAGCCGTTCGGATATACCTGGGTACAACTCGATACCATAGATAAACAGCGAGAGCCAGGACAGAAACCCCCGAAAGCCATCTTAGAGCTCCCAGACAAGATTGTACAAAAGCTGAAGACTCTAATCCCAGAAAGAAAGGTAGACTGGTCGATAGTGACGGCTTGCCGTCAGAAACCCCAGGAAGATGTGTCTGAATACTTCTCCCGATTCGAGACTGTGTTTTCCGATTACAGTGGCCAAGACATGACCACCGCAACCGGACACCACCTCTTTGTCCAGAATTATGTAAAGGGTCTGTCACAAGAAGTTTCCCAGAAGCTACAGACCAGCGAGAGTAGCTGGGCAGCCTCCAAACCCGCAGCGATTCTCCAGATGGCCCAGTACTACGAAAATCAGAAAAACGAGAACGATAGGGCATCAGAGAAGAAGAAAAAGGAACTGAAGGAGAGGGTAATGATAGCACAGTTGCAAGGGGTGACCATAGGAAGGGAACCCCCGAAAGAGAATTACCAACCAACCGCCCCTAGAAAGCTACCCCCTAGAGACCATACACCTACACCCTACAACGGACGGAGAGACTTAGATGGGAATCAATGCGCGTTCTGTAGAGGGTTCGGACACTGGAAATCCCAGTGACCGGTCCTTCTGGAAATGAACAAGAATAGGGACCCCAGAGACACAGCATATGACCCCAGAAATAGAGGACAGGGACGAGGGCACACGAACAACACCATCAACGACAGGCCAGGCAGACCAAACACCTTTGATCGCCCCCGACAAAACCAGTGTCAGCAGTCCGACTATGAAAGCACCCATGACTTCGCATAGGACCGCCAGGGGCAAGGGAGGGATCCAGTCGAACTCCGTGTTGACCAGCAAGGTCCTTACGTCACCGCTAAGGTCTTGGGCACAAAATCTCCATTCCTGGTAGATACTGGGGCGACACGTAGTGCGTTATCTAAACGACTGATTCCTAGGGCACCCTTGTCTGGCTCACATGTAACCTCAATAGGCTTCGATGGAACGCCCTCCACTAACCCCTTATCAGCACCAATCTCCTTTGACTTAGAAGATAACACCACTGACACGACCTTTCTGCTCTCCTCCAACACCCCCGATGCTATTATGGGACTTGATTTGCTAAAACATTTTCGAGCTACCATCAGATGCTCCCCAGACGGAGTTCGAGTCATCCTACACGATAACCCAGATCTGTCCAGACCCTGTCACACACGGTGTATGCTCTCTATAACCGATGCTGATATGTCCCTACTCGACACATTACCTTCACATCTATGGGCTAAAACCGACTCAGATGTAGGGCGCATGGTGATCGACCCGGTACACATAACCGTCCGACCGGACGCAGTGCTCCCAAAGCTTCCGCAGTATCGGATATCACCCGAAGGCGAGAAGGCATTGGTGGAAATCATCGAGTCCCTGGTCGAGGCAGGAGTGGTAGAAGAAGTAGTCAGTAATGTTTGCAACAGCCCTATCCTACCCATTGTAAAGAAGCAAGGCGAGGGGGATGAGAAAGCCTACCGTTTCATTGTTGACTTGCGAGAGGTTAACAAAGTAGTCATACCCCAGTACCCCGTAGTCTCAGACATCACCACCATCCTTACCCTGATTCCATCCACTGCCACCATCTTTACTGTTATTGACCTCAAGAACGCATTCTTTTCCATTCCCATCCACCCAGACAGCCGCTACCTGTTCGGCTTCACTTTAAAAGCCCGTTCGTACAGATTCTGCAGGGCACCCCAAGGCTACACTGAGAGTCCCAGTATTTACAGCCAAGCCCTCAAGAGGCAACTGGATGCAGTCCAACTACCCGATGGAGTGGTGTTGATACAGTACGTTGATGACATTCTTTTGGCGGCCGACACCACTCCTCTTGCCGTCACAGCCACCATTCACCTCCTCCGCTTCCTTGCGGAGAACGGTCACAAGGTCTCCAGAAAGAAATTGCAATTCTGCCAGCCCCAAGTAACGTATCTAGGCCACCTACTATCCAAAGACGGGAGGAAACTTACCCCTGACCGAATTCAAACCATTCTAGAAACCCCTGTTCCCAAAACTCAGAAGCAAGTGCGGTCCCTAGTGGGCCTCACCTCCTTTTGTCGACAGTGGTTGCCAAATTTCAGTCTTATCGTAAAACCTCTGCTTTCCCTGCTGGCTAAAGATACCCCCTTCCCCCTCCCCTGGACACCCGAATGCCAATCCTCCTTCAAAGAATTACGAGACGCCCTCTGCTCGGCCCCAGTCCTAGGAACCCCAGACTACACTAAACCTTTCTCCCTCTACACCCACGAAAGGGAGGGATGTGCGTTGTCTGTCCTAACCCAGTCCATAGGCCCTAAACAACGCCCTTGTGCCTACTTCTCTGCCACTCTTGACCCCGTATCCAGAGCTTTGCCCACCTGCCTTCGAGCAGTAGCCGCCGCTGCTGTCTCTATCCGGCAAAGTGAGGGGATCGTGCTCTCGAACCTCCTCACCGTGCTAGTACCCCATGCTGTTGATACCCTCCTGAACCAAACCAAGACTCAACACCTGACTAGCGCACGACTGACTGGTTATGAACTGACTCTGCTTGCACCCCATATCACATTGAAACGATGCACCACTCTGAATCCAGCTACTCTACTACCTCTCCCTGACGCTGACCCCAATGCATCCCCTATACATGATTGCGTGACCCTCACCGACGAACAAACCAAGAGTAGGGTTTACCTCCGGGATACTGCCTTCCCGGACCCTGACGGAGAACTGTGGGTGGATGGCTCCTGCATCAAGCTCCCTGATGGCACCACCTCAGCTGCCTATGCAGTCACCACAGCTCGAACAGTTGTTGAGACAGCCCGCATCACACAGCGATCCGCACAGGCGGCTGAACTAATTGCCCTCACACGAGCCTGCATCCTGGCAGCAGGGACAACCGCAAACATTTACACAGACAGTCAGTATGCCTTTGGGGTAGTTCACCACTTCGGGCTCTTATGGAAAGAGAGGGGATTCTTGACTTCTCATGGCACACCCATCCTGCATGGAGATCTAGTCTCTGCCCTGACCGAAGCAGTCCTCCTCCCCACACGGATAGCTGTGATCAAATGCCAGGCACACAAGAAGGTGACAGACATTATAGGTCAGGGAAATGCACTAGCTGACATTACTGCCCGAACCACAGCCGAGAATAGGTCCACGACCCGCATGTACGTGACCAGGTCACAAACTGAGAAATGGAAGGATGCTAGGGAAACGATTAGGGATATCCAACTAGCCAGCACACCACACGAATTAACTGAATGGGCCCGGGTGGGATTGAAGGACGATGACGGTTGTTGGCGAACTAAAGACTCGAACAAATGGTTGCTACCCGACTCATACTTGATCCCCATGCTGACCATGGCACACTCCCCCGCACACATAGGGTCTGCCCCCATGATCGAACTCATCTCCAAAGTCTGGCACAACGACAGAATACCAGACTCAGCCAAACGTCTGGTCCAACAATGCCTAGTATGCCTCCAACACAACCCTGGGAAAGGAACTGCTGTACCCCGGGGAGGGTTTGGGGTCCCCAATCACCCCTTTGAAGTCCTACAAATGGACTATGTCCAGCTAGAAAGGTGCCAAGGATTAAAGTATGTACTGGTCGTTGTGTGTGCCTTCAGCAAGTGGGTGGAAGCCTACCCAACCCATGACAACACCGCTATAACTACCGCAAAAGTACTACTGAAGGAATTCTTCCCCCGATACGGCCTTTGTCGAATTTTGTGGAGCGACAACGGCCCCCACTTCGTAGCCGAAGTTATCCAACTCATCTTAAAGGGGTTGGGTGTAAAACAGAAATTCCATGCGGTCTTCCATCCCCAATCTGCAGGCCTGGTTGAGCGACACAATGCCACATTGAAGCTTAAGATAGCAAAAATAGTCGCCACCACAGGACTAAGATGGCCAGACGCTCTCCTACTAGCATTGCTATCAATGCGTTCCACCCCCACCAAACACCACTTAACCCCCTACGAGGTCGTCTTTGGGCGGCCCATGAACCTTTGGACTGCACCAAAACCATCATCCATCCACGACGTCCCGGACGTCCTCATGTCTGACTATTTGTATAACCTAACTAAGACGTTGTCTGTTATCCATCAGCAGGTGCTGCACGCCATTCCCGATGTTTCCAGGGGCCCGGGACACGACATCCAACCCGGTGACTTCGTCCTAGTGCGTAACTTCCAGCGCACCAAGAGTCTGGAGCCCCGGTGGACGGGCCCCCTGCAAGTCCTGATCACCACCCGAACAGCTCTTCGAGTGGAGGGGAAACGCAATTGGCTGCATGCACACCACTGCAAGAAGGTATCACCGACCCTGACAACCACGGACAACATCACCGCCCAAGAGGAACTTCTGGACAAAGACCGACCATCCCTGAGCCGCTGCCCGGATACAGAGACACTTGAATTGATTGAATATCCCGATCCCACTGTGCCATCCAAAGAAGGGTATAACTTGCGACGAAAGGAGAGAACTTCGGCTAAGCAGACCACAGGCTAAGTGGAAATCTCAGAACGGTAGCCTAGTCACCTCAAAGGCCACCAGGAGAGAAACTAAAACAAAGTCTGTGGTTCTGCCCGCTACCGAGTCTCTTGAAGGTGATGGAAGCGCCCGACATGAAGATGATGGAAGCAACCGGACGTCCGAAGATCCACTTCAAAAACCCAAAGACTGACCGAATGCACAGCTTTAAGACAATAGCACTTTTCATTTCCCTTCTCTTTTGCCTTCTCCTCGTGGTCACCTTCTGGATCATGGAGGAGAGCACACCCGCTCATAAGACATTGCTGACTACCGTTCAACCTACCACCACGAAAGAACACCATCTGATCTCACTTTCACCCCAACTCCGAGAAAGGCGTAAGGAGTTCTGGAATAACTCTTTTGTGCAGTTGCTCCACCAACACAATCTTGCCACCAACGCCACTAACTGCTGGATCTGTGGATTGCTGCCCCATGCCACTGGGCACTCAATCCCTTTCATCCCTTCACCTTTTTCTGTCCATGGTTCCTGCCTCGCCTGGCTGATCCTCCTGCAGGAGAGCTACAAGGACAATGCCACTTCCGGCAGAACCATGTCACACTTCTACCATGGGTTCTGGCTGAACAAAACCGGTAGAACCTCCGCCCTCTTCTGCCCTCTGAGATCGAACACTTCCTTTCACATGGACATCCCCGCCAAAGAACGAGTTGAAATGCAAGTGTTCAACAATCCAGCCAGACCCACCTTCTCTTACCTCCGAAAACGGACAGCCGCCACCCTAACAGTGGCCCTGTCCGTCATCAACATCACTGGATCTGTATGCCTCGAAGGCCTGGGGGCACAGCTGGTGGGCCACAGCTCCTGCCTCATCACCCGAACATTGGACTCAGTTGACCCACCCTCCTTTGTTGCCTCCCCGAATATGTACTTCGTCTGTGGTACTAAGGCCTACACCTGGCTCCCGAAAGGTTGGGGGGGCACCTGCTACATCGCCTTTGTCCTTCCTCCGACGTATGTGGCTCCAGCAAACCATCACCGACAGAAACGTGCCAAAGACATTGTACAAACCGACTCCACCGGAGCACAGTTCATGGACGCAGTAAAGGGTCGTGTTCCGCTCTGGGGTCCGATGGCAAACAGCCGTGCCATCCGCCACTTAACCCAGGCAGTCGAAACAGCAATGAACATTACAGCTGGCGCCCTCGCCAACAACACCGCTGAGCTTCAGGCTGTCCGCCTGGTGGCTCTCCAGAACCGCCTTGTTCTAGATGTGGTTCTGGCTGACCGCGGAGGAGCATGCCGCATCATTGGGTCCAGCTGTTGTACCTACGTACCGGATAACTCACCCTCAGTCTACAAAGCAATTGAACACCTCCACAGACTGTCCACAGAGGTCCATCAAGAGCAAGAAGAATGGTCACTGGGGAGTTGGTTTTGGGACGCTATTAAAGGTTGGGGATGGAGGCTGTTTTCATTTATCCTCATACCAATCATGATACTATGTGGATGTTGCTTGGGGATTCAGTGTCTGCCACCTTTATGTTCGCTTTTTATGAACTGCATCTGCCCTAAGACTTTGGACTTTGAAACTGAGCGGATGAAAGCTCTGAATGAGGTGGAGGTACGGGGTATTATGGGGATAGATCCAAACTAGGCAAGCTGGCAAGACATGTTAAAAGGGAGGACTGTGGAAATTTAGCGTGCAAACTGAACATTATCTGCGCCATCTTGCCTCTCCCCAGCGCCACGCATAGCAAATGCACGGCCGCCATTTTAGGCACCCCACTCTCTCTCCCCGCTCACTCTCGATCGCCAGCGCTTTCCCCCGGCGCTGCGAGCATCCCCCGCGCGCCGGCCACCCCCGCTCTCTCATACAGGCCATAAACCCTCTCCTTCTGCGCGACCCTGCTACGGAACCACTTCCGACCGACAACCCATACATGGTCATGCCTCTCCTTTGATAACCCCCTTCCCCTGCGCCCCATTGTCTGAACTGGTCCCAGGCCATCACCTAGCCCTGCGGATGCAGTTTATTGCCCCTACTGTAAGGGAAACACCCCACATCAAAGGGATTACAGTAGATCAAAGCCCCTACCCCCTGAGACCCGGCCGGTTGCACACACCCCCGGGAATTAGCGGAATTCCCTGCTGCGCGATAGCCATCTCCCACTGCGGGTAGGGTGGGAACCTCTACTGTAACCATGTGTGGGATCGGATCTGAGCCGGGGCTTCAGGGGATGTTCTTTCAGGCATCAAGAGAATCTCAAGAATGTACTATATCAGGGGTCTCCAACCAGTCGATCGCGAGCTACTGGTAGCTCGCTGACACCCTGTCAGTAGCTCGCGACCTAACTTTCAATTTGGTATCCTATCATCGTTGTTATGTTTATATTTTAGGCCTTTTCAGCCCTCTTAATTGTGTCCGTCATACAAACCTGCTGCTCCTGCTGGCTAATGGAGCCTATCTGGGGTGGGGTTAAGTGGCTGACGCAGGCCCAGCATGAGCAGTGTCAGCCTGCCCACGAGAACCACGAGGCCGCCTGCCTTATGCTGCCTGCATCGTGCTTTGACTCTGCCTGACTTGGAGGTGGGAACGTGAGCCTTGCAGGCACAATTTTCTCTGCATACAGGAGCGCAGGAGCTGCAGCACTTCCCACATTAGAAACAAGTGGACCTGCATCAGGTTTGTGGATAAGATAACTTTTTTTATTCAAATGCGTGTGCAGTGCTTTGTTTGTATTTTGGGCTTTTTCAGCACTCTTAATTATGTCCGCCGTCATAGAAACCTGCTGCTCCTGCTGGCTAATGGAGCCTATCTGGGGGAGGGTGAAGTGTCTGACGTACGCCCAGCATGAGCAGTGTCAGCCTGCCCACGATAACCACGAGGCCTGCCTTATGCTGCCTCCGTCGTGCTTTGACCCTGCCTGACTTGAAGGCAGGAACGGGAGCCTTGCAGGCACAATTGTCTCTCCATACAGCAGCGCAGGAGCTGCAGCACTTCCCACATTAGGAACAGCCAGACCTACATCAGGTTTGTGGTCAAGAGAAACTTATTTTTCCAAATGCGTGTGTGCATTACTTTTTTCTGGCATCTGAAACACGAGCCGTTCCCAATGCTCAGGAATGTTTTATGCCTAAAAAAACGCTTTAGGTGGGATTATATGATACAATTTTTCTGGGTAGAATAGATGCGCATTGAATTTAATCAATAACATCTTTAGTTTCAAATCACTAAATATCGTTTGTCAACTTCTAAATGTGTTTGGAGACAAATCTTTCAATACCTGCAATTGCATTTGCTACTACAATCTGTCATAGATGGAGCAGTCTGTGCTCGACATCCTTCCAAACGTGGCGATGACTAAGATTACATTATCATGTCGAGTAATTGAGAAGTTTCTCTTTTGATAGCCATGACTGCTCATGTGTGGAGTAGTCCTTGGATAATGGCTATGCTTTGTCTGGTTTAAAAATGCGATTTGTATTGTAATGCAGATGTGGGTGTATAATGCAATGAAAAGCTTACAATTGATATAGTATTATTTTTTTTTTAAATCCATTTGAAACACTATTTTAATTTCATTATTAATTAAGCACCATTTCACAGGCATCTTTTATTTTTAAAGAAATAATGTACCTTGCAGATTATTACTGGCCACAAACCGGAACCAGGACCATCATTTTATGTGTCTATTCACTAAATTTTAATGAAATTATGGGAGAAATGTAAAATTAGGTTCCTGACTCCAGTTTGTGCTCATGAAGAACTTCCAAGTCCAAGAGGTACTTTATTTTAAAAAAAAGAAAAAAAAATCCATGTAAAATGGTGCCTTAAGTTAATGACATAAAGGGAGAAAAAAATGAAGTGTTAATTATATGACACAATAAATATAAAAGGCTTTACACTTCACTTTAAATTGATCCCATTTAAAAAAAGTAGCTCACCCCTGCAGAGGCCATATTTTTCTGTTGTAAATGGGGCCAATAAATAACATGGAGAGCTGAGCATGGACATGTGAAGGATCAGTGGCCCATACCTTCAATGAGCAAAGACTTGCAAATAGTGACACAAATGTCAGACAAAAATATGAGGGAGTCTTTTTAAAAATCACTGCGTTTATTTCTCCTACATGCAGAAGCATTTCACGTGAACATCAGAGCATATCACTACATTGAGAGGCATTATTTGAAGAAATAGCTTTTGAACATGAAATGATGGACTCCCACCGTCCATGATGACAATGCTATATTAATAATAATAACTAAGTGGCAATTCATGTGCACCATACATGTGGCATAAGTTATTATTACATGGAGCAAATGCATGTTCTGGCCGGGGGCATTTTTGTACAGCGCACACGATGAACTCAGGCATTTCAAGGTACCGGCATGTGAGAATTTAGAAAATGGAGGCATTATGTAATAAAATAATTGTATTGCAGCATTTATATCGTCATGTGCTTACTACTCTTATGTAGGACACTGAAGCACTTACCTAAATAATCCATGTAGGTAGGTAGGCTGTGTAATCAGAAATGTGTTATTTTTATTTTGTGATTCTCTATGTGGTAAGTGTTTCCATGTTGTGCTTGATGACCACCGAAGCGCAGTTACAGAGTTATGGAACATAGTAGTTTGATGGATGACGAAGTGTGAGAGGCAGATGTGAAGTTTATGGTTTTTAGTACACTGGCAGCTGTGAACAGCACTGTAGGTCTATGATTGTAGTCTTCTTCGCTTGTTATTGGAGAGGTCAGGCGCACACAATGTGTTGGAGAGGAAAGCCGGAACTAATATAAGCTCTCTGGTTTCATATTGTGCATTTTAGGCACTAAATGAGTATCTCTTTATCCCTAGTTAGTGAAGCTGGGTGTGTGGGGGACTTTGGAAATAATCTGCACATTACTCGGCCTTTAGTAGCTCACGATGATTTTCACGGATCAGAAGTAGCTTGCGCTATAGAAAAGGTTGGAGACCCCTGTACTATATGTAATAAAGCAATAAACCGGTGTATAAGAGACCAGGTCTCAGAGATGCGGTTAGAGCACCTCGTGACGATACCTTGCTGTCTGATCTGACGTGTTCTGCTCCGACGGAATAAAACTTTGTTTCCTGCCTTCCAGTCTCCGGCGCCTGCCTCTTTTATTGGTAAAATCATCGAGTGGTATGAGAGGCGATTACCGCCGGGCAAATACTTGAAAGGTTATCGACTGAAACTGCCGCTACCATTTAACACCACAGCTGAGCCATCTGGCTGCGGAACGCCAACATGTAGCTCACCACGTCTTGGGAAAGCCTCCTAGGAGACTTCTCCCACCCCTCCTTCACCAGGCTGAGAGGTCCCCTGACTGGGTGTCCGTACAGCAGCTCGAAGGGGCTGAAGCTCACCCCCTTCTGCGGCACCTCTTGGTACGAAAATAACAAGCAGGGCAAGAGGACGTCCCACTTCTTCCTCAGGTCTTCAGGTAGACTCCTGATCATTCCTTTCAGGGTCTTGTTAAAACACTCGACAAGCCTGTTGGTCTGGGGGTGGTAAGGAGTGGAGAACTTGTAAGTCACCCCACACTCCTTCCACATGGCCTGCATATAGGCGGACATAAAGTTGGTGCCCCTGTCCGACACCACGACCTTGGGGAAACCCACCCGGGTAAAAATCCCCATCAGGGCCCGCGCTACCACAGGTACAGTGATTAGGCCTGGGCCAAAATTTCATTCCGTTCGCGGAAATTGCGATAATTTGTCATTTTCGCGTTCCGCGGAAAGTGCGGAAATGTCAAAATTTCTGCATTCCGCAGCTTAGCGATAATTTGTTTCTTGCTCGCGCTGTATAATAATACATTCTCGCGTGCGCGCGATCGCCTTACCTGAATCCCCGCGTTCGCCGTCAAGTTTTCCCGATCCGGTCGCGTTCTCCACGAGATGTTGGATTGTTGGTAGCCATTTGCACTGTCTCGCGACAGTTCGCGCCCGCAGTAACGTCATGCGTCGCGCGATCACGTCTTTCTTCTCACGATCATGCACCGCAAGACAAGTGAAAACAAGATGGCCGCGCCCGCGAGCAACCGCATGGGGAAGTTGGCGAGCCGTGACCACGCAGAAAATACCGCGAATGTCCGGGAAAAAAACTTACGCATCTTCGCGATATTTCCGCGTGTTTGCGGAGATTTTTAACATTTTCGCGATAATTTGCTAAAGTGAATTTCGCAAATTCCGCCCACCCCTAACAGTGATGGTCCTCAGAGGGATTGCCTCCGGGTACCGGGTGGTGTGGTCCACCAGAACTAGGATGAACCAGTGTCCAGAAGAGGTCGGCAGATCCATAGGCCCGACAATGTCGATGCCCACCCACTCAAAAGGGGTACCAATGACCGGTAGTGGTTCCAGGGGGACCTTCAACTTGGTCCCTGTCTTCCCACTCGCTTGGCAAGTCTTGCAAGACTTGCAAAAGGCATCAGAGGCAATCCTCATTCTTGGCCAATAAAAGAGTGGGGCCAAACGAGCAAAAGTTTTATCTTGGCCCAGGTGTCCCGCCAGGGGGATCTCATGCGCTAATTCCAGCAAAAAGGCTCTGTAGCATTAGGGGGACCACTAAGGCCCTTGAAGACCCATGCACTGGAACCTTGGGCTCACTGTAAAGGAGGCCATCCTCCTAGTAGATGTGGCAGTTTCCAGCAGTGTTTCTGGCTGCTTGGGCTTTGGCCTGTCGCCACATGCCCTCAAGGGTGGGGCACTCCTTCTGTGCCCGATAGAATTCCTGCCGGGTGAGCCCTCCTTCCACCTGCCACTCTGCAGGGGTTGGCAGGTTCCCCCAGGAACGACGTCACCCACCGTGGACTCCGGGGCAACCGTCGCGGGTGCCCAATCCATCTCACTGGGTGCGTCCTCTAAGGAGTTTTCCTGGTCAGCAGCGGGCTGGGACATTGCCCCAGGCTACAGCCCTGGTTGACTCCCTCGCCGGACAGCCATGGGCCGTGTGATCGCACAGGTCCATTCTGGTAGTCCCAGCATCTCTGCGTGGGCTTTGAACTCTACCTCCTTCCAGGCAGTATGCTCAAGATCATTTCCCAACAAACAGTTGACTGGCATGGCAGGGCTCACTGCAACTCTCAGAAGGCCTGAAATCCCTCCCCACTCAAAGGGAACTTGAGCCACAGGGTAGTGACCCACACTGTTGTCAGCTATCACACTGGGTGGAATACATCAGGAATCACTTGCTCCGGGGACACCAGCTGTCTCCTTACCATCATTTGCTTGAGCCAGCGAAGGGGCCGGTGGTCGGTCTGAATCAGGAAGTGAGAGCCAAAGAGCTTCTTCACGGCCCAGACCACTGCAAAAGCTTCTCGCTCGATAGTACACCACCGTTGTTCCCGGGGGAGTAGCCTCCTGGATATCAAGGCCACAGGCTGGTCTAGGCCCTCCTCGTTGAGTTGCGAGAGTACTGCCCCAATGCCATGTTCGGAGATGTCTGTTTGAACGATAAATTCCTTGTTGAAGTCCTAAGCACCGGTGCATTGCACACAGCTTGTTTGAGGGAATTGAAAGCTTTCTGGCAAGCTTCAGTCCAAATCACTTTTCTTGGTTCCTTCTTGGAAGTGAGTTCAGTCAGGGGGCCACAATGGTGCCATAGCCCTTGACAAACTGGCGGTAGTAACCCGTGAGGCCCAGGAAAGCCCAGACCTCTTTCTGGGTTTTGGGGGGGCTCCCAGGCCAAGATGGTCTCGATTTTGGCCTGGAGGGGCTGCACCTAACCCCCACCCACCAGGTGTCCCAAGCAGACGACAGATCCCTGTCCGATCTGGCATTTGCTGGCCTTGATGGTCAGGCCAGCCCGCTGCAGGGCCTGCAGCCCCTCCTGGAGATGCTCCAGATGGTCCTCCCAGCTGCTGCTGAAGACAGCTATGTTATCCAGGTAGGCAGCAGAGAAGGCCTCTAGGCCAGAAAGCACCTGGTTTACCAACCGCTGAAAGGTGGCCAGAGCGTTTTTCAATCCAAAGGGCATCACTCTAAATTGGGAGTGGCCTTCTGGGGTGGAGAACGCAGTCTTCTCCTTGGCTCTGTCTGTCAGGGCAATCTGCCAGTACCCTGATATGAGGTCAAAGGTACTTAAATATCGGGCGGACCCCAGCCGGTCAATGAGCTCATCTGCCTTGGGGATGGGATGAGCATCCGTCTTGGTCTCGGAGTTAAGTCCTTGGTAGTCCACACAGAACCGAAGTTCAGGTGTGGTGCCCGGTGGGGCTACTTTCGGTACCAATACCACCGGACTGGCCCAGGGGCTGCTTGAAGGCTCGATCACCCCCAACTCCAACATCTTAGCGACCTCACTCTGGATGCTGGCCTCCACGTTATCCGACAGCCTTTAAGACTTGGTTTTAACAGGGGGGGCTGTCCCCCGTGTCCACATCATGGGTACACAGGTAGGTAATTCCAGGGGTGAGGGAGAACAGCGAAGAGCACTGCTCCAATAGCTGGCGGCAGTCCTTCTGTTGCTCAAAGGTCAAGGATGGGGGGAGAACCACTCCCTCCACCGATCCATCTTTCTCTTGGGACGCCAGAAGGTCCGGAAGAGGCTCGCTCTCCTGCTCCTCGCTCCTATCTGTCACCATCAAGAGGGTAAGCTCAGACCTCTCGTGGTGCGGCTTGAGGCGGTTGACATGTACTACCCAGTGGGGTTGCCTTGGGTTCATAAGATCCACCAAGTAAGTGGTCTGGCCTTTCTTTTCCAGTATCTCGTCCAGGCCAGTCCACCGGTCCTAGAGAGCGCTAAGCTCTCCGGGGTCCATGACCCACACCTTCTGTCCAGTATCCAGTTCCACAGGATGGGCAATCCGGTCATACCACTCTTTCATGACTGCCTGGCTGGCTTCCAAGTTGTCAGATGCCTCCTTCCACAGCTGAGCCATCTGGCTGCGGAACGCCAACATGTAGCTCACTACGTCTTGGGAAAGCCTCCTAGGAGACTTCTCCCACCCCTCCTTCACCAGGCTGAGAGGTCCCCTGACTGGGTGTCCGTACAGCAGCTCGAAGGGGCTAAAGCTCACCCCCTTCTGCGGCACCTCTTGGTACAAAAATAATAAGCAGGGCAAGAGGACGTCCCACTTCTTCCTCAGGTCTTCAGGTAGACTCCTGATCATTCCTTTCAGGGTCTTGTTAAAACACTCGACAAGCCTGTTGGTCTGGGGGTGGTAAGGAGTGGAGAACTTGTAAGTCACCCCACACTCCTTCCACATGGCCTGCATATAGGCGGACATAAAGTTGGTGCCCCTGTCCGACACCACGACCTTGGGTAAACCCACCCGGATAAAAATCCCCATCAGGGCCCGCGCTACCACAGGTACAGTGATTAGGCCTGGGCCAAAATTTTGTTCCGTTCGCGGAAATTGCGATAATTTGGCATTTTCGCGTTCCGCGGAAAGTGCGGAAATGTCAAAATTTCTGCATTCCGCAGCTTAGCGATAATTTGTTTCTTGCTCGCGCTGTATAATAATACATTCTCGCGTGCGCGCGATCGCCTTACCTGAATCCCCGCGTTCGCCGACAAGTTTTCCCGATCCGGTCGCGTTCTCCACGAGATGTTGGATTGTTGGTAGCCATTTGCGCTGTCTGGCGACAGTTCGCGCCCGCAGTAACGTCATGCGTCGCGAGATCACGTCTTTCTTCTCGCGATCATGCACCGCAAGACAAGTGAAAACAAGATGGCCGCGCCCGCGAGCAACCGCATGGGGAAGTTAGCGAGCCGCGACCACGCAGAAAATACCGCGAACGGCCGGGAAAAAAACTTCCGCATCTTCGCGATATTTCCGCGTGTTTGCGGAGATTTTTAACATTTTCGCGATAATTTGCTAAAGTGAATTTCGCAAATTCCGCCCACCCCTAACAGTGATGGTCCTCAGAGGGATTGCCTCCGGGTACCAGGTGGTGTGGTCCACCAGAACTAGGATGAACCAGTGTCCAGAAGAGGTCGGCAGATCCATAGGCCCGACAATGTCGATGCCCACCCACTCAAAAGGGGTACCAATGACCGGTAGTGGTTCCAGGGGGACCTTCAACTTGGTCTCTGTCTTCCCACTCGCTTGGCAAGTCTTGCAAGACTTGCAAAAGGCATCAGAGGCAATCCTCATCCTTGGCCAATAAAAGAGTGGGGCCAAACGAGCAAAAGTTTTATCTTGGCCCAGGTGTCCCGCCAGGGGGATCTCATGCACTAATTCCAGCAAAAAGGCTCTGTAGCATTAGGGGGACCACTAAGGCCCTTGAGGACCCATGCACTGGAACCTTGGGCTCACTGTAAAGGAGGCCATCCTCCTAGTAGATGTGGCAGTTTCCAGCAGTGTTTCTGGCTGCTTGGGCTTTGGCCTGTCGCCACATGCCCTCAAGGGTGGGGCACTCCTTCTGTGCCCGATAGAATTCCTGCCGGGTGAGCCCTCCTTCCACCTGCCACTCTGCAGGGGTTGGCAGGTTCCCCCAGGAACGACGTCACCCACCGTTGACTCCGGGGCAACCGTCGCGGGTGCCCAATCCATCTCACTGGGTGCGTCCTCTAAGGAGTTTTCCTGGTCAGCAGCGGGCTGGGACATTGCCCCAGGCTCCAGCCCTGGTTGACTCCCTCGCCGGACAGCCATGGGCCGTGTGATCGCACAGGTCCATTCTGGTAGTCCCAGCATCTCTGCGTGGGCTTTGAACTCTACCTCCTTCCAGGCAGTATGCTCAAGATCATTTCCCAACAAACAGTTGACTGGCATGGCAGGGCTCACTGCAACTCTCAGAAGGCCTGAAATCCCTCCCCACTCAAAGGGAACTTGAGCCACGGGGTAGTGACCCACACTGTTGTCAGCTATCACACTGGGTGGAATACATCAGGAATCACTTGCTCCGGGGACACCAGCTGTCTCCTTACCATCGCCATGCTGGCCCCTGTGTCCCTCAGAGCCTCCACCCCCTCCCCATTGACAAAGACCCTCTGCCTGTACTTGGCAGTATTTGAGGGGACTTGGGTCTGTGGGACCATCTCCCTGTCTCCCAGGGATACTAGGATCAATCCTGCCCACTCACCCCCCCTTATCTAGGAACAGCTCCTCCCCCAGTGCTACACTAGCCAACCCGGGGTTCTTACCTCCAGTAGGGGCTGGGGTCCTCTTACGACACAGGGGATCCCCCTTGTAGTGTCCAACCTCCCTGCACTCATAGCACTGGACAGTTTTGGACTGCTGACTTCTGTAGGATAAGTAGGCTTCTGGTAGCCAGATTGGGGCTGGGATCCAAACCCTCTCCCTTGCGATCTGTTTTGGGGGCCTTTGGAGAACTGCTTTTTTTATCTCCCCCCTCTCTCTTCTGGGGGAAACCCTGTCCCCACTACTGGGGATCCCCCCGGATCCCTTGTTGGACACCCTGGTACTGACCCAGGTGTCTGCCTCCTCCGCAAGCTCCCTCGGGTCTGTCAACTTGCGGTCCACCAGGTGTTGGCGCAGCTCTGGAAAACATTTATCTAGAAGGTGCTCTCTTAAGAACAAATTGTACAGCCCTTCATAATCAGTCACCTCGCTGCCCCGCACACTACCCTCCGATCCTTTGCGGGCATAATCCAGGAAATCTACCCAGTTCTGTGTGGGGAGTCTGTGGCTGTTTCTAAACTTCAACCTATACTTCTCAGGGGTAAGGCCAAACTTCTTAAGTAATACTTCCCTCATAACAGAATAGTTGGTCTGATCTGCCTTGTCTAGTGTCAGGAGTGTGTCCCTCCCCACTGGAGGCAGGTATCTGTACAGGCTAACCCCCCCACCACCCAATAACTCTCGGGGACCCCATGGGCTCCTAAAGACAACTCATAGGCTGCTAGCCATTTGTCAATGTCGTCCCCCACGTTAAAACTGGCCACCACATCTTTGGGCATGTAGAACCTAGACTCCTGTGAAGCCTTGTAGGTACGCTGCCACCATTTGTGTTGCTGTTAGCCCCTATTTGTAGGGCTCTGATTTCCAGCTCCTTCAGGCTGAGCTCATGGGTAAGCTTTCTTTCCTCCATAGCCAGCCTCCTCTCTTCACGCTCCTTCTGTAACCCGGCAAGCTCTAGCTTAAGCTGTCTCTCCTCCCTCCTGTACTCTAATTCCTCTGAAGACAAGCTCCTCACTGAGACCCTACTGCCTGCCCTTGAACGCCTTACCAGGCAATACATTCTGACTAGTATCTATATGCAGTAGGTCCAGCTCTCCTGGAGCGTCATGCTCTCTCTGTCCCTCGTCCCCCCCCCTTCCGGGTGGGCCAATGCCCACGCTCTCAAGGTTTTTTGAAGCTCCTCTCTCTTGGCGCCTCGCTTGAAGAACACCCCTTTTCCCTGGCAGAACTCCCTAAGCAGCGCCACTGTGTACGTTTCCAGGTTGGCCAGCTCGAATTCCATCTTGCTAAGTAGGGCCTCGAACAATTTCAGGGCAAACCACTAGGACGTAGGTAACAGGCGTAACACAAGCGCACTTACAATCAGGCAATCAGGGAGAATTTTGAGCATGCATTAAAACAGGTGTCAGATTGTGGCGCACACTGAGTCACTGTAGGGTGCTGCACAAGCACAAATCCTTATCCCACCGCTGAACACCAATGTTAGAACCGGGGTCCCAGGGACCACTGACTCTGACAAGGTAGCTTGGCGCGAGGCAGGTAGACACGCCCGAGGCTATGCGTGAAGTAGTTGTGCAGCACACTCCCACTCTGACACAGTAAGGCACACACAATAAGGAGACACCACTCCAGTTTTATTTACAAGAACAAGTATCTTTATCTACTTCTGGTCAGGCTTAGCAAGGCAAGGTTCTCACGGTATGCAGGGTAAACGGTTTCTGTAACATTAGGTTAATGCAGACAACATTTCCTAGGCAGATATTTATCACAGGTAGTCATTCCTAAACAGCTACGCAATACAGGTAACATTTCTATTGCAGATATTCACCACAGGTAGTCATTCCTAAACAGCTACGCAATACAGGTAACATTTTTATTGCAGGTACAGGCTCTACTCATGTGTGCAGTACAGGTAAGGATTCTTAGGCAGGCAGATATGCAATATAGGCACCATGCCTCATGCACTTCTTCACTACAAGTGAGCATTCTACAGAAGGGGTTCAGCGGAGTCTCAAGGAGGACACTTCGACAGGGGTATCCCCCAGACAGTTACACTCACGTCTGGGCATCGGTTATCAGGTCCTCAGGCCCCAGGATCCCCTAGGGCTATCCCTGCCGTCAGTGGGACGGGCCTCCGCGTGGGCGTCGACCCCCTCCGATCTTCCCACTCAACACTCTGAACCTGGGAGAAAATACAGGTGCAGGATGCCCCCACCCCAGTCAGCCCGCTCCTCCCTTCACTCAGGGCTGCGACAGGGGGGGGTGATCGCTTCTCCGCCTTTAGGAGGCCGATCGAAGGAATTTCTGGGGCTCTCTCACTCCTCGGAGCCCCTTTCTCTTCCCTGCCGGGGCGGGCACAGAGCTTCCTGCTTAGCCCGGGGCCCAGGAGCCAATCAGATCGCAGCCTGATGGGGTCGAGGCCGATGACGTGGCTGGTGCCCTGGTTGCCCGGCACCGCTCCCCTTCGCGCGCTAGGCCCAGCGCGGCCTTGACTGTATCCGCGGCGCCCCTCACCACACTTCAGGGTCCACGGCGGTGATCTTGGGCACAGCGTCTCTCCTCCTAGCAGCGCCTGAGCCGCTGCGGTGATTTTTGTCACAGCGTCTTCTGTGAGCGGCGTGGGGGCCGCGGTGGTGAGTCCGGCCCAGCAGCACTTCTGCCCACAGAGCTCTCCTTCGCTTCAGCGCTCGCCCCCTGCAGCCGTGATTCTAGGCACGCAGCAGCGCTTCTTCTCCTCACAGCGCAGTGGCCGTGGCGGTGATCTGGGGCACAGGGCGTGCTTGGGGACAGCGCTCGAGATTAAGAACACCGCGCTCTCTTCTAGCGGTGGTGACAGCAGCTTCAGGTACTGGGCATGCAGCAACGCGCTAACACAGCGCTTAGAATTACTTGCACGGGCAGGCTATCCAGCGCTACGCTAACACAGCTCTTAACATTAGCTGCGAGTTCTGAGCGTCCGTCGCTCCGCCGAATCAGCGCTGGAGTTCACTGGAAGGTTTTGGGGCTCACAGCGCTTGGGGACAATGGCGAGCTCTGATAGTACAGCGCTTAGCTGGCACAGCACTTTACAGTACCTCAAGGGGGGCCCCCAGCAGCTGCACAGCACTTCCCAGTCTCTGCACTGGTAATGGATGCAGGTATTAGTTGCAGGTAAAGAGCTGGTGGTAGTCCTGGGCAGACACACTGGAGCTGGTGTCCCTGGTTCCCCTCACACAGGGCAAGGTCAGCAGGCAGGCGGGGTAACTCATCTGACTTGGGGCAGCAGGTCCTAGGATCAGTCAGCCTCAGTAGTGTAGCAATCCCCCTAGCTCAGCAGCCTTTACTCCAGCGGAGGGTCCCTAGGTCCAGTGGTGCAACTAACTTGGCAGGTTTCCCTCCTTTACTTTTATACCCCCAGGTCAGGTGACCCTACAAAAAGGCAGCAAGTTCTGGTGCTATCCTAGGGGGGGGGTTGGAAGGTTCTAGAAGGCTCTGGGGACTCTGTGGTGTCTCTCTATGATGACAAGAGGCGGGACTGTCAAGGTTACAGTAGCATTATGTCCCAGCCTCGTCCCAACTACTAGTACGCAGATAGGACAGTGGCCTCACCGCAGTAGCAGGGGCCTGTGGCAACCATGTTGTTAGGAGAGAGCACCTGCACCTCAGCACTGTTTAGCAGCGGTAAGGCGCCCAGAGTCCTATGTCCAACAAAAATGGCGGTCAGTAACGAGGCAAAAAGGGAAAATAAAATGTAGGGGAAGACCACCCTAGGGCTGACAGGTCTAACAGTAGTGTTGTAGTGTTTGTGTGGTGCTTTAGGGTTTAGGGTAGTGTTATAGTGTTGGGTAGTGTAGTGTTTTAGGGTTTAGGGTAGTGTTGTAGTGTTTATGTAGTGTAGTGTTTTAGGGTAGTGTTGGGGTGGTCGTGCAGGGTAGTCTAGTGCTATTGTAGGGAGAGGAGTGGGGGTCAGGGAAGGGTTGTGCAGGGGTAGGCTAGTCACTTACCTTGCAAACTTTAA
This sequence comes from Triturus cristatus, assembly GCF_964204655.1. Classification (NCBI taxonomy): domain Eukaryota; kingdom Metazoa; phylum Chordata; class Amphibia; order Caudata; family Salamandridae; genus Triturus; species Triturus cristatus. Next base: position 388,419,794 of record NC_140587.1, on the reverse strand, counting down.
CCACAAGTATAGCTTTACCACGCATGCCTTTGCGTTGTAATGGCATGCGTGGTAAAGGCATAGTCATGGTTAAAGTTTGCGATTAATGGCATGTCGTTGTCATTGACATCGCGTAGTAATACCCACGTTGTAATGGCACGCATGGTATTGGTATGCGATGTAATGACATACATCCATGCTGAGGGGGGGTGGTGGAAAAGAAAATGTAGGAATTGAGGGTGAAGAAGAAAGGAAGTAAAAAAAATTAGAAAGGAAGTAATATAGAAAAACAGTACAAAACTCACTAAAAATCACACAAAAAGTAGGAAAAAAAACACAAAATATTCACTTAAGAAGTCCAAGTGAAAGATAATAAATAAAAAAAATCAGAAAAAACGTTTTGTGAAAGTAGGATTGAAGAGATTAAGGCAGGATTGAAAAGTAGGCCCCAGCACCATAACAGAAAAGAAAATAAGATGGCCGCGCCCATGCGCGACCGAATGGTGCAGTTTGTGCAATATTTCCCCCGCAATGTCACACGAACGGGGGGTACAAGCAACTCTGTCCACTCGCTGAACTTCACGCAGCACGGCGGAGTTTTTTTGCCGCTTCGCTATGCGGACTCCGCCCAGGCTTAATTGACACAAATGCTGCCCAATAGATGACAAGAGATGACTGAAAGCTTCTAAAACTAAACATGTTATAATTTTAGTGAAACAAAAATAAAAACATTTCTTGGAATGAACAGTACAGTGGTGGGTAGGTATAATTAGAGAGCCACATGGTTTGCAAATTGTATTGCCATTAAACTAGGGCTCCTCTCCCAAATCCTAAACACGTTTTGTCTCTTATATCTAAATTGTACCCGGCTAAAAATCAGTGTAAAAAAAGAATGTTTGAAGCTCCCTGAGCGATTGGCTGACGAGCCTGGAGTCTGCACCCGCGCGCCGCCACGAAAGGTACTTAAACCTTATATTTTTTGGCAGTCTACGGCACCCCCCACACAGTCCTGCTCCCTGCTGACGAGAGGCAACTACCTCGAAACACGTGTCCAGGGATGGCATTTATTATTACACTTTGTAGCATAGGTGTACTCGCCGCTGCTACTCTATCATCCACAATCCTATGGGGCTACTTGCTAAAGACCAGCGGAGTGCGCCCACGTGAAAAGAATGTTTGAAGCTCCCTGAGCGATTGGCTGACGAGCCTGGAGTCTGCACCCGCGCGCCGCCACGAAAGGTACTTAAACCTTATATTTTTTGGCAGTCTACGGCACCCCCCACACAGTCCTGCTCCCTGCTGACGAGAGGCAACTACCTCGAAACACGTGTCCAGGGATGGCATTTATTATTACACTTTGTAGCATAGGTGTACTCGCCGCTGCTACTCTATCATCCACAATCCTATGGGGCTACTTGCTAAAGACCAGCGGAGTGCGCCCACGTGAAAAGAATGTTTGAAGCTCCCTGAGCGATTGGCTGACGAGCCTGGAGTCTGCACCCGCGCGCCGCCACGAAAGGTACTTAAACCTTATATTTTTTGGCAGTCTACGGCACCCCCCACACAGTCCTGCTCCCTGCTGACGAGAGGCAACTACCTCGAAACACGTGTCCAGGGATGGCATTTATTATTACACTTTGTAGCATAGGTGTACTCGCCGCTGCTACTCTATCATCCACAATCCTATGGGGCTACTTGCTAAAGACCAGCGGAGTGCGCCCACGTGAAAAGAATATAAAAATCAGTGTTGGTTCAAGTCAATGCTCTTCAGTTGTAATCGGTCTACAGTGCTGTGTAAAGCTGTATGACTTTCTGATTTTGTTTTAAATATTCAACTTACTGTATGTTGTATTTGGCAATGCAGTTTATTGCTGCTGTAGCTGCAAGCCCCTCCGTTCATAATGTATACAGGGTCCATGATGCTCCGAGTGTGGAACGGCGTGTTGTTATGTGTAGCATGAGGAACCCCTCACAGTGCTTGAAATTTTTCTTTTTCCTCACATCTACATTCTTCGCATGCATGGGCAGTCCTTACAGCGAAACCCTGTAATATGCTAAACTGAAATATTTCAATTTTCCTTTCCACACAAGGTCAAAAGGGCGACTTGAGAAACGTCTGCAGTGGGAATAAATTGGACTGCATTTTAAGTTCTTGACAGCAATACATTCTACTTAGCTTTCTCAAATACTTAGCTAAAAAGACTTTGAAAAACACGAAACGGAGAGGTGGTTTGCCCTTCCACTGGGTGTTGTTTTAATTATCTTCGCATAAAACGATTGCCAGAGCCCAAATAACTGCACGAATCGGCTCGAGGAGGAAGATGCTGCGCCTATAGCCGAGCGGAAGGCAGGTCCTTGTACCTTTAAGCTCCAGCTGTTCTTTTCGCAGGTCCTATTTTTAGAAGCGCTGTGGTAGAATCCAGATTACCCCCCTCCTTCCTCGGACGCGTTTGGTAGTTCCCAGACGGAGAAGGTCAGAAAACTGAGCATGTCTAGATGTGCTGAGCGGAGCTCCAGCAGGATGCACTTGTTAATATATCCAGTGCGAGGGGCCTGTTGCGGGCAGCCACGGCGCCACGGGATGCGGCGCTGAGTGAAACGCAGTAGGCTGCAGGGACACCGCGTCTCCCGCTGCACAGTGAGTGTCATCTTCCTCTTCTTATTGCGTGAATGGAAATAAAGCCACGTGGTTGGAGCATCACCTCTGTGAATGAACATACGGCTGCGGAGGATGAAAACATGAGGCTCGCTTTAGTTTAGCGCGCAGCTGCTCGCCGTGGGGCTGGCTCTGCACGTTGCTGCTGAGCTGCTGTCCAGCGAGCGGGGTGCTGGAGTTGGCTGCTGGAGCGTGGCCAAAAGTCAGGAGCCTGCTCGGGTGACTAGGCTCCGGTGTGGCGTGGTTGCTGTTGTTGTTGTTGCTACTGTCAGAATAAGCCTTCTTTCCGTCTTCGGCTAATGACTGGTTTTACACCGCTTAATTAGCTTGCAGTCCTCGCTGGCAAAGTAACCCCCGCGTCTACAGTCTTGTGTTGTTTTGCTTTGTCATCAAAAGGGGTTTTTCACAATGTGCAGGCAAACCGCGCACAGGCGTTAGTGTTGTTTAATTTCACTCTTGGCTGCTTTACAGTGCTCCAGAATGCAATAACTAGTGCCCGCCTGAACTGCTCGTAGCTTATGTTACCACGCGGCACAAATGAGCACGCGCCTGCGTTGCGTTTGTGCATATGTGCGCCAGTGTGCGTATGTCTGCGTGGATTAGATATCAATAGAGAGCAATAGATTTACTTCCTGTTAGCATTAAAATCATATTCTCGTATAGCTGCCTCTGCGCCTTGAACCTTGTTTTAGTGACATTGTATGCGCTGTATAAATAATAAAACAAAATACATGCGCATAAGATATTTTCGGTATAAACGTGTTTCTTCCACGTTGTATTTTATGGCGGGAAAGGTCTTTCCGTGTGCGTTCTGGGCAGGCTTTGTAAATACGGGAGGCACTGACCCCCACCGCCTCTCCCCTACAGCCATGTGCTTCACTCCATGCTCCAGGGTGGCCAGGAAAACAAGAGGGTATCCAGTGTCGCAGCCTCGAGGCTCTTTCTTAAAATGAATATTGAATGTCACTGCGCGGAGCGAGTGCCCTGACAGAGGCGCAGAGCCGGTGGTGGGCAGGAAGAATGGAGCACAGTGTAATGCTTGTTCACCGGATCGATTTCCATCCACCGATATGGTGCTGGATAAAATGCACTCCTGCGCCGCGTTCATTATATTAGGCAGATCACCCTACTGAAATATGCATATCTGTTGAGTTGCCTACAGTGTTCCCTTTGTGTCCTGGTCATTATTTGGGACAGTTTAACCCAGATAGAGTTTTTTTAGTGAATTCATTCTGCAATTGAAATGCCTTAAGGTGCTCGCTAGGTCGGCCAGGTGAAGTGTTCGCTGAATGAACTGTTGAATTAACGCTTCTATAAACACTTATTTGGAAACTGTCATTGAATCTGCACAATTAAGGTGCAGTGTGCCTGGGAGTTTCTGGAAAAGCAGACATCCTCAATGATTTTGTGGGCATGCACGAAATGAGAATGAGTTACATGCCTGTAACAATGGTTCCCTGCAGCACTGGTGTCTTTTATAGATAAAGAGGCGACGTGGATATTTCCCTCACGTGAAGCGTGGGATTACCAGCTGGACGCGGGAGCATACACATAGTATCCGAATCTCTAAACCAGCCAAAGTTTGAGAAGAATAAGTTACTTCCTGTATACGTTGTTGGCAAGCAGTGGTATCACTTATTGTTTAATCGTTTATTTAAACATTTCTCCACGCCTAGCTCGAATCTTGAGTTTAATGTCAAGCAGCCACGGGATCTTGCCAGCACTGACATCTTTTAGATATTCAGGGGCTATTTGAATATTTCCACACATGAAGGTGAGAGCCCCAGTGTGACATGCATATGCAAATGACATCATACTTGATCAAATATACAATGCAGAAAAAATGCTAGTAAAGTCACACCTGGTCAGTTAGGTCAAACCTGGCCCATCACAAACATACAGGCACATTTATATCACCATTTTTTAAATCACTCTGTTTTTTGGGGAATGTTTAACTGTCTGAACTGAATGCTCCCATAATTATGAGGCTGGATAATGGCATGTCTTGCAGCCAGTCATCTTCTCACTATTAGCTTGCATGTCAAGCAAAAGGCATACGTGTTTAACCTAAATTGCTAGACTGCCGTCTGTAATGTGGCCAATTAGTTCTGACATCAAAGACAATTTGTGAGTCACTCTTGGAAGGGATGCCACATACAGCCACAATCCAGGCAACATTTAAGCCTGTTATTTCAGTTTCCAGCAAGATGGAAGAAGTCACTGGGGCTGTAATGCAGCTCGGCTGTAAGCCGTGTGACAGCTGGATCAAGTGAATGCTGGAGAAACGGAGAAGTTTTTTTTATAGGAAAACATTATTGTTTCCAGCTCAAGGAGATTATTTATGTTCAAGGCCAGACGTGATCATTCTTTTCGAATTGCAAGCAACAATTACAGTGATTAAAATGTGAACAAGTTACTGATTGTTTTTTGACAGTGGAGTGGGTTTTGATGAGAGATTCTCACTGTGGAGCTGATGCTAGATATCTCTGGTGTGGTTTGAAAGCTGAGGGTGAAGTGTGCAGCATTGTGGATTCTAACATCGGACGTACACATAAAGCACCGCGTATGGTGTGTCGTGTTATTTATTTCTATTCCTTGTCTTTGTCATTCTAACTCAGCATGGACTCAGGTGCTCGTATTTTCCATTGTCTACATCAAATAAAGTGCCTTTCTTAAGGCAGCTGTGTTTAACATAGGGCTTGGAAGCAGTCACCGCTGGCATGATTCACGGGTGTAGGTCAGGTGGGGTCGCGCAGCCTCTGGCCGGGTCCTGCATTTTCCTGCTGAACAGGAAGCAGCCACAGGCAGCCTCCCTCCCCTAAGCCAATCACAACGCTGCAATGGCAGCATTTGATTGCTGCTGAAGGCGACCAGCCGGGCGCCTATGGGGAGGCCATTTTCTCTATGTAGGCTGCATGCAGCCTAAAAAAGAGAAAAGGCAGAGTGTATATGACTGGTTTGGTCGGCCCCAGAGGACCAGTCAGGGCCCACAGCATTGGGCAAGCCACTCCTCCCCGACCCGCCCACCCCCAACCAGGCATACCCTTCTCACAGTGCGAGAAGCAGAAACATAAAATAGTATTTAAAAGACAATTTTATGTTTCTGCTTCTCGCACTGCAAGAAAGCAGTGGGGCGACGCGCCTCCGCCCTAATGGAGGAGCCGCCCCTGCTTTGAAGGCAAGATTTGTGTGAAAGTTTCAGGATAGCCAAGCACCACATGGAAGAGCTCTTTTTACATGTATTGTATGTAACTGTTTCATATGTGGATATCCCAAAGCTTTGCCACGGATCTAATCCTCCAGGATCTATGTTGGACATTTTCATCTTCAAGGGACAAATTGGTTCTAGAATGTTTTTCATGGTTCATTAATTCTGACTTCTTTGAAAGTTACTTTAATTTGATTACACTTGATATCTTAGTTTTGTATTACTACGTACACATGTGCATACAAATACATTTATTATTACTCATTATTAAAGTGAGTACATCTATACCATTCCCACTCCCTTCTCTTCCTTCCTCTTCGCTCATGTTAGAATCTCAGCTTATTTTCTTAAAGCTTTATTATATTACGATAGGTATGCGTTATATTAATCACGCAACTATTTAGTATGTTTACTCTATCATCTTTTATTATATACAGGTATTATGCTTTTGTACTCTAATGAATTATCGAATAAACCTTTAAAACCAAAAAGAATTCTGACTTCTCTGAATGTCGCAATAAATGCGCAGATTTGAAATAAGTGGTACCCTTACTTTTTAATAAAAAAAAAGTGTGTGCATTTAAAAAAACATTTTTAATTGTTTTATACAAACCTATTCTAAAACACATTTGCAGAAAGGGATGTCAAATTCTGATAAGTGGGACCAGTTTCAGGGTAACACCCCTCCTCACCCAGGCTAGCTTGAATCCAGTGGCAAAGTGAGCAAGGGACCCACGTCTGGAAATACCCTGCTAACTTAGGGCTAACAAAGTAAAAACAAGGAGATGATGGACGGAACCCTGAAACTTTTCAGACACTCACCCCCAGATCTGGGCTGAATCCGTCATCGTTCTTTAGCTCACTTAGCCACCCCAGTCTAGACCTGGCTATATGCAAATCAGTCTTGATCCTGTGCCTCATGGGAACAGTTCAGTCCAAACTGCCAAGCCAGGTCTTCCCTGGACCAGAAACAAGCATCCTGGGATCGGTTTTGGAGTAACACCCCTCATAAGCCAGGCTAGCTTGAATACAGCAGCAAAGTGAGCAATGGACCCACGTCTGGGCATACCCTGCCAACTTAGGGTGAACAAAGCAAACACTAGGAGATGGCTGACAAAGCGCTGAAACTTTTCAGACACTCACCCCAGTTGTTCTTTTTGCATTTGTCACCCTGAGTGGGACGGGTATACCCAGACGTGGGTTCCGTGCTCTACATGTCACTGGAGTCAAGCTATCCTGGCTGATGAGGGGTGGAACCCCGAAACCGGTAGTAAGATGCTTGTTTCCAGTATAGGCAGGACCTGGTCTGGCATTTTGGGTAGGACTTTTCCCATTGGGCGCAGTGTCAAGACTGATTTGCATATGGCTGGGTTCAATCTGGACTGGCATGGGGAGCAAAAAAATGATGGATTTAGGCCCAGATCTCTGTACTGGGGTAAATGTATGATATTGTTTTGTATTCTGTCCATCATTTGTTTGTTTTTTTTGCATTTGTTTCTTCGAGTGGTACGAGAATGCCCAGACGTGGGTCCGATGCCTCCATGCCACTAGAGTCAAGCTATCCTGGCTCATGAGGGGTGAAACCCTGTGGCCGGTCCTAGGATGCTTGTTTCCAGTCGAGGGAGGCCCTGGCCTGGCAGTTCAGGCTGGGCTGTTCCCATTAGGCGCAGGGTCAAGACTGATTTGCACATGGCTGGCTTCAAACTGGAAAGGCATGGGGAGCCATAAAACAATAGATGTAGGCCCAGATCTCTGTACTCGGGTTAATGTATGACATTGTTCTGCATTCTGTCCATCATTTGTTCTTTTTACATTTGTCACCCGGAGTGTGACGGGTATGCGCAGACATGGGTCCGGTGCTCTCCATGCCTCTGGAGTCAAGCTATCCTGGCTGATATGGGGTGAAACCCTGAAACCGGTACTAGGATGCTTGTTTCCAGCCCAAGGAGGACCTGGCCTGGCAGTTTGGGCTGGACTGTTCCTATTGGGTGTAGGGTCAAGACTGATTTGCATATGGCTGGGTTCAAACTGGAATGCATGGGTAGCAATAAAACGATGGATTTAGGCCCATATCTCTGTACTGGGGTGAACATATGGCATTGTTCTGCATTCTGTCCATCATTTGCTCTTTTTGAATTTGTCACCCCGAGTGGGACGGGTATGTCCAGACGTGGGTCTCGTGCTCTCCATGCCACTGGAGTCGACTACTCTGGCTGATGAGGGTTGAAACCCCGAAACCGGTCCTAGGATGCTTATATAGACCTTGGCTGCATTTAGAGTAGTGGGAGGAGTTTTCCTTGCACCTGAATAGGGACTGCCTCCCATGCACAATGCTGTCTCCACCTCCTGTGGTCATGTTGCACCAGAGAGGACAGAACTGGTCTGGACTTGGATCAGAGTCCCTGGCCACAAGAAAACAAAGACAAAATGGGGTATAAGTAGTGGATCTTAAACCCCAGAACTTTAGATCACTTCTGGACTCAAGAGGAGCCTTTGCCAAGGTGAAGAGCTGGAGAGCTGTGAGGAGGAGCACTGCCCCTTTGCTGTGTGGGGTTGGCCTGTAGTTTGCCAAGGAAATGACAAAGACTGGAACTTTTCTGAGAAACCTGCTTGAAGAATAATCTCCAAGGGCCTGTGTGTGCTGGCTTACTGTTCTGAAGTCTCAGTAACACAAAGACTTCCCCTGCAACCACTGACCAGCACCTGGACTCCTCTGTGGACTCCTGCATTCAAAAGTGCTCCTATTCCAGTTCCTTGTGTGGTTGGTGTTGCAAAGCAAAGAACACCATCTCTGATGCTGTCAGCAAAGTCGCTGTGATGCTGCGACCTGCACCAAGGCAAGGGGCACCGCTCGTTAAGTGCGCAACGCACCACCCTTCCTGCACCGCAGCTCCAGTGTCCTAAAACACCTGCTGACGCCTGCAGTAATCAGCCTGCCTGAAGCCAGCGCTCGCACCGACTTTGCCACAGCCTGCATCCTGTTATCGCGGCACCGATAATCAGCAAGGGTGACTCAACAAACTCACCGACTTCGCCTCACTGGAACCGACGCCTCACCACCGACTTCCCTTGTCCTGGATTTGACACATCGCCTCCTCGCAGACAACACGCCTCGTCTCCCCCATGGCAGCCAGGGAGCAGGCCTTGACCTCAGCACCAACGTCTCAGCTCCACGACGCCGTGCATCAGCATAGACTTCGTTTTCCAAGTTACTGTTTGTTTAGGGGTCCGTGTGACTCCGTGCCCGATGAGGTGCACCTCGCATTCGGCGCCGTACTTTGATTTATTGCTGTCACGACATCGTAATAGCTCCAGGTAGAGCTATTTGTTTTCTTCAAGTTCTATTTTTCCAATAACTGTTCTAAAATCATAATTTGATACATGTATATTTGATTTTGGTCATTTTGGTCTTGTTGAGTTTAAAGATACTTTATTTTTCTAAACTGGTGTGGTCTCCATTTGTGGTGTTCTAACTGTATTACTGTGTGTTTTGAGTACAAATACTTTACACATTGCCTTTGGGATAAGCTTGCCTGCTCATGCCAAGCTGCCAAGAGGTGAGCAGACATTATCTAAGGTGTGTATCCCCTTAACCCTGACTAGAAGCAATGGTCCCTATTTGGACAAAGACACATACCTCTGCCAACTAGAGATCCCCAATTCTAAAAGTATCAGATGGATGTGTTAGTTTGTTTAGGATTTGCAGAATTTGTTCTGTGGGTCTATGTTCTTCTAACTCATTTTTTTCATGATCTGTTATGCCATACTGCATGCTCTCTTTTTTCTAAAGAAGTTTCTCATCAGCTTCCTCCTCAAGACAGCCTTGTCTCCAAGTACGTTAGCACTTTCTCCTCCTCTTTGATTCGAGGTGCCATTGATCTATTGCCATGACAGAGTTCAACTCTTGCGAAATGTAGGTAGTTGTCAAGAAGAAACTTTATTCTCTAAAAAGCAATGGTAACTATTCTCTAATATAAATTATACAAGAGTCTTCTGTTAAAAATTGATCACAATTTGGTGATTAAGTAGATGACATCATTAAAACATTTTTTTTTATATTTATCAAGAAGTTTTCTAAATGTTACTTGAAAGTCTATTGACCTAAATAAGAGATGGCTTAAATGGCAGTTATTGGTTATAAGGATGTGTGTGCCAGAAGGAGCAGGCTCTTATATTTACATGTCTTCAAACAGTTGCATACCTCAATGTGACAGGTAAAGCTCATCTGTAATCGGTGTGTTTTTCTCCGTGAAAGCAGGACTATGAACATCAGAAAGTGCATTGCAGGTTTTCATACTGTGTTCACCAGCATGGAAAACACATTGTTGGGAATCACTGCACTGGTTACAAGGTCTAAGAATATTAGCGTGGTTTACAAGGTAAATAAAAGAGAATCCTCCAGCAGTCTTATTATGTTTGGATAGTGCTGATTTCAGGGACTGGGTGCTGGTTTCCTTTTGATACATTCAAGCATTCAGCAGGGTGGTATGTCTTAAAGGAACACAACATATTACATACTTATTAAGAAGCAGGACAGAAAGCCACGTGAGTTCCCATCAAGTTTATCTCAGAAATTGTAATATAAGCTTACTGTGCTTATGGACATTTTGTTTTTGAAGGACACTAACTAACGTGGTTGTTGTCTATCAATGCAAAAGCTTTAGCACCTTGATTCCGTAATAAATTAAACAATGTACTGCAACAAGATTTAGTGCCTGATTTAGAGTTTGGAGGACAGGTTACTTTGTCACAAAGTGATCAATATCCCATCCGCCGTATTACAAGTGCCATAGCATATAATGGACTCGTAATATGGCAGATGGGATAGCTGTCACATTTGTGACGGAGTAACCCAGTCCGCCAAACTTGAAACCAGGCCCTCAGTAGGTTGTGAAAGAGTGACATGGAGCTGTCACTGGCAGTGGGCTTGTGTTTGTGCATGTGTAGAGGTGAGAACAGGGTTTCTGTTTCCTCTATCTTTATTGGCCACATGTTGCCAGATGTCAATAGTTGTAAAATGTGCCTTTTCATCATTATGACTCCTTGTCTTTTGGCTCCGACCTTTACACATGGAGTGCAATCAAGAGGTATTAATACCACCGGCAGAGGGAAAAAATGTGCAGATTTACATACATACATATATATATATATATGGATGGATAGATAGATAGATAGATATCACTGAAAAAAACAAAGGTTACAGGGACATTATAGTTAGGTTGGCGTTTTACCTACGCAAAACCACAGAAATGTAGCCGTTATAGTTATACTTATGTTTACAAAATATAACTCGTAACCTAAATTTACTTAACTGCATGAGATATGGTTTCTTCAAATAAGTATAACAATAAGTAGCATAACATCTCTGTATGAAACTATAACGTCCCTGTAACCATTTTTTCCATTACATTTCTAGTTTTTTTAATGTAAAGTAATATATAATTACCATACATTAATACAACTGCCACTGTGCACAACTGAAGCGGCCAGGCCCTGCGGCAAACCCCCCTCCCCAGTATGCACCCAACCCCATGCCTCACATGGTCTTTGGCTGTGAGTGGCAGGTGTTTAGTGTGTGAGTGTTTTTTTCCCCTGGGTTTCGGAACTGTAGATCCATTGCAGAGTTACAGTGGGGTCCGTGCAGACTGCCGCAGTGGATCAGCTTATCTGCAATACGAACTCAAAAAGAATTGGGCAATTGTTTTTCCCACGTGGGGTTCCTCAGAGACCCCTCCATATCCCTCATGGGGTCAGGATACCTCTATCCTGACCCCTTATCTTATTTTTCACTTTTCTCCTCCCTCCTGCAGACCGAGGATCAAAATGGCAGCCGTACCTTTCCTTTCAGGTTGCAGCCAGCCAATCTGGGCCTTGCTTTGCCGCCGGACCCACAGCTCCACTCATGGTTCCATGTCCCTAGATATACAAATGTTTCTTTTTCAATAACTCCCAAACTGCTGTACAAATTTACACAAAATTAAAAAAGGGCTCCTCCTAGACCAAGATCCACCTTTCTGCAAAACTTGGTATAATTCTGTTCAACAGTGCGGGCTGTAGTCGTGTTCAAAGAATGCAAAATCACCATGGATATTGCATTGGGAAAAAGCGTTTTGGAGCACCCCCTTTTTCTCAGCCTCTGCTTGACAAATCATCCCGAAACCTTCCAAACAACAACTAAACTAACTCATGCACTAGTTTTGAAAATGTAATCAAGATTCACCAAATTGCGACAAAGTTATTAGCAAAACAAAAAATATGCTTTGTCTATAGAAGTTTATAAGCACTCACCATCTCTAATGTGCCTCACCTGTGGTGGACTCAGTACACATAGGGCACATAGGATTTGCATGGGTAATCATATAGTGCTGCACAATTTGCATCACACCATCGGACCTTTTTAGGCATGAGTAGATCGGTGCATTGATTTCTATCACTTTGCTCTTCTTTGTGCCACACAAGCGCTCCTGCAAAATGTTAGCTAATGTACTTGTGAGACCTTGCATCCTTGAGGTGTTTCCCCTTTAATTTTGCCTCTGCCTCCTGTATTTTTGAATGTGTACAGGACTTCGTTTTTGCTGGTTTGTGTACTCTGACCACTTTACCACTGCTGATCAGTGCTAAATTGCAAGGGCTCCTTGTGTAAATTGATATTTTGATTGGTTAACCATAATTGCATAATTTATTTACTGGTAAGTCCCTAGTAAAATGCACTGTGTGTGCCCAGGGTCTGTAAATCAAATGCTACTAGTAGGCCTATAGCACTGATTGTGCCACTCACCTGAGTAGCCCTGCAAACATGTCTCAGGCCGGCCACTGCAGAGCCTGTGAGTGCAGTTTTAAACTGCTATGTTTACCTTGCTGTGCACACACTTGCCAGGCCCAAACCTTCCCTTTTACTATATGTAAGGCATCCCTAAGGTAGGCCCAAGGTAGCCCCATTGGCAAGGTGCATTGTATATGAAATGTATGACATGTAGATATGTACTGGTGTGTTTTACATGTCTTGATAGTGAAAAACTGCCAATTTCGTTTTTCACTATTGGAAGGACTATCTCTCCCATAGATTATCATTGGAGCTGTCTTGTAACATCTTACAAGTGTAATTTTCAACTGGAAAGAGCTTAAGATTTGGAATTTGGGCTCCCTGAACTCAGGATTTCAAAATACATCTTTTAGTAAAGGTGGATTTTAAATTGTGTGTTTGAAAATGCCACGTTTAGAAAGCATTTTCTTGCTTTACCATTCCATGCCTCTGCCTGTCTGTGGAATCAACGTCTGGTTTAGACTGACAGCTGATTTGCTTGTGGGTTTACTCTAGACAGTCACACAAAGGGAGCTGAGGTGTGCCCTGCATATCCTGATGGCCCATCATCAGGCTGATGAGCCTTCCTGAGCGTTAGTGGTGGGAGGGGTTGTCACTGACACCTGAATAAGGGGTGTGCCTGGCTTCTCACAATGCTGCCTCCACCACCCTCTAGTGTGTCTGGAACCAAGGCACCGCAAGGCAGGACATTGTAGACAACACAGACCTTCCTTTGAAGTATGCCTCCTTAAAAGGCCAAAAGGGTTATAAGTATAGGACCTATAAATCCACATCTTTAGAACACTTCTGGACTAAGAACTGTGCCGAGAAGAAGAGCTATCAGGAGGAGTACTGCCCCTTTGCTGTGTGTAGGTCGGCCTGCAGTTGCTGCTTCTGTCTTTGGGCAGTGAAAGAACTAGACTTTTCTTTCTTGTATCCTGCTTTTCCAAGGTTCTCCAAGGGCATGTGTGTGCTAGTCTCCTGTTGGAAGTCTTAGGGCCATCAAAGACTTAATCTGCAGCATCTCTGAGCTCCACTGCTGGGAGTTCTGACCTGCCAAGTGGTGACAATTGCGTTTCTGGGCCCTTGGAGATAGTTCTTCAGCTTCAAGACTTAAAAATCCTTGCATCGCCATTCCAGCACCATTTTTCCTGCTGCAAGCTTGCCGTGTGGTTGAAAAACCAACAGATCACTACGGTGCAGCTGAAAAATCAATGCAGTGCCTGTTCGCGGCCCGAAGAACCGCACAGCCCAAGTTCAGAGCACCATGACTCCGATGTCCAAGACCCCATCTCCGACTTTGACGCAGGCCTTGCTGTGCAGCTGAAGGAATCAACGCATCACCTGTCTGCGGATTTTGACTCATCAAAGGTAATTTGTGCTAAAATCACTGCACCCATAGAGTTCTATAGACAGAATTGCTTAAGCCTTTTAAAAGAGATATTTTGAGTTATGCATGTTGGATCTTTGTTGTTTTGGTCTTGTTTGGTTTAGATAACGATTGTTTATTTTTCTGAACTGGTGAGGTGCCCATTTGTAGGGGTTTCACAGTGTTAGTATGTGTGTTATGTACAAATACTTTACACATTGCCTCTGAGATGAGACTGACTGCTCATGCCAAGCTATTAAGTGGGTGTGCAGGTCTTATCTTGGGTGCATAACTCCCTAACCCTGACTAGAAGGAAGGGTCCCTACTTGGACAGGGTCCATACCACTGCCAATTAGAGATACCCATTTCTAACAGTACTCCACTGCCCTTATGTTCTTGCAATCACTGCACAGATGGTTTCAGTGACTAGGCCACCTACTGTTCCACTTGGGCTGCCCTGGTGATTGGTTCTCATGAGGCTTGAATGCTCACCTTTGGTTCTCCTGACACCGACAATTATGTGGCACATTAAATAATGAGCTCAGCATATTTTCTGAAGCATTTCCTCATTCTGGAACATAACTCATAGGCTCCTACTAGCTTTTAATAGGTAAAATAAACACAACAAATATAGGGGCATATCAGCAAGGGCTTTATCTCCACTTTTTTGGCTTTAAAAGCCAGAAAAGCGGAGATAAAACCATCGCCCTATCAGCAAGAGGGTGCTAACATGCATATTCGCATGTTAGCACCCTTTTTCACTACACCTACCTTTGCATCTATAATGAGACGCAAAGTGGGCATTCCTGACATTCACTACATGTCAGAACATCCATAACGCGGCTTCGCGCTATCAGCAAGGATACCCTAGCATTTTAGCAGACGTTAGTTTTTGAAGAAAACTGCTGTTTTCTCCAAAAACTAACGTCTGCTAAAATCCTGACTTAGCCACCCCTAACATAGGGGGTGGATTCTGCTGATACGACCACAGGGTCATATCAGCAAGGTTATCGCCGTTTTGCAGAGAACATCGCTGGAAAACCAGCGATGTTCCCTGCAAAACGTGATTTCCCTGCTATCGCAGGAATTTTTATCGCCTTGGGAGATATGCGTTGCTAATAATGCGATATCTCCGCGATAAAAACCTGTGATAGCGGGCGTTAGGAAAAGGAGCGCTAAGCATGCTTTGCGATAGTTATCGCAAAGCGTTGCTAATATGCCCCACAATCTTGCGCCACCTTGGTAGAATTTTGCACACGGGGGCATGCTTAATTATGTTGAGTAATAGAAACAGTTGCCATTTTCAGCTCTAAAACATTTTTAAAACAGTGGTAGCAAGAACTTCAAAATAAAGTAAATATGATTTTTTGCTGGATATATTTGTAGCGGTTTGCCATGCTTATAAGTGGAGATATAGGAAAAGGACTTCAACTTTCTTCTGTTTGCCAGACTTTTTCCAGAATCCGTAGTTTCCTATGTATTTACATTCTACGAAAATTGAACCTCTTGGAAGGATGCCAGCGACATTTTATCGATGTACATCTTGGAGTAGATTGTGCACATCTCTTGGATACTGTAACCATGACACAGTATTGTTAGTCTGCACTAATGGACCCCGTGAACCCACAAGCATGGGTGCGCTAGAGGGGGGGCCTTAACTGAAATCAGAAGCATCGTGGAAGGCAACAGCAAGTCATGGGTTTGAAAAAATCATTACTACACTGATGGAAAACCCCTTCTTCCTACAAATCTATTAATGCATTGTTACCTCAGTTCAAAACCAAAAACTCACGGGGCGTTTTATATTGGCAAAATGATTCTTGACGTGAATTTGAGGATTCACCCACAATGACAGCTGACTCGCATTACTCAGTGTAACACCACAAAGCACGTCCATAGAAGCCGGAATGGCCCCTCTATATTTAGGCTTTATCTTAGCTCACATAAATATGTAATTCTGTGGGTCTGAGGCACTAAACATATTATAAATGCGTACTACCGATTAAAACCTTTTGAGAGGCTTTCTAAAAAGATACCAAGACCATTGCCTGCATGCTACAACTTTATTTGTATTTATTTTATTTCCTTTTCTCACCTCTAAACCTCTGCATGCACGAGCTGGGGGTGTTCCCTTCCCATTCTTCCAATGGATATACATTTACTTCTACAATTGAAATGAGCACATTTCTAGCAATATTTGGGTGGGTGTGAACCTTAAAAAAGTTTATAAACGCTCACAAACTCATGTTTGTGGGTTTTCACCAAGTGTTCATGGCCTTATCACCCTGGAATGTGCCGCCTACGCTGATGGAGTACATTTATTCCAATGTAAAATTTCACAATGCTGGTGTAATTATATGTGAGTACATCTGTCTATGAATGTAAACGCCAGCAGGTAAGTCGGACTTCGGTGTACGAGTGTCCTTGTCAGTGCGAGCGGTCTTGTTAGCGCAAATGTGTCGCTTTGATAATATGGAAAGTCGTGCCCGAAGGCGTTTGCTGGGAGCCATGCAGTCCCCAGTGCTCAAAGCATTTAAGCTACAATTAGGTCTGATCTCGAGTGGGGTGAAATGCCATCAAATGGTTCAGGCCTTGTTGTTTCTGCTGACTCATTGTTCGGCCGGTATTCTACAGCGTGGAAAGGACTTTCTAAAGCAGCCTCGCATGTATGCAAATATCTCGTTTTTTGTGATGTGTGGTATTGCTTAGCTATTTTATGAAGCTGCGATTTTAATTCAACACGTTTAAATGTAATTTTCTATTATTCGCTCCAATGGGTGATATTTTTGTAAACTGTATTTAGGACATTATATTTTTGTCGGTTGATGTGTAGGTCATGATAGTATGGAAGCATGCGGTAAGCGTAGCAGTGAGGCCTATAATGCCTCACTCATGTGCTATGAGTTTGTTAATGTGATTTAGGGTTGGCAACGTTAACCTGCTTTAGCGGCCATTGGGCCCTGATATGGATTTCCAAAACTGACCACAAATGATGTTGACGATGAGGGAGGGGCAGGGAGACAATGTGCAACATTCTGTCCCACATATATGACCAAGTACTGCTAATTCTGATATTAAAAGGACTGATTTAGATGTGAATGATAATGGGACCTGTCCATCAATATTTGCAAGAAATGTCAGTGTTTCTGAGGGCAGAGCCACTGATGGCTTCACCATTGTGATGACATCTGTCTGGCTTCTTGTCACCAGAATGGGGATTTGGGCAGCTGTCTATAAGAGGAGGACAATCCACCGCTTTATAGTGGTCTGTGCAGAACCATGGCACAGAAGTTGTGGAATGGCAAGCCATGTCTTGGAATGTACTTATACCTTAAACACCACTGATTGCTTTCTCAGACCTTGGTTGTTGTGGTGCTGCAGATGTCAATGTAATGGTAATAAAATCATCACCTCTTGATGTTGCCCCTGTCCGAGGTGTCTTGGTTTGGTTTGGCATCACCTGGTGTCTAGTTCTTTCTGAGTCTGAGTTCTTGTTATACCAGACTCTCTAAAACACCAATCTGCTAATGGTGCTGAAGAAAATCTTTGGAGGATATTTCTGAAGGATGTCTGCTTATTTTTTAAGTAGTGTTCCCTAAGAGTCAGATGTACATACATTAGGTATACCTATATCCTAATTGTGATTCTCTCAGAAACCCAATTAGGAAATCGGTATTTATAATGTAAGAAACGCATTAAGTTTCATTAAACTCATTCAGTTTCATTTAGGGATTCCTTGTGGGTCACAAATTGACATACCTCATGAATATCAATGAGGTAGGTCGCAGTTTGCAACCCATTAGGAATCACAGCCATCAGAGGTTTGGTGGCTGCTGAGGTCAGCAAACCCCCATGCCTGTGATTGCTTTTTAATAAAGCAATCTTTTTTTTAAATGCTGCCCATTTTCCTTAAATGAAAACAGGATGTGTTCAAAAAGAAAAAATGAAACCCTGAAGTTAAATTTTTTAAGAGTAAGCAGTGGTCCGTGGGACCACTGCATTCGCTTAAAAAATATTTTTATTTAAAGTCTCATAGGGGAAGGGGTCCGTTAAGGACCCCTTTCCCTTTCTGTGCTAATGTGTTACCACTAGTTCTAAACTAGTGGTAAAATATTACTGTTTTGCAACTGGAATTCGGTCATAAAACACTAACACATACCGTACTGATTCTGTATTTGGAAGGGACGCCATAAACCTGCCCCTTCCAAATACTGAATTGCACATGCAAAATATGATTCGGTAACAAGTTAATGAATCACATTATGCATTCTGTAAATTTGAAAAAGCATTTTTCCGACCGCTAACAGGCTGAATCCTCGAATCAGGCCATTCCTGGCCGGAAAAGTGCTTCATTCATCTGGCCCTTTTTGTCCTATCTGATGGCTCCTTTCATTTTTATTTCTGTTTGGATTTCCCAGAGGTGCTGCGGTACTCCAGTAGGACCCCTGGACTAATGACAGAGTGCTTTGTCACTCTTGCAGGGCCTTTAACTTCCTTTTCTCATAAGAATTTGCACATGGGTGTGTCATTATTCTGTTCCGTGCCTTGATCATTTTTCTAGAGGGGGTCCCCTTTTTTGGGGGTATTCAGAAAACAAAATGGCATTTGGACCTCACCTCCGCCCTCACCTGCACTCCACCCTCTAATACGACAAACACCAACACAGCGGCAAGCAACCTCCATCTATGGATCACCAGCTGCGCCAACACACTCGCCCCCTTCAGAACACCACAAGACGACACAAAAAGAAAGCCAACTGGTTCACCATAGAACTCCTAGAATCCAAGCGCTCCTGCAAAAGACTGGAGAAGATGTGGAGAAATAGCAGAGTCCCGGAAGCACCCGCCGCCTACAAAACAGCCATCACAGCTCACCACCAACTCATTAAATCATCAAAGAACAAATTCATCCAAGACAGGTTTCCTTGCCAACACCCACAACTCCAAGGAACTCTTCGCCATCATACAGGAATTTGCCAAACCCAACAGCGAAACAACCGTCATCTCTCTCTGCCAAGACCTCTGCATCAAACTCAACTCCTTCTTCCACCTCAAGATCAAGACGCTCAATGACAAATTGGATGATCAAGAGCATGGCACCGCCTCAACTTCCACCCCCAACGATGCCACCCAACAGACCCATCTCACCTTGACCCCTCTCACCACAGAAGACACCTTACAGACAATGACGAGCATCCACTCCAGAGCATCTTCTGATCCCTGCCCGCCGCACATCTTCTACAGGGCTGCCACTGCCATCGCACCCAAGCTATGCCAAACTATCAACTGCTCCCTCGACACAGCTACATTCCCTGACAACTGGAAGCCCGCCAAAGTCAAACCCCTCCTAAAGAAGCCCTCCGCAGACCCGATGGACTCCAAGAATTTCAGGCCCATCTCTCTGCTTCCTTTTGCTGCCAAAATCATCGAAAAGGCCATAAACACCCAGCTAGCACGCTTCATAGAAACCCACATAATCCTAGACACCTCTTAGTCAGGATTCCGCTGCAACTACAGCACTATGACCAGCCTCCTCAACGCCACTGACGACATCCGTGCCCTTATCAACCAGCCCTCATCCTCCTGGCAGCCTTCAACACCATCTCCTACCACACACTAGCCACCAGACTTCACGATGCAGGCATCCAAGAAAATGCATTAGACTGGATACGTTCTTTCCTGTCAGACAGAAGACAGAGAATAAGCCTCCCACCCTTCCTCTGAGAACCAACAGAAATCAGATGCGGAGTACCCCAAGGATCCTCCCTCAGCCCCACACTCTTTAATGTCTACATGGCCCCCATCGCAACCAACCTTAGAAACCACAGTCTCAATATTGTCTCCTACGCCGATGACACTCAGCTCATCCTCTCCCTCACCAAGGAGCCCAACATCACCAGGCACAACTTCCAAGAAGGAATGAAATCCATCGCGACCTGGATGAGCAACAGCTGCCTGAAGCTCAAAGCAGAAGTCCTCATCTTTGGATCCACCCCCTCTGCATGGGACAACACCTGGTAGCCCCCCACCCTCGGAAACCCACCCACCCCAACGGACCATGCAGGCAACCTCGGCATCATAATAGACTCTTCACTCACCATGAACCCCCAGATCAACGCCGTATCCTCCACATACTTCAACACCCTCTGCATACTTCACGAGACATTCAAGCGGATCCCCCAAACTCCAGGAAAACCATCATCCATACACATATGACCCACAGACTGGATTACGGCAATGTCCTCTATGCCAGAATCAACAAAAACCTCCTCCGCAAACTCCAGACCGTCCAGAATGCCGCAGCCAGACATATCCTCGATATCCCATGACACGACCACATCACCCAACACCTCCGCGACCTCCACTGGCTCACCGTCAAAAAAAGAATAACCTTCAAGCTGCTCACACGCACCTAGAAAGGCCTCCACAACACCGGACCCCTGTACCTCAATGACAGAATCTCCTTCCACGTCCCCAAGAGAATCCTCTGCTCAGCCGACCTTACCCTAGCCACCATCCCTTGTTTCTACAGGACAAGAGCTGGTGGAATATCCCTTTCCTACCTCGCAGCCAAGACAGCGAACAAACTCCCCCTTCATCTCCGACGGAGCCCGACACTGCACCAATTCAGAAGGGAACCTTAATACCTGTCTCTTATAATGACCCTAATGGAGCTGCTCAATCCCCCCCACCCCTGCGCCTTGAGACTCTTGCGTGTGAATAGTGCACTCAACAAAACCCCTGACTGATTGATGGATTGAGGAGAGAAGACACCACAGGAACAATCTCAGTGGCAGGGCGAGCAGATGAGAACCACACCATAGTCCATAGTCCATCGCTAGGCAATGCTTCCCAATTCCAGCTTGGGAGAAGAAGGTCTCCGCAAAGGTGGTTACATGACCTGTCCCACAAACATTTTAGTATGGGTACATGGAGAAAGTACTTTTTTGCCTCTTAAGGCATACACCTGAACACATGGTACACTCACCAATTTAATACTGCCAAAAGAAGACATAAACAGGAAGAGGAGGCTTCAACTTCAAATGCAGGTCCATCTGTGCAACCCAGAGGCTCCATGCCATCAGAAATCCTTGCAACACAGAGGGATCTCAATCAGGTGTATTCCCACATCAGGATGTACTGCAACAACTGCTCCAAAATAATTTCCATTGGGCAGCAAAGTTATTCAGCTCAGGGAAATCTGGTGGGTGGCTGGGTGCCTACTAACTAGTCATCAAGAAAAAAAAACGTTTTTTTATTCAACTTCTGTTGCCAAGTTGTTGTTTTTTTGTAAGTTGAACACCCCCCAAAAAAATTAAATTCTAGAAAAATGTTTTAAAATCACAAATGGAAAAGGTTCTTGTTAGAGCCACCTTTCTTGGTTAAATAAAAACAAAATATGTTGCGTGTCATGTGTGTTTCTTAATGTTAGACTGTTTAAGTATATTTTAAAGGGTAGATTTATTATCAGTTGGCAAAATGTTGATCAGAGTATAAACATGAGCCCAGATTTACTCATTTTTAGCACAGGCTTTGTATTACTTTTGTAATGCAAACCAAGTGCAAAAAGTTGTGGTCGAATTGACTCCTATAAATCAAGATTTTTCAGCTGTGTGAAGTGGGGGTTGTCTACAGGGCCTGACCTGCAGCTAGGCCCTGGTCCCAACTCCCGGCAAGATTGCCAACTCCACTTTGCATGGTCTTTGGCTGTGCACAGTAGTGACTGATTGTAGTGCCTGCATCCTATCATCCTGGGAGTTACCAAACACCGCTGTTCATGGCCTTTGGTATTATTTTTATTTTAAATACTGGATGGTCCCTATAGGTGTGCTCCCTGCTTCATTTTGTGGTCTTTTTTCTTGAAATTCAAGACTTAGGACCAAGTTCCTGAGTGCTGTAAATGGCATCTACACATTTTGTTTAATGTTGCAGCCGGTCAATCAGATTGTTTTGGTCCCACGGGACCAAAATGGTCGATGGGAGAAAAAGCTCACTAAACCAATCATAAGCAGCCAATTTTAAAATTTGTTGGTACAAGGAGACTTGTGAGGGACTATCTGTCTAGATATACCTAATGTTTTCTGAGGGTTAACTTCTTCATGCCCAACACAAGCCCCTCTTTAAATGCTATTTTCTTAAAAATGACGATTCTCCAATTATTATCCAGAGAAAATCTTGATTTCATTAAAGACTTACGGAGGCTAACATTATCCAAATACTTCTATTTGCTGCCCCAACATGCAGCCCTTTAAAATATGTAAATACATCACAATAAATAGAACATTAATAACATCATAAGTAGACAGTGCACTGTGAGGGGGTGCCGAACATGACGTGCCTGACATCTGGGTCCACGCGTACATATTATCGAAGAGGCTTACCCGTAATGACCGCCTCGCCAAAACTCAGATGCGGGACAGCGGATTCCCCGAAGGTAACTCCTCCCACGTGTCCTCTGCCCGTACAGTGTCACGATGCCTACGCATCAGTGGTGGAAGGAGGAGGGGCTAACCCCAGACGTGGTTCCTCGCAGGAAGTGAAAAGGGACGGAGAAACTGGCAAGCGGGGCGAGCAAGCTGGAGCGAAGGAGGAGTGTCGAGTGAGCGGAGATGTGGAAGAATAGGTCGCAGGAAGACGGAACGGAGAGGACGAGTCCAGAGAATAGGACGAGACGTGGTGCGAGGATTGGTGGTCCCCACCGGAGGAGGCCGGAGAGTGGCTGCAACTCAGTAGAGTTGCGGCGGAGCCGGTGAGTGATCGTAATCAGGGGAAATAGGGAGCAGGGTAGCGGGAGGTTTAAGGGTGTACGGCAGGGTGATGGGAGGTTTTGAAATAGTAATAGAGGGGGGGTTTCATTATTTGTGTGGAGTTTCCATCCTCACTATCACATACCACCTGAGCGAGAGAGTAATTAAGGCTCAAAGGAGTTTATGGCACTTCAACCACTTTCACTCCCCTTTTTTACTGTTACCCAGTGCACAATAGTACCCTGTATTATTCTTACACCACCTTCCTTCCCTCACAAGAACCACCCACCCCATCCTTTGTCAAATCCCCTTGATAAACCAACCCTTAAACACCGAACGGGTGTGGTGACGGAGTCGATATTGTCTGGTAAGTGGGATACCAAGAAGCAACTGACGGCTCCCTATTTTCTTTCCTCTTCTGAGCCTCCCTGGGAAGACCATCCAGCCCATAGAAGACCCAACAGAAGTCGGGGGTGATCCGGAAACAGCAAAGAAAGAGGAAACCAAGAAAAGTGGCCGCGGAACCCCAAAAACAATATCTAAAAAAAAAACTTTACCCCAGAGCTTTTGAATAAAGCAGGCCAACTGGCCCACTATATACAGCCTCCTCATCTGTTCATCCGGCCCGCCCTCCCACATGCACAATCCCATCTCCCTCTTGGGCTGCGATGACACAGGCGCACAACGTGGCAATCCAGTTGCTCCTAAACATTGTTATCTAAGAAAAACCAAGAAAAACATTGTATGGTGAAATGTATAGGGACGGTAAATATAGAAATGATGAGGACAACAATGGATAATAGATAAAATGTAAGAAATACAATATCAACATATTGAAAGATAAAAAGTACAAAACCCAAACCTCTCAGGGAGAGGAGGGTGGGATAATGTCAGCCTCATAAGTCTTTAATGAAATCAAGATTCTCTCTGCACAATAATTGGAGAATCGTCATTTCATTACAAGACCGGAGCCTACCATTATGCATGTTTAAAGCCATGTAGAGCTAACATGCTCTATTGGTCTCAAATAGAACTTTGAGAAGGTATCTGCATTAGACCAATCTGCTGCTTTAAGTATTTCGGGCAGGGAACCCCCGGCCCAAAATACCTTGCTAGCCATAGCTCCCAAACAAGAGTGAGCTCCAAATCTAGAGAGCTCCACACCAGCCTCATGCATAATCTAACAAGCCCATCTGGCTAGGGAGGCTGAAGAGACAGGTGTAAAAGGACTAACATAAGACAAAAGAAGTTGATGAGTACCAACAGGTCTAAAAGTAGAAGTTTTGTTTTCATAGCCATTCACAAGACACAGTTTTTCACACTCATGAAAAGAGGGATAGAAGACAGATTCTGACATTGTTTTAGTTCTTTTCCAGATATCAAAGTGAACACCATCGGAGGAGTAAAACCTATTATAAAGTTCCAAAGCTTTAATGTCTGAGACCCTTCTAAAAGAAATCGGACACAATAGAGTTGCAAGTTTCATGGAGATCCTTTTAAGAGAGAGTAAATCGTTGACAGGCCAGGAAAGGAAGAGATTAAAGATAAGGTTAACGTCCCAAAGGGATTTGTAACAAGCCTTGCGAGGTCTCCTTAATCTAATACCCTTCATAACCCTTTTGATTAGAGGGTTACTACCAATAGCAAGGTTATTAATCAAAGCATGGCCGGAAGAAATTGCTGATCTGTAGCAATTGATAGTTCTATAAGAAAGACCTGACTCAAAGAGATAGGTAAGGTAGTTGGCTACCTGTTGTAAAGAGGCCTGTACGGGATCCAGATCCCTTTCCAGGCATCAACTAGACCATTTTCTCCAAACACCTGTGTACCTCTTCCTAGTTCCTGGTGCCCATGAATGTTCCAAAAGGCTCCTAGCCTCTCCTGAAAGGTCAGAATATCTGCCTGAACTCCTGAGATCCTCCAAACAAGAAGGTTCATTTTCCCTTCTAGAACCAAAGGATGTTCTTCTCCGTCTGGACCCTGGAGAATGGGATCAACCGTGGAAAGTCCACCGCTAACTCCATTACCCCGGGGAACCAAACCTGGGATTTCCAGAAGGGTGTTACAAGAATGATGGAGCCGGACTCCAGTCTCACTTTTCACAATAGTCTCTGAATCTTTGAGATGGGGGGAAAGGCATAACCCTTGATCCCTTCCCAAGATCGGAGAAAAGCATCTACCCCTGACGCATTCAGGTCTGGTCTCCAGCTGAAGTAACTCTGAACTTGGTGAGTTAGTCTGCTGGTGAACAGGTCTATTTGAACTGGACCCCATCAGTCTTGAATCAGGGAAAAAATCTCGGGATTTAATTTCCAATCGCTGGAATCGTGGAGATAACGAGAATTCCAGTCTGTCCTCAAATTCTGAAATCCCGGAATGAATTCCGCCCTGAGAGAAATCTTTTGATCCCAACAAAAATACCAGATCTACTTGGCTATATCTGAGAGATTCTTGGATCTCCTGCCCCCCAGGCGATTTATATAAGAGACAGCCACAAATTTGTCTAAGCGGATTAAGGTATTGGAGTTCTTTAGAAACTCTTTGAAGATCATAAGTGCATTCAGAGCTGCCAACATCTCCAGGGTGTTTATATGAAGGGATTGTTCCTCTAAGGACCACCTCCCACCGGTCTCTAAATTGTTTAGGCGAGCACCCCAACCGCGGTTGCTTACATCTGATTCTAGGGTAAAATCTGGAAGATTTCCGAAAATAGCTTTCCCATTCCAAGCTTGAAGGTTTTCCAATCACCAGTGAAGATCCTCTTGAGCGTCCTCCAAGAGGGTAACTGAGTCTTTGTCCCACAGACCTTTCCTCAAGCCTAGAGCTTTTAGTCTTTGTAAGGCTCTGTAATGAAGCGGATCGGGTGAAATAGCTTTCCGACGGATTAATTCTTTTGAAAGGATAAACGAGACATGTTTCTTTATCTTGGTAACCTTTTTCTGTGGAAGGATTAGGTTGAAAAAAATAGTATTTACCTGGATACCGAGGAATTCTAACTCCTGTGTAGGAACCATGATAGATTTCTCTATATTTATGATGAAGCCCAGGTTCTGAAGGAGGTCTACGGTCATTTGTAAATGTTCCTGGATTACCAAACTGTCTTGAGACATAATGAGGATATCGTCTAGGTAAATTATAAGACAAACCCCCCTCTCTCTGTGATAGGAGACCACTGGCCGCAGGACCTTGGTGAAACATCAAGGTGCTGAAGAAAGGCTGAAGGGGAGACACTGGAACTGATAAAGGGTCCCTTTCCAAGTTAAACGAAGGTACTTTCGATAGTCCTCGTCCATGGGTATCGTAAAATAGGCATCTTTGAGGTCCAGTTTTACTAGCCAAACCTTGGCCTGCAAAATGTCCCTCAAAAGATGGATACCCTCCATCTTGAAGTGTCTGTACATTAGAAAGTCATTAAAATATTTTAGATTTATGATGGGACGCCAACCTTTGTCCTTCTTTTTGACTAGAAAGATAGTACTTAGAAAGCCTTTCGAAATCTCTGAAAAAGGGATCTTTATAATGGCTCCCTTTTCTAACATTTGGGAAATCTCCAATTCTATCAGCTTTGAATTTTCCATGTCAAAAGTCATCTCCCTTGGAATCTTCTTCTGGAATGGTTCTTCCCAAAAATCTTTCTTGAACCCCATTACTGTTTCCAAAACCCAGGGGTCTTGAGTAATTCTTGACCAATTGTGTGCAAAATGTTTCAGTCTTCCTGCCACTTTTAAGGGGAAAGAAGACTTCTGGCTTACCTTGGTAGGTTTGATTGGTGGATCTGCCGCCGCGGGATCTTGAACCCCTCCCTCTTTGGGGGATACAAATTTGAGTTGAAGTGGTAGCCTCTATTAAAATAGTATGAGCCTCTTTCATCTTGGGGATAAAATTGGGACCTGTAGAAGCTTCGGCTGACAGACTGTCCCCTCCTGTAGACTGGGCTCTACTGAAGGCGTTAAAGGTGGAAACATACTTGCCCAGGGATTGAACAAAATTGTCTCCAAATAATAGACCCTTTGCGCCGCACATGTCCTCTCTGGCAGAAAGATCGGCGAGTTTGGGGTTCATTCTTAAAAGAACTACTTTCCTGCGCTCGGTAATGAGGCTGGCATTGGTGTTACCAACTAAGCAAATTGCTCGCTGTGACCAGCCTCCTAAAAGTGCAATATCGACCGGGGTATCGTTGGTCCTTGCCTCTTCGGTCATATCAAGAATCTTGGACAATAGCCCAAGAACTTCGAGCAGTTTTTCCTGGCATTGCTTAAGACATTTTTATATTCCTCCCAGATTTAAAGAGAAAGGTGATCAGTTTGGGATCCAAATTAGGGGTGTTGCAGATCTTGTCCTCCGAGGAGGGACGAGGGCACTCATTTCACATAAGGTTGCGTGTTTCCCTACCTAGGGGTTTCTTCACTCTCTGAGAAAGATATTTTCTGACGTGGTCCATTGGCCACCATTCGGAACTGCGAAGGTGGCAAATAGCAGTCGGATTAAACATCTCCCCACCAAGTTGGTCTTTAACAATGGAGGATGAGGTGGAAGGCTGATTCAGGTCCTCATCAAGATCCTCCAAGGTATCCTGAGGATCAAAAATGAACTCATCCATATCTAAATCCTCATAGTCTGGGGATTCACGATGGAAGTGTAAAGGATCATCATCAAAGTCATTTGTACCGTAAAGGTTACCTTGATTTGTCATGCTGCTACAGACAACTCTTCTCTCTGTCCCAAGGTATTGGGATTTCTCCTTTGTGCTGCCATGAGCACCGACATCTATTGTAGCGTGAGGGCTACCAACATCAAATGCACGGGTAAGTGCTTCATTCATATGTTTTCTTTTCTGAGGAACTTTTCCCTTTTTTTAGGGCCTGAGGTAGAGGGAGCGTTTCCATCCAAGAGAGAAAAATAAATCTCCTCGACAGCGGACACCCCCTTTCTTTTGGTTAAAGCAGCATCAACCGCTTCCCTGACGGAAGACTTAAAGTTCTTCCCCAATGAGCCTCTTCATGTTTTATTACCCAGTAGTTCATTAGGGGACTGTTGTGGGTTGTTTGTGTCAGGATTCATTTTTGTTCTCAAGATATCTGAGATGTATATCAATTATAAAAAATAAAGTGTACTTTGTAAGGAGTACTCATAGTTTGTGGAGAAATCATGCTTGAAATCAGCACACTGACTTTAAAAGGAATATCCGATTCCTCACATTAAAGAAAAAGCATCCAAAGTCAGAATTCAGTGTATTGTATGGCCACTAGGTGGCATTTGTGCTATTTTGTACTGAATTAGGGGGACGGAAAGAGGCTCAGCTCGGACAGGCACCGTTACGCGCTCGAGATAAGAGCTGTAACCTTGGTAATCTGACGCCAAGCCAGAGGGGAGGGACGTGATGCCAAGAAACACATGGGAATAATGGCATGCTCCTGTGTCTCCCAGAAGTTGCTAAGAGAAGCGGGAGTCAAAGGACACAAGCGCTGCTCCCGTCAATTTCCTTTGTTTTGATTTTTTTTTTTTTTTATTCAGCACACAATCAGAATAATTAGGATCAAAAAACAGATCTGGGTCCGCAAAACGGGCGCAAGGCTTAAAATCAGCCCGCTTGGGAAAAACAATTCAATTACGTGCCGTCGAGTGGCAGGGTGTGAACTTGTTGGCAAAAAAACACTTACCGGCTCCTTCCGACGATCGCAGCGCGATCAGAGGGAAGAAGGGATCGCAACCTATTCGCAGCCATAAATTGGACAGGGGAGGAAGGTTGCTGTAAAGAAAAGTCAATTACAGAATTAAGGCAAGGTAGGACAGTAGTCCTGAGCTTATAGGAAAGTGAGACGTCTTATTGCATAATAAAGTAGTACAAAGAATATCAAATTAAAGAACAGTTAGAGAAAGTAATGCCACGTAATGAAAAGAGTACTTAGCTGTGTCAGGAGCAGCGAACAAATGAGGAAGATGGTAGTGTGCACTGTCTGCTTCTGATGTTGTTAATGTTCTATTTATTGTGATGTATTTACATTCTTTAAAGGACTGCATGTTGGGGCAGCAAATAAAAGTATTTGCATAATGGTAGCCTCCAGTCTTGTAATGAAATGACTGAATGCATTTACATCAAATTACAAAAAGCACGCTTTCTATGTAAGGTTCTAACTTTTGCCAAATTTGGTGTCAATTTTCTACTTTATTTTTCTCTGTATCAGGGAACAAAGTTTCCTATGGGAATTAACATTGGAAATCGCACTGAGACAACTCCCATTTCATCAAATAATGCTGAAGTTATTAAAAAAATAAAAATACTGTTTCAATGAAACTCTTGCCTATATGTTCATATGCAAGCAGTGATGCTTAAAAATATACTTTCCTATTCAGTACTATATGCTAGAGAGTAATTATAAATACCGTGCAGCTGTTTTTATATGGATAACATCTGTTCTTCATTCACCATCTTAATCTCCTCTTCATCTAGTATCCATATTTATTACATCTATTGGTCAATAATTCTATAAAAAATGCAAGAGATTCCCAGTAATTAGCTTTTACTGCACATGCTGAATGATGAACACTTCCGGTGGCATGCTCTATCTTACTGCTTTAGTTCGATAAATGGAAAACATGATATGGCAAAATGTTGCTGCATCATTTATTAAAAACTTTCATGTAACTAATACATATAAAGGGCTGTTGTGAAATTTGGGCATTTTATTACATCCAATTACTTGTTTATATTTAGGTTATTGCAACATATTGGATACACAGAAATTTGAATATGGCCACAGATCTTTAAACATTTACAGAATGCTCTGTTGTTTTGTATATGTTTTCTTTGGGTTTCAAGTGAGAACAATTGAATTGTTATTTTCTAGTTATAGGTTTTTTACTACTAAATACCATGTTAACACATTTGTAGGTAGTACGGAGCAGAACATGCTGTTTAGTATTGCTCCACAAGCATTAAACTAGCATAAAGAATGTGTGTGTGCAGAATTGTTGAGGTAAAGGTCTCCCTTCGATTCTGTGTATTCAAGTTATATTTTTGAACTAGTCTTTGGTTCTAGGTTTGCCCTGTGTTTACACTATGGGCCTTTATCAGCACCTGTTTCTATTAAAACAGCCCCTAAACAGTATTGCACATTACACATGTATAATGTAACTGTCACTCTCGTATACACTGTGAGATTCAACACATTCAATAGAAAGAAAGATGACTTGTTTGAAGTGTTTTTTATATTCTGAGTGCCCTCTTGAAGTAACTGCTTTTAAGAGATCATTGTGGTATAACACACATTTTACTAATGATAAAGAAAGTTATTTTGCTTGAAAAGAGGCAATTGTTATTCCTGCACTGTATAAATAGCATTTAAATGTGTTTTCATATTGAAGAAAAAAACATGCTCTACTCTATCAGCTGGACATGTTAGCACTGCCTAGGCAAACATTTCACCTATTTAATACCAGTTTAATATCTGAATACAGGCTTCATCATATCAAATGTCATCAGTTAACCTTTCCACTCTGCCACAGTGCTCCATCACATTTTCATTTTGAAGACTTTTTGATTTGTTTTTGTTGGAAATGGCTCTTTTTGCAGGGTTACCTGTACTTTTTGCCTTTTTCCTCTTTTGTTTTTGACATTATGTTTGCTGGCTTTAGCACTTTGGGCACCTTTTCACTGCTGGCCAGTGCTAAAATCTAATGGTATTTGGTTTCTCCACGATTGGAATATTTGATTCACTGATGCGTTTCGTTTCTAGTACAGTGCAATGCATGTGCCCAGGGACTGTAAATCAAATGCTACTCATGGGCTTGCAGCAGAGGGAGGCGAGTATAGTCTGTACTTTGAAACCATCCACTGAGGGGGACCCCATAGTGTCAGGATAACTTGGGGGGGGGGGCGACTGATGCCAGCGTCTGACCAGATCTATCTGGCTGTACCATTCCACAGCAAAAGGTGCAGAAGTCCAGATGGAGGGGTGGGGGGAGAGGACAGTCACCAGTGGGAGACCCAGTGGGTCTTGAGTTTCAAGCTCAGAGACCAGAGCACCCCAGGACTGACCCTTGTTATGCCACTTCTGGCCTCGTCTCAGATATCACTCCTGAACTGGTGCCAGGCACCTGGGGCTACTGCTCCCCCACTCTGAGAAACCACAGAAGTCAGAGACCCATAGATGGCCTAGAACCTGGCTCTGGACACTAACAGCTGTCAGTAGTCTATGTGGGTTGTTATCTTTGTGGTCGAGTTTTCCCTAGGTTGGGGACAGGAGTCACACCCAGGGGGAGGTAGCAGGCCATTGTCCATGATCTATCACCCTGAGCAGGGAATCTCATCAATGTATTGATTAGTCTTCCCTGGCTTTAGGCTGGAAGAGGGTTGTGTTGGAAATTGACCCTTTTGTGGGGTTACCACAAACCTTTTGCCATCTTCCTCCTCTGTTTTTGACTTGTGGTCTGCTGGCTTTAGCACTCTGTGCATTTTTTTACTGCTGTCCAGTGCTAAAGTGCATGTGCTCTTTGTCTAAAATGTAATGCCATTTGGTTTCTCCATGATTGGCATATTTAATTTACTGATAAGTTCCTAGTGCAGTGCACTACATGTGCCCAGGGCCTGTAAATCAAATGCTGCTAGTGGGCCTCCCACATGAGTAGCACTTCAAACCTGTCCCAGGCCTGCCACCGGAAAGCCTGTGTCTGCAGGATTTAACTGCCATGTCAACCTTGTAAGTTCACCTACTTTCCAGGCCCAAACCTTTCATTTTATTACACGAAAGTAACCCTTAAGGTAGGCCCTAGGTAGCCCTATAGGCAGGGTGCTGTGTATTTAAAAGGTAGGACATTTTCATTTGAGTTTTCCATGTCCTGGTTGTGAAAAACTACTAAATTTGTTTTTCACTACAGCAAGGCCTATCTCTCCCTTATGTTAGCATGGGAGTTGCCTTGTGAAACTTTGCAAGTGTAACTTCCAATTGAGAAAATATAGAAAGAGTAAGTTTGGTGTCTCTCAACTGACAATTTAAAAAACATTTTTAGTAAAGTTCAATTCAAAAAATGTTCCTCAAGGATTTGTTTCATACTATTCGTAGAATTAATTGTCACACAAGTGAACCTGTTGCATATTGCTTATTAAATCAAATACAGGCTTATTGAAGTATAAAAAAGTATATTGTACTTTAACACATTTAGTATATTAACTCCAGCAATGTTCTTATCATATCTATTACACAAGCATTTAGTCTATTGCATATATCATAGTACGAAGCAGTAAATACATTAATTAGTGTATTCACACAGGCGCAATTCCAGAATCCCTCTGTTCTACTCGTGTCAATTCATTCCGGGGATCTAGAGAAGTGCAATCAATCCTCTTAACAAACAATAGTCATAATAATCCAAGTTTCCATCAACGGAAATATTAACAATCAAAATGTCCAATAGAACTTCAATATAAAATAGGGTATAACATATATGGCCATATGTAGGTAGCCTAATACCGGTCGGTAACGGCCGATTTTCGGTAAAAATCCCGTTACCGACCGGTATTCAGGCTTTTGGTATGTAGGGGGGACATTTCAGGATTCGGTAATTTACCGAATCGGTGAAATTACCGAATCGGTAATTTTACCGATTCGGTAAATACCGAATCCTGAAATGAGATGTAGGGGGAGTGTGTGGGTGTTGTGTGGATTCGTTATTTACCACCAACTAAAAGTTGGTGGTAAATGACGAATGGCTTAGAAAAAGCATTTTTTGGCACTTAGAAGTGTGCAATGTGGCAGACATACATGCCCTTAGGGCATGTATGTGTGCCACATGTGCACACATGCAGGAATCAGGGGTGCAACAGGGTGTCACTGTGACACCCTGCCACCCTTGATTGTGCTCCCCCCATTACCGAATCGGTATTTACCGATTCGGTAATGGTAACTGGCTTCCCATTGATTCCTATGGGCCTCCTGGCCCATAGGAATCAATGGGATGCCAGTTACCATTACCGAATCGGTAAATAACGATTCTAAATTACCGACCAATTCCGATTCGGTAATTTTTACCGACTGATTACCTACATAGCATTTACCACTTCATAAATATCGAATCGGTAAAATTCGGTATTTATGAAGTGGTAAATGTTAGGCTACCTACATAAGGCCCATAGTGTTTAGAAAGATGCACTGTCAACTTTTCGGTCTCAAGCGGCATTAAAGGTCTGCGAGACCATCTTCAGGACTCAGCGTTGAAAAGTGGATTACACCTATAAGTACTTGATATAAAAACATATCAATAAGATATAACACTAACGGTAGTCAAATCAATTTGCCCAACTAACCTGTGCATCACCTCCTTACAATGAAAGCACCACAAAAGTGATCACAGATCTACTAAGTGAAAACCACAGTGTTGTAGCGTGATCTATACCATGACCTACAAAATCCCAAGTCAAAAGTCCCGTGGAAGGTACATAATATCTAGTGTCTGACCATAAGCCCATTATCAATAGTGCTAGATCTCTATAGAAATACCTTGCTTCCACAGTAATGGCTTCACACTATCAAATCAATTGCACTGTGAAGTCAAAAGCAAAGCGCCTGTTAGGCGTGACATGCTGCACTCTAACAAATATACAAAGTCACAAAAAACAGCGCTAAGCTTTCTTACTAAAGCACGACTTTTAACACCGATTATTCCATTTAGTAAACACAAGTAAAGGCTGTAATATTGCCGCCCTCACACTCACAGTGGTCAGTTTCAATATTTCTACAGCCGTCCAGGGCATAGCACTTACTTAGACTCCGTACTGTAGCATCCGATATTTATCTCCACTATAGCTCGGCTGTGCTCTTCACAGCGAGACGTGGTAAAAGATACGCGTCTCGACACTGAAACCCCCCCATGAAATATCACGTGTGCTGACTACAGATACATGGCAGCCATCTTTACATGTATAAGCTTACAGACAATATTAATTAAATAAGGGTGCCAAGATTTAAATATGGCACTAATTGAATAAGGACTCACAAAACACAACTGAAAATAAATCGAGAAATAGAGTGGTCTATATCGACTAGGATAGTGATTGCTTTACCCGCTTGGAGATCACGTCTTAATTTAAGTCAATCTTAGCCCAGCAGTTCGACATCGACGCCTTAGAATCGATGAACAGAGCTCTTGACATTGACGCATGAATGACTTTGCCTGACTTCGAAACTGACGCATTGCCTGCGACAGCGATGCATCACCTCTGTATTTCATTGCATCGTCCCTGAGCACTGACACATCCAAGGTACTATCCGCAGGTCTGCATGACTCCTGTACTGGCCCATGCTCTGTTGCAGTTGTACTGAACATTTGGATTTGCCCCGTGCGGATGTGACCATATAGCCTCAGTTGAAGCTATTGACTTCTAAGCACTGCACTTTGATTTAATCTTGCACAATTCATATCTTGACTTGTGCATGTTGGATGTTTGTTGTTTTGGTCTTGTGTTACTCAGAATTTTTTTCTAAAGTAGTGTTTTTACTGTGTTACTGTATGTGTGTGCGCACAAATACTTTACACATTGCCTCTTTAGTTTAGCCTGACTGCTCTGTGCCAAGCTACCAGAGGGTGAGCACAGGTAAACTTTTAGTGTGTACTATACTTACTCTGACTAAGACTGTGGTTCCTGTTTGGACAGGGTGCATACCTCTTCCAACCAGAAACCCAATTTATAACAGTTTTGATCAGGAAATTATTGTGTTGTAATCGAGTCAGTTATGCAGAAGCGGGTGGATTAAATGGACAGTGTAGTGAAATCATAGTTATGTGAAAAAAGCCACAGCCACATATTCATTTGATCCCTGTGGACTTGGTTATGATACATTTCCTGCATTGTAAATGCTACCTAACTTGCCGAGGTACTGTATATACCAGGGTTGTTTACAAAGGTGGGGAGCAAACCTAAGGGAAGTAACAATGCTTGATGAAATATGCCTGATTGCGAAGTGTTTGTTGCTGCTAAACCGTTAAATCCAGTATAATATCCAGATGACTCCAGTCTGCATGGTCGGACCATTCACCTGAAATCTTCCTTCCAATTAATCTGGAGATATGGACTTGAACAAATGTTAGTGTTACAAACTTTCGGAAGACAATTGAAATGATAGTGGACTTAATCTGGACTAGTATTCCACTCCAGGCAAAATATCAGACTGGACTACTCCCCATCAATTTAGGGGAAAAGCAGTTTTTGTGCATCCATGTGTTATTTGGCACCTATGGGCCCTGCTTTACCCCAATAAATAGCAAAGCTGGACTTGGACAAGAATCAGTTTGCCAAGTTTGCGAGGTAAAGCAGTTCTTGCACAATTTTGTCCTCTTTATGGCTAACTAGCTCTATTGGGTCTACCTCATTAGCATACCTCTGTTATACAGTTGCAATTCTCATTATTTGTATAGATGTTCAATGTACTCTGGGCTTCAGTAGCATACACTAATGATCACAATGAACTCTTCTACACTCATCCAAATATTCCAGGCATTCATGTTTTATTTTGGGCAAATTGAAATTAATGAGCATTGATGCCACAATGTATAGCTTTTAGAGTCCCAGAAAAGGGTTTCTTTAGTTAGTACAATAGAAGCTAACCCACCTGGAGTGTTTTGGTTCTTGGATTCTTGGGTTGAAGTTACATAGCGTGTACGGTTGTAAATGGCTACACTTACTAAAAGGGGCATGAGAAAATCTATAAATAATACAAATTTAAGACGTGGTCAGATACATGTTGCTTTCCGTACTGTATTTCTCATCAAATCAACATATAATGAAAATAAATTGAAATTTATTTGCATTGCTTGAAGTTGTACATTTGTATAAATTCTCACAATTATGAATGGC
This sequence comes from Triturus cristatus, assembly GCF_964204655.1. Taxonomy (NCBI): domain Eukaryota; kingdom Metazoa; phylum Chordata; class Amphibia; order Caudata; family Salamandridae; genus Triturus; species Triturus cristatus. The sequence goes on along the minus strand of NC_140587.1, from coordinate 388,384,184 downwards.
TTTTGCTTAAATAATCTGCCTTCCATATATGCATTATATAGAGTCCTCAGATGAGAGAGGTCAAATATTTTTTCAGATTGCATAATTACTAGCTTTCATATTTTCCATCAGCATCTTTTATTGACCGCAATCATATACCATGAAGAAATTACTATTAGATTTCTAAAAAACATTTGAGTGTATTGATAGGTCACTTGCCTACCCTCCAGTGTATTGATGCCCACACTTTTTAAGTCGAGCATTCGAGACCTCTTGTATATACTTCAGTATATATTTATATGTGTATGTACTTTGTGGGCACTGGAGATCAGCCCTAGAACTTGTCTGCTTCCGCTTAGGGACTTTTTTCTGTTAAACGGCCTCTATTTAACTGTCTTGATAGAAAACGACCAGTAGAGGTCAGTAATATGCTAGAATTGCTTTCTGCTGAGGAACTTTCTTATTTTTTCTTTTTCTGGCCTCTGCCTCTATTGAACTTTCTTGATAGAAAATGACCAGCAGAGGTCAGTAAAATACCAGAATGACTTTGACATTCTCTAGATTCCAGTCCACAGAAATTGTCTTCCACAAGCACCCATAGGCAATATTATTTTTTCAAATCTTCTATTTTCAGTGATATGAGCACCGTAGGCCCTTATTTTATATTACAAACATAGCTTTGGACTATACTATTTCATGCAGAAAAATGATATTTCTCTCCATGTGTTCCCATATCTGGCGTGCCACGCTGTTTGGTGCTTACTTTACCCTCCATGTTAAAGAACAGTAGATGTTTCATCACCCAGGCTAATGTGCTGCATAGCTAAATACATATAAAGTCCCAAAGGTGAGACCGATTGCATTGCAAATGTTTGTTTCTTTTCCTTCCCATCCCTCAAGTTCCATTTCCACTGTTCTCTCATATATTAAAGGGTATCAAATACAGCATACCTAATGTAGTTCCTTAAAGACTAAAGTGATATACTTTCAAGCATCCATTGCTTTATCAATCTGACCTCCTTGATTTCCATCCCTTTGACTCACATTCATTGTTTCAGCTAGATGTTGCAGAATCTTACTTCGGTATGAGATTGGCATTAGTCATCACATCCACTGCTACCTCGAGTTGTCAATTGCTAAACGTTTTAAAGATTTTCACGCACCTTGCTTTTCTTTGGCCAGATCTCTAACCTGGAATTTGCTTGACAACTAAAACAGCCTCTTTTCTAGTCTTCCACTGTATCTCCTTTACCCCTTGATTCATTACCTTTGCCACCCATTCACACACTAATCTCTCCAAATACACTCCTTTTCCCAACTCCCAACAGGTTAGCTGGACATTCGCTAAACCCATTTTATCTCCTTATTCCCTTCTACAAGGCAGTATATGGCCTCTCAGCCCTTATTTGTCCTAGAATATCTCCTGCTGCATCCCGTTATCATCTCTGGGCTCTCCAAACAATCACATTTCTGTCCCCAAGCTACCAAGTACACCAGCTAAATCTAAAGCCTATAAATTATGGGTACCCTTCTACTGCAACAAGTTTTCCAATTAATTATTACCTGAACCACCCCCCCGCCCTCCAATATTCAAGTCCACCCTCCAGTCCTTCCTCTTGAGTCCAGAAAAACTGTTGGCTGACTTACTACAACAGTCGCTACCCCTGTTGACATTTACCCATGGCTTTTGTTATATTATGTGTATTTGTACCCTCTCACATGCAAGGGTATCATGGCACTGAGAAGGTGTGTGTGCCCAGTCCTGCCTATGGTAGGAAAGTTTATTGAAAAGTCAGGTATTCAGTATCTTGCAGAATTCAAGAAGTGAGGTGGAGGCTGTGATGTGGTGTGGAAGGTCGGTCCAAGCTTTAGGAGCAATGTGAGAGAATGCCCATCCTCCTGATCTGCTTCTGTGCATGAGTGGGAAGTGTGCGAGGAGGAGTCTTGCATAGTGGAGGTGTCTGCATGGTTGATGAAAGGAGATGCTACTGTTCAGGCAGTATGATCTACTCATCTTTTGGTCTAAACGTGACACTTGGTCATGCACAATTTTCTATAATTCCACAATTTTAGGAATGATTGAAGTTGCTCTACTACAACTTCCCCAAAAGACTTCGTGGCCAATTGAGCCCTACAAACTGGCCACTAATGTTTCAGGACTGTTGGGCTCCATTTTTGTTTAATATAACAGAGCTATAGTGGGTATGTTTAGATTTCTGGTCAAACACCTTGTGATCAGTGAGAACCTGACAAATGCCACCATCACTGGAGTTAGGTGATCGGAAACTCAATGGGTACTCTTGTTGGTGATATTGACCTCATCAAGAGAGCTATGTCCACTCATCGAAACATTTTAAAAACAATGGGTCTGTCTTCTTCCTGCTTCAGAAGAACATTATAATCTGTTTCTGAACATGTGTAAGAAATTGGGTTAGTAGTGAAGGGGGGTGAAACCCTGCTCAAGCAGGAACCACAATCCTTATTAGGGTGAGGCAAAAACGGGTCACCACTGATAACAATTATTATTTTCAGAAACTGCAAGTTATGTACAGTGATGGTGTAAGGTGTTGTTTTCATAATGTGTGCAACCTATGAGTGTTTACTTTATTGCACTACCGAAGCTGTTATGACCATAGCCTAGTGGCAAAATGATTTATGGTTTATGTGATTGTGGTCTATGTGTTTTCTATACAATATATGAGATATTTTTATATCACCTTGTGTGGAGTCTCTTTTTTGGTGTGTGTAATGTGCCACTGGTGTGTGTGGGCTGCACAAACGATTTACACATTGCTCTGGGATAAGCCTGACTGCTCTGTCACTCTACCAAGGGGGTGAGCAGGAGTTATCTTGGGTGTGTAACTCCCTCAACCTGACTAGAGTGGTGGGTTCTGCCTAGCTTAGGTGCATACCCTAGCCAAGCAAAGACCCCATTTCTAACAATTCCACTAAGGAAAGAGGTGGCAGATGCTCCTGGAAGTCCAGTCAGTGCGCTAGCAGGGGCTTCCCGAATTCTACAGTACTCAACATTGATTTGCATTCATCTATGTTGTAAAGAAGGTTGCCATGGATAGCACCTAACTCAGATCGTCCCCATATAGATAATAGCAAGAAGTCCTCTAGTGTGGTCCTTAAATAGGAATCCATTAAAAATTCACTTTTTCAGTAAACAATTCTGACACCCATGTTTTCTACTTTAGTAGTAATTCCAGTGCAGACAGCCTGCATGTTATATTCCCCTAGTACATTTGATCCTGTCTTCAGTATTACAGGACAACAAAAGTGTTTAAGAGCACTGCAATAATTCTGGCAATGATATTCCATGACCCAGTAAGGAAAATGCCATTTGAAAGCGTTTAATAGCAATACCAGCAACGCCCTAATAAATGCAGTTCTTAAACCATTAGAATATTTGATGTAGCAGCATTTCTCAGAACTGTGGTGTTTATAATTACATGCAAAATGGGTCGGTGGATTAGATCCAAAGATACATAAATATTGATTGCATAACTAACGACCTTCGGGCCCATCTCATTTCCCATTTCGCTGACATTTGTAACATCGACAGGCTGATAATTCTTCAGTTCCGTCTTTACTTTCACAGCATAATTACTCTCCTGTGATTAGATCGGAGACTTTTGAATTCTGTTTCCTAGTTGGCTGGTGACAACAGGTCCCGCCTTTGCAGGCGCAGAATCAGGAAATGGAGGAGGGGCCTCCGAACCCCCATTGGAATTTTATTGGAAAAGAAAACCTTGCATCAGGATTAGAATTTGAATGATACACTTTTGAGTTGGCGGAAAAGATGAAAACCTATGAGTGAGCCCAGTGTTCGCTCTTCTGTTTATGGCTAGAAACAGGGGCGTAACACAGGCCCCCGCAGCCACCACGGTGCGGGGGGCCCCCTTGGCACTACACTCTGGCCAGAGAGCTTCTGATCGAGCCTGGAGGGGGCCGCTCTTCTACCGTGCAGGGAGGCCCCCTCAATTTTCGTTAAGCCAGTGGCTAGAAATTCATATATATTGGGACAGACCCACGCAAAAGGCACTTATTGCTGCACATTTGCGGAGGCCTAACCAAATGTGGGTTTGGAAACTCTTAAATATGTGTACGTGCTTTGCTCATGCTAATAGAACAAATGTTGGATGACGGAGCTGGCAAGGTTTATTAGTAAGATAAATGCTTACCTGAGACATCTTCAGGTCACAAGATCGAGTCCCAGCAAAGCGACCCACCCTTACGACAATATGAAATGACTATTATTAAGCCGGGCAGTAGTAATAGCTGGTACCCATAGAATGTGAATATGGCGATGCTGATGAGGTTTAAAATGTTCTCTTAAAAAAACACACACACATACACAAGCCGTGCAACTGAGTACTCGTCGGGGTGTGGTGGGAGTGCGGAGTTTGCGGGAGGAATGTTTTCAGGGTCCTTGCTTTAGATTTGTTTGTCTGTTTGTTTGTTTTTGCTTTAAATGCAAAATTTGCTTCCTGTTTCCTGGTTCTATTTTTCTGAAATGCAATAAAACAGATTCAAGCCATAAAAACAAGCTGTTATTACATGGGGATATGCTAACGATATCGGAAAAAATCAAATACTGCCACACAGTTGTCATAGTTTCCATGCTACATGGGATGTACGTTTTTGCCTTCTATCGTTAGTAGTTTCTCTTTTTCATTTATCATGAAATCAGTCATGTAGGAGAGTAGGATCTGCTTCACATGTTTACCCCCACTTTTTGCTGGTGTTTCACTGTTTTTCGACTTTAGTCTGGCTGGGACCCTGCTATTCAGGGCCCCAGCCTAGCTGCTTCCTCTCTAAATTGATTGCATGTACTTTAGGTACAGTTCAGATTGGATCTGGAGTGCCCTTATAAGTCCCTAGTATATGGTATACTATGTACCCAGGGCATAGGTACCCCAGAGGCCTACCAGGGGCTGGAGCATGTATTTTGCCACCCCTGGAAAGCCACACAAAATGACACCACAGGTCTGCTACTGTAACCTGAGTAAGGTGGTGCCTGCACCCCTTACTGAGATATAGGTTCACTATATCTCATCATATACTGCACATACAAACCTATCACTCACCCCTATGGCAGGCCTTATCAATCCTGAAGGCAGGGTGCTTGGTTATATGTGAGGGAGTGCCCAGGCATGAGCTGAGCCCCTCTGCAGCCTTCGGAATCTCTACTCCGGGGTTGTCAGTAGTGCAGCCTGACCATATACTCTTAAGTGCATTATAACCAAACGGTAAATGCTAACTTTGGACTGGCTGCACAGAAACATGTTGTGTTTGGTGCCAAACACCTTGCAAGCATACCCCCACACCAGTAACTGGTGTGGGAGTATGATCCCACCCTTCTAGAGGGAGAGACATGGCAGCACTGGTATACCCGGTAGAAACTTAATAGAGCCCTGGCATCACAAAATGGATGCTGCAGCCACAGACACAAGTCTGGCCTCCTACTGCTGACCGAAACTCCAGCAGGGGAGGCCTGGACAATAGGTTTCCTGTCACAGGGAGCAGACAGGATTATGTGTATTGAGGCTGGGTGGGAGCACTCTCTGAGTCCTTTGAAGTCCTGCACTGGGGGCACATTTGGTGTCCCTGTGCATAGTCCAGCTCAGACCAGTTCAGGGGCTTCCAGCCCCTGCTCTGGCACGAAACTGGACAAAGGAAATGGGTGTAGCCACCCCTCTTTCCAAACCCTCCCATAGGTGGGTCCCTAGAGCTAGTCCAACCCCTTCCTTAGGTATAAGTAAGGAACCTCTGTACCCAGAACTTTAGATTACCCTGGATGAAACTCTGAAGCTGAATCCTGGACCTTCGACGCTCTGCTCAAGACCAGAGGACTGAAGAAATCTCCCTTGGGGTCAAGGAGTGACTCCCCTCCTTGGTAGGCACCAACGAAGCAATTTGCCGGTCTGCATTTCTGAAGTTCTCGCCGGACTCTGAAGTATTTGCAGCCCAGGAAGAGAATTTTCCCGACATCTCAGAGGCCGATCCGAGTCCCCAGCAAAGCTGAAACCCGCAGCCCTCGTGAGTAGCGTGGAACCAGAACTCCTGGTCACCCTGCATTTCTACAAGTGCATTGACTTCTCGACGTCTCTTGAAGTCGTGCTTGGACTGACTTGTAGCCCCCACCTCAAGCACTGAATCCTCTGAAGATTGTCAGCCTGGTCATTCCGAATGACCCGTGGGCCGCCATTTTGTGTTTCATCTCGAGGTCCCTTCGCGGTCCCTGGTCCATTGACTGGTGGGTCCCTGAGGGGGTAACTTTGAATTTCCTTGGGCTTCCCTGGTTGCTCCAGACATGCCCCGACTCCCTACCAAGTGGTGAGTCCCTCAGACCTTGCTGGTCTGCACCAAAACATCTTTCTTGTTTCTGCGTGGGTTGCTGTTGCCAAGGCTTGTTGTGTCCGATTCGGGCACCGACAGTGCAGCACTCGATATCCTTTGCGGGACAGCTCGAATCCAGCTCCTGGTCATCCTCGACACCTCCTGGTCCTCGTGGCTGAAGAGTCAAGCTTCACCTCTTTCACCTGAAATCACCCGACATTGGTGGGCATCTGTCCATCGCCTTCCTGGTCACTGGCTAGTGACCCCGAATCTGTCCCCTCTGCTTTCAGTTTCTTCTCATCTTCGATCCAGGCTTGGATCTCTTCGGACACTTCGCATCTTCACGGCAGCAGCACTTCTTCACCAGCTCCCATTGAAATCGACGACGCGACCTGACACCAAAAGACACCTATGCACCCGGCTTCCCTGGGTGAGGTAACACGAGTACTCCGTTGCTCCCATGGGTGTTAGCCCTAGAACTTCCTAAGTCCAAAAGGGTTTGGTCCTGACTCATTTCGAGGTGTCCCTAATCTTTAAAAATCTAACCCCGACTTTCCCCATAGAAGCTAACGGGAGCTCGCGGCTGTGTTCACTAAGCAATAAATACATACATACTGCAAACGGCCCCCGTGGGTCCCCTGTGTCACTACCTTGGGTGGTTCCTTTGGGTCCCAGCGATTCTACAGGCTCTAGGCCATGTGTCTAGTTAAGTTGTGGTTCTTATACCACTATTTTAGTATATGGTTTAGCTTGCCCCTAGGGCCTGACGTTTATTTGTGCTATTTTACTGTGATTATTGAAGTGTAACTTATGTGTTTTGACCTCTAGTCTCATAAAGAGACTAGGAGGGTGTGTTTAGTAATAAATACATATATTTTATATATATATACCTCGTGTGGACATCTTTCATTTAGGAACTCAAGAGCTTATAGAATGGTAAAACAAGCTGCTTTACATTCCTTCAAGACTTAGCCTGAAGGCTGCTCTCCATAGCTACCACTAGGATAGCTTTCAATAAAGGTTGTCTTACACTTATAACCAATAAGGGGTTGTTTGGACTGATACAAGGTGCCCACTATAACTAGTGGACAGCATATACCAGGCCAACTTCTCACAAGTCACTGCGCCTAATTGTAGTTAAAATGATTTGATTCCGTGGTTTAACAAAATCATGTAATGTTTGTTCGAGGTGTGTGTGTGTGTGTATGTGTGTGTGTGTGTGCGTGCGTGTGTGTGTTTGTGTGTATTTTGGGTGGTTGCCTGCATAACAATCTCATTGCTCTGCAAGCTAAAAAGAACAATAAATACAACCTCATAATCAATTCACCACTACCTTCCAAATGAAAAGCTTTTTAATATGATTCTTTTTTTCTGGGTGATCATTTAAAATTCAACATTTGGGCAGGGTAAGAATTTGGCACACAAACAAAGCCAGGAAAAAATAATAGAGGGCATGTTGTGCAGGAATTTGCTTATTTAAAGAAATCTCCTGGTGAAGAAACCCTTGATAGGGAGACTGTATGGACAATTTAAAATCGAATAGATCAGTTTGCAATAGTGTTCATCAGCCAGAGATATTGAACTGAAAAACTGAAGACATATGTCCCAATGATAGTTTTTTTGTCCTTTGCAATAAGTCCTTTTTGAAAAGATAAATTATGCAATTTTGTTGTGGAACATTCATTACCGCTTCTTCTAGGGCTTCTAGTTGTGAAGTAACTACGGTGGTGTCCTGCATCACGTAACTTTAGTTGGCCTGCAAATAAATGCTCGACCATTTATTTAACTTTTTTGTAGCGATCCTTACACAATCCCTGAATCATCCTGACCCCCTACCGTCACCATGCTAGCATCAATCATTGGGATTACCAGTGTGCTTTTGTATTCCCGGGACATGAAGGATGCCATAGCTACTATGTGGGGAAAATTCTGGGGACTCCTCAGAGCCATGGGGTCTCTACCAGGTGATGGTTCCACAGAACAAAACAGGGACATCAGCGTCATCAGCATGTTGATACTTGTACAACAGGGCAATGTGAGGAGGTGGAGTAGTTTAAGCCAGGACGCTGACGGTGCCCTGGCCTGCCCAGTATAAATAGAAGCGTTTCTGTTCAATTCTGAAAAAAGTGTGATAGTCACATATGTACATATTGTATATTTCTTCCTATAACTTGCAAAGTATTCCAACTTTCCAAGGAATCACAAAAAATCCCCGGGACCGTGCATGGAAATATATACATGCTGATGATTTCATTGCACACTCATTATCTCTACTCATTCTGACTGGCTCTTCACAGGGCTGATATCCTAGAGGAGGAATGATGCTGGAATGTGCAATGGCATTAAACATGTTCTTCTCTTTACTCCATATGATTTGTTCCTGCATTGAATCCCCTTCTCCTGTCCCCACTTGAAAGTCTGGGTTGTTTGGGATATTTTACAACCGGTTTTAAATTATATATCTATAATAGGGGTGGAATAAGGCTGTAAATGTGTGTGAACATCCACAAAATTCTGACTTTCTGAGTGTAGATAGTCTGGCAAAGGCCGTCACTGCATCCCATTGTTTGTGAACACCACTAAACATATTACAGCAGACAATATCCCTTACTGGCTGAATGCCTACCGATCTGCTGGAAAGCTGAATCCATGAATCGGTGGAATTATGCTTACAGATTTTAATTTGTGTACCTAATTTGGATTTAGGGATGCAAAAGGATTCAAGAATGGGTCTATAACTACGTGAAAGTTCTAGCAAACAGTCTGCAAGTGTAGAGGTCACAGAAATGTGTGGAGAAAAATAAAATTTAGCTGGATTCACAGATCCCTAAAAAGTTCAGATGCAGACATGCATATTGTTGTAACTTCCTCCCTTGGTATGTTCCACCCACCCCTCCCCTTTTCCCCACATTGGTACAGCCGTGGAATGTTGGTGTGAAGTCTACCTTAGAATGTTGGTGAGAGACTTGTGGATTCTATGCTGTAACTGACAAGCTGAAGATGCGTCTATGGTTTTAACTAATAAAGAAGTAAACCATTCAACTACCTGCGTGAACCATTACTACATTTTGGCGACGAGTTACAAGGGATGCTGTGACAGGGACGGCGGCGCATTTTCTCCTGTAGCCAATAAGCTTGCAGTTGGTGATGGTGAAGACACTACGGCATCTGAAGTAAGAGGACTGGTCTAGACATCGGTGAAGAGCGGATTATCTGGCCAGCAGCTTTGAGGCAGTTCAAGTCAGAAAAAAGCATACTTTAAGGGTGCCTAAGTGGTTCGGTACATAAAGAACTGAAGATTGCTCACCAGGAAAGGAGAGTGACCAGACCCTTATGATAAGCATATGAAGGGGACTTTCAGCTGGTACAACGGTGAGCCTATGGTGGACAATACTAAACGTAATGACGGTGGTACCCGTGTGAGCGCAAGGCTTGGCGCTAAGTGGACTCCTGTCACACCTTTTCTGTGAAGTAAAGTCACCCTGTAGCAGATCTGAGGGAGAGCGTGTGTACGCGACAGTAGATTGCAAGTATTTGAGACGGCCGACGACAGGGTCCACTATTCAAACAACGCACATATTATCACATCCCAGGCATATTAAGAGGAGGTGCATCGGGACTCAGCTGTTGGTAAAAGTTAAGGTTAGTGCTTCCGGAGAGGAAGAGTGGCTCTTACCTCGTCAGGAACGGCGTGCACATCTTTACCTGCGTGAAGCGGCTGTGATCCTTGGTGAGGCGTTTCCTGGCAGCTGTGGAGTCGTCGTCGGCGGCTGTTCCTCGTGTGGAGTTTCCTGTCAGAAGCGCACATCTTTACCAGCGTGAGGCGGCTGCGATCCTTGGCGAGGCGTTTCCTGGCAGCGGTGGAGTCGTCGGCGGCTGTTCCCCGTGTGGGTGTTTTCTGTCAGCAGCGCACTTCCTTCCAAGAAGGAGGCGGCTACGAACATTTGTGAGGCGTTTCCTGGCAGCGGAGGAGGCGTCGTTCTTCGCGTAGCAGGCCAACCAGGAGAAGGAGGATGTGGTGATTCATCGGTGGGGAACACAGTCAAAGAAACAGGACTGTCAATTCCCTGAGGTTGAATGTCTCTTATTTTTTTTCTTCTCAGCTAGGGAAGAGTTGAGTAAGACTTCCGCCGATGTAAGCTAACAGTTCATTCTTGTGATTTTATATAGCATAACTGAAGGAGTATAGTTTACATAATTTTTTTAAAATTATTACATTAGCGAGGCGCTCTTTCTGAGTATATTTAAGGATAAAGTGATGACAGTTCAATAAGAATGTATTGGGAGAGTTAAGTGTCACCTGGTGTTTAATACTACAGGCTTGCTTATAAGTCAGAGGTATTTTATTTCATAGGCCTTCATTGTGCATTCTGGGAGGCATGGCGGGAGCAGGAATGAGTCAGCCTCCTCCATTTTTGAATGAACTAGGTGAACCAGAAATCCCTTGGAAGAGATGGGAGGGAATTTTTAAATCATATTTGATTGCAATAGGAGGAGGAAACTTTTCAAACATACGTAAGCAGCATATTTTATTGCACAACTTGGGCATACAAGGGAGAAAAGTGTATGAGGATGTGACAGGGAGGTCGGCTGAGGATGATCCCTTGGAGGAAGAGGAAGGTGTGGATGTATATGAGTATACCTTGAGGAAGTTGGAGGCACACTTCAAAGTAAAAATAAATGTGGTCCTGGAGAGACACAAGTTTTTTAAGCGTAATCAAAAGAGAGAGGAGAAAGTGTCCTCATATGTGGCTGTGTTGAGGGGGATGGCGGCCACGTGTGAGTTTGGTGCACTCACTGACTCCCTTATAAGGGACCAATTGGTGAGATGCACAAATGACGAAAAAGTGCAAGAAGAGCTTCTCACTAGGAATCCAGATTTATAGGAGGCCATTAACATAGCCAAGGGTTTAGAACACACTGCACAGTGTATGAGAGAGATGAAAATTGGTGGTGCAGTAAAAGACAAGGTGGAATGCAAGGAGGGAACCAACAGTGAGGCGGTGTGTATAGTGAATGAGAAAAAAAAGGATGAGTCAAACAAGAAAACGAGTACTTTACAATGTTATAGATGTGGCAGTCACAACCATTTGGCGAATAATTGGAAGTGTCCCGCAAGAAGCATTGTTTGTAGAAAATGCAATAAGAAGGGGCATTATTCGAAAGTTTGTAATGTTTTTCTGCCTAAAGTACACATGATTGAGCAGCATGAGGAAGGAGAGGTCAGTGATAGGAACTTCATTTTTCAAATAGATGAGGAGGACACGGAAAAAAGCACAGGGTATCCCAAGTATGAGATCAAGTTAGATGACGAATGTTTTGAAGTTTATGCGGATTCCTGTTCGCCTTTCACACTGGTGGATAGGAAAGTATTTGAGGAGAAATTTGCAAAACATAACATCATGATAGAGAAAGCTGACATTGCTCCGTTGGGGTACAACAAAGTGCCCATACCCTTAGAAGGCATGGTAAGAATGAGGATTTCTTTCAAAGACAGACACACGGTGGGGAAGGTGTATATTTCAAAAGAGGGGTCATGCTTGCTGGGATGGAAGCATCAGAAGGAGCTTGGCATAAAGCTTGATCCCAATAACAGTGAACAGGTCCTACTCATGGAAACCCCAGGGGCTGGAGCCACGCTAATTGAGGGTTACCCGGAGGTATTCAATGAGGAATTAGGATTACTTAAGAATTACATGCACAAAATTATACTAAAAGAGGGGGCAAAGCCAGTCATTCACAGAACAAGGTCAGTACCCTTATTGATGAGGGAACCATTAAAGTTGGAGCTAGAGAAGCTAGTGAGGCAAGGGGTGATACAAGAAATCGAGAGCTCAGCGTGGTTGGCACCCATCGTGATCACGACTAAGGATGGGGGAAAGAGCATTAGGCTCTGTGTTGATTTGAGAGCGCTCAATGGAAACATTGAGGTAGACAGACACCCTTTGCCAAGAATTATTGAGATGTTGAGTACCTTGCAAGGTGCAAAGGTGTTTAGTGTCCTTGACCTATCGTCAGCATACTATCAGGTGAAATTACACCCTGAGTCACAACCGCTGACGGCATTCACTACCCCTTTCGGCAACTACAAGTTCTTAAGAATGCCTTTTGGACTAGCCTCGGCAGCCTCAGCCTTCCAGAGAGCCATGCAGCATGTTCTCAAAGATTGCAAAAAAACAATGTGTTTCCAAGATGACATACTAATTTATGGCATGAGCGAAGAGGAACATAAGGTCAATGCAGAGAGGGTGTTGGAAAGGTTGAAAGAAGTAGGGTTTACCACTAAAGAGAGTAAGTGCAAGGTAGGGGTAACCTCTGTAGAGTATTTGGGGCACATAATCTCGGAAGAGGGAATCAAACCTAAACATAGCCTAGTAGAGGCGGTGATGAAAGCACCCACACCTACTAGCAAGGAAGAAGTGCTGTCATTCCTAGGCCTGGCGGAGTACATGGCAAAGTTCATAAGGAATTTTGCTATGATGGCTCAACCCCTAAGGGAAATGCTAAAGAAAAAATGTGATTTCACTTGGGGAAAAGAACAGGAAGAGGCAACAGAACATATAAAAGAAGCAATTTCCAAGGCACCATACATAGGCAATTTTGATGTCAATAAAGATACCATAATCACCACGGATGCCAGTAGCAAAGGGATTGGGGCAATGTTATCACAGAGTACGAAGGATGGTACAAATGTGGTTGCGTTTGCTTCAAGAACTCTGTCAGCAGCCGAAACTAATTACTCCACAATAGAGAAAGAGGCTTTGGCTGTGTACTGGGCGATCCGACACTTCAATTTCTACGTGTGGGGCATGCCGTTCTCTGTGCACACGGACCACAAACCCTTAGTGGGGTTATTTGGAAAAAAAGAATTGGAAAATCTTACTCCCCGTATTGCCAAATGGATACTGGGCTTACAAAGCTTCAATTTTAAAGTGGGTTATCTTCCTGGTCACCAAAACAAGGTGGCAGATTTCCTGTCTAGATCACCATTAGAGGATGGTGCGGAATCAGAGACTGGAAAAAAAAAAGTGTTGGAGATCAAGATACCTGCAGTGACTAAAGAAGTATGGGATGTGCATTCAGAACAGGATACCAATCTGGTGGAAGTGAGAAGGAGGATTACTGATGGGTGGCCCAATAGGTGCAAGGATTTGGCAGAAGACATCCAGCCGTACTGGAACGTACGCAATGACTTGTCTATAGAAGGGAAATTCGTTCTCAAGTCAGGGAAGATAGTACCCCCGGAGGGATTGAGACCAAAGATAATTGATCTCACCCATGAGGGGCACATGGGCAGGAGTATGTGTAAAGCACGCTTAAGAGCCGTTTACTGGTTCCCAGGGATGGATCAACTCATGGAGGACAAAGTGAAGGATTGCTATTCTTGCAGTGTCAGTGACAAATCCAGAAGCATAAGACACACACCGCTTATACCGGTGGAAGTCCCCATGGTCCCATGGGACAAACTAGGATTGGACATTACAGGGCCCATCAGGTCCGTTGGACCTCAGGACAGGTACCTATTAGTCTTAATTGACTATTACTCAAATTGGATAACGTGCACGTTTGTGAACTCAATAAATACCAAGTCACTTATAGAGTTCATGAGCGAAATATTTTCGAGGGAAGGCATTCCTTCCACCTTGGTTACTGACAATGGGGTGCAGTTTGCGTCGGAGGAAATGAGGGAGTTCCTCAAAGACATGTCCATATCACATGTACGTACACCCCTATATTGTCCTAGAGCCAATGGGAAGGTGGAAAGGGCAAATAGGATGATGAAGGAGTGCATACAACTGGCTAAAAAGTCAGGGTTAGCTGTTGAGCCAGCTATTAGGGATATGCTATGGGCATATCACACAACACCCAGTCTGTCAACGGGACAGTCACCTTTTGAACTATTGAGGGGAAGGAAGGCAGGCACAAAGTTGTCCCCAAACTGGTTGGGTCCGAAGGAGAGGGTATTGGTCAACTTGAGGGAATTCAAAGCCAGGACTGATACTCGGCAGAGGAAGTACCAGGAATGGTATAATAGGAGGTGGGGGACACAGGAGAAATCCCTCAGTCCAGGGCAAAGTGTGTACATCAGGAAACCCGAGATACAGGGTGGAAGGGGAGTCAAATACTACCCCCCGGGTAGAATAAAGGAGGTCAAAAGGAACGTGGTTATCATGGAGGATGGTAAGAAATGGAGTATGGACAGGGTGGCATTGAACGACAATGGGGGTGTCCACAAAGAGGATGACAGAGGTCAAGGACAAGGTGCTGGGGTGGTGAAGACTCAAATCAGGAGAGGGTATCGCCAAAGGTACACTCCATGCTGGCACAAGGATTTTAGTATGAGAGACCAAAGTCAAGCAGGATGTTCTTATACTTAGGCACTCCACTCTTAGAGTACCCTGTTAGGGGTTCAGTTTTCGCCTACCCCTGTAGGCATTATCCCTTCCTTGTTTTTCCATTGATGGTCTGTTAGGGAAGGAAGATGTGTTGTAACTTCCTCCCTTGGTATGTTCCACCCACCCCTCCCCTTTTCCCCACATTGGTACAGCCGTGGAATGTTGGTGTGAAGTCTACCTTAGAATGTTGGTGAGAGACTTGTGGATTCTATGCTGTAACTGACAAGCTGAAGATGCGTCTATGGTTTTAACTAATAAAGAAGTAAACCATTCAACTACCTGCGTGAACCATTACTACACATATACTTTAGGTCTCGCTGGCGTTGCAGCGCGAAGCGCTGCCGCCAACGAGAACTATTGTTGCCGTGATGCCTCTCAAGGGAGACAGACCGGGGCACGCGCAGCGATCAGGGTCTGTGGACGCGCTTCTGAGATGCGCCTGCGCAGACGCACACACACACCCCGCCGCTACCGATCCCCCTCACCGCATCCGCGGCTGCCTAACGCGCGCGCACAAACCTCGCCGCCGCCGCCGCCCCCCCTGTACAACAAGCATTCGCAAAGCCAATAGGTCTCGCCTTTGTTTTAGGACTGGTGCCATGATCAGCAGATGTTAATTTACCTCCCGTTTTGAAATTGAATTTAAGAAATTACATCTTTTTGGAAAGAAGTTTTAGATCAGATGTACTGATTATTACTATGCGATTTAAAGATTATGCTCGTATTCTCAATTGTACGCCATGAGTCTACCCGCATAGATACCGGTCTCTTGTATGTCATGATTTTAGGATTCGATCAATTTAGAACTTTCTTTTGACATTTTCCGATACTTATATTATGTGTGATATTTTATACTTTTTATTGCAATCCTTTATTAAAACAATAAACGTTACCTCCCGGTCTCATGCTTTACAATGTAGATCAGTTCATGGAGATATTCTTGTTCTGGGTCACATTTTTGTGAATGCACTTCCCTGTGTTATCACACGTGCAGAACAGAAATCCTTGTTTTCAAAGTAACACCACGAGAAGACTCGGTTACCAGCAGAACAGAAATCCTCGTTTTCAAAGTAACACTACGAGAAGACTCGGTTACCAGATCACCAAAGTGCGTCAGACTCCATCACTTGGGTATATCGCCTAAGCCCACAGTCAACTCCACTAAAACCCGTCGAAATATATCCCTAGGTGTCCCAAAGGTCAATACCGGCACATACACTTCGCCTTAGTGTCATGCACATAGTCCAAGTTCATGACACCTTACCTCCTAGTCTCTCGGGTGTAACTCCTCCTTGGGCTGTGAGAGCAAGGACTGCTCGTGGGCCCCGCCCCGTTTCCCCAAGGCGCTGCAGGGCACGGCTCCACAGGCCCCGGGACACAGTGACCGAGAGCCAACGTGAGGAGCACCGAGCTGCCATGTCTGCCGGGCACAGGAAGGCACTGCGCAGAATCGGGGGGCGTGGCAACGACGTCACACTGCGCAGGTGCTAGTCACAATGCTGTTTTCTTCAGACGTAGCCTTCAAATGAGCCCCGAAGCCAGCAGAGTATTGTGAAGATAGAAGTAGGGAACGTCATATAATTATACCGACCCCATCCTTCTAAGACAGGGGGGGGAGGAGGTGGGTGTGTAACTTACACCTAAAATTCTACAAGAGTCAAGCATGTTTATAGTACTAACCCCATTTTTGAAATATTTTGGCAAAAGTTAAAAGTACTCTAAATACTGTAAAATAGGGTAGAAATGTTTTAATGTAGCTTCTTTGCTAAAGCACACGGGCTGCTTGGCCCGAGGATGCAGCTGAAGGAAAAAGCTAAGAATATCGAGAAGCTCTGGAAGAAGAGAGCGTAGAAGCCATCGTAGAATGGGATCATGTGTAAGACCAGCTATCGGGAAATGTAGTTTTTAGGTCTCGACTGAGCCAGCGCTTTAGCGCTACTCTCGCGAGAGCTTTTGTAAAAGGGGGATCTGGAAGTGCAAACTAGTGCTTTTCAGGCCTCCAAATACAGTGCATGTGCGCCGGGCGCGCGCACCATTTGGCAGCCTGAAAAGCCCTGCCTGATCACTTTCGCGGCCGATTTGATGTCCTCAGTGAGCCGCGCGGCCACTGAGAACATCAAAGCGGCCGCGAAAGTGATCACGCAGGCTGCCAGCCTGCGTGCCTCTCTCCCCTACCCCCTCCCTTATCCCACTTCCTGCTTGTTGTTTTCTTCTGTGCAGCTCGCTCACATCCATGCCACCACAGAGACAGTCATTAGCCTGCCTTAACAAAGTAAACAGTGTGGCACACCGATCTTTATCATATGTTTTTTTCAAACTTTGGCTTCAACAATGACGGCCGCGACTTTCCTTTCTTCTGCTGGCTATCCAAACTCTATCTCAGTCTTTCACTCACTCATCCCGATGTCTCTCCAATTTCACAGCCCCATCTCTCCCCATCTGACCCCATCCCGCTCCCCATGCACTAATCATGAAACTTTCCGGCGGTCGCTCGCTGGCACAGGCTTTTCGGCCCTCTCCACGCTCACTCGCCATGGCAAAGCTGGTATGGCTGGTGGCCCTGCTTCACTCCACGCTTCAGCTTAAACAACGGCGACTGCACATTTCTGTTCTTTGCATGGTTTGCCCAGCTCCATGCCACCACGGAGACAGTAATTTGCATGGCTCAAACAAGTAAGCGCCTCCGCTGGTCATTGATAGATGTCAGGCAGCTGTTGTGATTACTGGCCGGGTTTACTCTAATGGAATACATTCTGCATGTGTTTTTGTGTGTATTCACTCCGTCATCTGTTAGTAATACCTTATATGTACTGTGTGTATGCGCGCCTTTTGTGACTGCTGTACAAGCAGTCTCCGGTGTGTGTGTTTATGCGCCGACTGCTCTGGGTGCATGCCATAATCATTATGTCTTGTACTCTGCGTTATCCGTTGGCATGATGCATCTATGACCAGAGTAGGGGAACAGGGTGATCTCTGTATTCTGTTTGCCCTCTCCATGTGTGCTATGTCTGTAAACTATGATTTCTCTGTATGCACACTGCGTGTACGTTAGTGCACAGTTACCTGCTGTGCCTGCACACAAAAGGAAACAGAAACCACGTTCTTTTAGGTTAAGGGTGTAGGTTCTAGTTCCCCTGTTGCATTCTGGTACATGAAGTTTTACCTCCAGTACCCCATCTTAAATGCAAAGCAAACAATTTGTCCGACAACTCAAAGGAGTACGTATGGCTTTGGAACACTTTTTTTCTTTTAAATAATCACTCCACTGCAAACAAAAAACATAATTAAACAAGCATTTGCAATGCAATAGGTCTCGCAGTTAAACGAGTATAAGCTATTGGCATTGTAAATGACAATGCCTTTTATTTATGTTTTTAAAACGAAAATAAAAATAAAAGGCATAGTTACTTGCAATGTCAATAGCTCAAACTCACGTAAATGCGAGACCTATTGCATTGCAAATGCTTGTTTTTGGTATGTCACAGTTTATCTAACAAGTTATTTCTCTGACGTTTCTTGAGCCTATCAACTAACAGAATGAATGGGTTCACAGGATAAAGTCTTTCTTAAGCTCTGTCATTAGTCAGAAATCTATGCCTCTGTATTTAAGCTTACATAATATTGGATAATTGTAATCAATGGAGTATAATCATTTGAATATTTTTTTAAAGGGATTTTAGAGTACTATACGTGATATCCACAAATCTAGGAAATAGAGTGACTCGATATTTCCTACCATATCCACCTGTGCTTTGAACGTGTGTAATCAGCAGATGAAAATATTGAGTTGCAGAATAACATGGTTGTTAGAGACATAGGATGAGACCAAGAAGGAGGCAGCAACAATAGCCCACTGTCCAGAAACGTCTCAGTCGAGCCACATGCTTTGGCAAAAGTAAAGCAGTTTGTGAGGCTCAATGTCTTGTCGTTAAGTGCCAGCTCTCACGTTATGCACCTTCAGCTGCAAGCGGATAGGCTAGAAATGTACATAAGCATGAAATATGCATTGCACGCCTTAATATAAAACAGCTTGCGTTAAAGATGTACGATTTCTAATGATCGAACCTTTACATGGTGTTGTTTGGTTTCAGATACATTACAAATCTATGGGAAATGTTCTTTACAACGCGGGCTGAGCCACACTTGCCATTTCCTCACAAGAGGAACCACGTGTGCGTTAACCACGCATATGCCTTAACCACGCATATGCGTGGTTAAGGCAACAGCGTCTTGATGCACGTATGGGTGGGCACAGGAAGAGAAAGGATCGGGAGAGGAAGCTTCGGATCGCGGTCTGGTAAGTGGGGCTGGGGTCTGGTTTTGGGGGGTAGCCGTGGTAGTTTTTATAGTTGGGGTAGTTTTTGGGGCTCGGGGGAGTCAGGCTTGTTTTTAGGGCGTGGGTCAGGTTTTATGGCCCAGGGCAGGGTAGTTATCAGTTGTAGGGGGTCTGTTTTAGGAGCTCAGGGCAGGGGGCTGGGGTTAGGGTAGTTTTTAGGATGTGGGATCCGAGATTTGGGGCTCAGGTCTAGGTGGAGAAGGGACAGTTTTAAGGGCTAGTGGCAGTTTAAGGGCTCAGGGGGGCTGGGTCGGGGTAGTTTTCAGGGGTGGGAGCAGTTTTTAGTGCTCAGGATGGTGGGCTGTGGTCACGGTAGTTTTTAGGATGTGGGGGCGAGAGTTAGGACTCAGGGCGGGGGAAGGGACAGTTTTCAGGGCTATGGGGCAGTTTTAGGGCTCTTGGCGGGGGGCCTTGTGTGTGATCTTTACCACACATATCCCTTTACCAATCGTGTCTTTACCATGAAATTGTGTGGTAAAGGAATGTATTGTTAAGACGCATTCGTTGTTTGAGCCACGTTGTAAAGGCACGTGTGATTTAGCCATGCGTGCTTCTGCCATACAGCCCACAACTATTTTTGTTTTTAGATAACTTTAGATATTTATCTACAAGATTTACTGCTGATTTGCAGAGTGCTCTTCAGTTTCAAAGTAGCAATTTGGATGCTGTTGTTTGTTATGGATGTTTCAGGATTTTCAGATGCACAAACAAGCTTTCCAAATAGAAAACATATATTTTTGCTCCCCAGTTTTACGATTACTTAAAGTGACTGGTGAAATGACACAGGTAAATCAAGGAAATGTGAGGATTATTGATATCAGATGAAAGACGAAGGAAAGATGTATATGACCAATACATTATTTCGATAGTCATGTCTAGGAAGTATATTTCTTCTAAATATCTTTTTATGGCCAAGATGTATGGCTCCCTGATGAGTGTGCCTTTGTTCCAGACTAGCACTGCCTGCGATGTTTTATGGCCCTATGTAGCCACATTTCCAGATTATAAGCCATTCTGGTATTGTTTGCTTTTTTATCTTTCTTCATTTGTAGATTCTTTCCTGTAATGTGTTTACCTAGAAACACCACACTTGGGAAGTTTATCCTTACAGTATGAGTTACAGATCCTCACACTACAAATACACATCACTTGATAACACTGCAAGTATAACACCGTTATGCTTTACATCACAGCTGTTTTTATGAATGAAATTAATATATTCATTTGTATAGGGATTCGTTTGGCTAGGCACGGTATTTCTACTATTGCGAGTCTGGCACGTTTCAGTAATAAATTGTGAATATTTCAGAGTTGGGTAATTTTTGCCGACAACATTTTCAAGTGTGGTCTGTTTGAATGCAATGTCTTTGTTTTGTTGCTCATTCATGTTATATACGAGCTTTCCCAGTTCTTCTTAGATGTACACAAGGAAGTACCATGGTACCCTCACAATATCAGCTCCTTCTAGCTTCCCCACCTGTGTTCACAAAGTCTCAAGCTATGGGTTACTATGCAATGAGTGCTGAGTTGCAGGAGTTTGCTATTCCAAACACATCCCTATGATTAATATGTTCTTTTGCTGCAGAGAAAGCTGAATATATTTTAAATGATGTGGCTAAGCTCACGCTTGTTCTTCCTTTGAAGGAGTGCTGGGTATACATACCTCATTTATCAAGCACTAATTATTGGAGCAATGGAGCAGTGTTCGTGGCCATTGCTGCCTCTTATCCGTGCTCTGCAGCCCATGAGAAAGAGAAGCCAGCATTGTACAGGGCTGGCACACAGGAGCACCGGTTGTTTACAGGGCAGCTCTTTTCTTGGATCATGCCATTGAAACACTTCTTTTTGGAACCCATGTTTGTGATCATTTGGTAGTGTATGTGCTGAGCAGCATCTGGGTACATTATTCATCAGGACGGGTAGACCAATGGTAATACTACAAAAATAATGTCTGTATATTTTTATGAGTATTTGTTCATCACCAGAATCTATCCATGGCGCCCTTGTAGCAGTCAGTTCCATATGCCTCTATCTGTGCTGCTTTATGACTCTCTCCACCTATACGTGAATACCAGACATTTCTGAGATTGTTTCTTTTCTCTTTTTCCTTACTTAAAGGTGTTTTTCCATAATATGCCTTTCTGTAATGGAGAGTTTGGTACACATCTTTCTAGTGGCATAGCAAGCTTGCCATGGGCCTTGGGGCTAGCAAGGAAAAATGCCTCTTTGACTGCTGTTGGGGTAGCAAATACAGCAACTATCATGGTTCAATTGGGCCTTCGGGGCTTTGAGCCCCGGTGTCACAGCACCTGCTGCACCAATTGTAACAATGCCCCTGCATCCTTGGTTCTACAATTGATGCATGGACACGTCTTACTGACTCTGACTGCACCATGAAGCAAACTTTTGTAGTGACTCTGGGGGATATTCACATGGAAGTGGCACAGAGAGGCGTTAGCCTTCTTGACTTTACTCCTCTCTCCGCCACTTCGGAAAAGCAAGGCTGCACTATATTCACAAGGACATGGTGCAGCCTTGCTTTTCGCACTGCGATGGCGCTAAGTTTCACAACTTAGCACCAACGCAGGCAACCTTGCACCAGTGCAAGGGTGTCTGCAAGCACGGAGGTTTGTTTATGTACAGGAAGGTGTCCTTAAATGCCAGTTTGTAACTTACATGTGTGCTGCTTCATCCAGCACACATGTAAGTTACAAAACGGCATTTTTAAAAAAAGGTTTGTATATGTACAGGAAGGGACACCTTCCTGTACATGAACAAACGATGGCATTTTGTATTTTCCATGTGTGCTGCACAAGGCAGCACACGGAAAATGCAAAAACGAGGAGAAATAAAGCATTTCTACTCGTATCGCCAACTTAAGAACATGGTTTTCCTGGTCTTAAGTTTGGCATTAGCTCCTATTTACGCTGCCCTTGTGAATAGGGGGCAGCGTAAATATCAATGGGTGTTGCGGTGGAACGCCCACCACAACACCCACTGCACACCCCTTTCACGCTAAATACAGTGTGAAAGGGGGCCGAGTCGCAAGGCAGCGTTTAGCCACGTTAAGCGGCTTAACGCTGCCTTGTGAATACAGCAAGGCCTCTCTCGCCACCACAACGTCACTAAAAGTGACATTGTGGTGGCGATAGGGGCTTGTGAATATCCCCCATAGTCTTCGAAACTGACCTCGTTCTGCTGCTATGATTATTTGGGGTCTGTGTTGGGGCAGTCAGGCACTACACAACCTCGCCTACTAAAATCAAATCAGTCCGTGATATATAGAGCATTATGTGCAAGATCTATATCAATGCAAGAACAATGTTATGATTTTGCTGCAGATTTGACTTTGCATGTTACGAAAGAGTACTTTTAATGACGTTTATTTGTAATTTAGAATATCTTTCTTATGCTTTTTCTTTCTCAAGCATTCTTTATTGAGTTAAATGAGGCATACATTAGTACAGAGACAGTCAGGTAATTGACGAAGACCTTAATTTTACACCAAGATTGCTAGTATAACACACAGTTTCAGCAAGCTATTGGTTTCTCACTTATAAACAAGCAAGCTGGGTGTACTATCACATTCACTTTGTAGTGTGCCTCTCTCATTCCCATTGAGTGGTTGGATCTTGGGATGTCTCTTCATATCTTACACCTATGCTCATCACTGATCGTCTTACCAAGAGTCCACTCCCAAAAAGCTATATGACAAGGTCTGGTTGTGCTCGGTGGTGAAAATCAGTAGCACGTATAGAAATGAAACACAACCCCTTTGCCCACCTGCCCTCCTTACAAACCTTTCCACTGTGGAGAGTTCTCTGCTGGCTGCTAGCTGCATCTCTGTCTTAAGTACCCAATGTTTTAACTGTGTATAATGGTATCTTTCAGCGCCTGGTAGGTAAAATTCCTGTTGACAGTTTTCAAAAGTGAGGATTTCCCACCCGTGAAATAAATTGGATATAGTAAGGCAGTCTCATTTTCGCCAAAGATCAAAAGGCCCAGGCAGTACCACAGATGTGAAGGCTCAGTTAAAGAGTATAGGGGTGTAGGGTGAGTGGAATGTTGCCCATCCAGCTGACCAGTTCACTTCATCCCATACTTAAAGGGTGGTTTTGGTTGGTGTACTAAAGTAAGCATTAAGTGGTCTGTCAGTTTTTTGGTTTCCACAAGACATCCCGGATTTATCTACCCACCACCGCTCTATCCTCATGTAGCCAGTGTTTGTCTGACTCTCATAACAACCACTCAGAAATCACCCTCAGCTGCGCCACTTTATAGTATGGTGTAAAGTTGGGTAAGGCCAAGCCACCAGCGTCTCTCAATGATGCCAATGATCTATAGGGGAGTCGAGCTCTGCGATCTTGCCAAATAAATTGAGTGAGCAAGGAACGCAGGTAAGAAAAAAGTCTCTTTCTTTCTCAATGGGGAGTCCCTGAAAGAGGGCTAAATGCCTTTGCAAGACAGTCATCTTTATCGCATAGATGCCACGAAGCCATGATAAATATCTGGGCACCCAGCATTTAAGATCCACTTTAAGCTGTTGCAGGAGTGGAGGATAGTTTGCTCGATATAGTTCGGCCACTCTGGGAGTTATCTTTATCCCCAGGTACGTATACTCTTTTTTAACCCATTGGAAAGGGGTGGATCCCACTATTGCCTCCATCTCACTTGTGGAAAGAGGCAGGTTTAGGAGAAAGGATTTGTGTAGATCAGGTGTCTCCAACCAGTCGATCGTGAACTACCAGTAGCTCCTGGACACATTCAGAGTAGCTCTCAGCCTTTACTTTATTTTAAAATAGGCACAGGATCACATTTTTGTTTTAAAGTTAAGGGAAGTTTTTTTTACATTATTATCATCAGGCTGCAGATAGCAGGGCATGATAATGAGAAGTGCTCATTCAGATTTATGACTCGGGGTCACAGAGGTGAAGAACTGAAGCACCAAGGTATTTAACTATTAAATAAAAGTTCTTGTCAACTCAATATTTGGAGCATGAGAACAGAATGATGTTTCTGAATGCTTTTATATGGTAGAAAATTCAAATGGAAAGTTACCTTAATGAATAACTCTTCATTTTAATGTTCTTCTATGTCAAAGTGTCATTTACTAGCAGTGAGCAGTAGACAGTGCCATATTTACAACTGAACAATACAGACATTTCTTTTTTAAATGGGAATAATTCAAAGTGAAAAAAAATATTTTTATGAAAAATTAAGTCTTAATATTTTTCTCCACTTTCAATTAGGCCATTTACGCCAAAGGGCCTGATTACGGATGTCGGTCGGAAAGCCTCCGACCACTGGTAGGTTCAAAGTCTGACTGCCGTATTAAGATAACAGTGGTCAGAGTTTAAACTTGCCGGGGAATCGGACGCGGTTCTAGCCAGTCGGAAAGCTCTCATAATCCCTTAAGGACAGAGTTTCCACCATCGAGATTATGATGTCGGTTTGCGACAGCCTATCAATTTCGGCCTTTCCAACATGGATTGGCTGGCGGAAACTGGCTCTGCATTTGGGCCTGGGATGTTTACAAACTTCCATTTTTTAATGGGAGCTTGTGCTGCGGGCAGTGTCGACCTGCCACACAAGCTCCCATTGAAAAATTGAAGTTTTTGACAGCACATAGTGCGGTCACTTCCTAATAGGGTTGTTGGAAGGTTCCCTTCCCGAAATGATGTCAGTCGGAGGCAACTTGGAGGCAACTCTGACCGACATCGTATTTAGGCCCTTAATGTTCTATGAAGCACGTTTCCTCACTTTAATTTTCTTCCATTTAAAAAAAGGGCTGTATTTTTCTGTTACAAATATGGTACCATGTCTGGAGGCCACTGGGAGCAAGATGCCTGTTGTTTGTAAATATGACACCTTGAAATTTAAGTGAGGAGTTTTATGGAATCCGTGTAAAAATAAAGTGAACTCTTCATATTAATTTTCCTCCATTTAAAAGTGTTGCCTTTACACACAATATGCATCTTACTCACAGAGGCTGGTAGACACTTTGCCATATTTATTACTTAAAAATACAGCCATTATGTTTAGTTGGATAAATTTAAATTGTCAAAAATGTTTTATATTATAAACATTCTTGCACAACAGGTTTCTGCACTTTAAACTTCTCCCATTATAAAAATGGCTGTATGTTTGTGTAATACATGTAACTGACCCACATATGGTGAAAGTTATGTCTTCTTCTTCTCTAATGGGACCCTTTAGGACCACATTTTGGTCAGCTGTCACCTGGAGAAGCTCTACACCCTCTAGGTAGTTTATCTGTGCCGCCCCATCTGAGGGTTCAGAAGTGTATAGTTGTTTATAAAAGTCTCTTAAAGCCTGCACCTTGTCTCCATGTGCAGTATTAGCCACCCCAGTATCTAGGTGAAGTTGACCAATGTTTTCTTCCTCAAGTTTGGCCGGAAACTGTTGCAACAGTTGTGAGCCAATCTTATTTCCCTGATCATATGTTGTTTTTGAGGCACAATAGTATCAACTCTGCTCTGTTTGTGTAAATGACATTGAGCTTCCTCTGTAATGCCATAACCTTTCTTTGCAGAGGCAATGTGAGGGAGTCTTTGTGGGCTCGCTCCGCTAACTGGAGTTCAGCTTCAAGCGTTGACCGATCCTGAGCCATCTGTTGTGACTGGGTAGACATCAAGGAGATACATTTCCCTCTAATTACCTCCTTAAAGGCATCCCAGGGAGTGGAGGGATTAGTGTCTGGAGTCATTCAGTTTAAAAAAGTATTTGATGGCCTTTCGGAGTGCGTCTCAGAAGAGACGATCCCGTGTGAGGGGCACAGGAGGACCACCTGTGAATTTTGGATTTTGGAGTATTCCACTCTTGTGCAATCTCCACTGGAGTGTGGTCTGAAAATTATAATAGAGTGTTGGTAGGCTTAAATTATTAAGAGGAAAGCAAGTCGAGAGTGTGTGCTATGGAGTGGGAGAAGAAGGTATAATCTCAGGCTGTTGGATGAGAGACTTTCCAGACATCTATCAAGCCTATGTGTAGGATGGCATCTTTCAGTGATGGCGGGATCCTATGTTAGATTAAAATATCAGGATAGTCTCCCCCTCTGCAAAGCCTCCCAGGAGGAAAGTGAGCACGTGGCCAATGACCCAGAGGAGTGATAGGTAGGACAAAACATGTTGACAGCGGAAGAGATGATGGGGCACTAATCTTCTAGTTCATTACAGGAGATGTTTCGTTAACCCTGCCTATGGCGCCCAGAATAAAATAGAACAGGGACACTCTTAAGGTAGTTTTGACTGTAGAGTCTTCACGGTGGAGCCCTTTCAGTGCTTCTTTCAAACTACCCGCAAAAAATTGTTCCACCCCTAGAGTTGTACTGCGCAAGGGTGTTATTGCATGCCCAATGATTAAGCATGCCACTATTATTGGGTGAGGGCAATTTAAAACCATTTTTGGTTTCCCTCAGAGGGTGATATCCTTTTTACATTACTGCCTTTTCCCTTTTATGTGTACGAGCAGGGGGAGGAGCTGTTCCTACCACAATTGCACTTCAGAAAGGCTGTGCCTGAACGCACTCACAAAGGGTTTGACAGTAGTCTTTTGTGTACCCAGGCAAGCTGGGGCCAGGGCAGGAAGGAAGGAAATTCCTAAAACTTCTGGAGGTGGAAACCTCCAGAACCATCTCCTACTTCAAAGCTGGCACCAGATATAAATATTGAACCCTCAGACCCAACTGTTCAGTACACCTCTGGACCTGCGGATGCTACAGAAAAATGATAGCTGTGCTGCTTTGCTGCCAGAAGGTCTGGTAACCTGCTGCCCTGCTTGGTGAGAAGGAAAACTAGACTTGCACACTTTATATCAGGCTGATGTGACTCCAAGGGTCAGCTGTCTGAGCAACAGGGTCATACCCAGCTCCAGAGGCTTCCTGCAGCTGCCCAGCTTACCTGTTGCCTAGACTTGGAGGTAGACGTGCCTGAGCTCTGCTGGCATATGTTGCAATGAGTTCCTGATCCCAAGAGGTGCCCCTCGGGTCTTGGACCCTTGATGTGGCATCAGTGGAGAAATCCTGAAGTTTTGAGCTCTTTGTGACCATGAATGGGCCTGTATGCTCCAAGATCTTGTTGCCTGCACCGTTCGCCAACACAAAGTTCCAGTGAACCCAACTCTTTGCGCCACTACAGCCGCCGTTGACTCCCAGCAGCATGAGATCTGCACTTTAAGCTACAGCATCCACAGCCCAGGGTAACCTCCAATGCGAATTGCCAGCATCGACCGTCTGCAACGCCAAGAGGATCTTCACGGTACATTTACGACCATCTGTGACGTTCTCCCTGCTCCTTGGGGATCCCTACACCGTGAATAGAACTCTTCGCACTAGACTTTTCAAGGTAACTCTTTCAGTGGAACAAACCTGGTCCCTGGATCTCGAGCACCATCGCAGTTGGCTTGAACTTCTGACTTTCACCCAGTTTCGCATGACCAGATTACTGTGCTTTTAGGCGCTATACGAACCTGAAATTTTTAAAATTGCATATCTGTGGTTCTACTGATTTGATTTTTGTTATTTTGGTGTGAAATAATTAGAAAAATATTATTCTATTTTTTTTTAATTTGGGTGGTGTTGGACTTGGACTTTTTTAGCTAAAGTTCCTTAACCCCTTCGGTGCTCATGACGGAACGGTTCCGTCATGAGCGTCGGTTGAGCTGTGCTCATGACGGAACCGTTCCGTCATGAGCCCGCCCGCGCAAGAAACGGTCAGCACCGCGGCGGAATTCGCGCCGCATGGAAGGGGTTAAACTTTTTGCTTTCCCCCAGCCCTTTTTTCTGACATGGTATTGCCAACTTAGATGCTTTGGGCATTTTGCCACTGCTGATCAGTGTCAAAGTGCAAGTCTTCCCTGTGTAAAGTGTAATGGTAATTGGATGTCATGATTGGTATGTTTGCCTTACTAGTAAAGTCTCTAGTAAAGTGCACTATGTGTGCCAGGGCTAGTAATGCAAATGCTACTAGCGGGCCTGCAGCGCTAATTGTGCCACCCACACAAGCAGCCTTAAAGAGGGAACTCAGGCCTGCCACTGCAGTGCCTGCACGCAGTTTGTTAAACTGTCATGTTGTCCTGACAATGTGCACCCACTTGCCAGACCTTACCCTTCCCTTTCTATGCACATCAGACACCCCTATGGTAGGTCCAAGGTACCCCCTGGGCAGGGTGCAGTGCATGTCAAAGGTAGGACATGTACTAAGGTGTGTACCATGTCCTGACAGTGAAATAATCTCCATTTTGTTTTTCACTGTTGAAAGGCCATCTTGCCCATAGGATAGAATGGAGAGGCTGTGTAATGTTTTCCAGCCTATCTTCCCAAAGGCTTAAGATGGAGAGGTGAAGTTTAGCGTGCCTGAACTCACAATGTAATAACACATCTTTTTATGAGGGCGGTTTTTAGGTCTCGGACTAGGCAGCGCATGCGCTGTCTCGTTGAGAGATGCTGTATACACTATAGTGGGGGAAGCTCCACCCACTTTCCGCCCATCTTTTTGATTGGCTTTATTTCAAAATCTGCATTGGGATTGGTGTTTGGCTTCTTAGTCCCGCCCCCTGACGCCTGTCGTCATTTTGCTCCTTCTAAGGCTCTCAGCCCTTTTACTCGAACAGTATTTGCTGCCCTGTGTGTCCCGCGCCCCATGCTGCAGTTCGCAGTTTTTTCCCCCCACCCCTCCCACTCCTGTTCAAGCTTTTTTAAATGTGGAAGCTGCCATTTGTAATGCAATACGTCTCGCGTAAATGCGAGTCATATTGCATTACAAATGCTTGTTTTAAAATAGTGCGCAGTCACTAGCACGCACACCTCGCAAAACGTAGTCGCAAAGACAGGAAGTCAGGCGTCTCTCACTTCAGTGTGGGCGGGGCTCCCGTGCACCGAGGAGAGTCTCGCACACCGGCCAGAGGAACACTGAGCTTCCCCAATTGCTCCAACGCCAAAGAGGGGGATCGGAGCCTCGCAGGCTTCCAGAAAAAAGAGCAGGGCTCCATGCTGCTGATCGCCGCAACACAGCCCGGTGAGTAGGGCCGGTTGGTGCACATTGTTGGTGCCGAGTGGAGTACACTGGGAGGAGCTAGTGAACAGGGCTCCCTAAGGCACTGTTAGTGCCAGTGCTTGTTTTTTATCGGACTTTAGTGTTCTCTATCCTTATGTAAGCCATTTCGGGATTTTTGTGGGCAGGGCTTGTTTTGTATTTTCTTTTCGTAGGGTGTGCTTTTGTTTTGGTATGCGCACTTTCTATTCAATACTTGGCAAGCTACATGTGTCAGAAATATGTGAAACTATTCTTCCAGCATATTTTTATTTAGGTATTTTAAGAGGCTGATTACATTCGGTGTTTACCAGAGGAATGCATTTATGGCCGTAGCACAGAAAATAATTAGGAGACGTTAAACCAGGCTATGCGGTGGGTCACTGAACTTCTTGGTCGAGGTCCCGCATTTACAAAAGTTAGAGCTATTGGCATTGTAAATGATAATGCCTTTTATTTATGTGTTCATTAACAAAACAGATAAATAAAAGGCATTGTCATTTACAATGCCAATAGCTTAAACTCCTTCAAATCCGAGACCTATTGCATTGCAAATGCTTGTTGCATTGTGTGATTAGAAACCACTCTTTTAGAAGTGGCTAGGTGTTGGTGCTCTAACATTTCTGTGTGTCTCTGCCTAGTTGTGGCTTGACTGTCTGGATTTGAAAGTGATAGGATCTGAGGAATGTCTTGACCCAGGGGAGGAGGTGAGACAGCAACAGGCTGACCTGCATCTGGAGTGTAGGGGGGAGGAGTAGCCCCTAGAGGTGAAGAGGCCTGGGTTGCTGCCATAAAACAATGGTCCCATCTCCTGCTGAGTGATTGAGAATCCAGACCCCCACTAATCAAAAGAAGAAGGTGTCACTGGCAGGGAGGCACCCAGAACTGGTTTGAACAGGGGTCAGTGCCCCCCTGAACACAACGACTTCAAAGACATTTAGAGGTATGACTATGAGAGCTGTAGCCCCTGAACTTTGGAGAAATGGATTGATCAAGACTGAACAAGACTGAAACTACTTTGTGGTCAAGAGGAACCTCTGCCAAGGAAGAAACAGCTGAAGAGACTGAAGGAAAGGACTGACCCTTGATGCGTGTTCTGGGGCTGGCCTGCAGTTTGCTGCTTTAACCAAGGAGAGGCTAAAGGGACTTTGCTGTGTGCTGTGTCCCCCTGCTTGAAGGGACTTTGCTGTGTGCTGTGTCCGAAAGTACCTTATCCCGAAGGGACCAAGGTGAGCTGGCTTCCTGTTGCGGAAACTCAGGAACACAAACATTTCCAGGAAAGTCTCAGTGACAAGTCTCAGCGACGCTGTGTGCGTTTGCTTTTTGCATCCTGAGACCCTCGTAAGAATTGCCCTGTGATTGTGGGCACCTGGAGTCCAAGTGAGTCTCAGCGACTCTGTGTGCGTGTGCTTTGTGCAGCCTGAGACCTTCGTGAGGATTGCCCTGTGATCGTGCACAACCAAAGCTCAAATGAGTCTCAGCGACGCTGTGTGCGTATGCCCTGTTGCAGCCTGAGATCTTTGTAGCCCCGCTGGCCCGAGCCCACCGTTGCCAGAGTGGGACCTCAAGCCAACCCCGTTGAGGGAGGGCCCGAGTTCCACTGCCTGGAATCCACAAAGATTGCATCGGAGACCCAAGTCGCGGGAGGAGGAGAGGAGAGCGAGGTCGCACACCCTAGGTAACATGTGTCGCCGCTTGGGACGGGGTGCGGGCTTGGAGAGGGACGCTCTCGGCCTCTCCCATTCCTGCAGCGCGAGTCTCTGCTTCGGCTTGTATCGCGGCCCATATTTTGCAAGGAGTGGCAGTACCAGGGCAGGAGTGCAGAGCTGCACTTTGGTTTACACCATACACTTGTGGGGGCATCTGTTGACAAGAGCTGACCACGAGTCAGTACGAGTGGCGGAGAGACCCCCTAAGGCACCATGATCGGTGCTGTAGTGTATTATGCATTGCATTATTTCTGCATTACGAACTACCTGATTGTCGTATTACGCATTGCATTATTTCTGCATTACGCACTACCTGATTGTCGTATTACGCATTGCATTATTTCCACATTACGAACTACCTGATTAGTGTATTACGCATTGCATTATTTCTGCATTACGAACTACCTGATTCATGCATTACACATTGCACTATTTTTGCATAACGTACTACCTGATTGTTGCATTATGCATTGCGTTAGGTTGCATAACAAACTACCTGATTGTTGCGTTACGCATTGCATTGTTTTGGCATTATGAACTGCTTGATTGTTGCATAGAGAACTGCATTATTTTTACATTGCGAAGCACCTGATTCTAGCATTACGAACTGCATTGCATTGCATTAGGACTGCAGTGGATCATTTAGATATGCTCATTAATATTGCCAGAACTTAGGGCTGCCTGGCCTAACAACCGGCCAGGAGGAATATTACAAATACGCATATATTGGATTTATGTTAGGCCTGGGCTAAATTTCCGTTCCGCTCGCGGAAATTGCGATAATTTGACATTTTCGCGTTCCGCGGAGAGCGCGAAAATGTCAAAATTTCCGCATTCCGCAGCTTAGCGATAATTTGTGTCTTGCTCGCGCTGTAAAATAATACATTCTCGTGCGCGCGCGATCGCCTTACCTGAATCCCCGCATTCGCCGACAAGTTTTCCCGATCCGGTCGCGTTCTCCACAAGATGTTGGATTGTTGGTAGCCATTTGCGCTGTCTCGCGACAGTTCGCGCCCGCAGTAATGTCATTGGTCACGCGATCACGTCTTTCTTCTCGCGATCATGCACCGCGAGTGAAAACAAGATGGCCGCGCCCGCAAGCAACCGCATGGGTAAGTTGGCGAGCCACGACCATGCAGAAAATACCGCGAACGGGCAGGAAAAAACTTCCGCATCTTCGTGATATTTCCGCGTGTTTGCGGAGATTTGTAACATTTTCGCGATCATTTGCGAAAGTCACTTTTGCAAATTCCACCCACCCCTAATTTATATTGTCTGGTCTCATCGTATATCTTTTTATATAAATTTATACTCGTTTTTGTATGAAACTCGTGTGGAGTCCATTTGTGGTGTCATCATTGGGTTTACTGAGAGCGTGGTTGCAAATACTTTACACATTTGCCTTGAAGATAAGCCTGGCTGCTTGTGCCAAGCTACTAAGAGGGTGAGCGGGGGCTATCTGAGAAGGTGTCCTTCCTTTCCCTGACGTGGAAGCAAGGGTCCCTATATGGCCTAAGGTACCTACCTCAGCCAACTAGCGACCCCCAGGTCTAACAGGTGGGATTCTTCTTGTGTTGTGTCGTTACTTTATAACTGTTTGAAGTGCTGTATAAATACACATTGCCTGTAAATTAAGCCTGATTATGGATGGCCTCATCCTTAGAACAAGTAATTGTGGTTTTCAGAAAAGATAACTCACAAATCTTTTAAGTTATCTACCATAAATCAGTATGCAATACCACATACCTATATGAGTTTCTCAATTGATGACTACCTTGCAGTCTTCTTATTCGAAGTTTAATATTTATATTTAATTTGTATTTAAGCAATAAGAAGAGATAAAAAAGCAACACAACAAAATATTTCAGAATGTTAAGTTCTTTGGTTTCAGATTACATCTGAAGCCTCCCACAAAGAAAGCGGCAAAATATGAGTCCTAATATTCTCTCAAAATGTTGACAGTATTGAACATGAAGGCATGCCAGTCTTTTGGTACAGAAGGTACCTTTTATCACTTTAAAAATTCTCTATAATAAAGTGGCCCATCATAAGTTCAAATATGTCTCCAACTACATTCATCATTAAGGACTTATCAAAGGTATTACAAGTAGGCTTTGGCCTAAACTATCAAACTATTTCCTTAACCAATATTATTACTCATCTAATATAATGGGGTGACCCAGTGGCCCTCAGAACCTGGGTGTACAAGAATGTGGAAGAAGTTGGTTCTGTCGGGTACAGAATTGATTTTGGTTTACTGAATAATAGCAAATAGAAACAAACAACGATGAACATTAATACACCATCCTTTCAGTAAATAATCAATGAAAAGGAAAGAAAGGCAAACACCATGAATCAAAAACAAAAAACTAAAACCACGTGAAAATTAAATCAATCAAAGTCTGTATTTTAAAGATAAATCCATATGTTCTTTTACATTTTATGGTGTCGAGATGACATAAGAAGGCTGTCAAAGATCTTGAACATACAATTTGTTCCAACGGCGCAGGTGATATGGTGAAAAAAGTGCAAAAAAAGGTGCTGAATGTGAACACAATATGTACAGAGCTGAAACTGGTCATTCAAAGGACATCCATCCCTTAGTATATACAGCTCCGCACAGCTTGGGATATAAATTTCCAATTCACATGGGACGGAGAGAGTAGGGTCAGGATTATCACTGGCACCTCAACATTTCGACCCACTGGGGGTGAGTGATGGACTAATAGGCACAGCAGGTCTTATTCAGGACAAGGTGATACAGGGGACAGCCAGCATTAATGAAAGAAAAGGTCTTCAGGGATGGTCCACCGTAGGTTGGACTCACAGAGCAATGACTGAAGTAAGGTCCAAGATGGTGATAATTCACATCAATAGGGCAGCATGATTCTCTCCGGCGCAGCTCAGGGAATGAAAGTATACTTTTTATACTTTATAATAATAGGCGAAGTCCTTACCTATCCACTACCACCCCGGATGTTACCAAGGTCAATGGTGTACCTGTTCCAATTCTGCTTTATGCTGACGATGCAGTGCTGATGGCCACACTACTAAGTGTGATTTTATACCCAATGTATAGCCAACTTAGATTTACATACAAATTATTCAAAGTCTTACATTATGGCTTGTGTTCCAAAATGAATTTGAGTTCCCACTCTCCTAGTCAGGACTAAATGCTAAGATAAAATGGACACATTTTTGTATCTTGGGAATACTTTTGGCTTTCTCAATCAATCAATCAAACATTTGTAGAGCGCACTACATACCCGTGAGGGTCTCAAGGCGCTGGGGAGGGGGCTGCTACTGATCGAACAGCCAGGTCTTGCGTAGCCTTCTGAAGGTCAGCAGGTCTTGGGTCTGTCGTAGGCTCAGTGGGAAGGTGTTCCAGGTCTTGGCGGCGAGGTGGGAAAAGGATCTCCCGCCGGTGGTTGTTCTTTGGATGCGCGGGACGGTGGTGAGTGCGAGGTCGGCTCGATTGAGTGTCCCGGCACTAAACATCCTGGGAGGGGCTAACTGTGAGCTCTTGGCTAGCTAATTTGTGAGCCATTGCTGGAATAACCATGTTTTCAGTAACTTCCTAAAGGGAAGAAGGTCCTGCATCTGTCTGAGTGCCAGAGGAAGACTGTTCCAAAGTTGCGCTGCTTGCACCTGAAAGGAGCGACCACCGATTTAAGCATGGGGAAAATTAGAGATAAATGCTAACTCAAGTGCAGCGGATCTCAGGGCACGACGCGGGTAATAGAATTGGACTCTTTTCCTGAGGTACGGGCCCACTATCCCATGGAGAGATTTAAAGGCCAAAACCATGGCTTTAAAAACTATCCTCTTACGGATCGGAAGCCAGTGCATGGCTTTCAAATGGGAGGACATCCATGTTCTAGGGCTAAGCATAAGTATTGCCCTGGACTACCTGTAGGCATGTCAGCAAGTATTCTGGGATTCCTAAGTAAAGAATGTTAACGTAGTCCAGCCTAGATGTAACTAGCCCCTGGACCACAATATTTCTGTGTGCTACCGATTGAAGGGGTAAGAACTGCTTGAGCATCTTGAGCACTCCAAAACAGGAACCCACGACAGCTTGTACTTGGGAGTTCATGGATAAATCATCCTCCACCCTAACTCATAGGTTTTTAAATATCTTGACCGAGGAGGCAGGGGGAGACATGTCCTATGGCTACCAATTTCACCACACATTTTCTGAACGGAAGCCAAAAATAATAATCTCCGATTTGTCGGAATTACATTTAAATTGATTTAGTTGGAACCAGGAAAACACCTCTGAAAGGCAGGCGTTGATCGCTTCTCCTCTAAAACCTGCCTTCTTCTCACAGGTGAAGAGCAGTTGCATATCGTCAGCGTAAGATACAACTTTGGCTTCATGGGCTTTGGCCAAATACGCCAAGGGGGTCATTTAAAGGTTGAAAAGTGTAGGGCTCAGAATTAAGCCCTGTGGGTCTCCCACCTTTAAGGTGGGAATGGGCGCTGCAAAGGGAGGAGACCAGACTGTTCGCGGTCTTTCAAAAATGAGGAGAACCACTGCAGTACCATGCCCCCACAGCCGCATTCCTGAAGTCTCAGAAGGAGCTGATCATGGGGCACGTTTTTGAAAGCTGCTGATAAGTCCAATAGTATCAGCACGGCCTTTCCACCTTTATCTAAGGTCTCCTTGATGGCATCCGAGACTTCTAGAAGCGTGTTTTCCATACTAAAATTCGACCTGAAACCGGACTGGCTCTGATGGAACACTTAGTTGGTTTTTGCATATGTGGTGATGACACTATTAACATATTTTTCCAGAACTTTCGTGAAAAAAGGGAGCATCTCCGGCTATCTCCGGATCCGCTCGGGTTTTTTCAGAAGGGGAAGTATTTTAGTCTTTTTCTACCTATCTGTGACAAGCCCAGACTCCAAGGAGGCATTGAGGATCCGATTTAATGCAGGACTGATTACCTCTGCTAATGACGCCAGCAATTTGGCTGGACATGGGTCAGAAGGTGAGCCTGATTTAAGGGCCTTCATAATTTCCAGAGAATTCTCCAAGGAGATGGGGGAAACTGTTTGCGCAGCGGACCCCTTAGCTGGGTAGATGGGGTGGAAAACGCTCGATTTACACCCTCGGCCATGGGCAGCAAAGATAAAGTATCTTGAATAGTTTTAATTTTCTCATGGAAGTAGGCGGCTAGGTGGCTCGTCCAGGCCTCAGTCAGCATGAATGGCCTTGCAACTGCGCTTGGGGATGAAAACGTGTTAACTGTTTTAAAAATATCTTTACTTTGATTAGCAGCCCGTGTGATTTTTGAGGAGAGAAAGAGTTTTTTCTCTTTCAAAGTTTTTTTATAGTGCACATTCAATGCCTGTTTATAGGTTATTTTATCAATGGGCTCGAAGTTTTTTCGCCATGCCATTTCTAGGCGTTTGCAATCACTTTTCCTGAAGGCTACCGTAAACCACGGCACTGAGGCACGCGAGACCTTGGCAGGTCGCAAGGAGGAGGGGGCGAGTTCATCAGCACGGAGCTGGAGCCAATTGTCCAGACCTTCCGCATCCTCTTTCACATTTCCGTTAAAAGGGATCGGGTGATTGCTGAGGGCAGTAGTTAGAAGCTCAGCTGTGATTTGGCTAAAAGGTCTAAAGCTACTGGAGTGTGGCCTTCCCTGGGGTTTGCGAGAGTGCTGCAATTCTCAATTGTGAAATCAATAATCGAGTGATCGGACCATACAATAGGAACTGGAACGGAAGTCACTATTTTATCCGTTTGGTGAAAATCTGGTCCAAAATATGTCCCTTATCGTGAGTCGCATGAAGGACATAAGGTGTCAGTTTAAGTCACATAGTCTAATAGGCTCCTGTTCAGTGGAATTATCCAAATGAATATTAAAATCACCTAAAACAAGGCAGTGTTTATATTTAATGGCAAGAGGAGAAACAGAATTGCTAATAGAGTCAAGAAACCGGACCGCAGGACCGGGGGTGGGGGGGGTTTATAAATTAGGATGCCTGCCAGAGATTGTTGCGCTGACACCCTTACGTGAAACCCCAGACTTCCGGCACCAGCTATATCGTCTATAGGAGCCATGGTGCAGGAAAAATGATGTTTAAAAATTATGGCGTAGCCTCCCCCAGTGCCCGTCAGCCGATCCTTCCTGAGCATCAGATAACCAGGAGGAATGGTCATGGCAGTAGTGGGATTTGATGAGTATCTGAGCCATATCTCTGTTAAAAAAAGGAAATCTGGGCTCTTATCCACTAATATATCATAGATTTGGAGGTCATGTTTATTCAGGGACCCTGTGTTGAGAAGCAAGGCCTTCAAATGGCCTTTCTCCTTATCGGTCTTCGTCTCATAAAGAGCAAGCTTGCCCGTAGACCCTCTTTCAGGTATCGCACCTGTATTTATATTAGAGCAAACCCAACCGCAGTGGGTGCGGACCAATCTATAGGAGTCCTTGGGCGTAGGCACGAGGGAGCAGCAGCTCACTCTCCTACCTATGGCCATGAGCTGCAATCCACTGTAGCATAGGGGCTTAACATCAATGGGGGAACCTCCAGCAGCGAGGCCGGTGCTTCCTGGACGCGGACAGGCGCTGACGGGTTTGCATTCGGCATGCCTTTGGCGCGCCCGCTGCGCGCGCATGCTGCTAAGTGGAAACATCTCGAGTTTTGTCGGCGGGGAGCAAAAATTAGCTGGAACGCTGACCTGACCTGGCGGGCCCGCTCTTACAGGTGGGCACAGCGGTCGCGAACCAACAATGAGTAAAAATTAGTACAAATTTTAAAAGTTTGAAAGGAAGTGACTATCCTAGTGCAAAAATACATATACAATTTTCAAATTTCTAAAATACACAATTCACATTCAATATCAGCCTCACAGTGTAACATCAGCTGAGAGCGTCTCAGCCGAGCTAAGACCAATTCAGCAACAAGTTACCTGCTGCACGGTCGACACATCTCGAGATTTATGTGCGGGGAGAAAAAATTAACTGGAACGCTGACCTGACCTGGCAGGCCCGCTCTTACAGGCGGGCACCGCGGTCGCGGACCAACAATGAGTAAAAATGAGTGAAAATTTTAAAAGTTTAAAAGGAAGTGACTATCCTAGTGTAAAAATACAAATACAAAATTCAGATTTCTAAAATACACAATTCACATTCAATATCAGCCTCACAGTTTAACATCAGCTGAGAGCGTCTCAGCCGAGCTAAGACCAATTCAGCAACAAGTTACATATGTTTTGGAAGTGTAGGCAGGCCTTGCTCTTCCTCCAACAATTGATGGATGATGAATGCTGTTTTCATGTAGGATCTTTTTTGATATTAGTAGATTGGTCACGTAACACTATGCACTTTGAGTGATATGCATTAATCATATTTTTGATTTTATTTGTTGCATGTGAACTTTTTAATTTCATGATTTACGTTTTTATGACTGTATTGCCTCTCTGCATCCAAATAAAAGAATTTGAACATGAATCTGAATCTGACACAACAGTCAAATAAGGTATGAAAGATGACTCTATAAACGGAATACAGAAAGTAGTGAATCTGTCTATTGAGATCTTCAAGCACATTATCAAATAACAAATCTCCAAAGCACATATTTTCCTCCCATGAGATCAGGAAAACACTGTGAAGGTTTTCAAATATATTTCAAATTGGTGCTTAAAACAATCTGAACACAAGCAACACATGTCTCAGAAACCTCACCATTGCCGCTAAGTAGACCACCCACAAAAATACCAACTTCAATGTCATCTAATGAGATTGTCCGTTCCAAGTTGCAACTACAGAGAGGAACATAAGGGTCTCAAATAATCTGATACAATCATGTACAGCGCCTTTAATGGTCAGTGCTTCCATTTCTCAGGGCTAGCTTCCTGTACCTTAAAAGTATGTTGTTATATCTAGGCCTGGGCAAAATTTAAAATACACTAGAATAATTCATGTAATTTCTGGAATTTCACATAAATTCCTGAGATTGCTCCAGTCTGCCACACTTCTTAATTGCACTAAATGATAGTGCAGGGAGGTGGGAACAATACAAACAACCAGAAAACGAGCAGCTGTTGTTTCTGACAATTGGGAGGTTTGTGATTTTTTTGGGTTGAAATATACCCTTTTGTCAAAAAATTGACTCAAGGGCGCATTTAGTGAGAAAACAAAGTGCTAAATAATGGATTTGCATTTTGGATAATGTCGCTAAATTTTCCAGATATTTCACGTAATTAAGTGAAAGCAAACTATGCACCTTTAGCTCACCCCTATTTATAACCTCTTACACAAACAAACTCTAATGCCAACCCAAAAGACCCAGCCTGGTGTCACTCGATTTCAAACCTACCCTTCCTTTCTAAGACCCAGACGAGGGAGATAAAAGGACAACTCAGGGTAGTTAGAATCCATCAAATTCCTCCTTAGATGCTAAAGAGTTACCCAGCCCCGAACTGTCAGAGTTTTGAATGGCAAAAATGAGGATTTCCCAAAGACTATGACTACAAAAAGCAAGTAAATATTGCCACTGATAGATGTAAAACGTTTGAACTATGTTCAGGACTCCCTCATTAGTCATTCCTGCCCCCACTGCTTTCAAACATCTATCTATATTCACTAGCCATACTCATTAATTCAAGCCACCCACAGTTCCAAATACATATAGCAGATACTGATTTTCATCTTAGACTGGGAAATGGATCAGGAGCCAAGAACACTATGTCTGCATGCATTGAACAATCCTACTACTAGATAGCGAGAGGCATCTACGACTGAAATGCTCAAATATTGCGGTGCCTCTGCTTGGTAGCCCCAGTATAAAACCTCACCCTTCACAAGGTAGCCTATATTGGGCAAGACCATCCAACCATGACCAAAGCCTATAGCTAAGGTATTTTATTTGAGTCAGATCTGCCCTTCAGCCTCCCGGTAAATCTAGTAATCATGAGCATGACCCAATCTCAACCTGTTCTACGCAATTATGGTTCTTAATTTGCCACTACTCTGTTTGTTTCCCCAAACTTCATTTAGTTAAATAGTAGAAATGTCTTTATTCATTTTTCTTTTTTTACCTTTTTAGGTTTCGCCTGCACAGCGCTTGCACTGGGATTGTGAAATCCTTTTTATTAAATATATCTTAAAAGGGGCTTTCATCCCGCCCCCTTGCTTTCATTGCTTTTCATTGGTTCCTCTGCTTGCCACTTACTTTTCACCCATTTCCATTGGCTGTAACACACTGTTTCCTGTTTCCTCGTATTGTTCCTCCTGTGTGCTTCTCTTATCAGTTTCACGGCACCGAAGTACTGTTTCCATCTGCTTTTGGGGCAGTTTTTAAAAATGTTTTTCCTACAATAGAACGAAAGAATATTGCACGTCAGAACTCTCCCACTTCCATATATTTCAAGTCAGAGCTCTCCGTTATGCCTGGACACTGCACGTAAAAGCTCTCCCAGATCTATTTTGCATATGAGAGTCAGTTTTGTACTGAAAACAGAATGACAATACAGCCATGCTAATGAGTCCCCGATGCAGAGTAAATTCTTTGTTTTGACTTCGGGGATCCTTTTACGTACACGCCCGTATGATGGGTTGGCACTTCTCACAAACAGGGCTCTGTTAACACGTCCTCTTGTGCTTTCTGTGGGTGAAAGCCTTTTTTCATGTCCCTTTTCAGAGACATTGTCCTCCAAGGCAGGGATCCCATGCTGTTGCCATTGCAGAGAGTAGGCAATGCAGTCTTGGAGTTAGGATGGGTGTTTCTATGAGGATGGCACCTCTCTGCCTATACTGCCAGGTACTGGTGATACCACATGGCGCTGCCAGCAGGGCACCAACCTGCTCCGTCTCGACAGGGCAAGGGGGTAGGATGAAGCATACTGTCAGCAGCTGGTCAGGTAACAGAGTCCACTTTCTGGAGATCCCGGTCCCTAACCCTAAATGCATTCATTTGAGCAGCTGAATGGAGAGAACTCAACCTGAGTGCGGAAAGCCTGCTGAGTGCTCCACCTTTGCTGCCCTTGAATGTAAGCCCATCCCCTGGCTGCAGATCATATAGTCCATGAGGTAGATACGTTCCCCATATCTTAATCACTGTGCCCATCACCTCTAAACCTTCCCGCACAAGCACACAATTTTTAATATTTCTCTACGCTGTTCTCCTTATGTAGAGCGCTAAACCTCTTCCCAGGAACGCTCTATGCCCCTGTTGAGCAGCTCTCTCCCCGTGCCTGTCGCTCCACAACCAGATCCTCTGCCTCCTATTTCTACAACGAGTTACAGGTGCCTCTGATAGCTGTTTCAAAGTAAAACGAGTCGGGCTTTCATGTTGTTTCTGCCCACTGCTGCCACCAAATACTTCACAATATGTTGCCTTACTAAAAAAGTTATGGAGTTCCTTCAACTTATTTTGCACAACTTCTCACCAACTTAAAACTTACCCAATTTTTTGTTATTATTCACATAGGTGAAATCTAATGCATTTTCAATGTTTGTTAAAGCTTATGTTAGCATGTCTTTACTTTTTTGTAAACCGCTTGATAGATATTCTAAAGACTGATCCTCAAAAGATGTAATTCCTCCAGCTCTAATGGCCTCCCTCTTGGTTGAATAGTTAAGTTCTAACTCCTAAATTGTTTGCCTACATCTGTGAAATCAGCTAAATCCCTAGGAGTAACTCTTCTTAGGTTTCTCATTCTTAACCTCCATATTAAAGAAATCATTATGCGTGCTAGATTTCAACTTAAGCCACTCTATATCATCTGACCCCCTCACCCTCAAGCATGACTCCAAAAGTGTTGTACAAGCACTTGTGGTATCAAAAATAGTTTATGAAACCCTTTAATAACTGGAATACCTCTGTGCCGCCAAAGCCCTCTCAAAGCCACCTTCCACTCTGCAACCAGGTTGATTGTCCACAGAAGAAAGGTCTACAGAATTAGTCCTGGGCCAACTTCTCTAAAGTGGTCAACACTTGAACAACTCTCCACTTATAAAACAGTTTGTATTACATACAAAGCGATGTAGCTTTATTAAATCCCACCTCACTCAAAAACTGAAACTTTATTTTAAAACTGCAACCTAGAAAGCAAATCTAAATTACTTCTTTAAACACATTTGTAAATGCTGAGAAATGATGTGCACATATAGAAGGTGAATTTGACACCTCGTTT
Source organism: Triturus cristatus (assembly GCF_964204655.1). Taxonomy (NCBI): domain Eukaryota; kingdom Metazoa; phylum Chordata; class Amphibia; order Caudata; family Salamandridae; genus Triturus; species Triturus cristatus. The sequence continues at coordinate 388,342,215 of NC_140587.1, read as the reverse complement.
GTTGAAAGAGCATGGGTTCAATAGCAAGAGCAATAAAAAACACATCTCCCTAAGTCACCTCTCAACCGTACCCAAATACATTCATCCCACACTGCTACCGCATTTTACCATTTGCACCTCCTCAGGGAATGCACCTAGTATCTGGAATGTCATGCCAATCCATGTAAGACTTACTCCCTCACTACAGATCTTCAAATCCAAACTAAAAGGTCACTAAAGAATCACCTATTTAACCTGCACTCACATTAATCACCTTGTTCATGCCAATAAACTTACCTGCTGGAGATACAGAATTCGCAGTCTTGCACTACGCCTGTTCTTCTGTTCACTTTCAATCTATAAAACCTGTCAGTAGCACCAGCACTACATACATTATAGCTTATTATTGTACTGATGCTCTCTGTAGTCACTTCCAACTACAAATATAATCGCAAATGCACTAGGGTTCTACTGATTTCAACTACAGATGTGTATAGCTCTCACATACCCCAACATTGTATTCATTATGTTATTTTTTTCCACTTGCAGACGTTGTGTACATAGTATTTCCTGTCATGTTTTTACTGTTAAACATTGTGGCTTTTGGTTAGTTTAAATGTTAGGTCACTGTAGTGTTGTGGACCCTACACCCACATGCTACTAAAATAATGCACACAGACATCTGAAGTGTACTTTTTAACTGGCCACGAACACATAAATTGGGCCCTTTTATTTGCAGGCTCACTTCACTCGTGACACCTGTGGTGGATGGCTGTAGGGTGCAAGTGTGTCCAGTACTCGAGGGGAGTGGCTGGTAAACTATGTGCCTGCTGAGACATTACATTCATTTTGACTCAAAACGGACTGCATACCATATGTACCCTCTCTACCTGCCCACCAAAAGTCCAGTTTAGTCTCTCATTTATTTCTAGCAGACCTGTTCACCCACATAGTCATGTTAGTCTTAAGCCAAATGAAACAGGTAATGCAAGCTTTGATGCTTTCACTGTCCTGTACTTCAGGCCTGGTACATTAGTGCTTTTATGAAGTGATAATGCACCAGCTTTTTATCACCTTCCACTTCCCTTCTGAAAACCTGGGATTACATTTGTCCAGATTCAAAGAAGGCCAAGCATCTTACACCCTCTCCATCTCACAGCCTCTCCATCTCACACCTTCTCCATCTCACACCCTCTCCATCTCACACCCTCTCCACCTCACACTCTCTCCATCTCACACCCTCTACATCTCACACTCTCTCCATCTCACACCCTCTCCATCTCACACCCTCTCCTTCTCACACCCTCTCCATCTCACACTCTCTCCATCACACCCTCTCCTTCTCACACCGTCTCCATCTCACACTCTCTCCATCTCACACTCTCTCCATCTCACACTCTCTCCATCTCACACCCTCTCCATCTCACACTCTCTCCATCTCACACCCTTTCCTTCTCACACCCTCTCCATCTCACACCCTCTCCACCTCACACCCTCTCCATCTCACACCCTCTCCTTCTCACATCCTCTCCATCTCACACTCTCTCCATCTCACACTCTCTCCATCTCACACCCTCTCCATCTCACACTCTCTCCATCTCACACCCTCTCCACCTCACACCCTTTCCTTCTCACACCCTCTCCATCTCACACCCTCTCCACCTCACACCCTCTCCATCTCACACCCTCTCCTTCTCACACCCTCTCCATCTCACACTCTCTCCATCACACCTTCTCCTTCTCACACCCTCTCCATCTCACACTCTCTCCATCTCACACTCTCTCCATCTCACACTCTCTCCATCTCACACCCTCTCCATCTCACACTCTCTCCATCTCACACCCTCTCCACCTCACACCCTTTCCTTCTCACACCCTCTCCATCTCACACCCTCTCCACCTCACACCCTCTCCATCTCACACCCTCTCCACCTCACACTCTCTCCATCTCACACTCTCTCCATCTCACACTCTCTCCATCTCACACCCTCTCCATCTCACACTCTGATGTGCCCTCGGATGATGCTTGTGCGGCTGCATTTTCCATGAATCATGCTCCATGATAATATGCATTTTCTCTGTGCTTAGCTTTAAATGCAGTGGGATTATGTCTGTGGTATAATCTCTTGGCAACATTTATAGAAGTAAAAGCGTTTTCGATGTATTTTCTCTCCAGCTTTAGTGAAATCTCTCTAAGTGCACAAGTGTGCCATGCTGTACGAGTCAGCCACGTACGGTAGTGGTTCTGGATATAAAAATATGTTTTTATTGATTGATGCTCTCAGATTCTCAAATAGGGGCCTCTCTGTAAAAACATTGGTTGTCAGGGTGAGCCTGTCTCTGATTGCCAGATGCCGGGTGTACTTCTGTGGTGAAAACATTGACTTTGTCTGCTGCACACGGTGCACGGCTGTGACCCAGCCAATGAACGGGCTCAATGTAGATGAGGAACAAGGGGCCGTGTTGTCTGCCACAGTGGGGTGCGAGCTGCAGTGGCCACTGTCCCAGGGTTACTCTACTGATGGCAGGGTTCTCTTGAACATCATGACCCTTGCCAGAGGAGTGCACAGCAACACTTGCCACCTCCTCATTGCACTAGTCATGCTCTGCTCTGAACAGGCAGGTACTAGAGGAATGTATGCAATTCTGCTCCCGCGGTACCCCAGTCAAGTAAGACTGTGCCACAGGGACTGTAGGGGCCTGCGTTATGGCCATGGGTTAATGTGTGCGATTAGTGCTTAATTTGTAAAGGAGTAAGTGCCTCATTTTCAAGTTTTTGACGAGAGGAAGTGCAGTAAGCCACTTTGCTGCCCTGTTCTGCGTCACAGGGAAAGGGTAGAATTGCATTGTATCTGTGATATACAGCGCATTCCTATCCTTTCCTACTGTGCTGGTGCCGTTTTGGCTGCCTTGTCCCAACGCAGGCAAGGGTGTTTGCATTGTAGGAATGATTGTTTTCATGCAGGAAGGGAGACCGCCCAGCACAAAAACAATAAATGGAGGCGTTGTCCTCCTTGTATGTGGGCTGCAGAATGCAGAACACATTGAAAGAGGAACAAACTGTAGAGAGAAAGGTTTCTCCTCATTAAGCCACCGCTGTGGAGGCGTAGGCTTTTGACACATTCCCTAGGATACAACTCCTTATAAATCTGGGAATGCATCAAAATCCTTGGGTGTTGCATGAGACCACCACTGCATCGCCCATGGAACGACTCTTTGACGCAGAGTAAGGTAATGCAGCAACGTGTGTTTCTTTGCCTTACTCCATATCTACAAGGCCATGAAGAGCCACACAAAGGGACTTTGCGTGGCCTCGCAGATGTGGGTCTGCACTTCTGCAGCACAATGAGCTTATAAATAATGCCCCTAAGTGCCGGGTCCCAAAGTTTTGTCAGAAGCCTGCAGCCAGTGTGATGGAAGGTCGGGGTACTGAGTATCAAGGCTTCAAAGTCTTGATTCCACCTAATGCCTCTTTAATCCACCACTAGACATGACCTACCTCTAAATATCACTCTCGAATGTTCTTTTCCATCGCTGCTTTCTCCTTTTGCCTCTATTTTTCAATCTTTGTTTTCCTCCTTCTTTCTCCCTTCTGTGTTTTTTCGCCCCCTGCTCCGCATCAAAGTATGTTGAGGACAAATAAGTGCTGGCCCCAAAAGTCAGTGCCAGTGAGCCCCACCTCCATCCACCGGCTCAATTTAAGCAGTAGTAATGGGTTTTTTAATTTCCAAGTAGAGCATTTTCAAACTGTGTTTCTAGATTCTAAATATGACGAGATTTTTTATCAAATCTGTTTAGTTAGTGAAGCACTCTAGCATCTCCAGGCTGTTTGACACTCAACAAAACAGATGAAACAGATACAAAAAGCAGGTTGCCTACAAATGTGCACATACATATATATCACACACAAACATTAGAAGGACATCATTTCTCTGCAGGCTCTATCCAGCTGAGTACTAGTGAATAGTGCAGATGAGAGCACGTGGGCAACTGCTGACATAATTGCAATCAGCATCATAGTTTCCCCAATGGCATTCTCTGCGCATATTTGGAGTCAACAAAGAGGTGCAAGGAAAGAATTTCTAAGGCATTTGTACACATTGCTCAGAAACTACAGCAGAGAATAAGGACCTGGATCCAGATGTACGATGGATTTTTGCATGCGCAAATGAGTTTCAGACCCGTTTGCGCATGCAAAAATCCTATGGGCCATGTACTAACACTATTTTGCGAGTCGCAAATAATTTGAGACTCACAAAATAGTGTTTAGCGACTCGCTATTAGGAAGGAGCGTTCCTTTCCCAATAGCGACCCCGTAAGCCATGTAAGAATGGTTTGCGACCGCATTTGTGATTGCGAAACACTCACAGTTTACCACCCTCTTTAGGAGGGTGGTAAAGCACTTGCAAACGGGAAGGGGTCCCCAGGAGACCCCCTTCCCTTTGGGAATGCATGCACAAACATTTTTTAAGGGCAGGCAGTGGTCCCAGGGGCCTGCCCTTAAAAAATGAAAATGAAAAGTTACAATCTTTTTTTAAATGTAGGAAAACGGGCTGCATTTAAAAAAAAATGTTTTATTTAAAAGCAGTCCCAGACATGGAGGCCTCAAAAATGCCTTTGCTGCCACTGCTACTGTATCCCAGGCTCTCCTCAGTCCCCTTCCAACTCACTGCTCCCATTTGTAGTGCCAAAATGTTCTGTCCCTGATCTCTCATCAAATGCTCCATTCTGTCCCACCTACATTTGGAGGTGCGTACTCATGCAGCGTGTACAGTTACCCAACGAGGGGTATGCATCAGCCATGCAGGGACCATAAGAGCTCCTGTCTTACAGTTATTTTTTATCACTGATGCCTTGATTTCTTTAATGTTAGTTTTGAACATTCTGAACATCAGGTACCAGCAAAACAGTTTCTTGGGACTGTAATGACAATTTTAGGGGAGTCATCACAACAGAGCAACAGATTCCATATCTTGTAAGCTATTGTAGGACTTTCACAGTGATCGGATGGGCTGGGACGTTAGGTAGTGGCTGTTACTGTAGCATCAGAAATTCAGTCGATGCCCCCATCGGTGGTGGCTATCTGGCTATGAGCATGTGTGTCCTATCCTCTTGACCATACTCTCATGCTTCTGCTGACTACATCACAGATTAACAGAAAGGTGGGGCTGTTCCAGGAGTCCATGTGTTCCCTAAAATGGCAGCCCCTTCACAAGGAACCCCCCTCATCTGCCAACTCCCCGCAGGCATCTAGTGTTTTTTTTCAAATTCTTCCTAATTATCTGTGCTTATGTATGATTTATTAAGGGCAAGTTTGCTAAGCATTATTATTATTATTATTATAGAGGCTTTTGTAACGCGCTCTGCTAGTAAATAGTATAGTATCCTGGCGCGGAGAGAAAAGGAAGGGGGCAGATCACAGTAAATGCAAAAAGAGGGACAGCCATTAGGCGTTGGTGTTAAAGAGGTAGGTTTTTAGGCCTTTCCTAAATGCCATGATGGAAGGGCCTGTTCTCAGTTGCAGGGGGAGGGCATTCCAAGCTCTCGCTGCTCTAACAGAAATGGATTGTCCACCAAGCCTACTATATTTGAACTTTGGTACAGTCATTTGATGAAGATTGCTTGATCTGAGAGGGCGGTTGGGGGCATAAAGGGAAAATCTTTTTTTCAAATAGGTAGGGCCTGTTAGGTGGAGTGCACGGTATGCTAACACAAGGATCTTGAATAAGATCCTTTGAGCCACTGGAAGCCAGTGAAGGTCTCGGAGAGGTTGGCGGACGCTAGATTTTCTGGGGATGTTAAACAGCAGCCGGACCGCAGCATTTTGGATGACTTGAAGGCGGTGGATCAGATAGGCTGGGAGTCCGCAGTAGAGAGCATTCGCATAATCCAATCTGGATAATATCAGAGCGCGAATGACCGTCTCCTTAGCTGCTCGCGGGAGCAAAGGAAGGAATCTGCGTAGAGTTTTGAGAGCGGAGAAGCAGATTCCGGTGAGTTTTTTCAGGTGATCTTCAAATCTTAGATTATTGCTAAACCAGATTCCTAGGTTTTTTGCAGGTCCACCTGTGGATTTGGGGCTGGGAAAATCGGTGGGCCAGAGAGAATCATAGAAATTATCTGGGAAGGAGCCGTACAGCAGAATTTCCGATTTGCTCTCATTACACTTGAGTTGAGCCAAGGCCAGCCAGCGGAAGACCGATGATAAGCAGAATTGGACTCTCGTCGTGTCCAGGTTGTTTTTGGGCCATGTAAACAAGAGCTGGGTATCATCGGCGTAGGCCATAATTTTGGCCCCCAGCTGTTCCGCTAGATAGATAAGGGGGGTCATATAGACATTAAAAAGCAGGGGGCTTAAGGTGGAGCCCTGTGGTACGCCAGTTGAAAGTTTTTTGGGAGAAGAAGAGAAAGGCGGCATCCACACTTGCTGGGACCTGTCATCTAGGAAAGATCTTAACCATCCGAGAGCAGGGCCAGTTATGCCTATGTCTGCTAGTCTGGTAAGTAGGAGGGAGTGAGGAACCGTATCGAAGGCGGCAGAGAGGTCCAATAAAATCAGCGCCGCTCTGCCACCTCCGTCTAAGCACTCACGGATAGCCTCAGAGACCTCAACTAGGGCCGTCTCTGTACTGAAAGCAGCTCTAAAGCCTGATTGCGCAGGGTGGAGAGCTTGAGAGTTTTCTACGAATCGGTCCAGCTGTGAAAATGCAACTTTTTCGCATATCTTTGTTAGAGCTGGCAGTAAAGAAATGGGTCGGAAATTAGCGGGAGTTTTTGGATCTAGGCCATTTTTCTTAAGGAGTGGTAGCAGTTTTGCCTGTTTCCAGCAAGCTGGCACTGTGGCGCTGGAAAAAGAGAGGTTCACAATATGTGTCACCTCTTGGCCGACTGTGTTAGCCAGGCCAGGAAGGACTCTGGCTGGGCAGGGGTCCGCAGGGGAACCCGATTTTAAGGTAGCCAGAATTTTCACGACCTCGGTTGTATTCACTGGAGTGAAGAGGGCAAACTGATCCGTAGAAGCGGGCATAGTGGGAATAGGAGTAGTCATGGAGGATGGAAAATTGTTGCATACGGTAAGTAGATCATCTTGGATTTTATCAATTTTTTCCACAAAAAACACAGAGAGTTCCTCACACCATTTTGCCGATGAGGCTAGAAGAGGGTGAGCGGCGCTAGGAGAGACAAAGCTTTTGACAACAGCAAAGATTTCTGCGCTGTTGTTATTGGCCTTGGAAATACGCCCTTCATAGTATGAGCTTTTTGCCACTCTAATTGCAGCATAATACTTCATTCTAATGCTAAGCTAACAATACAACATCTTGTCTGTCTCAAAGCATGAGATATGTTAAAAGAAAATGGGCTAGGATGTATATGATAAAATTGAGCAAAAAATAAAAAAGGAAGCTCATCAAAAAGAAACAGAGGTGAGAAACAAGGTCCCCCACTAGAAAGCCAAGCCTTGAGCTTGTGACACGATGCAAACTGATTTGTTTCAGTTTGCAGCAGTCCTGAAAGAGGGTTTCAGAGACTGGGGGCAGCAAACCAGACTGTGCAAGTGCCGAAAGTCACAATCTCAGCAACGTGTTTCAATCAATGAATTTTGATTGCAGTTGCTATGGCAAATAAATGATACATTACTCTTTCTGTTATTCAATGTCCTTGGGCTAATTTTACTTGGTTTTGAATGTCGTGTGTGTATGAAGATGCCCCCACTCCCACGTTGTACATACATTATTAATTTACATATCAACTGGCTGCTGGATGGATATATAACAAGCATTTGCAATGCAATAGATCTCGCAATAGTGAAAATGTTAGCTATTGGTATTGCAAATGTTAATGTTTTTTTTGTTTTAAAATTTTGGCCAGCAGTAGCATACATAAATAGAAAGAAATTCCACATGAAGGAAAAGGTGCAGTGCCACAGGCTGTTACTAGGTCCCCCTGGGACACCGAGTAACAGCCTGTGGTGTTGCACCCTTTCCTTAAGACATAACATAGGAATTCTATTACCATGAGGCTCAAGTAACTAGCGCACGCATTTTTTCCTTAATAAGTGAAATTTCTGTTTTTATCACAAAGGCTACAAAAGCCTAAAAAATGCACAGAAATGCTTGCGCGTGTTCCGTAAGGCTTGTGGTAATGGAATTCCTGGATTATGTTTTAACCCCTTCAGCGCGGCGCGGATTACCGCACCGTGCTGAAGGTTCCGTGCGCTACGGGGCTGTGACGGAGCGGTTCCGTCATGCGCACAGCGCTACCGCCGCGCATGACGGAACCACTCCGTCACTCGCATCGAAGGGGTTAAGGAAAGGGTGCAGTACCACAGGCTGTTACTAGGGACAGCTGGTAACATATGCTGGTACTGCACCCTTTCCTTAAGACATAAAATAGGAATCCCATTACCATCATTACATGGTGCACTCTCATTTCACCCAGTGCACACATCTCCAGGAATACCCAAGAACTCTACAGCAAAGTTCACAGACAGTGGGTAATAGAATTTTAATCTTACGTCTTAAGGAAAGGGTGCAGTAGCACAGACTGTTACTAGGTGTTCCTGGGGCACCTAGTAACAGCCCGTGGTACTGCATCCTTTCCTTAAGCTAGTTTAGGAATTCCATTACTATGAGACTTAAGAAATTAGCACAAGGATTTCGGAGGATTTTAGCATTTTTTAAAGCTTTTGTAGCCTTTACGATAAAAAAATGGATCCCACTAAAGAAGGAAAAAATGCTTGCGCTTGTTCCTTGAGCCACATAGTAATAGAATTCCTATATTATGTCTTAAGGCAAGGGTGCAGTACCACAGGCTACTAGGTGTCCCAGTAACAGCCTGTGGCACTGCACCCTTTCCTTGAAACCTAATATAGGAATTCAATTATCATGAGGCTTAAGGAACTAGGTGAGCATTTTTTCCTTACTAAGTGGAATTTCTGTTCTTATCACAAAGGCTTAAATAAATGCACAGAAATGCTTGCACTTGCTCCTTAAGCCTCATGGTAATGGAATTCCTATATTATGTCTGAAGGAAAGGGTGCTGTACCACAGGCTGTTACTAGGTGTCCCAGTAACAGCATGTGGTACTGCACCCTTTCCTTAAGACATAATATTTATATTCTATTGCACAGATGGAGCGGGCTACAATAATGAAGTCCATCAGCAAGAGAGCGCTAAAAGAGGAAGCAGTGGCTGCAGGGGCTGGGTGAGAGAGCACCGGAATAAGGCTTGTCTCGGGTGTAACTGCCCTGGAAGGAAGCAGCACTAGTTACTCAGGACTTGCACGAGCAGCCACTCGGATGCGTGAGGATGAGGCTGCACTGGAAAATGCAGCATTTGAACAAGGATGCATGGTGTCTGCAGTGAATAAAAAATTGCGGGTCTGACAAGGGGAAACATAAAAGCGGGCAAAACTTATGAGCGCAAACCAGGTGCCATGACGATATAAATGAAGTAGTCCCTTAAATAAAACAGATGCAGCCCGGCAGCATAATTAAACTGTAGTTGGTGGGTGCTGCCTGCCATGAAATGGAAGTGACGTCTCGGTAGCCCCAGCCTATAGGGAGCCAGGATTACAAAGCAACGCCAGAGTGACCCAATGGCAAGCAGCAGGTGGGATTATACGCCAGTATACCCATTACACCAGGTCTTGCAGATAACGCATGTGTGCTGTTTAGTCTCGACCTAAAAATAGTGTAGTCATTTGCAGCACTTGCCATATCTAGCACTGAAACATACAATACATTTTCTCGCATTGCACATATTCTGCAGAGTGGACAGTGGCACACATATTTGAGAGGTCTGGTTTGGCTGAGTAAATGGCAAGGAGCGCATCTTGTTTATTGGCTGTTACGTGGAATATATGTGTGGTGCTTTTTGCCACCTAAGGGTCTCCTCATGCACGTCAATTCACCAAAATGCCTGGGGTAGCAGAAGTGACATCACACGATGGTTTGGTTGGCTTGAGGTATGCACGGTTGCAACCTTGAACATAAGCAAATATGATTCTGATGTGAATTTTGATATTCCCTTCTCTGTAGGTTGCTCCACTGCGACGATTGGCACACCTTAGTGGTGCCAGACCCAGATAGTGATAGTATCACCCTCTGTACACTGTAGATAGAAACACACACAGGTCCTGATGAAATGCCATGAGGGCATGAACCATGTCGACCACTAGAGTAGGAGACAGTTAGAGACAAATACAAGTCATACTAACTGTCCATCTTCCTCTAACTTTTTAATGGGGTGGACAGCTGTCCTAAATAAACACATTCAACAGACTATCTAACCTTTTTTAACTCACTCTACTCATCTACACTCCTTCAGGCCCCTCACACCCACGCACTCAACGGCAAGGAACAAAAGATCTCCGCTAAAGAGCCCCTTTACGGGTGCCCGTCGGGCATTGCACCGCCGGCCCGACGAGGAGCAGGCCCAGATGATGAAGCATGACACCTAGCTGGCTGGGTTTGTGAGGGCATTAGTTCCGAAAATGGGAACTCCCCTTCCCTACCTATAGGTTCTTTGAGTCCAATCAATATCGACAGATTTGAGTACTGACCTCATTAACAAACCATCCCCTCAAAGAACTGCATACCCTTTCTAAATATAGTCTATCCGGGGCATGTATGCTGGACCTCTTGTAAAAGCCCTTCTGTCCTCCCCCTTTTGTTAATAAATATTGTCCCTTACCCGCCTCACCCGCTGCACCTTCTGGCTAAAGGGACGATACCCATTTGTGAGGCTTTTTCCTAAAGGAGCAATCTTTTGTGATGGATTTATTACGGCCTGCCCGGTCGTGGAAACTACCCGCCGCGGAAAGGCGGATCCGTAGTGCACGATCACCTGCACTCGAGACTGATGGGATCCCTCCGGAGAGGTTGAAGTAATGCACTGGGGAGAGGCACGAACATTTAGCCAACCCACTGGGGTTTTAAATTTTGCATTAATGATGAGACACATGAAACCCACTGTGGACTTATTAGGCAAACACCACAAGTACCAGATTGCCCAGAGGCCTGTGGGCGGGGCTAAACTGAAAATAAAAATGGTGTCCGCATCTTTCATGTGTGACTCTTTGCTATGCCAGTGACCAAGGGCTGGTTGCCCGAAACGCGTTTGGCGAAGATAAGAGAGGCTGTGTGTCAAGGTCTCACCCGTTGCACCTTCTGGCTAAAGGGACGATACAAATTTGTGAGGCTTTTTCCTAAAGGAGCAATCTTTTGTGATATATATATATATATATATATATATATATATATACATATTATCTACTGGCGGTCGCCAGTAGATAGTTATAGTTAGGACCGAGTTTCCAGTTTCCATAGGAAATCTGAAAATTCTATTTTGAATAACTTTGGAGCCGGTTGACGAATACTCCCGAAATTTTTCAAAACTAATGGGGCGCTCCATTCAGCTCCTACCCTGAAAGTCTTGGGGTGATTCGTCAAGCGGGGGCCGGGAAAAAAGGGGGGTCCCAAAACGCGTTTTCCCCATGCATTTTTCCATAGGACCTTTAGTCGAAGGTACAGTCCGAACGGCTGAACAGAATTACTTGAAATTTGGCAGAGAGGTAGTCCTCAGGTCAGGGAAGTGCCTTTTGCAGGTCTGGTGTCAATCTGTTCAGTAGTTCCTGAGAAAATAGCATTTAAAAGCATATAAATATCTATAAGCGCGCACGGTGCGCGCACCGTGCGCGCACCGTGCGAGCACCCTAACGTGCGCGAGCGTAATTCTGATTGGTGGTTACATGTTAGTCAACGTTCGAATCGGTGGAAATCTGGAAGTGTCGGCCGATATTGTGTTTGTTTTCAGTGCGAGAGTGAAAAAGGAAGGTGGCGAACGTGAAAAGGGGGCAGGGTAGAGAGTTCCTGACCCCCTAGCCTTTGTCAGGGGATCCCTGAAGGACCCCGAAGGCAGAATATTTTTTTTTTTTTTAAATCACGGGGGTGCGCGCACCGTGCGCGCACGGTGAATCCCCCCTCCCCAAAAAAAAAATGTTTAATACGTAGTTTATTGTAAAATAAATATATTAAAAAAATAATAATACATAAATAAATTAGCATTTAAAAAAACGTACAAATTCACTGAAAAAACCATAGGTTTCACACACCTTATAGTTAGGAATTAGCATTTAAAAAACCTTGCAAATTCACTTAAAAAACCATAGGTTTCACACATGTTATAGTTAGGTGGATATTTCACTCGTAAAAAAACCAATGAAATTCCCCCGTTAGAGTTAGTTCAGATAACTATAACTCGCGCAACCGCCACTCTATCACAAGGATGATGTTATCAGTGATGTCATGATTGATGCCACTGACCATGTCATGAGTGATGTAATATGTGACGTCATGAGCAGTGGATTGCGGGCGCGCGAGTAATAGTTATCTGAACTAACTAAAACGGGGGAATTTCATTGGTTTTTTACGACTGAAATATCCACCTAACTATAACATGTGTGAAACCTATGGTTTTTTAAGTGAATATATATATATATATATATATATATATATATATATATATATATATATATATATATATATATATATATATATATATATATATATATAGATTATATCCACTATTAGGGTAAAAAATAATTCACTGAATACAGAGAGTGCAGCCCATACTGACTTCCAAAAAGACGAGCTGCCATCGTGTTCCTGGCACTGATTTTGCCACCTCTGAGAGCAGGTGTCGCAGAAACAGTGCCAGGGGCTGCAAGGGGCAGGCCATGGGTCACAACTGCGACCCCTAAATGACGTCCACAGTCCTGGCGCCGAAGGAGTGCGCTGCAGAATAGATGAAACGGTGGATTTGGTGGTGATCCTTGGATAGTTTTGTGTTTTTAACAGCAACCTCATCTTATGCTGGTTGCTTTGAGGACTATTTGTAACTTTGGGAAGTGTTACTAACTACGAGAAAGAGGCAACTTTGAAGCAAGTAGAAACTAACCAGTGCCAAAGATGCAGTGTAATGGAAGCCGACCCTGCCAGTACCAGATACTCGAAGTCAGAGCTGTCATGTTGAAATTAAGGCTGTATGAACACTCGGCAAACCAGATACCATCAGCTTTGCACATACTTGGAGTTAACTCTGTGAGTTAATGTGTTTGCTGCAGGTCTAGATGCAGTCACACCTAAGGCCAGACTGACCAAGGCTTCTCTATGAGTTTGCACAGTAAAAAGCCAAACCTTAGCTGAACATACACTTTTGCAAAGCAAGCCACTGCAAACTCGATGCCTTACATAACGCGGCGATAAAAGTGATAATCCAGCCCCCTCCCCCGCACACGTCCGTCCATGGATACTACCAGACCATCCCACGCCTCACTCTTTCAGTAATCCTTGCATGCTGTGCCCAAGGGGAGCTCACACAGTGATTTCCAGTGGCCTCCTAGTATTGGAAAGAGACATGCATGCCAGGAGGGATAGAGAGGACCGGGTCTAGAAGTCATTCAGGACGCTCCCTGTGCACAGCGTGGAGAATAGGACGTGACAGGGGGCTCTCAGTCCATGATGCCCCTTCGGAGGGCACGTCCCTGAGAGGCATGGTACATATACATTCAAGTGACACATGTTCACATGGCTGCATCGCAGCAAGTCCTGGAAAATAACCTTCTTAACAATGTTCACAATCCACAAATAATATTAGAACTCGAGACCTTGACATGAATGCCAAAATATTGTGGGATGTGGCAAGCAGTCCACACTAAAGCCAACATGTTAGCAAGTGAACCAGCTCTAAAACGATTACTGGGGAAAATATTAAAATCAGTATTAAGCAATGAACATTTGTAAACCATTCGATCCTGAAACTTACCTACAACTGAACTTTATACAGAGAAGGGGTTGCATCTGTAGAACAAAGGGCGAGTTTCCAACTCGTTACTCAGAATCCTTCGCCGCGCAGTCGAAGCTGACTTCTATATCAAGACCGTCTTAGCTTCAAGTCACCAGAAGGAGACATGCAGCTTTGATGAAATAGAAATATATGATTAAACAAACAATGACAGGCTATTGGATGCACAAAAAACCATTAAGGCCACTAATCAGAGGTTTCCAAAACCCTAAAGAGAGCAAACAAGGACTGGAGCACATTGAATACAGGTTTAATTATGATGCATAATACATTTTTTATTAGCACGACATGCTTTGGTTGCCAGGACGTTCGATCGGAGGCGCTCACTAATAAGAAGGAAAAACACTACCATGGTTGGCGGTTGAGTTGCCCGAATCCCTAAAGGAAGAAGATTTCTTTTCGTACACACAGCCTTGCTTAATACACAGGCCATCTGCAGTAATGAGGTGATTCAGAGATGGCTTCTTCCTCCCTGCAGCTCATCAAAACTAAACAAGCCCTGGGGAGTTCACATGGCCAGAGGGATCAGAACCAGCCTGCTTGGCTGGACTTACTCTTTAATTGAATGCTTTGCCTTGATGTGCTCTTCAAGAGTGCACACCACTATTCCGCGTTATTTATAAAAGAGACAATATTTAACATTACTTTTGAGATCTCGAGTGGCCAGACAGTCAATATCAGAAAAGGGAATAGGTTCAAATTCCATGAAAAAGATATGTTAGTTTTGGAGTAAATCAATTTTCAAAGAGAAATTGGAAAACTTCCTCTAGTATGCTTTGTACCTATATTTTAAACAATTATTTAACGATTATGGAGGTACAACGACCCTTAATGCATATTGTCAAAGTCATACAGAAGGCTGCATGCCACTGCTTTGTGATTTACACTTTTTAAAACAATAACTTTAGGATAACATCCAGCAACCACCGTACCTATTAGAAAAAATTAAAGAAGCTGACCTCCCTTTAACCTATTCATCAGTCCCCATCCCACTCATCCTCCTCTCTGTCTCTCAGGCTGGCCTTACACAACAGCTTGCTAAGACTGTACAACTAGATGATGATTTGCAATGCAAAGAACCCATCCCATATTTTCCCAAATGTTTTCATCTGGTCATTGAACCGAAATATTATTCTCTCATATGATGCCTTGTTGAACATCGCGTGCAGCCATGAGGCGTAAAGTAAGTTCCTTTGTCATTTTCCACAGTCTATTTATCACAATTTTAGCTACAGCAATGGATATTGAAAACCATCTCTTTCGTTGGTGAGTGCTTTAAGGGATCTTGGATATGGCCTATATCAGTGCAGACTGAATGGGCAGCTTCCCTCGGCCCCATTTCCTCCTTCCTATCCTCCCCGAGTCGTGATCAGTTCTGTTTAAACTTTTGGTACTGCCATATCACGTGGACAATGATGCAGTTTGACTGGTTGCATCTCCAGAACAACAGGATTGGACATAGCCTTAACATTTGCAACCCTTAACACTGATGAGCGCCATTGATACAGAATTTTGAAACACCCCAAAATGTAGCCTCCATCATGAGTAAGGAGAAAATCAGTCCCATCCCATCTGAAAACTGCAGTCCTGTGTGGTCATCAATTCTTGAGATTTTGAGAAGTGGGGTGTGATAAAATGGTCAATGAGAACCCCACAAAAACATGACACAACTGCCTTGTATGAACCACAACTGAGAAAATAGTTGAGAATTGTGGTCTGGATCAGGTCGACAGAAGGTGGTCTAAGTACTTACCCCAGTGTTGAATCTGGTCCTTTCTGCAGGGGCACCCCATATTTTTGCCTTCCTTTGTTAAACCTGATTTTGCTGTCATTTAGGACTCTGCGCACTTTACTCCTGCTAGCCAGTGGTAAAGTGCTCTCCTTTCTAAGCCTGGTAAAATTGGTATACACCTAATTGGCACATTTAATGTACTCATAGGCCCTAGTATATTGTGTTACCTGTTCCCAGGGCCTACAAATTAAAAAGTAGCCCTGCAAAAAAAGGTCTACATGCCTGCCCATGTAGTCTGTAAGTGCAGGTTTAAAACTACCATTTCGACCTGGCAGGATAAAACTTTGGAAAATTGTGTGATGCACACCTTTTGTATTCTGTTGTCATCAAGATATTCGTCATGTTTGACAGTTTAAGCTTGTGAAGGCGTGCAAGCACGGACCGCGCCCTGTCCATTGCACTTACAATGGAAACTCAACACAGAGGAATCACATCTTGGGAACCCTTCCGGCTGCACAGCCAAAGCCTGGACTATATGAATCCAATAAATCAAGTATTCAATTCTTCTTCTTTTGTACTCCTTATTTATTTCGTATTCTTTAACCACTTTTCAGGTTTTCTAATCGGAACATGTGTTCAGTTTTAAAATCCCCACAAACTGAAAACTGAACACGTCATGATACCCCTGACGAAGGGAATAGATATTCCCGAAATGCATTGGGTGATGCCAAAAAAGTTGTGACATGCGGAAACGTACACTCCTTCCTTGTTTGTGTCATCATTTGCAGTACGAGAGACGAATGAGTAAAATAAATCAATTAGAAAACCGAAAAAGTGGTTAAAGAATACAAAATAAATAAGGAGTACAAAGAAGAAGAATTGAATACTTGATTTATTGGATTCATATAGTCCAGGATTTGGCTGTGCAACCGGAAGAGTTCCCAAGATGTGGTTCCTCTGTGTTGAGGATAAAACTTTTAGCAGACCTAAACATTTTACTTATAAGTCACCCCTAATGTAGGCTCTAAAAGTTCTTAGTGTAGGGTATATATTATTGAAAAAGTAGGACATGTACTTAAGTTATAAATATCCGAGCAGTGCAAACCCCCAAAGTTGATTTTTAATGTAGCGGAACTAGCTATCCCATAGTTAACCTTATTACACTTAAGGCCTGATTAAGATGTTGGCAGATTGGATACTCCATCACAAAGTTGATAGATATCCTGTCCTCCGTATTACAAGTTCCATAGGATATAATGGAACTTGTAAAATGGTGGACAGGATATCCTTCACGTTTGTTACGGAGTAACCCATCTTCTAAGATAGTAATCAGGTCCTAAATAAGTGATTACATCAGTAAGGGAGCTGGTAGAGAAATACTTCTTCTACTCATTTGAATTATAACTTAAAGTCCCCTTTGATGGTAACATCTGATTTTAAATTACTATTCTAAAAATGCAACTTTTAGAAAGTAGGCATTTTTCTGCTAAACCCAAATATACCTTTCATCCAGTGTCCAGGGTTACAAGGCTGTTAATGATTTTCCTATGGTCCAAGGCGTATTCCTTCCAGACAGGGGACAAAATGGGCCTTAACTTAGAAAGTGTGTGTCTTCCTGATAGGATTGCTGGGGAGAAGTTGTGCCTTGGCCTGATTACACTTCAAAAGAACTTGCCTATAGCACATACAAAGGAACCTGTCACCAGGCCTACCCTTGCCTTTGTCCCCCTAGCCAGGTTGCATCCAAATGAAGGTAAGAGGGAAGAACTGGTCAGAACTGGTTCGGTAGTAGGCCAGGGATTGCTCTCACACACATGGGTATAAAAGTGGCACCCTCAGAACGTAGGTTCAGAACACTGCTGGATCTAAGAAGATTCAGAATAATAACTGCCCTGCTGTCTGAAGACGGAAGGCTGCATCTGCTTGAATTGGACCAAGGACAACAGAAGTGACTCCATTGTCAGTTAGCTGACCTGTTTGAGCTACCGGGGCACAACAAGCTTTCAGAGACCTTGTCACTGAAGTAAGTGTTATCATGCAATGCATTTACCGTGTGCATTGGGGCGAACTTAGTGCTGGGATGTGAGGCAGTGTGCACCCACACTCTTTTTGTTTGCAAAGCTTCCAGAGGCCCTCCCCGCACCTGCCCAGCTGACCATAACCAACTGGACAGGTCCTTGTCCCTTTTGCTGTCCTTGGTTGGAGTGAGTGTAAACTTCCAGGTTGTGCACCGAGGACCTGTTCCCTTGGCTGGTGTTAGAGTGTACTCCTTTTGTCCCCAGAAACCGCAAGAAGTGGAGCTTCGAAACTGTTTGCCAAATTCCTACCTGGAGAACTGACGGAGACTGGGATTGCCATCAAAGCAGAAGCCGTCGACATTGAATTACCTGTCGGCCTCAGATTGCTGGTTTGTGCCACTGAAGGAGATGGGTTTCATAAGAACAGATGCTAAGTAGCATCCAGTCAACATTGAGGCCTTCCTGGGCATGAACTACAGTCTTTGTCTGCTTTGAGCATTTCAGCCTTCATTAATGACCGGCCTGGGACCCTGATTTTCAGCAACCTGCCATTGTGAAGCCCCACTTCAGATCTAGCTTGCAGTTTGTCTTCCAGTTGACCCGTAGAGGCCCACTTGTTCTCCATAAAAGTTTGTAAGTCAGATGATAAACTTTCCTCCAGGATGAACCTGGTCTCTGTATTCAGCCTGCGGTCCTTCGTGGTCAGACATAACTTTTGACTTTGACCTGGTTTAAAACGATCAGACACTCGTGATTTGCTCCTTGAGCTTTTTTCAGGTATTTTTAATTCAACATTTTAAAATTGGTATTTTCAATTTTAATGATTGGATGATTTTTATTTTGGTATCATTTTACTGATTACAATGTACTCTGTTTTGCTACATTGGTTTGAGATTTTTTTACAAGTGTGACAATTCAAATAAAAATAGCTTGGGTGGCAGGTATTAGTTGTTTTTAATGCATACTGAATTAGTAAACAATTGCTGTTCAGCTCATGTCTAAATTATTCAAACAGCTCTAACATGTGGCACCTGTCATAAGTGCCGGTGTCGACTATTAAGTGCCGGTGCCGAAAATTAAGTGCCAGGGCCGAGCACCGGAAACCACCAGCTCAAATTAAGCACTGCAAACCATGAAGAACAATACAGGCAGTAATATTCATAGTACTCAAGAAACTCCTTTGCAAGTCCCTTCAGCAGCCCTTGATTTGTCTCTGGGTCCTGAATTTATCTGGCTCCTATTCAGTGCACCTCCAGCCTCTCCCTTTCCCTCGTGTCAAACAGTGGAAGGGTCATTCGGAAAGTCTGTGAGGGAGAAAGAGAGTTTACTGATTGTGGGGTGTCCATGACCAAAGCACTTAACGTGTCGAGCAGCTTTATTGGTGTTGTAAGAAACAGGTAATTAAGTATTTCAGTCTCCACTTTAAAATTCAGCCCAGTGCACTGATTTTCTGCACTCTCTGGAACTCTAAATGTGGGTCAAAATGTATGTTTATAATCTCCAAGATGAAGCATGTGATAAAGTTAATCAAACTGTGTTGTTCCATTTTGTCAAGAATTTCTGAGAATTGGACATTGTCTCGCCTGTTTCTTTCTTCCATTCAATCGTCTTTTTGTGAAGATTCTGGTGGTTTTGTCTCTTTCCATTGACTCTGCGACCTGCTGTACTATTGATGTCAGTCTGTCTTCCACAGCCATGAGGCGTAGGTTGAAGGAGACTATCTAGTTCTTTACAGAGAGTACTTCTCTTGTCTTAATGAGGTTGTCTTCCACCATCCCTCTGGATACCTTTATGGACCTGTTCTCCTTCATTATTGCCTTTTGTGTGACCTCTGGCAGTGTTGTGGTAGGTTGATCCCAGTGACTCCACTGTACCTTGACTGCGACAGCTTTTGTGAAAAGACACTGCCTCCCTGACTTCGATTGGAGTTTCAAATAAGTGACCCTTGAGTGGCCAGTAACAATCTGAGGTATCGTGATTAATGATGAGTACTATTAGTAACCCGGCTGTGTGTTGTAGTCCTAGTATGTGAAGCCAGCTATGCACCTCCTCTGCCAGGTGTCTCCCTCGGCTAGCAGTTGTCTAGTCTGCTTTTGGCAAGGCAGGCTTGCCAGTAATGCGGTACAAGAGGTGATCAGCCAAAGAGATGAAATCGAGGCACCATACTACAAAAAAGCAACATCAACACTATGAACGATGAGAGAGTCTGGAAAATGGCTGGCAGTTTCACATTGTGACTATCCTCTTTCTATTTCCATTGCCCCACCCCTGTCCCTCTAAAACCTTTACGTACATCATAGAGTATGACCTCCTGTCACTTAGTGTGTCCCCCAACCTACTGGTTCTGCCGGTCCATTTGGGGATTGCGTCTTCTGATGCCTTCCGCACTGCAGCACTCCTGTGGTTCGGTAGATTCCAATATGCCCAAACCTGCTCAGTTCTGCCACTTTCTTCTCTCAATGCTGGAGCTCCAGGTGGGTTTCCTGTCATACAGGTTGCCTCTCCAACAGCTAGGTCTTACCAATACGTCGGCAAGCATGACCTCCAGCGCTACCTTCATCCCATCCACTAAGAAACACAGCGGGAAGTTGCTCACCCCATACCTACTCCTGTACCGCATCTTTTCTTGCAGCACAACAGTCCACCACAAGTGCACACTGCTGCTCCTCACATCTCAACCCAGGCCGATGGGCATGTTGGAGTCTCACAAAGTCCTCGTCATACAGCTTGGTGTCAGGTTCTACCCTTCAACACCTACTTTAAAGCCATGCCCACTATTTAGGTCTCAGTGGCTAGTGTAAAGGCACAAAGTTAAACACAGCCAGGAGAATGGCGAGCAGAAGGCCACCACAGAGCACACCAATTACATATACCAAAACAGCTACACATTTGAGATCACAAAGCACACACTTGCGGTAAAAGTTAATTGCCACAACAATGTACACATTAAGAAAACATCTCTCAAACTATAATACAATAAACAGGTTCACAGGAGAGAGAGAGAGGGAGGGAAATAAAAAGGGAAAGGAAGGGAGATCATTCCAGAACAGTTTATACCTCACTAGACTTTCTAGAGAGAGGCTACAAAATCGAAAAATAAATAGTACCTAGTCTAGTGGTCACGGAACAATAACATTTTCAGTCATAGCTACAGCTTCTTAATTGTCTCCTGAATTACCTGGATACAAAGAAGGCCAGAGAATAACATGATTCTTTGTTAAAAAAAGCCTTGAAACGCCTTAAAATTGGGGTAGCGTGATCAAAGTGTCTGCACTGTTAACCACCCTGATGGCAAGAGGCTAAAGCCTCGTAGATTGCACAATTTGTTCAACATGTATGTTGGTTGGTTCTGTTTAAAATGATGTATGTTTGCTGCACTTACTGAAAGGCGGGGGCTACAAATAATCTATCTCAAGTACATTGTTTTGGTTATGTTAGTCAGGTCTTGGCGTAGTATGATGACTTCCCTGATGGGAATAACGTGAATTACGAACATGGTGTACTTTTTAAGGTTCTTTGTACTTTATCAAACATGGTGACTGAGAGCTTGATAAGTCAGGATTTTGCGTGCGTTATTTAATTAAGTCATAATAACTTCTTTTTGGAGACTGAGTTGGAGATAAGTTCATTTTTCACTAATGTTCTCCACTTTGCAGTGAGTGCATGGGAATCTGATGCTAAAATAGAGTAGACTGCATAAGATGTTAATAAAAGCATCATGGAGGATGCAACAAAGACTGCCAGTGATTCTTTTATTAACAAGTGTAATATGTTTTAATTAAACAATTGTTTAACCAGAACGTGTTCTCTTAATTGTATTTTTCTTTTCATAACACGTTCTCTCAAAAGGCCTAAAATTATCTGGCTTTGGCACAAACTCAAAATTAGGGCCAAGATTTACAAACAAGGCACGGAACATAGTGCAACAGCCAAAATGCTGTGCTGTTCTGTGCTGCGTTGCGTGACTGGGAGAGAGCAGGAGAGCGCCATTTCTACAGAGATACGGCTCTCTCCTCCCCTCCCCCTAGCGCTGGTGCTGATTTCAGCTGTAGTGCGCCAAGCACACACCTTAACACCATAGCGCAAGGGTGCGTGCCTGAGTCTATCATAGGTTTTGTACAGCAAGAGTACCCTTCTTGTACAAAATCCTATGCTTAGACACACTTTAGAACTTTTACTACTTTGCATGCGTGCTGCACAGTGCAGCACGCATGCAAAGTCGGAAAATAAAGAAGAAATAAAAACATTTCTCCTCTTATCACCTTCTTTTAAATGGCATTAACTTTTGGCACTAAACCCTGTCTACTATTGTTGGTAGAAAGTGTTCAGCGGCAAAAGGCGTGGATGGTAGCATGAGCACGCCCCTGTACCACCCATGTAACGCCCCCTTGGCGGTAAGTAACGCAGTGCCGCGCATTAATTCCCACAGCCTCGCCTGCTGCAGGGATACAAGCGCAGTGCTTTAAGAGCGCTGTGATACTAGTCTGAAGGATTAATTTGACTTTAGTGAAGACATTCGAGGTAGAGTGAATCTAGCACCAAGTGATGAAGGGACAGCTTAAAAGGATCGGCATTATTGTATTTTTAAAAGATAATCTCTATCTTAGAGGGCGGGTCAAACTAGGTGGATGAATACGTGTTTTACCTTCTACTTTTTTGCTACTATTTTTACAACATGCAAACACTGATGATACACTGGTTTGTAACACAATAACGCATCGATACTTTGTGGAGCCTCAACGGGAGGTGCAGAGCACTGGTCCGACCTCATAGTAAGCAATGTATCGGTATCCGCTTGAAGATATTTCGTTCCAAAATGTGCCATATGTGCAGGGTTCGTCTGGGCCACGGTATCACTACTGCTACTAATGCAGTAGGACTTCCCATACTGCCACTAAAAACGAATGTACTTTATCTCAAGACACGTAGATGTGAACCCCGAGCCTGCGTGGGCTGACTTTCTATTTCCTGTTTATGGACAGCAGCCACATCAGAAGGGCCGCCATGGCTCTGCCTTCGTAAATGGTTCTCCGACGAGCAGGACTTTGCTTTTGATGTCTATTCTTTTTTAATTCAGGTATAAACTTTGCAGATTCCATGCAATTGTAGGCAGGTAGAACTGTTTTTACAAGGAAATTGTGGAATAAATGCAAGCAGAGTGTGTAGCATGCTGGCACTAATGGAGTGACAATATACGCACGCATTTTGTAATCCATTTGAACAAGACATCGCATTGACGACAAATGTGACTAGCAGTAAAAAAAAAATCTACAGGGAAGCATTGTGCCATGGGCATAACAGATCAAAAATATTTGAAAAAATGCCTTTTCACTAATTTGGAGCCTGGGGCTCCGTACAATTTCCTGGGAAGAAAAACATACCTGCCCACTCCTATTACTTACACGAACATAAAAGGGTAAACACGAGACAATTATCCAAAGAAAGCCAGAAAAAAGCGCAACCCCGCTGCCAGCAGAGATGGCATACAGAAGGGTAATGGGCATCGCGAGGTTGGAGCCAGCCTCGTGAACCGATGCCCGTCACGTAAGTAGCAATAACCTGTTATTCTTCGGTGCAGCTGAGCTAAAAAGAAGATCTCGAGATTAAAATATTTAGAAAGGATTGAAGGCTCGGCCTAATCCCTTAATTCCCTGATACCCCGAGCCTGAGTAAATCGGTGTTTTCATAGAATCCAGGTCACGGCAAACTCACGTGAGCCGCCCGGGAACAACTTCTGCAGAAGTTACAAGACGGAGGGCAGCGGATTACCGCTCCTTTAACGAGTGGCACCGGTCCATTCCTCTCACGTCCACTGTGCGGCCTTTGGGAATAAAATGTGAGGTTATTGCCCCCCAAGCGGTCCCTGCGAGTGATGCATCGATTTAAAAACTCCAGGCAGCTGCAGATACGTCATTAGCAGCTACGCGGAGGCCTCCTGGCCGTGATCGCCTGCTGCGTGCCACGGCGAAGGTTGGCGCTGTCTGGGGGCTCTGCATACCGCAGACCACCTTTTCCCCACCTAAGTGGTCATTAATAATACAGAACAAAGGAATCCTGCACGGAAGGAAAGGACAGCCTCGTGCATTAGCCATTGTAGTTTGGCAGTACTGTGCTTCGTGAAGTCCCAAATTACACGGATGCTGGTTTGTAATTGGAAAGCACGGCAGATAGGGTGTGTAATTAATTCACATCGTACCTGCTGCAATATTCACAGAAGACACTGCTGGTGTAAATTAGTCAAAAGTCTGAATTTTAAATACGCTCGCACTGACTTGAAGGGCCTTTGCTAATTCGGAAATGTACATTCATAAATTGTCTTGGCAAATGTGATCACAGCAGCAGCACAAGTGAAATTTACTCATTTGTAAGGTTAGGCTCAGGGGCAGCCTTTTGGACGTTCCAGTGTGGGAGAAGCTGAACATGTGAGGCAAGAGTCACACATCAGTAGATTTGTGGGTGATCAAATATCACATCCAAGTTCATTTTTCATCATGGAAGAGTTTCCAAATCTGCTCTGCCACAGGCAGGAGTAAGTGTGTTTCTAAGATTTGGGATGGGGAGGAACCCCCCTAATATTTAACAGAGTAACTTGCTAGGGTTTATTATGTCTGTTTTTGATGATTCATTCTTAGATGCCTATTGACATTTCATTATTTTATTTAATTACTTATTAATAAGCATGAACAATGACCTATAAGGGCATTCTGGCTCCGAAGAAGAAAATTCCCAGTTAAATTAAGCCAAACATTTGAAAGCTATTAAACAGATATGTTTTCAGGTGTTTCTGAAAACAGAGAGCGTAGAGATGGGTCTGAGGTCAAGGGGTAGAACGTGGAAAGTCTAAGCAGAGCAGACCAAGAAAGCACCCCCTCTATGAAGGGACTTAGAAAACAGAGGAACAATTAGTAAACTGGCAGATTGGGATGTCAGAGAACTTGCTGGATGTAAGGCTTAAGCAGAACTTGCAAATAGTGGGAATGGACTGAGAAAAAGTAAACTATTTTATGACATAAGACAAGAGCTTATAAACTTTAAAGAAGGTCAAATATTCAAGAGCATGGCCTCTGACTAAGACCTTCTCCAACTGCTGAATCAGAAAGGAGTGGGACACTGTATCAAAGGTGGCGGAGAGATCACGTAAGATTAGGGCTGCTGCCCCTCTGTCATCTAGATTCTTGTGAACAAGATCAGCCACTGAGACAAGACCAGTCTTGGTTCTATAGGAAGCACAAACATAGGAATGAGCACTGTGAGGGATATTATTGGCCTCAATAGATTGCATTGATTGGGAATTGGAAAAAAAATCATAAAGCTTAGTCACAAAAGGCAACAACGAATTCGGATAATGTTAGGGATTTCAAAATCCAGATTCCTTCCTTTTTTAGCAAGGGGGAAACTGTTGTTCATTTCCAGGAGAAAGTGACTGTTCCAGATTAATCATCACCTCACATGTGACACCTTTTTAACCGGATTTTACTTTACAGCCAACAGTACCTTGCATGTATAGATTGTATCCCCGTAGTTATAATGATAGCAGTAAAAGTCCAAATGCAAAATGCTGTGACTAAAAAACAAGAATTAGCAAAAGGTGTTACACCTACCCTGGGCCCGCTTCTGAATCCTTTGGGCAGCAGTCTTTTTATTCTGCTTGATGTACTTAACAGTAATATTTCCATTGAATGGTAACATTTTCTTTCACGTTAACCCCTTAGCTTCCTTTCTAAGATTTTTTAAAAAATCTTCAAGGTTTTCTCTCATACATGTGCTTAGAAATGCAGCCTTTGACACTGTATATTTCATATACTCTTTGTGCAAGACACCAAAAGATTAGTGCGCTGTACGTAGTGATACAAAAGCTAGTACAATCATATTTTTATAATTAACCATTTAGTATTTTATATTAATTGGGACTAATAACAATCATGAGTGATGGAGGAAATATTGTACTTTCAATACAAGCTAAGTTGGGTGAAGTTGGTAAACTGTTGTCAGATTCACTAAAGGTGAAGTCTCCCTGCTTTCCAATAGAACATCAAATTATACAATACCAAACTGAAACCGCAACCCTAAGAGCTACACCTCGGTGTACATGTAACACACCTCCCCAAAGAAAAGAAAGTCCCCCACAACAGATAGTCCAATGTTTTGAGTATTATACTCTAATGGTGTGCACCTCCACCGCTCCTGCTGTTTCCAAAGAGCAGTCTCTAACTAACAATGGATGGACTTAATCAGCTTTGATTTGGAATTGGTGGTGCAATCCACATTTCGTAACAAATAGAACATCAAATTATGCAAAGCCCTAATGAACTACAGTCTACTTACTGTTGATTGCTTGCAAAGAGGAAGCAGGCACGCTTAGGAGCATTTGAAAAAAAGAATAGTCTTGAGATTGGTAGAAATGCAAAATAAAAATGTGCGGTATTGCCAGTAACAAATTAACTAATTCTACAGCTATTTGATCACGTAATTATAGCTATAATATTACAAAAGCCCACTCTGGGCAACTTTTTTCTGTAATTCCGTCGCCCAGACTGTGGACATCAATACTGATCTCTTGTTTTGTTCTTAAACTCTTCTGTTTTGTGTCTAGAGTACAAGGCATTTAAGAATTTCTAGTAGTAGTTATTGGATTTTAAGATTCTTGGAAAGTGGGTTATTAGTAGGGGCAAATGTATATCTGCCCCTGGCAATAAGGCCACTACCACATTATAGGGCTCAGTACCTGTCTTAGAAAAGTATTCCCATGCTCGCCCCTTGATAGCTTGTTTGCAAGCAGGCAGGTTTAATTACGAAGACAGGTATGTAAGGCATTTAAAAGCACAAATTCAATAAATAATTAAGACACAACACACAATAAAAATTCAACACCAATTTATAAAAATAGGAAATATTCTTATCTTATCTTTAAAATGACACCAAAATAAAAAAAAGATCCAATGTTGGGAAGCGGAGATATGGATTTTTAAAGATTTAGCACTATATAGCACATAGAAACCTGTAGCGCCTATTGGACATCTGGGCGCACTAGACCAGGTTAAAGTCAAAGTTTCAGGCCGACAGTGCTGGAGCCCTGAGAGGCTACCGCTAACGGAAGGTCTCGGACAAAGTTTTTACCTTCTGACTTAGAAACTTTTCTGGAGATTTTCTTTCTGAGGTCCCTTGTAGCTCTCAGACAGTTTGGATTCACGAGGGTTCACCAGCTTGCCTTGCGACGAGCTCCCAGTAAAACTTATGGAATTCCGACCTCCGGACCTTTCCATCGGGATGAACCAGGGATCCAGGCCGGCACGTGGTTGAAGGTGGCTCTAGCGGTTGGTCCCGGCCACCTTTTCTACGTTCGGACTTTTACAGATCTTTATCTTCAGGGGTCCCTTGCTGCTCTTCACCGCACCGGCTTTGGTGATGGTTTGCCGGCTTGGGTTTCAGTGAGCTCCTGGGCAAACTCTGGAAGTCAGACCCCTGGAGGTTTTCAGTGGGATGAACCTGGACTGCTGGCCAGCTCGCGGTTAAGGGTCGCAGGCTTGTCTGGCCAGGTCGAGTCAGTCCACTTTTGGAGTTTTTCCCAAAGTTGCTCCAAACTTCTCCAAACTTCTGGAACTTCTTCAGGAAGTTTCCCAGAGGGTCCCAAAAGGTCCAAAACTTACTCCAAGGGTCTGATATCTCCAAAATTGTCCTTGAAAGTTTGGGACATCAGTTCCCACAATCCACTTGAACAATACCCTTACAAATCCACTGGTAGTTCTCCATTCTGGGGATTCTTGGTGGTGATGGTCTAGGTGAGCTCTGTTAACCTGCAGCTTGCAAGGAGTCCACTCTTTAGTCCTTTTGAAGCAAGGTAGTCCACAGGGCTGTAGTTTCAGCATGTACAATAGACCCACTCTTCAGAGTGCAGGGCCTGGTTGGTGCAAATCAAGCTCCTCAGCAGGGACCCTTCTTTCCTCAGGTTTCAAGCAACAGAGCTGAGAGGCTCTGTCCCTCTCGGATACTTATTACAAGTTCTCTGGGTCAAGCAGGAGGTACATTTTGTCCAATGAGGTGCAGGGCAACACCCTGCACCACATCCTCTAAAGTGTGGCATTATTTTCTCACACAGGGCACCATTTCTCCAAATTTCATCATTGCTGGTTTTCGAGCAGAGGGAGCAGAACTAACTAAACCAGCCTACTGGATGGCTTCATCTGCATAGATCCACTCCCCTTACACCTGGGAATTCCTCCTTAATCCCTCCATCTGATAGTGGGGCAGAGGGGAGGGGTATAAATTAAACTAGTTTCTCCAGCTTGTCTCTTCCTATTATGTACTACCCCTCCCCCTGGCTTTGGCACTCCTATGCCCAGCAACATCTCCTCCCAGAAAGGCTTCCTAACCCCAGGGGTTATTTGTCACATCTGCAAAGCAGCCAGGCTAATCCACTTATCTCTGACCAATAACGGCAGACCAATAGAGGGCTGAATGTTGGTTTAGAGACAAGAAAGTCTTATAAGTGCTTTTCTGTACTTTTTAGAATAAATTCAACAATACCATATTGTTTGATTTTTCATTCCCATTCCACTGAGTCCTTTAATCCTAGTATTCTGAATTTCCTTTCTCCGGATTATAATTAATAACCTCTTGCAGTGTTAATCTATGGGCTAGGGATCTGCAATGGAAAAATGAACTGGGCAATTTCTCCAATACCAGGACCTATAAAACATGTTTTATAAGGACCCTGTTATACCTACAGGATCCCTCATACCCCTGGAACACCTAGGAAAGACTTTAGGGGTTCTGAATATATCAAAATACTGCAGATCCTCACTTCACAGTGCTCCTAGCACAAAAGTCGATTTTGGTAAGCACTTTACTACAATGTGGGGAGTAAATTATGCAATTTCACTAACCCCAGGGCATATAAATACCTTTTTTATAAGGACTCTCCTTTTAGGTACCTGCTTCCCAACCCTTGGGACACCTATGGTTGACCCTGGGTATACCTAATATGCCCAAACATTGTAGTTTATCAATTTTTAAGTGCCCCAAACACAAAGTCGAGTTTGGGCACAAATTGCATTTTAAAAGCAGTCCTGCAACACAGGGCTGCTTTCAAACTGGCCTCAGGCTTCAGCAGTGCACAGATTCAAGATATATAAAAATCCGAGCCTGGAATAAGCTGAAGGAAGTCCCATTTAACAATATGCTATCGTCTCCAACAGATTGTGTGCTGGATGACGTGGACAGCGCTTGCCAACACTATACGGGTTGGTTGCAGCGGGCCTGTGACAGTTTAGCTCCGACCAAAGAACTGCGACCGAAGAGAGCACAGCCTTCGGCCCCCTGGTACTCACAGGAATTGAGAACTCAAAAGGCCATCTGCAAGAAACTTGAACGTGCGTGGAGGAGCAATTATAACGAGGCTGAGCGGAAAGCGTATAGATCCAGCCTTCATACCTACAAACAGATAATTGCTTCTGCTAAACAAATATATTTTGCTGCACAGATCTCAGAATCTAAAAACTAAGCAAAAGAACTGTTCAAGACTGTCAAACTGTTGGCCTCACCTAAGCCAAGCCCTGTCCAACCTAGTCAACAACTCTGTGAGGAGCTGGCCAACTTTTTCCTGACTAAGGTTGAACGCATTTTCGAGCCCTTTAACAAGGGATGTAATGACACTTTGGAGTTGTGGATGGAAAGCCCAGGGTCTGAGCTTGTTGCTGGCCCAATTTTCGATAAATTTCGGACCATTCCCATTTCAGACATTCAAACTGGCATGAGGGAAATCAACTCTGGCTCCCCTTTTGATCCCTGTCCCAGTAGAGTGGCAAAACTCGCGTCTGGCCCGATCGGAGTGAAGCTTACGAGCATATTTAACCTCATGTTCGAAACCGGCCGATTTCCGAGGCAATGGAAACTTGCTTCCATCCTACCACTTCTAAAAAAACCTAACCTGCCTTCAGATGACCCCAATAGCTTCCGCCCGATTGCCAGACTCCCCTTTCCGGCTAAACTGGTTGAAAAATCCATGAACAAGCAACTTAGTCTCTTCCTAGCCGAAACTCAAGCATTCGACCCCACACAATACGGATTCAGGCCAGGTCATAGTACAGAATCTGCCTTGATCAAAGCTACGGAAGAAATCAGAAAGGCGATGGACCAGGGAGGGAAAGCAGTGCTGATTTTGCTTGACCTGTCGGCAGCTTTCGACACCGTCCACCACTCTATTCTTCTGAATCGTCTAAAAATGTGCGGAATTGGTGGAAAAGCATGGGACCTTATTAGATCTTTTCTCACAGACAGGAAACAAGTGGTCACCTTGGGGGAATTCCATTCTAAACCTTTTTCCACACCCTGTGGCGTCCCTCAGGGGTCATCACTTAGCCCCACGCTATTCAATATTTATATGAGCGCTCTGGCCCCTGTGATCAGCGCTTATGGATTTGGGATCACTTCCTACGCAGATGATACCCAAATCGTGGTCTCTCTGACTCCAGAGGGCGAGCTAGACACGGTAAAGCGCCTACAGGACTGTATGCTAGCAGTGGGGAGCTGGATGGCGACGAATTGCCTCAAACTAAATTCAGATAAAACAGAGGTTATTCTGTTCGGAAATATTACTAATTTCTGGACCCCTGCCTGCTGGCCGGACTCTCTTGGCACGCTTCCAGTCCCGGTCGTCAAAGCAAAAAACCTCGGCATAATCCTGGACGACAGATTGACCTTGGACTCTCACATTAAAGAGGTGACGTCCAAAACCATGTATACCATTAGGATGCTGAGGAAAGTGCTACCTCTGCTTCCCTCGGACAGTAGACACACAGTGGTCAGGGGGCTGGTACTTGCCAGATTGGATTACTTTAACGGTCTGTATTTAAATGCGCAAAGTAGAGCATTGAGCAAACTTCAGATTCTACAGAATGCTGCTGTCCGCCTCCTCACGGGCGCTTCACGATTTGCCTCTGCGTCCGCAGGAAGAAAAACCCTGCATTGGTTACCAGTCAATAGCCGCATTCAGTTCAAGGCCCTGACCCTGACCTTTAAGGCTCTGCATGGCCTAGGCCCAGATTTCTTAAAGAATAGATTACACTGGTATGTGCCAGGCAGAAACCTACGCTCTAAAGAAGCCAATCTGGCGCAGGTCCCGCGCATTAGGAAAGCTCGCTGGGGAGGCAGAAGTTTTGTCTATGGGGCTGCCAAGGCCTGGAACGAACTTCCTTTGTACCTTAGGTCGGCAACGGATTTGCTGTCTTTTAGAAGGGAACTCAAGACTTGGCTGTTCCGTAATGAATAATTCTGATCTCCTCTTCCATCTGCCTCGACTCAGCCTCCTCAGGATCTTGCTAGACAGCGCCAGGACGCCTCCGGGTAATTGTCGCGCTATATAAAAACCAATAACATAACATAACATAACAAAAAGGCTGCTGGCCTTTAAACTGCCATGCCCAATTATATACTAGGTACTGAAAGGTGGCTCCAATCCTCCTGCCCTGTTATGTACTAGGGCCTTGTAGGGGAGGTCATGCCAATCATAGGGGTACTCTAACCCATAGTGTACCCTAGTTTATGTAAGAGTTTTCACTGTATTCTAAGTGCGTCTTCAGCATAGCAATGGCCCTGGGTCTGGTTAGGCGGATCCCAAGGTCAGTCAGAGTCAGTTACCACCCGTACCAGTCAGCAAACATTTGGGAGGTGCCCAGCACACAGGATGACGGATGTTTGCAACAAAGATGTATTATTTGTTTTTTACAATAATCTTATGCCGAGGAAAGACTGTGCCTTCAAGAGGCACATACAAACACTAAGGGCCTAAATATTAATCTGGCGGTCCTCGGACCGTCAGACTCATGGTGGGGCGGCGGTGGCAGTCTTACGACCGTCACATTATGACCCTAGTTGTCGTGCCATCCTGGGACCGCAAACACCAGCAGGGAACCACTGTTCCCCGGCAGTGACGCAGCGGTCCAGAGTCATCCACACGCTTGATGAGAGTGCAGTGGTCCCGCCAAACATATTAGGAGTTTCCTCTCTATCATGGTTTTCATGGTGGTTCCTCCTCCACCGTTAAACTTGTAATTGGGACCTAAATGTTTCCAGAAAAGTGGAAACAGTAAATTTTCTCCTATAGTATGAATCTTTTTGATTGTATGACAAATTATCGCAGACATGTATTTCGGTGACAAGAATATTGGCAAAAAAAAATCAAAGATGCAATTATGAACTTTACATACTTTGAATGTGAAGTTGAAAATATTAACAACAAAAACGAAAATGTTTATTGAATTGTAACTAATATATAATACATTATTTTAAAATACATATTAACATGTAAAATTAAAAAATATATAATTATACCGTAAAACTGCATAACATACAAGTAAGTAACAATCACAAAAAATATTAAACATAATATTAAAAAAATAAAACCATCACTTAAGCATAAATAGAAAAGTATTTATACAAAATAATTATAGTTACGAACACTAGATACTAAAAAATTTAAAATAAATTGTAAAAACAACTTTAAAATAAAACAATAACTTATTTAAATTATATTGCAAAATAAATAATAATAATTTACCATAAACTAACCCTTAGAACTAAAACAAAAAAGTATAATAAAACAATTTGAAAAAAGAATCAGAAAAAAGAAAATTAGTCTTGCAGGGGTTGAATTTACTATTCCCACTCCAACTTGACCAACAGTAGAAATCATTGTGGTCTTTGAAGGGATTTTCTATTCCAAACCCAATTTACAGTAGGAAAAGTGCTGGAACCTGGAGGTGTCAGATTTATTATTCTGACTCCAACCTGAGCACCAGTAATTAAAGTACTGGACCTTTAGGGGTTAGAAATTTATTTCACCCTGCAATAAGTGACAGTAGGAAGTGTTGAACTCTGAAATAATCAAATGTATTATTTTCACTCCAATCTGAGCAATATTAGGGAAAGTGTTGGACTCTGGAGGGGTCAAATTTACAATTTCCACTTCACCCTGCACAACAGTAGGGAAGGTAGTGAACTTTGAAAGGGCCAGATTTACAATACCCACTCCAACACAATCAACATTTTGGAAAGTGTTTGAGTTTGAATGGGTTAGATTTACTATTTGTTAGCAACTGTAACAAACGTTTTGGACTCTGGAGGGCTCATATTTACTATTTCAGCCTAAGACACCATAGGGCAAGTTTCGGATTTTAGAGGGCTCAGACTTACTGTTCCCACTCCAGCATAAGCAACAATAGGCAAAGTGTTGGACTTTAATTTACTATTCCTACTCCGCCATAAGCATCATTAGGGAAAATGTTGGGTTTTGGAGGGGTCCAATTTATTATTCCCACTCTCCACCTCAACCTGAGCATCAGTAGGAAAAGTGTTTGTTTTGGAAAGCGTCCGATTTACTATTTCCACTTCAATGTAAACAACAATATGTATAACATACTTCCTACCCTATTACCCTAAAATTCTATTAATCAAAAACTCAAATTAAATTAATAGCAGAAAAAAATAAAATACACCTTCTTTAAAAAGTACTAATACTATAAAATGTATTGTTACACAACAACCTTAAACATAATATAGTTAATTAATATCCACATTATTAAAAACAATTAAATAATTAACAATGTCTTTTATCTAATTAATCTATTAACAAATAAAACGTGCATTTCCATGTATTTAAATTATCTATTATATATTTACAAAGTTATCTAATTACCAAATTAAAACTTATAAAAGATTTATAGTCAAGTAATATCAAGTTTCAGAAAGGCCGCACCAGGTCTCCCTGTTGTTAAATCTCTTTGTGAATAGCCTAAGCTTTGTTTTAACATATTTACAGCTGCACATTCCAATGGATGTTCATTCACAAAAATCAAGGGGTAGAAAAAGGGAAATCGTACAGTCTATCACCCTTAATGTCATCCCAGGTTATATCACTATTCCCCTTATAAGCATTGTACTTTCTCTTTCAGGGATAGGGCTGTGGCATAAAAGGGAAACTAAAAACAGTAAATATGATTCATAGAGCCATTCATTACTTTCTATTCCTACCCCTGCCTTCATGACCACTCAGACCAAGGGCAGTACCAGAGGTCCCATTAGGAACACCAACAGTAGCTTGTGCTATCCCTGGTCACCGGTTGTTGAAGGCCATATATGTTCCAATACTGGGGCACCAGGCCATCCCTATACTGATATTCAACCCTGATGTTTTCCTGCTTATGCAAGCTGAACTGAGAACTAAACATTTATTACCTTGCCAACTCAGTGATGTGGCGAGCTCAAGGTATGTGGTTTTCTGTTTTTTTAAATTGATTTTTCCCTCGTCTTCATCTGTCAATTCCCTCCCCCACCCCACTGCTCTTACCTCCACAGGCCACTCCTGCTTAGATAAGTGGAGGCTCAACATCACTTAAAACAATTTTGGATCCATTAATGTTTGTGATCATGTGTTGACTTTGTTTTTGCATTTCTATTCTTGGTGCAGGTCATTACCATACTTTTATTTTTAATGTTTTATTTATTACGTTTCACATTAAACAAGAGAAAATCTCAAAAAATATTTGGAAGAAAAACATATAACAGTATGTTTGAAGTAAGCAATCTCTATAATCAATCTGCAAGAGCAAATAATCAAGTAATTCCAAAGACACAATAGTCATCTGGTAGTTCATAATATTACAACTGCTTAATTCCTAAGGGGAAAGCAGACAGGAGTAACTGAATACATTTACTAACTGTGGTGATCCTTTTAATGCTGTTGGGTGAATCAATTACAACTAAATCAACTACACATTTCACTTAAAGAATAAATGCTAAAACTCCTCAAACTTAAATCAGTGCCTAGTCCCAGTGCCTTCTTTTAAACGCAAATTCTTTACTAGAGGCAATAATGACTTTCTCCCTAGAGGTAATTGAATCCATCTCTGACAACTAGTCATAAAGACCTGTTTTTTGCTTAAAGTTTTAAATCCTGTGGACCAACTTCTCATGAATCAGGCGAGCAGATAGTAAGGCTTATTTAAATGATTACCACACTTTGTCTATATCATCAAAATACTGAGCGCAAAGACTAGCAATTGAGTTCAATCCATAATTGTTTAACTATTACAAGTTCAAAACAAATTATGATGTTCCTAATGTCTCTAGCCTGTTTGTTTTTTACACGTCTTATTTGCATCAAAATATATTTTGACCACTGGCTACTAATTAATAAAATATAAGTTTAAGATCAGCATCTAGTCTATAATTATTATACAGTCATACCACACAACACTATTTATTTTTCACCTTCATGGCAAAATTGACGTTTGTATGTGACATACTAGAATAGTACGATTTCACCATCTATTTTCCTGTACATAATAATGGTAGTATTTAGAAAAATATTTTCAAGTAGCTAACACATTGCATACCACATTTTGTTCATATTCAAAGCCATAAAGGACAATGAAGATAATCTAATTTCATAATTGTGACATTATCATATTAAATATGTAACCCACTAGATAGAGAACAAATCACATTTCTAAGGATTTTTATCAAGGATATTCCATTAACAAGTATTGTATTAGGAGGAGGTTATGTGAACTTCTATAAGCTCTCTGAGAATTAAAGAAACATTAGTGGATATATTCATGTCGCAGTGTTTCTTATTTATAGCACAGTGAGTTATGGGATGCAATTTTGGGCATAACTGTTGGACTAAGGACATCACACAGTTAAATTAATCTCAGTCACTGTTAATAAATACTGGCCATTACTTTTTATTCCTAGTGCCACTCCAGACAGGAAGCAATAATCTGAAAATCATCCTTGGCATTGCTCCAGTAGGAGAAGCAATAATCTGAAAATCATCCTTGGCATTGCTCCAGTAGGAACAGTCCAGCCCACCTACCCTCTGGAAAGGAACACAAGCAACCCCAGGCAGATTTCAGCATTGTTGATCCTCATCAGTGAGGCGTGGCTTACGTTTTAAGGCACTATGAGCTATGTGACCATGACTTGGCATATGTGTCTCACTTGGAGTGTCACACTTAGAGGAAAAATAGGTGAATTGATATAGATCACTCTTCCACTTGAAAGAGGGAGCAACCATATGCAAATCGGCCTTAGACCTGCTTAAATAGGAACTGAAATGCCAGGCTGCAACCAGTTTAAATGCAAACACTATCAACCCCGGATCAATTTCTGTGTCACATTGTGATATGGTAACCCACGTCTAGAGAAGCCTGTCACACCTAAAGCAACACACTGAGTGAAAAAAGAAGTGATGGGTGGAATTCATGGATTATGCTCAGCCACTGTCAATTACTCTGGGCTAAATTTCAGTCTCATTATGTTTGACTCACTGTGCCACTATAGAATAAAGTGACATTTTTATTTCCCTCCTCCAGTAGTAACAGTCCAGCCAGAAACATCAGGCCACGTCTACTCTGAAGACAAACTATCAACCCCAAACCAGTTTTACACTTGTTTTGCTTTATCATTGAGGTGCTGCTTGCTCATACATATTATTAATAGTCACCTATCACTGGATAGCTCACACCTCACAGACCCCATAAGTTATTTTTTGCTCCTCAAACCATTAGCTTCTCATGAGGCACATAAAGTGGGTGAGGATGAGAAAGCAGACACCTTCAGAATGAATTGTGTTGAAGGTTTGGTCAAGGGAAGTGTAGTTGCACCCACCCCTGGTTAGCATGCAATTCCATACAGGCATTCCACCAAACAAGAAGACAGTATTGTGCAACAATACAGGTTAATGGTAAAAACAGCAAACACAAAAAGTTATTATTGTGTTTGCTTACTATTAACAACAGTCATATGTTTTGCTCGTGTAGTTCAGGATCTACTGAAAATTCTAGCCAACTGCTCAGATTTCTTAGCTGCTGTCCCCAGGTAGGGCTGAATAATAACCAAGATGGATAGTATGTGTAACCCCTGACCCTAGCAGAAGATGTTGATGCACTGGAGTGCTCAACAGCTGCCAGGGTAGTCTTCCCCTGCCATCAGTGAATCTGTAATGTATAGCTCAGGACTGCAGGGAAGACAAGTGGTTGAGTCCACATTTTTATTTCAGGCTGACAAACAGCCTAGCAACATTGTTTTAGGACTGCAAGGTCAATATGTTTATGCTGGGAAGCTCAGGTAGATTATAATTCATACAACTTGACTAACTTCAGACCAATTGATCGATCGACCAAAGAAAGGTGCTATTGCTTAAAACATGTATCTATCATTCTGCTAGGAAATACCAGTAGAACAGAATTGCTGCAGCCTGACTAATTTCAAACCATTTGCTCTATCAAGCAAAAACAGGTGCTATTGATTACACCTTGAACCATAACATAAATAGATGAGATCATTATATATTTCAAATGAAACATTTTTCAGGAAAGATAGCATTCCAGGTGAATTTAATAAAACTTTCAGGGACACACTTTCTCTGCCTTCCAAAAAGGTAATCTCTTATGTATGTTTCAGGCTAAACATACACCCAGAGTCGTGAGGTTTTGCTAACATTGCAACATTTACAAAAACCATAAAGACGTTGTGCTTTGCTGTTGCAAAGTTATCCTGTGCCCTGGGCACCCCCCAAATTTTTGCTGACTGGTACTGGTGGTAACGGACTCTGTCTGACCCTGGGCTCTGCCTAACCAGGCCCAGGGCCAGTGCCAAGCTGAAAGGAACACATTAGAATACAGGTAAAACACCTAACATACACTAGGGTACACTATGGTATGGTGGGATACCCCTGTAATTGGCATAACCTACTCCATAAGCCCCTGGTATATAATAGGGCATGGGATTGAAACTACCTAGAAGTCCACAGTACCCTGGGGCATGTCAGTTTAGAGACCAGCAGCTTTTTCTGCACTTGCATGTGTGGACTGCTGAAGCCTGAGGTCAGTTTAAAAACAGCCGTGGGTGCCAGGACTGCTTTTAAAAAGTAAATTGTGCCCAAACTCGACTTTGTTGGTAGGGGCACTTAAAAATGGATAACCTACAATGTTTTGGCATATTAGGGACCCCCAGGGTCTCCCCTAGGTATCCCAGGGGTGGGGGTCAGATATGTATAAGGTACACCCTTATAAAATGAGTTTTTATATGCCTGGGTAAAGTAAAATTTCATATTTCACTCCCCACATTGTGGTAAAGTGCTGCTCAAATTTGACTTTGATGCTAGGAGCACTGTGGAAAGAGGATCTGCAATATTTCTGCAGATTCAGAACCGCTAAAGTCACCCCTAGTTGCACAGGGGGTGGGGGTGCTGTAGAAATTAGAGAAATACTTATAAAATATGTTTTTATAAGTCCTGGTGCTAGAAAACTGGCCCAAGTCATTTTCCCTATTTCAAATCCCAGGCCCTATAGGTTAACATTGCAGGAAGTTATTAAATAATAACTCCTGATAGGAAGGAGATAGAGCTACCATTCAAAGACTTCTCAGAATAGTATTGCTAAGTCCAACAATATCATATTGTTGAATTTCTCCTAAAGTGTACAGACAAGAAGTTATAAGACTTTCTTGTTTGTAAGTCCAAATCCAGCCTTCCAGTGGTCTGCCCTGATTGGTCAGATTTAAGTGGATTAACCAGGTTGCTTTGAAGAGGTGATAAAGATCCCCTGGGGTTACCAGCTCTGCTGGGAGGGTGGTGTGCTGTTCCATAGGAATGCCAGGCCAGGGAGTAGAGTCGTAAACCATGCTCTTCAAAGGCAGAGGGGAGGTCTGGGTGTCAGTTACACTTTTACGCTTTTGACCCAAAGTCAGGGCTAGGCTTAAGGAAGCTATGTGCATATGGTAGTGGGAGAGTCTAGGGAAATAAGCCATCCCTGGGGGTGTGTTTGTCCAGATCTTGACTCTCTGCTGGAAAATCAGCCATTATGGATTTGGAAGATCTGATGCACTCTGGGACAAAATAATGCCACACTCTACAGGATGTGGCCATCACCTTGAGGAGTTACCCTGCTCCAATTGGTTAGGAGTGACCTGCTGCTTGATCCAGATAATTTTGAATAAGTATCTGAGAGGGGCAGAGCCCTCCAGATCTGCTGCTTGAATCTTACTAAAGCAAGAAGTGCCCTGCTGAGAAGTTTTGCTGTGCAAAGATTTCTAAGGCCTGACCTCTGAAAACTGCACCATCTGAAACTACAGCCCTGTGGATTATTTTGCTGAAAAAGAACTAAAGAGTGTACTCCCTGCAGGTTAAAAGAGCTCAACTGGGACATCACCCACCAAATCAACACCACCTTGGAGACCCATCAGTGTATTTGTAAGGGTTTCCTACCAGTGGATTGTGGGAACTGACATCCTCAACTTTCAAGGACCATCTTGGAGCTTCCAGACCCTTGGAGTAAGTTGGAGACACTTTGGGACCCATTGAGGAACTTCAGGAAGAAGTTCAAGAACTTTGGAGAACTTTGGAGCAACTTTGAAAAAAAGCTCCATAGAGGGACTGACTCAACCTGGCCAGCCAGCCTTTAACCCGGAGCCGGCCAAGCCATCCAGGTTTGTCCCGCTAAAAGATCCATCGCACCAACTTCCAGAGATTGACCGGGACTAGAGAAAATCTGAAGCCGGCGAACCCTCACCGGATCCGGCTACATGAGGAGCATCGAGAGACACCACGAGAAAAATCTCCAGAAAAGTTTCTAAGTCCGCTCAAAGAAAAGGTGACCAGGAGTAACCGCGAGAGCCAAGCCACCTGCCTTCCATCGAGTGTCGACCTGGATTCCTGGGTTGTCCCGCTGAAGCAAACTTGAAATATTTTCTAAGTCCGCTCCAGGGAAGTTGACTGGGACCTCTTCACAAGTCAAGCCGGCGAACCCTCACCGGATCCGGACCGGCTGGGAGCTTCGAGGGGCCTCGCAAGAAAAAGCTCCAGAAAAATTTCTAAGTGTGAAGGTAGAAACTGAGACCGGGACCTGCGGGGAGCTGTAGCCCCTCAGGGCTCTATCGCGCCCAGCCTGAAACTTTGACTTTGCCGCGGTCTATCATGAGCAAGTATCACAATATGGTGCTATAATCTTCTAAGTGCTATATTTTATTAAAATTTTGAAAATTCATATCTCCGGTTCCCTTACATTGGATTTTTGTTGTTGTTTTGGTGTCATTTTAAAGGTAAAAATATTTCTTATTCTTATAAATTGGTGTTGTATTTTTAATATGTGTTGTGTCATAATTATTTACTGAAATTGTGTATTTAAATGCTTTACATACCTGACTTTGAAGTTAAGCCTGTCTGCTCGCAGCCACGTTACCAAGGGTTGAGCATAGGAATAATTTTCTAGGACCTTTGCTGAGTCCTACCATGTGTTAGTTGCCTTATTGCCAGTGGCAGACCTACATTTGCCCCTACCAATAACCCACTCTCCAACATTTGGTGGCAGCGGTGGAATTCAAACCCACTACTGTTTTTATGCACATTTGTAACTGCAGTGCATTGATACACTTGGTGCACTCTATGAGAATGCATAAACACATAAAGTAACTAAATATATCTATGCTTACAGCATAAAAATTATGAGCCTGCTATTTAGTAAAGGACAGTTTCATAAGGCACTACAAGGTGGGAAAGGATCAATACAATGCAGAAGGGGCATCAAAGAGTGTGGAAGATAAATCTGTACAATTGATATGGCAAGAGTGAGTGGGTATAAAGAGGTGTTTCAGGGGATGAATGATAACATAAAGGCTGCAGAATGATAAGGTGCTGTGTAAAGATTACGGTATTCTCCTCTCTCTAAAAAGATCAGATCTGGGAAAGAGTGACTTTCCAGATCCTTATTGCTAATGTACAGCACAAGATGATCTGTTATCTCTTCCGCTTCTTGAACTTGGTCTCATGCCTGGCAATTGTGCTGCTGTAGGTGTTGTTAAGCCATCATTGATTTTACTCTTGCCAGGTACAGTGGGGTACCTAAGGTTCACCCCTTGCTGGTGATGCAGCATGATGTGAAGTGATGTGGTCGAACAAAGTGAGGCAGTGGTGTTCTCTAAAAGTGGGAGTGGTATTCCGAATTTCATGGATCTTAATTCCCATCAATGGCAGCCTGAAGTGAGCTCTTCAACAGGTTCTGGGATGCTGGCAAGTATGATATTGCTTCCATCCGCCTGGGCTAGGCCAGATGTTTTACAACCGCTCTAAAGGAGATACCTTCACTTTATGGTGCTGGTGAAATTCGTGGCAGGCAAATCTGATATTCTTCACAATGTGAGCTGTAAAGTTGAGGGCAGTGTCTATGTAGACTCATGGATAGGGCCATCTTCATGAAGCGTGGGAAGAAATTAGTGCAGATCCTACATGAGAACTACCTTTGCACATGATGTTGTTCTTTGTTTCTGGAGATGACAATAATGTGTCTTCAGACAGTTTAGTTTGAAGTAGGCTTTCATCATTTCTGCCTGAATTGTGGTGAGGTATTCCTTCATATGGTTGATGCCATGCACAGAGGAGTTTTTCAGATGAATATGTGCAACATGGGCATACTGCTGGATCTGGATGCTCTGGCTGACCGGGAATTTTTAAAAGGCCTCTGCGTAATGTTGAAGGTCTCTAGCAATAGGATGGTGCCTGATGAAATTCCACAGAATGGCACCTGATGAAATGCTGCAGAATTCAGAGAAGGGTTCAGATCTTATAGAGCTAATTTGAATGAACCAAGATTGTTTTATAGGATAAGATGTCAACCACTGCTTCGCAGTGTTGTTAAAGTCCATTGTCAATGTGAGGGTGTTAAGCAGGGCTTCATGATCAATGGTACTGAATCCTAGTGAGAAGAAACACTGGATAATCTTGAAGGGCATTGTTAGAAAGTGGGTTTCTGGTTGGTAAAGGTATGCACCCTGTCCAGGCAGGAACCACAATCCTAGTCAGGGTAAGTCAGAAACACACTTTAAATTAACATGTGCTCACCCTCTGGTAGTTTGACACAGAGCAGGCAGGCTTAACTTAAGACGCAATGTGTAAAGTATTTGTGCAAGATTTCAAACAGTAACACAGGGAAAACACCACAAAAAGACTCCACATCAGTTTCGAAAAATAGATTATGACTTTATAAATAAAACAATACCAAAATGACTAAAATCCAATACGTAGAAGGTGAGATATTGTTTTTTAAAGATTAAATGTAAAAATAGTGCTTAGAAGCAACAAGCGTGTATGGGAGTTATCTGGTCACGGTGGAAGGGGGCAAAGTCAAGAGTTCAGGCAAACCGTGATGGAGTGCAGGTCGGATACAGGAGCCACACAAGGCCCGCTGAACAAAGTACCTTGATCCTGGATGCAACAGCGAGATGCGGGATGCAGCCGAGCGATGCAGCAGTTTCAAACCCCATAGTCAGGGTTATGCATTGGTTTTCACCACGCAACGATGGCCAAAGCTGAGATGCGTTGGTCCAAAGCCGATACGCCAGATTTCTCCATGCAGTCGAGGGAATGCATTGATCTCACTCAGCGGTGATGCAGTGATTTAGATGCATCAGGTCTTTAGGCAGTGTGCTGGTTCCGAGTGCGATGCGCCGGGTCTGTTCCCACAACAATGGGGATGCATCAATTCTGCTTCACACAGTGAAGGATGCGTCAGTTCCACTAGAGCAAGCACCTGGATCC
Source organism: Triturus cristatus (assembly GCF_964204655.1). Lineage (NCBI taxonomy): Eukaryota > Metazoa > Chordata > Amphibia > Caudata > Salamandridae > Triturus > Triturus cristatus. Next base: position 388,300,032 of record NC_140587.1, on the reverse strand, counting down.
ACTTCCAATGGACTAGGCATAGGAAGAGGGAGTGAGATGTTGATATCCCTGAGTCTCAATACTGGAGGCAAGCCAGCATACCCTTGGAGATCACTCTGGGTTCAAGCAAGAGTCCAGTTCTTCCTCAGCAGCAGCAGAGGGTAGCAGGGCAGCACAGCAGAGTGGTAATCCTTGTAGCAGCACAGCAGTCATTCTTCCTGGCAGAGTTTCTATACAGGTCCAGAGGAGTCTGATTTGGTGGAGTCAGAGACCAAGTACTTATACCCATGTGTGCCTTTGCCGTGGGGTGACTTATAAGAGGGGCTTTGAAGTACACAGAGGTCCCCTCTTCCAAGCCCTGGCTCCAGACTCTCTACAGGGGGATAGTCAGCCCTGTGTGTGGGGACAGGACACTGCGCAGTCAGGTGTGTCAGTTCCTTTTCCCATCCTGCCCAAGACGAGCCATCAGGATGCAGATGTGAACAGCTACCCTTCCTTTGTGTGTGGCTGTCTAGAGAGAATGCACAAAGTCCAGCTGTCACCCTCCACAGACATGTATTGGAGACAGACTGCGGGCACACAGAGCATTAAGAGCAGAGAAATGCCATCTTTCTAAAAGTGCTGGTTCTAAAATAGTAATGTTAAATCCAACTTTGCCAGCAAAGAGGATTTATCATTACCTTTCCAATGATATGAAACATGGCAAAGCTCCTCCTTCTCAATCAGGAATTACTTCTTAAAAATGTAATAAGGAGTTCCCACTGTTAACCTATGAGAGGGCTAGGCCTTGCAGTAGAGAAAAACGAATTGAGGTGTTTTTCACTACCAGGACATGCCAAACTTAAAAGTACATAGCCTACCTTTTACTTACACAGCATGCTGCCCTATGGCCTACCTTAGGGATGACTTATATGTAATAGGAGGGGAGTTTAAGGCTTGGCAAAGGGTTTGAAAGGCCAAGTCGACATGGCTGTGTGGACTGCACACACAGGGTCTGCAGTGGCAGTCCTGAGACATGTTGAAAGGGCTACTTGTTTGGGTAGCACAATTAGTGCTGCAAGTCCACTAGTAACATTTAATTTACAGGCACAAGGTACATGTAGTGCACGCTACTATCGACTTATAGATACAGTAACTATGCCAATTGTGAATAAGTCAATCAAAACATGTTTAGGTAGAGAGCACATGCACTTTAGCAATGGTTAGCAGTGGTAAAGTTCCAGACTCCTTAAGCCAACAAAAACAAGGTCAGAAAAAGAAGAGGAGGAAAGCAAAACGTTTGTGGTGACCTTTCAGAGAGGGTCATTTTTCAACAGGCATCATAAACTACTGCAATAATTGCTGAATCTGTAATGTGCTGTGGTGCTCATGAAGGAGGCCATTCCTATTCATCTTGTTGTATAGATGAACTCATTGGCCCAGATGTACGAAGACATTTAGCATCTCTTAATGAGCTGAATCGCTAATTTGGCCCATTAAGAAATGGTAAATGACCTTGTCAGATGTACATAAGGTCAAAACCGGTCGCAATTTGCGATTTCTACCTGGTAAATATAGGAATCGCAAATAGGGACTACCTAGTTTAGATTCCTAAAGCACATATACATAGCATTTCCTAAATGTGAATCTGGCATTTAGGCAATGCTATTGCCATCAACTTTAAGTCGATGCTAACCATGTGCAAAATTAAAAAATGCATTTAAAAATGTATTTATTAATGTGACATGAAGTTCACATATGCCCCAAGACACCCTTGGTTTTGCATTTCTTAAATTGTGATTTCCTATTAGGCGAGAATGCAATGGCATTTCCAATTTGTGATTCCCTAATAGTGATTCCTATTTTGCAGGAATTGCTAATAGGAATCGCAAATTTAGTACATATACTTTTGCATTTCTTAAATAGCAATTCCTACTGAGTCACTATTTAAGAAGTGCAAATGAGAGGCTTTGGGCATCTAGGCCATAATGTTCTTTTTCTGAGAATAGAAAGTAGATGATTGGACAGTAGTTTGCAAGAGCATTGAGATTCAGGATTAGCTTCTTTAAATGGGTATGATTTCACAAACTTCAGGAAACCCGGTAAAGTGTTTTGCATAAGGGATAAAAATTTACCAGGTTCAGTGTAATGAGAGATCAACATCTGTGATGTTCTTTAGTAGAGACAAGAGGATAATGACATGTTCATAGGATATAGTCAAAAATGGTCAAGGAGTCCCTCTAGGCTGTCAGTGTGTAGAGGGTTTTTCAGGCCTTTTGCATGCCACAGCTGAGAACTACTGAGTTGTTAATGTGCTGTTGGATTTTGTTGATAATTTGTTTCGTGGAAGGTATAAAAATGGCTGAGGTGTGAGTGTGACATGGTGTTGAAACAGATCATGCGTCTACTGGTACCTGATAATGCTATGGCTATATTTGGCTGCAGTGAGTTTCCTACAGGTGGTGCAAATATACTTCAGGGTAACCTCTTGTCCCACCTATAATTGCTTGCTTTTGTCCACGAGTACAACCTTAATAGATCATTCGATATGTGGGTTGAACTACAGGAATTTATAATTGATCATATCGCTTCGGCACAGACTAATTTGACCAGTACCTTATTAGTTGTCACCTACTCACATAGCTCAACCATCCCTTATACTTACAGAAGCAGTAAAGTTATTTTATTGTGTACATTGTTCTTATGTCTGGTTAGTTAGGTGTCTCTAAAAGTTGCATACACATAAATAAGTCTTTTAACGACTTCCTCTAGCAGCTATATGAGTTCATAGGCTCAAGGCCCAAAGAGGAATGGGACAGTGGTTCTCATTTACATGCTTACGTTTTGCATTGCTTACTGAACCTTCTATTTGTTGTATATTAGCCCTAAATAGTGCTGTTCTAGTACAATGATGAAGAAACCAAATGGCTGTATTTCCATTTCATGTGATGAGTAATTTACATGCAGTTGAACATTTTTTAAGAATGGATCATAAAGGCCTGACCTTCCCAAACCCAGCATTGTGTTACAGAACAGCTTAATTTGTGCAGTGAAAGCAGAAATTCAAGATAATTATTTCCTTTAGCTTATTTCTGCACTTTAAGTGTACATATAAAATAATTATTTAACCAATTACAGACAATATCACAAAAATAATTTAAACCAAAAACACCACTTAGGGCCTTTCAATACATGAGCAGAGATGCAATTGTGCTAATTTGAAATGTATCGTTTATTCTTAGGCCGCCTTGGCTGGTGGTTGAATCTCTGAAGTCTACATACATCAGAGTCTGTCTGGATGGGCTACCACCTGTCTATATTGTAGAAGGCAGCCCTTGGAAACGCAATACCACAAATTTCTTTAAAATACGGAAAATGCGAAAGCAATGCTACATGCCTGTCAGAATGTGAGCTGATTAAAGAATCATTGAAAACTAGAGGTTTACAACCTTGCTTAGCAATTCTGATCCAGCACTATCCACGGCTATTGATACAGGTCTGAACTGGACAACCAAAGGGCTGAACTAATTTGACATGTTTTAGCCAGTACTAGATCAATGTATCTGTCCTGTATAGGTGATATGAGAGAGTACATCAATTATTGCCGGTATATAGATAAGGATCCTGATTAGCTCACATGCTGAGTTGTTTGCCATTCACCAAATACATTTATATAAGTGTTCTGCATCTAATACACAGTTGTCCCCTTGATGAGAAAAACAATATTGCTAAAACTATTCCCCTAAAATTGAAAAGTGATACTGATAATCAATCAACTTTCGAACGTCACCTACATTAATCAATGAAATCCTAGGGGAAGCTACCTTGCAGAGTTACCAAACATTGGCTGGATATATTAAACCTCAGATAATATTTTACTATGTCTAGTTTATTATTTGAAAGGTATATGAAACCTAATTCATGGTATCCAAGATACTGCGGTCTTAGATATGTTATGTCTGTTTTATGTTCTTCTCTTAATTCATTAATTACAGATGATTTTGTGATAATAAACACCATTCAGTTCATGACGTTGGTACCCACAAGTGCTGGTATTCTACTGATATTATTAAGCATGGTCGAGTTTAAGCGTGTGCCATTGGTAAATTGTTAAATGCTGAATATTGGATAAACAACAGCCACAATTCTCACAAATGTGTTTAGCATTTTTTACAGTGGAATACATTTAGTTTGGTCAGAACTGAATGAATTACTTTTCAGTGTATGATAAGTATATCTCTTATAACTGGTCCCTTCTTTTGATTATTGGCGGAAAACTGTTTTCATTAATGAATATTCTGCTCTTTTTGTTGTTAATATTTTTTTGTGCAGACAATGCATAATTTATTCCGTTCAATTAGACAATCAAACGTTTGTGAAAGATGGTGAATTGTGACTCACAATATGCATTTTGAGCTATCTTCTACAAACAAATGTAAACATCTTGCAGTGATCATTGACACTGGACAACTGACATGCTTAGTGTCCCATGCAGGTTTTTTTCTTCATTTCTGGGCTTTGAAAAGCATGCTTAGTCAATCCACAGAGGGGACTGATGAGGTGTTCTTGATGTTTCAGCTGAGTTTATGTCTATGCTCTCTATCTGATCTTAAAACACTTGACTTTTGAAGTCTTCAGCAGCTGTAAATTATGGCTGATGGATATTCTGCTGCGCAAGACACATATCCTCAGGTCTCTATGCTAGTTTTGGGATTTCTCTAGAATGAAGTTCAATATTCTATGTAAGGGATGTATGGAAGTTTACTGCCTCAAACTACACTGAACTACATGTCCTTGATGCTCAGTGGGAGACCAAAGCACACTCTTTATACCGGATTGATGTAAAAGAAATGTATATATAGCTTTTCTTGCAACAGGAATTGCACACTGTTTTTAAGAAATGTGAGTTCCTGTTGACTATATGAGTCTGTATGGAAGATGTACTTTTTACCATAGTCATTAGTCTGAAACATTAACTTTGTAATTGGTATATACTCAAATTTCCCTCATGTCTGAAAACTGTGAGCTTAGATTTAGAAAAATGCTTAACCATACTAAAGGTAATTATTCTGTGGTAACTAAACTAAAACTTAATGTGTTTTGTAAGGTATTTTGTATTTATAATTGGTCTATAATTATCCTATGTGTATTTCTATTGAGAATTTGCAAACAGCAATTCACCTCACTTTACTTGGGCTGTAGGCATATTTCCTAATTATTCAGTAGATTTTAATTTGATATTGTTTCTGGTCTGTAATGTTCGCCATAATCTAGGAAACATGTAATTTATATTTGAGTGACTATTAAAATAACAATGAACTTGTGTATATACAAAGAATATAATTAATCAGTCTTCAAACTAATAGGTAGGGCTTGGTCATCTGAAAAGAAAAGCCATTTTTATTTGGCAGATTGTCCACCAGACTGTGGTGAGGTGTGGGCATCACCTCTGTCACAATGGCCATGGAGTAGCTGTAAATATCACGGTTTGCTACAAGAGTGACAGGTATTTTCCCCACAAAGTGGTTCCTAATATAGAGATGAAGATTTGGTTAAGTAGGTCTGTGGCAGATGAACTACCATTTCAGAGGTAGCATCATTAGTGTGGTTTATGAAACATAACCTTCAAAGTTGAGGGAGGTTTCCAGAAACTATAATCAATATGTCTGTGATGTGTTTGCTGTAAGGTTCCTCTCCATAAGTCACAAGGATTGTTTTCGATTGCCCAAGTAACATGGTCATTTTGCACATAAGAGACCTGGCAATAAATGGGGTTTGATCCAGCTAAGGTCCGTGGGAGAGGGATTTGCAATACAAAGGAAAGGCAAGTCAATTACCACTGGACATACATTCAAAAGCTATTTAGTATTAGTAACACACAGATTTTATTCAATGTGTGACATGAGATAGTTTTTAATATATTCATGTTAGCATAATTTTTCAAAATATTAGCGCCTTCATAAATGACATGTCACACAAAATGGTGACAAATATGTAATGTCTTTGAGTAAAATGTCCTGAACCTATTGGTGCAAACAACTGATTCCTCTGAGAACCTGAAATCTTCAGTTCACGTAGTCCCTTACAAGGGCAGATATTCTTTGGCTAGGAACCTATCGCTTCCATAAATCACCAAAGGTTTAAAGTTCATTCAATATATTAATGCTGGTGTGGGGGCAATGTTCAATAGTGGTCTTAATCAGGGCAATTCCATGTTATTTTTCAAATCACTATGTACAAAACCTGTTTTATTCATGTAAAGTTAGACTGTCAGCCTTAGGGTGGTCTTCCAACAAATATTTTGCCTTCACCCCTCTTTGTTTGCTGAATTTGTTTTTGCTGGCCTTAGGACTCTGTACTTTACTACTGCTAACCAGTGCTAAAGGGTTTTTGCTCTCTCCTTTTAACATGGAAAAATTGTCTTATTCCTGATTGGCATATTTAATTTACTTATAAGTTCCCTGTAGCGTGGCATGCCAGATACCCAAGGCCTGTTAATTACATGCTATTAGTGGGCCTGTAGCTCTTATTGTGCCACTCAATTAAGTAGCCCCTTAAAACATGTTCCAGGCCTGCCATTGCAGCCTGAAGGCAATTTTAAACTGCTGATTCGACTTGCAAAATATAACCCCCTTGCCACGCCTGAAATGCCACTTTTATTGCAAATAAGTCACCCCTATGGTAGGCCCTAGATAGCCCATTGGGCAGGGTGTGTTGTAATTAAAAGGTTGGGCATGTACTTTTAAGTGGTACATGTCCTGGTAGTGAAAAACTCTCCCATAGAATAAATAAAGTTGTCATTATACATATAATAAGTAGTAACTTTTAATTGAGAACAGGTAAGATTTTTTTGTTTGGTGTCTGAGAAATTGTAATTATAAATCCTCCCTATGGTAAAGTTGGATTTTAAGTTACAATTTTGAAACTGCCACTTTTAGAAAGTAGTAATTTTCCGGCCCTAACCTACTTGGTGCCTCCAGCCTCTCCTGGGTCACATGACTGGTTTTAGTTGGCAGTGGGACTTTGCTTATTTCTCCCAGACAGCCACACAATAGAGTAATTAGGTGTGCATGGATGAGCCATCAACTGGCCGGATGGGTGGGCAGAGTTGTGCACAGCATCATTTGCAACTGAATAGGTTGTGCTCAGCCTTCACACAAAATACTTGTCACCCCTGCGAGGGTAAGCACTGAAAGGCCCAATCCACTCTTTGTTTCCAACCTACACACCATCACGGTGGGCCATATTTTTTTACTTTTAACCAGTCTTGTGCAGCTAGATGTCCGTGTTTGGCGCTTTGATCTTTTAGGTGCTAGATTTTACTAAAAACATTTAAATTCATAACTACGGTTCTACAGATTAGATTTTAGTTGTTTTGATGTCAAATAATATATTAAATGTTACTCTATGTTTCTAAATTGGTGTGGGATTTGCCTTGTGTTGTGTTTTCACTTTCTTACCTTTTGTGTGCTGTATAAATACTTTACACCTTGCCTCTGATTTAAGCCTGACTGCTTTTGTTCCAAGCTACCAGAGGGTTAAACATAGGTTAATGTAGGACTTTTGGTGGTTCATCCTGACAGGCATTGTTGCTGTTGCTTGAAAGGGGGTCACCCTCTCTTCAACCAACAACCCAGTCAAAGAAGGTGGTTTAACCCCTATATCCATAGCTACTTCATTGATCTTCACTGCAGTAGTACCACAATTTCATTTGAAGAATTATGGCTGCACCACTTTACTGCACTCTGTATCAGTAACATTGCAGTGACAGCAGTGCTGAAAAAGGAAAATGTTTACAATGGAAACTCATAAACATGGGTAGGTGCAGAGTCGTGAGGGACAGAGTCTTGATGGGTTGCAACAGATGGGGCAGAGTTCATGACAGTTAGTATATGACTTATTTTTCACAAATTCCTCACCCAACTAAGTTGGCAAAATCAAACAGTAAAGGTTTACTTAATTGCTCACAAACAGACTCCATTTTAAACTAGCTTAGTTGGATACGGCACCCGCTGCAGAGGTGGAAATATATTTAGCAACCTGCAGTATAATACTGGCAAGATAACTCTAAATATTAACACATTTGCTGAAGAGATCTGGTTGCCCTCTCTGCTGAAAGATTTTAATCATCTGAAATCAAGTCAGAGAAGTATTGTTTCAGCTGTAAAGCATAGCATATAAGTATATTTCACGGACTTGTATATTTTCTAAGGTAGGTAACTGCTGCAGAGTTGCTTGTGTCACCTACAGATCACAAGTTACAACACTGATTAAACAGTTCATTGTGCTTTGCACCCAATTCATACAGCTCCATGTAAACCTGCTAGGCATACGTTTGAGACCTTGCTGATTTTAGCTCAACCTTTTGATTTTTTTTTTTTAAATGGGTTCTGATGGTTATTAATAAACACTTAATATTAAGTGCCAACATATCTGTTTGTTTTATGATGTATAAAAGATTATTTTAGTATACTTACACCTAGATATATCTAGCATTTGTAAAAAAAAATAAACATGGAAGAATAGATCTTACAATGACCCACAGCCTAAGAAAGTCAGAAACACCTTAAAATCTCTTTTATTATTTGTGACGGACACTCCACAGGGTGTATTTTTGTTTCTTATGTTGGGCATCTGGCTGTGGCAGTCAGTTGTGCAGTTTCAGCTGTGCTCTTTTATAACTTCTACCTATTCCCAGCTAGGACACTAATAAAATTATAAGTGAAGTGAGGTATTATACATTTGGACATGCTAGAAAGGAAAATAAGAGCCCTCTGCTGTAATGTGTGCTGCGACTTCTGCCTGTGTTGTGCTGTTGGTAGACTGTTCAAGGACACACTCAGGATGCTTCAGTGGGGCCAGCCAGGATCTCAATTCTGGCTCAAGAACAGCTGCTGGATCTGTAATCCAGATGATTCCCACTCCATTCCACCAGAAGGCCCTGATTACTCCACAAGGCCTGAGTATTGAGTAGGCCTGGGCGGAGTGACGAAAATATTCCATGGAGTTAAGCAAGTGACGGAGTGAGATGCGAACTGCTGTTCGTGCTGACCTTCCTGCCGCTCTGGTAGAAATTCTACCCTAACTGCAGCTCGTGCTCGCCAACTTACCGTTGGCGAGTGCGTGTGGGGAACAAACTCTGCTGCGCTACGCAAATAGAGCAGAGTCCTCCACCCAGGCCTAGTATTGACTAATTTTAGCAAAGATTTTGGACGGCCAGAACTTCCTATATCGGCCATAATCTCTGCATGCAATTCTTGTGATACCTGTAATCAGAGCCCCATGAAATAGCGAATAATTTGCAGACCTGGAATTACTTGGAGGAATTCCAAAATTCCATCTTTGGTGTGTTTTATAGCAGTCATTTACCACCTGCTCTTAGCAGAGGGTGTTTGGGTAGGGGAGAAAGGGGCAGATGTCGCGTGGCAGGGTGTAATTTCAAAGCTCTTCGCTTGTCTTGGTTCAGGATTGTCCAGGGGCGGGCGACTAGGGCCCAGCTGATCAGCATCCCCTTCCATATGGCAATTTTACCAGCTGAAATTTCTGGCTGTTAAAATCGAGTCTGGTGTTCCCAGGTGCGGTGACACCAGTCATCTCATAATCCCACAGAGGACGTCTACTTCGCGTAACCTTCAATTGGGTACCTAAGTGACAGAAATCCCATCTGAGCATCATTCCAGACCTACTGTTCCATGAATAAATTCAGTACTGTGGACTGCCCCAGAGCAGGCTTCCAGTTGTTGAAAGTGCGGCGGCTGTTTGCCAAGCGAGACTGTGCTTTGAATATCTGTGTTGACACTGTGTCGCTCAAGATGTCCCTAGTCTGAATATAGACTTCAATAAGGCTTCGGGGCTACCAGATCACACAGCTGTGACTGTTGCAGTTAAGTTACATATTCATTCAGGAGACAATTTCAATGAAGACAGGCGAAGATCAGTCGCCCATGCAGGCACACTCACTGCCTTACGTCATTCTGCAGAGTGATCACAGAATGCACAGACATGCTTTAGATATAACGTTCTTTGTGGTGATCATAAATTGTTCACTGCCATTATTACATTATTCTTCCTTGCTGTACTCTCCAATATTTAACAAACTCCTTATTACCCATTCATACATTTTATTTTCTAAAGCAAATGGATGCCACATTACGTGAGCATTAACCCGTTAATATGAGTCCTTTGTTTTGCTTTCTGTTACCACTCTCACCCCTGTCAGGAGCTCGTCATCGGGTCTTACGTTGTTGGATCAGCCTGGAATTACAGCACGTTTGGTGATGAATGCAAACATTTAGTCGTACAGACATCTGCTCTATGCTCGGCATATTGATATGCCTTCAAGAATGCCAGATGTTTTTTTTTTTTTTTTAATAAAATGTAATGCTTCTCTGAAAACCTTTCTATTTCCAAAAATGAATCGCGCTAACCTCGCCACTAGCCACGTTTCTGACACATCTTGAGTGCACTCCTATTAAACACTTCGACCCTCTCTTCTGTGGTTGAGCAAATCAAATGTTCTCTGCTGTACTAAACCGATCTAACTAAATTCATCTTGTCAATAATTTTATAATGCTTTATTTGCACAAAAAAAGCAACTTCAACCACAAGGAAGAATACCCTTAGACATCAAGATCCCTAAATTCCCAGGTGAACTATATGCAAATAAAATTCATCGGGTTGAAAGAGTCCACGTGAATGGTATGCGGAGGAACAGCTGGTGAGTGTGATAGGCAGATAATGACTGCGCTCTGGTTTGCCTAAATATGGACAGAAGTGCTGCTCCCACATCATCCAACTATTTTTTTAGATTGTCCGATAGCAGCTGCTCCTATGTATTTGTTTGTTATTCTTATTTATAAAGCTCTCAGACACCAGATGGCTTCCTGAAGCTCAGACGTGGAAGCGGAATCTTTTGGCTGGCAGCAGAGGACACCTTGAAGAAAAGGAATGTTTTAATTTCTTTCCTGAAAACCCTCTGGGTATCCAACGTCCTTATTTCTAGGGGAGTTTGCTCTACATCTTGGCGGCCAAATTGCAGATTAGAGAACCGTAAGAGTAGGTCTATTCACTTCCGGGACAGAGAACTAGAGGGACCATGGACAGCGCAGCGCAGCGAGCGCCCTGGAGTCCCACGGCATGGAATCTTGGTCAGGTTAGACTTATCCTGCCCATAAAAGATTTTATGACGAAACAATGGCCATTTAAAATGTACTCTTTGTTAGGTGCCCAGCCCTAGAAGATTCCTGCGGGCTGTGGATAAACAGTCGAATTTCTGAAGATCAATAATCACTTTTTCTACAAAATTCTGAACATATTAAAGAGAGGCCAACAATTGGCCTGGAAGATCCATATCTAAACTATTTAAATAGACCTGTCTGGAGTGAAGGCAGGAGGCCACAAGAGGAGTGCAATATCATTTTGGTAGACAAGGCAACATTGTATGTAAAGAATTGATGGCATGAACTAACAGAATTAATTTGCTTTTACAGTGACACATCGGTGACAAATATGACCTCTGAGGACTGAATGCTGACTGATGACTGAGGAGGATCTCCCTTAAGTGGTGGCCGGCATGGCTCGTGGGTGGCGGGGCGAGAGGGAGTCGTGCGGGGGAGTGCGAAATATGAAACAAGCGTACCTTGCCGCCGGGTCCAGCGTCTCTGTTCCTGCTCTCTTCATTAAACTCGAGGAACTGGAAGCACAGCCAGGTACCACTGACCAATCACAACGCTGCAATGCAGCGTTGTGATTGGTCTGAGTGTCCTGGGTCGTTGCTCAACTAGGGAATGGGGGCCTGGGCATGTTCTCCATGCAGGATGTAATGCAGCAAACATGGAGAACAGGGAAAGTGCGCATGACTGTTTTGGGTGGCCCGAGAGGGCCGGCCAAACAGTCATGTGCACTTAGAAGTGGTCAAACCACTCCTCCCCAGCCCTGCTCCAGGAACAGAGCAGCCACGCCCACCTGCCTACCCACAATGCAGCACAGAAGCATAAAATGATAATAGCTCAAAGTTATTATCATTTTCTGTTTCTACTTCGCACTGCTTAAAAGCAGTGGGGCGACGCTCCTCCTCCATAGTGGAGGAGCCGCCACTGGCTCCATTACAGACAGGCCATTGGGAAGCACCACAGTGGTCACAAATCCAACAGCTCAGTCTAACTCGTATTATGTGTCAAGTTCTTGTGGGCCATCAAGCGGAATGCGGCAGAGTTATATCTGGGAGCTCCCCACAAGCTAATACTTTCCACCATGTACTACCACCTATGTCTCTTGGTGTATTTGGGCGCTTTTTGGAGAGAGTGAGTTTGTCACTAGTCGAGTTAGAAATACTTTCAGATGGCCCTGGACCACGTAATTTACAGTGTTTTTTCCTTCCATTTTTCTTACCCCAGATATAACTCGAGCACGCTCATGTAGTCCTTTGACTACAGTGTCCCAGACAAGACTTACATTCTGCCAGATGAACCTGAGCAGAGACGATACCACACATTTCTCAACACCGTTTAAGGACAATGATGCGACTTGTCTTATATCCTTGCATACTCGACTGGTTTGTCGATTTACAGACACTGCAGCTGTTTAAGTTATCCGTGCCTTGCCTTTCTAGGAATTGTATATGACCTGATACCCTCCCATTGACAAGTGCGTGAAGTATTTATTATTACTCAGCCAACGCAGCTCCCGCCACGACTCCTACACAATGAGTTGATTACTTAGCACCTGTACTGGTTTTTATATTAGAAGTCTTACAATTGGGATTGTTACATGGACTAGATCATTGATCATGACTAGTTTACCAGCAAGGTATGAGTTTGACCATATTTTTCTGACTGCTTTATAGAGCTAATTGTCTGAGGTCCCCTTATACCGCAGAGAATTCCAATAGAAGCCCATGTTGACACCAGAACATGGGCTTCTATGGAAATTCTCTGCGGCATATTATCAAGTCCATTATCGCCGCTTTAGCGGCAGTTTTCTGCCGCTAAATCAGCGATAATTTTAACACCGTTTCTTGATAATATGCCCCTGAATTTTTCTACACAGAATCTTGGCATTTACTGTCATACCTATCAATCTCACCTTAAGACTTCTGCTCACATTGTGCACAGGGGGCTATTGAATGTATGGATTGGTCATAGCATATATCACACTTCGGTATTTTTGTTTACTTGGAGATATTTTAGAATACTTATTGTATTGATTCTGATGTACTTTCATGACCATGATATTTTTCAGCCTTGAAAAGGCCCCTGGCCTGGCCGGCACTACGGGGCGAAACACTTGTTTGTTTTTATCGCATTAATTAAAGAGCATGGAATACATTATTTCCATATCATGAATTGTTATGTCTACCTACGAGTCACCCTTGTTTCTGTTCTTCTTCACAACACCTTCTGTCTGCTCCTCGTCTCTATTGTGCCCAGTACTGCTTGGCTCTTTCTCTTCCCTCATCATTAAAATGTTACTGCATTTTCCCTCCATTCTTCTCCTACTCTACCATTGCTTCATCTCTCTTACTTCAGGACACTCACTCCAGTGGATAATGTTGTTGCATACACTTTAGTATCTTTTGCACTATAATTTATTGTAACCTCATACACAATGCACGTATAGTGGTTTGGTGAATGCAAGCTCATGAGTGCAGCGGTGCCACAGTGCTTTGATAATCCAAAAAAACTATGACACTCACACTCCAAATTGAAATAAAAAACACCTGGTTTGCAATAGAAAGCAATATGAGAATGCTACCGATGTATCAATACATAAATAATGTTATTCACCGGTGTGCGTGATTAAATGCTCCAGATTTGGGCTATAACTAGGGTGGGAGCATGAGAATACCACACACACTCTTTTTTTCCTCCTTCAAGTGGTGCCAAGTTAACCCTAGCGCTAACAGCGCGGGGCACAGCATGCATTCTGAGTTTGAACATACCAAAGGATGAAAATATGAATTATCTCCAAGGGTATCGGTGCGGTAACTGCATACTTGGTGAATATAGGGGTTGGTATTTACCGGATGCGCCATTACCACCCAGACTGCTTGGGAGGGTTGGGAGTCCCCGTCATGGCCTCTGAGTCACTCTAGTATAGTCAGGCTGTTCTGGGCGTGGGGCAGACGTCCTGAGCCCTGCACCATACCTTGCCTATTGTCTCACTTGCACAGGCTTGGAATGGATAAAGCAATCCCTTGTAATTCTCATGTATTACCGGTGCGTCTAAGTAAACATGGCCATCATTTTTGACCAAGAATTGCCTTTCTTTGTTCTTGTCTGCTACGCTGCTTCCGGAGGGGCCTTCGAGTTCTGGAAGATGTGGGTTAGTGACAGGCAAATTCCATTGATGCAGATGGCCTTTGGAATGCCCTTGCTGTATACGCGGAGAGCTGAGAGGGTCACTTTGCATCCAAGGAAGGAATATACGGCTACATGTATCAAGCGATTTTGTGTGCGCAAACGGACCGATTAGCAGAATCGTCCCGTTTGCGAACTCAAAATAGTCTCTTTGCATGTATCGAACCCCATTTTGCAATTCGGTAACCTTTTAAGGAAATTCAAAATGGGTTGGCGATTCGCTATTAGGAAGGGGCGTGTTTAGGGCATCCCTTCCTAATACCGAATCGCATCAGTATGCATGAATGCTTTGCGACCGAAATGTGGTAACAAAACATTGGATTTTACCCCCTACTTCAAGTAGGTGGTAACCCATTCGCAAATGGGAAGGGATCCCTAAGGAACCCCCTCCCCTTTGTGAATGTTTGTTTCAGCATTTTTTAAGAGCAGGCAGCAGTCCCACAGACCACTGCCTACTCTTACAAAATGAAATGAAAACTTTTCATTTTTGTTTTTGAAACGCATCCCGTTTTCCTTTAAGGAAAACAGGCTGCATTTTAAAAAAAAAAGATTGCTTTATTTAAAAGCAATCACGGACGTGGTGGTCTGCTGACTCCAGGAGGCCACCATCACTGTGAATTTAGCGACTCGTAGGGGGTCGCAAATTGCGATCTACCTCATTAATATTAATGAGGTAGAGAATTTGCGGCCCCTTAGGAATCGGTATATGAAACACTTTGAGTTTCATACATTGTAAATTGCGATTACATAATTTCGATTCTCAGAAATTTGCAATTAGGTATTCGCAATATGCAATTTTGATACTTGTAGCCCATAGATCTGGGTCTTACCGCCTATATCGGTCCTAATGCAGCAGTGCATTCATCTATAGACCCAGAATGGGTAACACCTTCTGGTATAACAGCCCCTCGTCGTGCACGCAACATCAGTGGCAATGTCTGTAGGCACTTGTTAAAATATTGTGACACGTAGGACCAGCTGTAAGACAGCCCATCTTGTCAAATGCGCTGCTGATGATACAATGACATGATGTGATATAGAACAGGTTATCATACTGGTAGTGGGGAGAACTGACACAATGGTGCTGCCTCTGAGTGGCTGCCAGTCCTCTCCTTCCTGCACACAAACAGGTATCCTTACTGCTCTTAACCACTCCTATGTGTCTGCATGTCTCCTGTCCGTACATGCAAGGAATGCCCTGAACACACCCCTTCCGGATACTGAATTGTTATTGGGTCGCAAATCCAAATTGCAATTTGGTCACTTTTCTCTTAATCACAATTTGAGGTTTTATTGAGTAAAAAAACATATTTTTGAGGTCGCAAACGGCCGATTCTGCGAATCGGGCCATTTTCGACCTCAAAGCTGCTTTGTACATCTGTTCCACTGATCTCTGTTTTCAGCATCTTGCAGTGCTTTCCTTCTGGTCTCAGGATCAGTTGGCTACATACCTATCTCGTCTAAGGCCATAACATGCATCCCAATAGAGTTAATGTGTATCATGATTCTGTGGTAATTGATCGGTGTTACTTTTTCTGAGTATGTGCTTTACTTTTCAGGCTGAGCAGTGCTCTGGAGTACCTGTGCCATCATGTGCCCCACTACTTAAAGTTTCCAAACTAATAAATATACGAAGTGGAAAGCATAAGAAATATTCATACATATGATAAACAGTGATGGAGGTTGTGTCTTTGTCTTTGATTGGCACACTGTAACATCATTTCCTATTGTACAGGAAAAACTGTATTCTTGAAAATGATCTATGTTCATTCTGAGATAAGGAAAAACTCTGAAATAATTCTCAAGAGCTGCAAAGACCAAAATGAAGCAGAGCATGTGTGCTTAAACCACCCTCAATACCAACCATCCCAATTCACAATCTGGGAACTGTCTGTTGTAGACTGGTGATCACTGGCACGTTTGCACCAATAGTCCTACAAAATACATAAAACACAGGAAATGATTACCTATGTTTTGATGTATTGGAGTTTAAAAGCATCTTTTGGGTTTACCTCGTTGCAGTTTATTTTGTTGAATTGAAATACAAAGGTCCGTATCTCAAAAACAGTTTGCCATTGCCAGTATTTGAATTGCTCGCTGGCATTGGAAGTATAATGCAGACAGAAAAAAGTGGTGGTAATTCATTATTTAAATTCTACATAACAAAGCAACATTTCTCACGACAGGGATCTCTGTTGTCATAAGTGTGGGTTGTGAGGATGCTCCATGAACCTTATGGCTGCTCACCTACTTCCTGTGATGCTGTCAACTCATACGGTTTCTAATTGCCTCCCAGCAGATTTTTTGATGTTATCTTAGATGAAATAGTGAGTTTTGCGCATGGGATCACGCTTGTGTTATAAAAGTATAATGTCTCTCCTTTTGTATTTGTATTTGTATTTGTATGTGGATTTATTAAGCGCGATTGATGCCCGGGGGCGTCCAAGCGCTGAGGGACCGACAGATGTATAGGCAGAGGCGGGGATAGTTAACAGAATTATTGTGGGGAGTTGAAAAGAAGAGTCTTGAGCTGTTTCCGGAATGAGGTAAGATTAGAATTGGCTCTCAGATGAAGAGGAAGGGCGTTCCATAGCTTGGAAGCGTTATGGGTGAAGGTCCTACCGCCTGCTCTGGTTCTTTTTATTATGGGTGCGGTGGCCAGAAAAGTCTGGTTTGACCGTAGGTTTCTGCTTGGATGGTAGTGAGAGATTAGGTCGCGGGTGATGATTGGGCCTTTGTCCCAGAAAGCCAGGTGGGCAATACACAAGGCTTTGAAGTGGATTCTTTGGTGGACTGGCAGCCAGTGTAGACTGGTCAGACTAGCTCTGACGGATTGTCGGCGTGGGAGCTGGAGCAGTGTCCGAGCTGCACAGTTCTGCACTGTTTGAAGTCTCCGCAGTGTGTAGTCTGGTGCAGCAAGGTATAGGACGTTATTGAAGTCCAGGCGGGACTGGATCAGACCCTGGATGGCCACTTGTTTTGCCTCCATGGGTAAAAGATGAGCATTTTAAGAAGGCCAAAACAGGTGGCGGAAAGTTTGGTAGCTTGTGTGTCGAATGACAGGGATTTATCGAGCCACACCCCAAGACTCCTGATGTTGTCCTTGGGTGTTGGGGGGGTGCCCAGACAGGGAGGCCACAGGGAATTGAAGGAGCTAGGATTCGCGGGACCTAGAAGCATCAGCTCCGTCTTGTCCCCGTTTAGCTTGAGTGATGAGGAAGACATCCAGCTCTTTACTTCCTCAAGGCATTTACAGAGTCCCCCGCTCATGGGAATGTTGGCCTCATGTGCCAGTGAGACCACCAGCTGGGTGTCGTCCGCATAGGAGATGATCTTAACTCCATACGGACGAACAACCTCAGCCAGTGGCCTCATATAAATGTTAAATAGCGCCGGGCTTAAAGAGGAGCCTTGTGGGACCCCGCACCTTAAAGGTCTGCTGGTAGATACTGATTCACCGTCGAATACCTGAAAGGATCTGTCTTTCAGGAAGGACTCGAACCAAAGCCAAGCCTGGTGCTTGACGCCAACATTAGACAGACGGTTCAGCAGGATGTCATGGCTGACCGTGTCAAAGGCCGCGCTGAGGTCAAGGAGGATCACTGCCACTGATCCTCCTTGGTCCAAGATTTTTCTGGATTCCTCGGTGACCTTGAGGAGGGCGGTCTCGGTTCCGTGCTTGGGTCGGAAGCCTGTTTGGGTGGGGTCTAGCAGTTGGTTGGTTTCTAGGAAGGTGACCAGAAGGCTGTTGATGTATTTCTCCAACACCTTGCTCAGCCAGGGAAGCAGGGAGATTGGCCGATAGTTGCTGAAGTCTAATGGGTCCAAACTGGGTTTCTCCAGCAGTGCTTTGACCATGGCCCGTTTCCATCCAGGCGGGACCGTGCCGGAGGAGATAGAGGCATTCAGGAGGTGCATTATGATGAGTAGGGGGACCTGAGATGCCGACATTATAATGTCTGGTGGGGCTGGGTCGTTGGGGGAGCCAGATTTGACTTTCCAGGCTACAGTTTCCAGAGATGCCAGATCTAGAGGGGGGAAGTGAGCTAGTGTAGTGGGAGTCTGTAAGGTAGGGTGTGCCAAGACTGTGTTAGTCGAGGCTGGAACGGAGGTGGCCAGGGGGGGAAAGGAGGCGTAGATTTTGTCAATTTTTTGGTGGAAAAAGGCTGCCACATTGTTGCAATGCTCTGTGGATGTGGTTACAGGTGGGCTGGGTGGTAGCTTGGAGGGATTTTTTACTATTAGGAAAATCTCCCTAGGTTTTGATTTGGCTGACATGATTTTATTAGAAAAATATGCCGCTTGAGTGGCTTTGATTTCTTCTTTGTACTCTTTAAGTAGCGTTCGGTATTGGGTTTTTCCTATTGGAGAGAAGTCCAGACGCCATTTCCTTTCAGCTTTCCTGCATAGGCGTTTCTTTGCCCTAAGGGCCTCTGAATACCATGGTGCCGATTTGTGGGAACGTTTTAGAGTGTTTTTTCTTTTGGGGAGAGTATTGTCAAGGGATTGGGTGATCCAGTCTTCATAGGACTGGTCAGCTAGGCGTGGATCCTTATTATGGAGAGGAGGGTTGCTAGCGAGTTTGCTCATCCATTTGTCGACTGGAAGGCGGGACCAGGCTCTGGCTATTCGTACTGTGGGTTTAATGGTTGGAGGTTTGAGTGTGGTCCAGGTGAAGGGGACTAGTAAATGGTCAGTCCATGGAAGGGGGATTGGTAGGCTAGATGTAAGATATGCGCAATTGCTGAACACAGGGTCCAGCAAATGGCCTTTGACGTGAGTGGAGGACCTAACGATTTGGGTTAGCTGCAGCGCTGCTAGGTCATTTATCATCATAGTGGCTATGTGATCGGTTGTGGAGTCAAAGTGGCAGTTAAGATCCCCTAACAGGGTGAAGTTCGAGGAAGTGCTGACGCGTTCCGCCACAATCGAGGCGAGAAGATTGTGGAATTGTTTGGGAGGGCCTGGAGGGCGGTAAATTAGAGTACCTGTGAAGCAGGTGTTAGGGGAGAGTTTGAGGCAGAAGGCTCTCGCAGTCAGGGATGGTCTCCGGAATTACTCGACAGAGGAATTGGTCTTTATAGATAATAGCTAGACCTCCTCCTCTGCCCTCAGGGCGGTCCTGCCGAATGATTTGGGAGCCGGGAGGGAGGGCTGTGATTACCGCGGGGTCCGAATCTGTGGCCAGCCATGTTTCTGTTAGGAAGACAATGTCTGGCATACGTTCTTCCAGCAATAATGCGAACTCTGCCCTGTGTTTGGGCAGGGATCTGCAGTTGAGCAAGAACATGCGGTACTCATGTGAATGGTCTGGAGCCGGCTTAGGTTTAAGGGTTGATTGGCAGGAGGGGCAGGAGGGGCAGGAATGTGGGATGTTTTCTGCATGAAACTGGGGCTGAAGGCAATCTCTGCCGGTGGGTCTTAATCCCATGAGAGTTTCCGAGTTGTAATGTCTGAGTTTTATAGTCGGGGATATAGGGGGGGTGGCCCTAGGCCCGGTCTCGGCACGGACGAGAACAGACGAGCTTGCCTTATGCGCGCCATCGTCGTGCCCGCTGCGCTCGTCCGCTGCGCTTCCGGTACATGCACATGTTTTGAAGAAGGGGATAGGTGAAGGCGTGGCCTCTAGTGGGCGTGCCCAATCAGGGCGAGGGGAGATAATTAGGCGGGTAATGCGGCGATTTCGCCCTTCCCAGCGCTCGTTTTCAGCGTGGAAGGGTGCCTGCACACAGAGGATGTGTCCCAGGAGCGGTGAGTGAGTTAAAATCCAAGTGACAAAAATACAGTATTTTAAGTTTTAAAAACAGTGAATAGTTCTGTCTCCTTCTACTCCCGGCTGCGCCTCAGGAGGGTCCAAGTTATCTTTTTGAGATATAACACCTTTATTCAACCATTAGTGCAAAAAGATCTGTCCAAACATCTTTGGGCGGGCTTTGCATCTTCTGTATTCTATAATTGACAATATTAAATATGTCTATCAGTTGAGATGAAAAAAGTACTCCATATTAGTTCAAATGAATAGCACTATGCAATGTAAAAACACTACTGAGCTTGCATTTACAACCTTGTGCTCATAGGGGTAAAATGGGATTTTCAAGCGAGGGCTTTGCATTCAAATTATTTACAATGTAAGCAGGAACATGTCAAGGGGGAATCGAACTCATGTTTTGAATCAAATGTTCTACCTCTCTGTAGAGAGGCAATGCTTCCATGATTTTATCGCGAGAGAGATCTGATGAAGAGTTTTTTCTATTGTTCTGGATAAAAGAAATTCTTCATTATTACTAATTTGTATGTGAGTACAGAGAGCATGTCAATAATGAAGATTTCTGTGGCTGGAGAGATCCTCAAGAGATACCAGTAGGTATCGTGGTATTTTTACCGGGCGTATGCCATGTGCTGCTGAGGGTTACTTCTCAAGGGGAGTGACCCACTCTCACTATCGGAGATGGACTGTTTAGTGAAGGTAGTTTGGATATCATGAATTTGCAGCCACTGCTTAAAGATACATGACTTTAGATTATGGTCTCTTAAATAACATTTGGGCAGAGACCCTAAAACACTAGCGACAGCCTGCATGCTTTTAAAAGTGGTTGGATGTCAACGCATGTGTTTACAATGCATGCTTTTACCATACAGCCATTATCACACAATGTATTTACCACGCATTGCCTTTACTACACATATATAGGCCTTTACCACTCATGCCTTTACAACTCAAGGTAAGTATATATAAGGTAACCCTTACTACCCAATGCCCCTTCCTACCCCTAAATCCTAAAAACAACCTTACCACCCTATACCCTTACCCACCACAAAACCCTAAAAAACCCTTCCCACTCCTGAACCCTAAAAGCAACCTTACCACTCCTGAACCCTAAAAATTCCCTAACCACCCAATACCCCTGGCCACCTCTAAACCATATATATATATATATATATATATATATATATATATATATATATATATATATATACACACATACACACACTTACCTTATATATACTTAATTTATGATGTAAAGGCATGGGTTGTAACTGTCTATTCGTAGTAAAGGCTTGCATTGTAAAGGCAATGTGTGGTAAAGGCCCTGTATAGTAATGGATGCTTGGTAGAGACTTTACATTGTAATTCATAAGTTGTAAAGGCTACTTCCCTTTATAAGTTCTCAGAAAGGGTCATGAGAGGCTATTAAGAAATCTTCCCACAGTGATAACAAAAGACTTGCATGTTGTACATTGTGAACAGGGGCATTGCGAGTAGCTACAGTGGGTGTGGGGTTCTTATGGGCCTCTCTTATCTGCAACTTGGCAGCCAAAGCTCATACTAACGCTATAAATGAATACTAGGGTCAACAGGAGAGCAAGTGCGAGCGAGGAATACCAGTGTCAATTGAAAAGCAAGGAAGAACAAAAGATGGGAAGATAGAAAAGGGAAAGCAGGAAGGGATATTGAATGGAAAAGTGAAAGGAAGGTAGGAAGGATTATAGGAAGGATAGCTGGAAGAGTGGATGAATGAATGAGTAGATAGATGGATCTATGCTGTGGCCAAGGTGTGCGAGAAGGTTGTGAACAAGCAACTCACCTAGTTTTTTGAGAGGGAGGGCCTTCTGCATCCGGCCCAGTCAAGGTTCCAGGCATCCCACAGCACCAAATCGGTCCTGGTTGAGGTCGTGGAGGCCATCCTAAGGTGTCTGGACACCGGCGGGAGGGCAGCATTAATTTAGCTTGATCTCTCGGCGGCGTTCGACATGGTCCCATGACATGCCAGGTTCGGTGTGTCAGGTACTGCCTCCAACTGGCTTAGGTCCTTCCTAGAAGGACGGGCCCAGCAGATCTGGATTCCTCCTCTCTTCAATTAGTGACTACGGGAGTCCCTCAGGGCTTCTCTTCAACATTTACGTTACACCTCTAGTATATTTGGGGGCTAAGGTGATGGCCTATACCGATGACACCCAGCTGCTTTTCACCTGGGACAAAAATGCGGATTCAGTCGCTTCTGTTCATCACTGTCTCTCTTCCATTTCTAAATGCTTAGCGGCTGCGCAACTAAAGTGTAACGAAGAGAAGTCGGAGATTCTACTTTTTGGAAAATTTCCTCCTAACTTCCGGGAATCTCTCTGGCCATCTGAGTTTCCTTTGCCTGCCTCTACAGGGAAACCTGCCAAGAATCTAGGGGTTTTGGTTCGACGAGAGCCTTTCTTTTTCCGCTCATATCAAGAAGCTGGCCGGCAATTGCTTTGGTCTTTTTAAGAACCTTAGAAAGTTCTTTCCTCTCCTTCCCCAGGTAGCGAGAGAAACAGTCACTCATTCTGTCCCGGCTGGACTATGCCAATGCTCTTTACATTGGCATCCCGGACTACCTGCTGAAAAAGCTTCAGGTGGTCCAAAATGCGGCAGCCATACTTCTTTTGGGCACCTGCGCCAGGAACAGTGTGCGACATCACCTGCGTTCACTACATTTGCTTCCTGTAGTTGAATGGGTGAAGTACAAATCTCTGGTCTTGGCCCATGCCTTGGCCCATCCCACCTGCAAAAACTATTTTCCTTCTATGCTCCTTCTAGACAGTTGCTCTCTACGTCTCTTCGCCTTGCTCAGGTTCCCTCGATTTAAATACCAGAGGCTTGGCGGCAGTTCTCTGGCATGGAAGGCTGCTGTTGCCTGGAACACACTTCCTCTTGCCCTACACAACATTCAGGACCCAGCAGCAATTAACCCCTTCTGTGCCACGCCCTTTCCCCCTCCTGAGCTGGGCGTTGTATTAGTGGGTGGGGTTCATGACGAGATAGTCTCGTCATGGGCACAGCGCGACCGTGCTCCCTGACGAGACTATCTCGTCATGGGCACTGAAGAGGTTAAGAAAAACCTGAAAACATATCTTTTTGTTTAAAATGACACCTTCACCCTTTATGGCTCCACGCCGGGACACTCGTGAGTATCCGCTCGCGTTACAAATCAAAGTAACATAACATTACATAACATGGATGAGTGGGTAGAAGGATGAGTGAATGGATAGGGGGATGGGCATGTGAAAGGATGTTGGAGTAAAGGGACATTTGAAAGGATGGATGTATGGGGGGATAGAGGAATGGACGGAGGCACGCATAGGTCATGAATGTGTGAACCGATAGGTAGATGGAATGGCTGATAGATGGAATGGTGATGAATGAATGAATCGATGATAGAATGTAAAGGTGAAATTGTGGGTATCAGCGGGTGGATGGAAGGGTGTAAGATGAGTGGATAGATGCTTGGATGGAAGGGACAAGGAAGATCTTCTAGGGAGGGGTTGGCTCACTTTCTTTGCTTGCTTGGTGCCATCAGAGCTTCGGTTCAAAGTGGGGGGGGGAGCTATTTTAATTTTCTGGCTTCTCCCATGGTAGCGAATTTAGGTTTGTGAGAAGATTAATAAAATATGAGTCTGTCAGGTCCTTGAAGAAGAAAAACGTAGAGAAATTAGTCACAAGATAGTTAATTGTGACTGGGAAGGTGGCAGCTGCAAAGTAAAAAGTTTAAGCAGGCGGAAAACAGACACCTCTTTATTTCAATTGTTTAAAAAGTATATTTGTCATCAAGAGATGCGGTAGGAGCAACACAGTGAAAGCAATTCTTAAACGTAAAACGGCGTATAGAGTTAGTACGAGCAAGATGTAGAGGCAGTCTCACCGATTTACAATCACAGGCCCCCAGGCCCCGACACACTGTCTCTGTCATTTGCTTTTCGAGCTTTGTATGCAGTGTTTGCATTTTAAAGTGACATCAAACGTCTTGATGAAACAATTTCAAGTGTTTACAAGTGTAAACAATATCTTCGGTTTTTCTCCCTAGTGTCCCCATTTTAATCTTTCAAATATTAGCATGCCTGTAATTGGGAGCACACTGTACCAGAAATATTTCCGCAGTGTCTGTAGAACCCTTGAAGGAGTTTTGTCGGGTAATTGGTTGGAGGCAGCACATCTCAGAGCGGTATCATTAGGCAACAAACTGGGGTATCTTTGTACGATAAGAGCCAAAGATCAAATACGAAAAAAAACTGTTTCAGGGATCACCCTGTGCCTGAATGTGCCTACAAAATATTTCTTGTCTGAAAATCAATTATTTCTTGTGAAGGGTAAAGCAGAGTGAAACGATGATGCTCCAACTGCGAGAGGTAAACACACCTGTAATACTAATAACGCTGTCCTTGTTTATTGTACCAACAGAAATGAACTAAGGGGAAAGCAAAAAGAACGTTTATGCAGAGTGGGAGTGGATGAGGAATAGTGCACCTTGTTGATGACATCAGACCCTGCTTGTCATACTATATATTTCAAAGTTATAAATAGGCGATGAACAAGAAATACAAATAATGTAAACCTTTATTTTTGCATTTTCTATAACAAAGAAACCTAACATTCAGTGCATATAGCCACATTCAGCTGCCATTCTCTACATTCAGTATTCTTGCAAATTAAAATCAATATAGAGTAAGCAATATTACACATACCAAGTCTGTAAGCTAACTTGACTTGAACATTTGTGACCACAACTCCTGTTGTCGGTAGACGCTCCGCAGATCTTCACACTCCCCGTTCTCCCCGGTCATTCAACTCATCCAGCACCAGCCTCCAGGCTGACACTGTCTCTGCAGCTTTTTCAACTGGGTGGGAGAGGCGTATATGCTGTTTCTTTGTAACCCCCCACTCTAGTGCATCCCTACCTCAGATGTCTGCGCTCAGTACCGGGACCCCATCCAACCTCGGGCCACTCTGCACTTAGCCAGGAGCAGCGCTCGCTGCAGGAATTTGTATATCTAGCATCCCTTGGGCTTCGTCTCTATTCCCAGCAGGTATGCCCCAGGTGTACAGGGGACGTCGATACCTGTGGCCCCCTCAATTCTAGGCACCACCTCACTCCAAAAGCCATATACCTCTGCCAATGTCTGAGAGGAAGGTGGGTGCGCCATATCTCCTTAGCCGTGTTTTCTAGCTTTGTATAATGAAGGAAGTGTTCCTACCCCACATTAAAAGTGTCCTTTGCTTACTGGAAAGAGAGGAAAACATATCCTGTGTATAGGTCACCCGCTAGGAGGCATCCCCCCTCCCTCCATTTGTCCATAGACATATCCTGCTCTATAGACCGAAAGGGCTCAAGGTCCCAGAGCTGCAACTCCCTATGGAAGGGGACCCTACATAGTACCTTCTTTACTTCTGTGTCTGTGCTGTGTGCTGCACCAGCTAGGTAACCGGCACGTTGGAGGGGCCACCCCTCATCAGTAGGTGTGAGAGCGTATCGTCCCCAATCATGCCCAGCAGCAGCCTCTTTTCCCAGTTATTAGTTTTCGTCAGCTGACTGGCTGCATGCTGTATGTGTGCTGCAAAATAGTATAGTTGCATGTCTGGGATCGTCAAATCTCCCTCCTCCATGTCTATTTTTAGGACTGACAGGGCTACCCAGTTGCACTTCCCACGCCTATACCAGGGAGATCAGCAAACAATAACGTTGTCGGAAAAAGTGTGCTCCAAGCAGGAATAGTGAGTTCTGGACAAGGCATAAACATGCCGGGAGGAAGAACATCTTTGCAATAGCCCCTCGTCCCATAACCGACAGGTGTAATGGCCTCCAGAACTCAATTGACCCGGTCATGCCCTCCAACACTCTATCCACATTCAGGCGCCTATGCCATTGTGTGCATGGCCATCAGCTCCATAACGAAAACGCTCCACCTCCCATCAGAGCTGAAGTTTGGGCAACCATTCAGGTAGGATCGAAGCCAGTCAAGGTATTCCTAATGTTGACCCGAAGGCCGGACATCTGACTAAAATCTACCATATGACGCATTAGTAGGGGCATCAATTCTGCAGGGGAGTGGATATAAATCAGTGCATCATCTGCATATAATGAGATGATGTGATTCTGCTCTGCCACCAGCATTCCCCAGGGCTGCAGATCCCTGCGCAGTAGAATTGCTGCTGGCTCGAACGCCAGAGCAAATAGGAGTGGCAAAAGGGGACAGCCATGTCGGGTGGCACTCTCGACAACCCATGTCTCTGAGATCTCCCCCACACTCTGATCCGGGCCATGGGATTCATATGAAGTGGTCACATCCAGTCCATAAAGACTGGACCAAAACCCATCCCTCGCAGCACTGCCGTGAAATAGATCCAATTCACTGTATCAGAGGCCTTCTCTAGGTCAATCGATACAAGTGCCATCTCTTGGTCTACTCCTGTAATCTCAAGTAGTACGTGAGTTAGCCATAGGAGGTTGTAGGGCATGCTGTGCACAGGCATAAACATGCATTGGTCCCCATGAACCAAGTCTTGCACCACCCCCTGCCAGTGCCTCACCAGAAGACCTTAACATCAGAGTTGATCATGGTGAGTTTACGGTATGAGGATGGGTCTTGGAGTTTCTCCCCAGTTTTAGCATTAGGTATAAAATGCCCTCACACACGGTAGGAGTCACGGTCCTAGCCATCTGTGCCTCGAAGAAAACCTCCAGGAGATTCTCTGTGGTCGTCGCGGAGTAGCCCTGCAAGAAGTCAGCAAGGAAACCGTCACTTCTATGGGCTTTATTCAGCTCTTGTAGGGTGGTTCTTAGCTCTTACAGTGTGAGGGCCTCTTCAAGATTGTTCACCCCATCAGGCGAGAGACATGGCAGGTCTATCACCGCCAGGAATGCCTCTGTCATCCTCTCCTGCGCTATATACACCCTGAAAGTGTGTCACAAAGACCCTTAGGAAGTCCCGCTGTCTTGTCGCACATCGTCCATCCACCATTCATAAATGTATTTTGGATGGGATCTCCCATTCACATTTCAGTATCCAGGCCAGGATGTGACCGGATTTATCGCCTTCTCTGTGCACGTGTTGTTGGTAAGAGGTAAGAGTGTACCTGTCTAGTGACACACAACTCTCACAGGGATCGCTGGGAGCATAGAACCACCACACGCATGATTGCAGAGGGTCCTTGGCTCACTGTGCCACTGGAATCAAGCTATCCTGGCTGAAGAGGGGTGAAACCCCGAAACCGGTCCTAGGATGCTTGTTTCCAGTCCAGGAAGGACCTGGCTTGGCAGTTCGGGCTGGACTGTTCCCATGAGGCACAGGGTCAAGACTGATTTGCATATGGCCAGGTCTGAACTTGGGTGTCATGGTGAGCAAAAGAATGATGGATTTAACCCAGATCTCTTGACTGGGGGTGAATGTTTTGATTTGTTCTGCATTCCGTCCATCAATTGTGTGTCTTTTGCTTTCTCGCCCTAAGTGTACCAGGTATGCCCAGACGTGGGTCCTGGGCTCACTGTGCCACTGGAATCAAGCTATCTTGGCTGAAGAGGGGTGAAACCCTGAAACCGGTCCTAGGATGCTTGTTTCTGGTCCAGGGAGGACCTGGCTTGGCTGTTCGGGCTGGACTATTCCCAGGCCTACTGAAACATGACTGTAAGGTATTGGAGAGACTATGGCGTGCTAATAATTACTGCTCACTGGCGAAACATGCGCTTAGAACCAAACAAAAGGAATATTATAGGGCGATTACTGAAGCAACAAATCAGTATTTTTCCTTGCGCATTTTTCAGGTGAATAATAATTCGAAAGACATTTTTTTCATTATACAAAGCTTTGTGGCTCCTCGTACCCAGTTCTCTTGACTGGGGGTGAATGTTTTGATTTGTTCTGCATTCCATCCATCAATTGTGTGTCTTTTGCTTTCTCGCCCCAAGTGCTCCAGGTATGCCCAGACGTGGGTCCTGGGCTCACTGTGCCACTGGAATCAGGCTATCCTGGCTGAAGAGGGGTGAAACCCCGAAACCGGTCCTAGGATGCTTGTTTCCGGTCCAGGGAGGACCTGGCTTGGCAGTTCGGGCTGGACTGTTCCCATGAGGCACAGGGTAAAGACTGATTTGCATATGGCCAGGTCTAAACTGGGGTGGCATGGTGAGCAAAAGAATGATGGGTTTAACCCAGATCTCTTGACTGGGGGTGAATGTTTTGATTTTCTCTGTATTCCATCCATCAATTGTGTGTCTTTTGCTTTCTCGCCCTAAGTGCGCCAGGTATGCCCAGACATGGGTCCTGGGCTCACTGTGACACTGGAATCAAGCTATCCTGGCTGAAGAGGGGTGAAACCCTTAAACCGGTCCTAGGATGCTTTTTTTCCGGTCCAGGGAGGACCTGGCTTGGCTGTTCAGGCTGGACTATTCCCAGGCCTACTGAAACATGACTGTAAGGTATTGGAGAGACTATGGCGTGCTAATAATTACTGCTCACTGGCGAAACATGCGCTTAGAACCAAACAAAAGGAATATTATAGGGCGATTACTGAAGCACAAAATCGGTATTTTTCCTTGCGCATTTTTCAGGTGAATAATAATTCGAAAGACATTTTTTTCATTGTACAAAGCTTTGTGGCTCCTCGTGCCCAGGTCTGTTCGGCACCAATCTCGGGCTATCCAGGCGTCCTTTTCTACCTGTCTCCAGGGACCTGTTGTTCCCTCTCCTCCCTCTGGATCCTTAGCTGGCCTCACTCATAAATTACTTGCTTTTTCTTCAGCAGAGCTGCCTTGTACCCTTAGAATTCTCAAGGGTCTTAAATCGGGCTCACCCGCTGATCCTTGTGCAGCCAGGCTATTAGCCTCAGCTGCTGATATAATTAATCATGAGGTCAACAACATTGTTAACTTGTCCCTGTCAGAGGGGCGGGTGCCTGTTATGTGGAAGCAGGTTATGATTCTACCTCTCTTAAAAAAGCCTTCACTTAACCCCTTGTCCCCAGGAAATTACCGGACAATCTCTCTTCTGCCAAGCTTGGCAAAGGTTTGTGAGAAAGTAGTTACGTGACAACTCACAGCCTTTGTTGAAGATGCTGGCCTGCTGCACTCTGCGCAGTCGGGCTTTCGAGCAGCCTATAGTACAGAGACTGCGTTGATAGAGATTTCGGAAGTCATCCAAGAGTGTCTGGATGCCAGCGGGAGGGCAGCCTTGATTATGCTGGACCTCTCGGCGGCATTCGACACGGTGCATCATCCCCTTCTTCTTGCTCGCCTTTCGGAAATTGGTACTGCCGGTTCCAATTTGGGCTGGCTCACTTCTTTCTTGTCCAACAGGTCACAGCAGGTCTGGCTTCCGTCTTGCGTTTCAGCTTCCCAGCCAGTTCCTACAGGAGTTCTGCAGGGATCTTCCCTTAGCCCCTTGCTCTTTAACATCTGTGTCACCCCACTGTTATATTTAGCAGAGGAGCTCGGGGCTAAGATGATCGCATATGCGGACGACACTCAGTTGCTGTTTACCTGGAAGGGCGACAACGCAGAGGTCTGCTCTGCTCAGCACTGCTTGTCTTCTGTGTTTCAGTGGTTGGCTCGGGCCCAACTGAAGTGTAATGAGGAGAAATCCGAAATACTTCTCTATGGCAAATTTCCTCCTAACTTTAGAGAGTCATTATGGCCGGCGGAGTTTCCCCTGCCTAGCATGTTAGACAATGCTGTAAAAAATCTGGGCGTTTGGTTTGAGGAGAACTTAACCTTTGCTACACAGATCAAGAAATTGGCGGGGTCCTGTTTTGGCATTTTGAAATCCTTTAGGAAGTTTCTGCCTCTTCTCCCAAAGGATGCAAGGGAAACTGTAGTCCGGGCATTGATTCTTTCTCGGCTGGACTATGCTAATGCACTTTATGTCGGGTCCCCCGGCTATTTGGTGAGGAAGCTCCAGGTGGTGCAGAATTCAGCGGCCCGCCTCCTCCTAGATCTCCCCAGAAGAAGTAGTGTGCGCTTTCACTTTCCCTCCCTACACTGGCTTCCTATGGAGGCGCGGATTAAATTTAAAGGTTTGTCCATTGCCCATTCCACCCTGTATGGTCGGGGACCCAGCTATTTGCAGAAGAGGTTCTCTTTCTACCTACCGTCAAGACAACTGCGCTCTGCATCCAAATTGCTGGTTCAGTTCCCCTGTTTCTTCCGCCAATGGTTGGGCGGCTTCTCCCTTGTTCGGAAGGTGGCTCTTGGTTGGAACGCCTTGCCTTTGGCTATACGTAGTATTCAAGACACTTGGATCTTCAAGAAAAAGCTGAAAACCTTCCTGTTCTAATTTTTAGAATCATGATCTACTTCAGGTTTCACGCCGGGACACTCTTTTGAGTAGCTGTGCGAACTACAAATTCATATAACATAACATAACATGAGGCACAGGGTCAAGACTGATTTGCATATGGCCAGGTCTGAACTGGGGTGGCATGGTGAGCAAAAGAATGATGGATTTAACCCAGATCTCTTGACTGGGGGTGAATGTTTTGATTTGTTCTACATTCCGTCTATCAATTGTGTGTCTTTTGCTTTCTCGCCCTAAGTGTGCCAGGTATGCCCAGACGTGGGACCTGGGTTCGTTGTGCCACTGGAATCAAGCTATCCTGACTGAAGAGGGGTGAAACCCCGAAACCGGTCCTAGGATGCTTGTTTCTGGTCCAGGGAGGACCTGGCTTGGCAGTTCGGGCTGGACTGTCCCCATGAGGCACAGGGTCAAGACTTATTTGCATATGGCCACGTCTAAACTGGGGTGCCATGGTGAGCAAAAGAATGATGGATTTAACCCAGTTCTCTTGACTGGGGGTGAATGTTTTGATTTGTTCTGCATTCCGTCCATCAATTGTGTGTTTTTTGCTTCCCCATGAAAAGCGGCCAATTTTCGTTCCTGGACCCCAATGTCCTCTATTGATGGTCTTCGGACTCTGCAAGTGGTCCTCATACAGACCCCCAACTAGAAATAAACGTATGTAAGAATCAAAATAAACCAGAATGCATTCATTTTAGAAGGATGCACTTGCGCAAAGATCTCTCCAGAAAGACAGGTAAACTTAAGCATTAACAAGTACTTACAATGCAAAAGGTCTCACATTTGTTAAAGTTAGAGCTATTGGCATTGAAAATAACAATGTTTTTGACTTTTGTTTTTTTATTTGCAGTGGAGGTATTATATTTGCATAGCACTATTGCAAATGGTATAAAAAAGCAAAAGGAAAAAACATTGTCATTTTCAATGCCAACTGCTCTAACTTTAACAAATGTGAGACCTAATGCATTGGAAATCACTGAATTGCAATTGGATCATGATATGATAAATATGACCAGAAATTGTAGTAATGATGTTTTTCATAATTCACTGATTAAAGTATAGTTATAAGGAACGTTTTGGTTTCCACTAATACAAACACATGCTGTGACTGTGTAGCGGTTTCACACTACACTACAACAAAATTTATGTTATTTTCCAGCCCTGATGAAGTCATGAGTAACACCCCAAGCGACGAAACACATGTTGGCTGGTGGGTCAAAAGCGGAAGAAAATTAAAGAGAAAGACTGAATACAAATAATGCATAATATTTTACTTGTTTGATCATGCTGAGTGTTGCTCGGGCAGTGTATTATTGTTATGAAGAGATCACCCATGGTCTTAATCAAGGGGGTTGGGTGAGTCCCCCTTCCTTTGGAGCACTACTATTTAGATAGATATAGACATACTTACACCCATAACAAGAGAACACCAAAGTTCGGTAGTCATATTTGTTGGAGTTATTGTCATTATAAATGGCAATGTTTTTCTTCTAGCCATTTGCATGGTGCAGTACCATATGTGGCCTAAGCAGGTCCCATGGCTAGGTAAAACACATTGGCATTTATATTGGCAATAACTCATACTTTGCAGGGTGCTGTATGATATGTGGCCAGAAGAAGTCCCATGGGACCTCTTTTGGTAGCATATGGTACTGAACTCTGCAGCAGCTATTGTAAATTCACCCTACCCATAATGCATTGCATTCAAGACAGTACCACGAGTACATTCAAGTAGCTAAATCCATACATACAATTAGTTGCGTTGAAATGTGACAAAAGAATTAATATATTAATTCCAGATTAGGTTGTACTCTGTGTGGAGCTGATGAAGGGAAATTTATAGACGGTCTCATGTAAATGTGAGATGTGCTAGTGAGTGAAGTAACCACTGCCAGTCTTGCTTAGGACCAAGCGTGTGTCCTGTCTGAAGCCATTTAAAAAAATAGTGCTCTAAGGCTATAATTAAAACCAAGGGAGTTACAACACATGTAACAGGGGGTGTCCTCATAGGAAGTTACAAGAAGAGACAAGGCGGTACTAAGGGGGGACTACTAAGCCTATTGACCATTGAAAAGCCACCATTTACAAAGGACAGGGATAGGAGCCAATAAAAAGGATGGGGGAAAAATGGCAGAGCTTTATGCCCATATCCTGAATATAGCATGTCTTGAAGGGACATTGCAAGCGCTGCCTAGGCGAGACCTAAAGAGCCGTGAGCTACACCAAAAAGGGTTGAGCAAATTAAATATGATGACAGAAAGTGTTGAAATCGTTTTCGACAACATTAATACGAGTTCCAAGCAATCAGTATATACATTAGAAAAATAGAAGGGCTCAATTTGCATGTTCATAAAGAAATTAATTTAGTACTATTGTATTGTAATGCATGATGGGTAGAAGTAAGTTCCTGCACTTGCCAGAACAGAAACATAGAATACAGAGAAGCTGTAACAGATGCTCAGACAAACTGGCAACTGAGCATCAGATGGCCTATTCACAAAAAAATACCAACAAAAACATTAGCATGTCCTTGTATGTGTCTCCTTCTAGGTAATTTAAACCTATTTAAAATGCCACAGTTACCTTTGATAGATAGAACATGAATCATAACTAATCCTGCAGGATTTTGAAGGTTTTGGGTGGGTATGGCTTTTGGGTTGCAAGGGTATTTTTATGGTTTAGGGTGTGTATGGGTTTTTGGGTGGCAAGGCTTTTTTAGTGTTTGGAAGGGGTATGGGTTTTTGGGTGGCAAGGATATTTTGTAGGGGTTACTATACGAATGGGTTTTTGACTGGCAAGGGTATTTTTTAGGGTTTAGGGTGGGTGCAGGTTTTGGGTGGCAAGGGTATTTTTGGGGTTTAGGGAGGGTGTGGGCGTTTGGATGGCAAGGGTATTTTTAGGCTTTAGGCTGGGTATGGGTTTTGGGTGACAAGGATATTTTAGGGTTCAGGGTGGTTTTAGGTTTACGGCTTGTGTGTTAATAAGGTAAACTTGCTTTAGGATAACCCCGGGTGGGCCAGGTTCCTGGAGCATATGATAAATATAGGAAGGGTGCGCATGGGTCCCACTGCACGGCTATTCAAAGCCCCGGGGACCTTGATCTCCCGGGGGCAGTAAGTTAATTAAATATGCAAGTGAGCCTCACCACTTCCCTGAGGACCGCCGAGTCCCCAGGGCACAAATGTAATTATTAAAATAATGCAAGGGAGGCATTATGGCCTCCCCCGCAGCCTCAGAGCCCACCACCTCCCCAAGGCTGTACCTTAATTATATGCGGGAGAGCCTCCTGTCTCCCCGCTGACCCTGGGACTGCCGCCTCCACGGGACAGAAATGTAATTTATTAAAATAATGCAGGGGAGGCCCTATAGCCTTCCCGCAGCCCAGGGAACTGCCACTTGCCTGGAACAGTAAGTTAATTATATGCAGGGAGCCTTGCGGCTCTCCAACTGCCCTGAGGACTGTCACCTCCCCGGGACAAATGTAATAATTAAAATAATGCGGGGAAGCCCTATGGCCTCCCCTGCAGCCCCGGGGACCGTCACCTCCCTGGTCAGTAAGTTAATTATATGCGGGTGAGCCTCATGGCTCCCTCGCTGCACCGGGGACCACCTCCTTACTGGGGCTAAAATTAAAGAAGGGGGGGATGCGGTCACCCTAGTGGAGCCCTAGATGGCCCTGGGGACCACCACCCAGAAGGGCTGGCTCCGTCAATGTCCCGGTGTGCCCACCCCATAGGAAAGCAGAGCAGGTGTCCGTTTCCCTGCTCGCTGTGAAGCAATAAGGGAAACAGACACTTGGCTTTGAAACCCATAGAGGGCAGGAGGCGGGGAGCCATCAGGGAATACAGGGGCCTTTAGTCTCCCCCTGCGGTCCCATTGGTGAGTGCGTGCCCTATAGGCACCCACTTTAAATAGTCAGGCTCTGAGGGATGGGGTTCCGTGGGTCCCAATTCGGCCTGGGGAGGGGGGCCCTGCAGCCCCCCTCTCCATCTGTAAAAGACCGAGCCCTGGGGGATGGGGTCCCTGGGAACGGATATCGGCCTGGGAGTTGGGCCATGTGACCCCCCTTCTTCTGGGCCTAAATCAGCACAAGAGGGGGACACGCGGATCCCTCACCTTGGTATTAAAAAAAAAAATCCGAAGTCTGGCACCGGGGGATGGGGTCCCTGGGGCCCAAAATGGCCCAGGATTAGGGGGCCCTCGCAGCCCTCCTTCCTAACAAATAGAAAGAAAAAGAAGACGGCAACTCGCCAGGGGCCCTGCCCCCTTTCTCCACCACTTTGCAAATGTGTCTCCTGGCGTGCTGCTGGTTGGGGGTTGAAGTCCCATTGGCTGCTGAGGGCCCTTAGTGGCCATCAAGACCCCCTGTTATCTCCAGTAAGCCCCACACAGTGGGATTGCTGAGAGGGGGTTGGAGGCCATTCCCCCTTTCTCCACCATTCTACAAACGCACCTCTTGGCACACTGCTGGTGGGAGGATGAAGTCCAGTACCACACCAACCTCTTTCCCTCCTCAGGTATACAATCAGGCACTGAATTAGGGCAACATGACAGTTTGCCAAAAGTCTCCAGGTTCTTTTAGGCATCACAGCTACCACATCTGTCAGGATGTCCATCAATTGGTTCACTCACAACAGGCAAGCAGGGGAAAGCAGAAGATTCAGTTTCTAACTAGTCACATGCTCAAGTTGGGAAGCTGCTGTCACATGGGCAGTCAGTTTTAGTCAAACAGGGCCTTTGTCATGAAGGGAACATGCTTTCTCTTTTTGTGTTTAGGAAACTGGAAACATCTCCAAGATCCAAGACTGCTAAAAAGTCAGCGGTCCTCAGTAAGACTTCATTTAGCGGCCAGCTGACAACCACGAAGTGCATTTTTCTAGCCTCTGTCCATAAAATTGCATATGTGGTTTCCAGGATTTTAAAGATGGCGATTGATGTTTTTTCAACTCAGAGTATCAGCTCACCCATCTATTATTACCTACTGTCTCATCTTGTGAGACACACAGAGCACAAGGAAGAACCCAATTAGGGATGACAATGAGGTCATACTAAGCTTACGCGAGTGTGATGTGCATCTGCTTTGTATGCACCTCATAGTACATACTGACACTACAGTTGAAAAATGTATCCTAATTATGTTCCAATGTCTAGCCATAGAAGCATGATGCAATCTGAGAATGGATTTGTGTGTGTGCGCCCCTATGACAAAGAGAGAAGCCACCCACTTCATACAAGTTGCTTTGTGTTTCTGAAATGTGCTGTTGTATCAATGAAAAGGAGGCATGAGATCCCTCAGTGGGCTTGAGTGTATCAGTGATACTGCTGTCCTTCCAGTTGGTTGTGAGATGCTGTCTTTAGAGACTCTTTGCCAGGGGTGCATGGTGTCCATATAACCATCATCTCTATGATCAATGCATGAGATGTTTCTTTCTTTCATTTATTTCCTGAGTGTGCAACTATGAATCCTTTTCCAGTCAGGGTTGCTCTTTGACAGAAAAAACTTTCCTTCTTAGATTTCTAAAAATAATTTGTAGTTTGTAGAATTTGTTTGTAGACCTTGCAATTAGAAATGCCCCTCTCCACAGTCTTATCAAGGAAAGGCACCTTTCTGACTACAAGGCCATATGCTAAGCAATGTGGAATAACAATGGAGTGGCAGCCAATTGCGATCTAAGGGTCGAGAGCTGCCCATAATCAGTGGGATTTCAATCACCAGTACCCGGTTGCTGTGCACCTATATACAGGTGATATTCACTTTTATTGGCATAGAGACTGCAACAACTGCAATTGGCACAGCATGAAGGCTACTGTGTGGATACACTTGTATGGCCTACACTGACCTGGTCGCTATGGTCATTGGTTAACAAAGAAGGAAAAGTCAGTCGTCTCTATTCTGCAATAATTAATTCTGTAATGGGAGTAGACTACTCACAACTTAAATGATACTGCTTGTTTGTTACCTCCTTGCCGCAAGTTTGAAAAAGGCAAACACCGAAATACGTTACTTGCAATTAAATCAATTGAAAATGACCAAGTGAATGCTTCGCTTTGTCCTTTGGGGATCATTTGGCCGGAATGCGTTGATCTTCATCCACATTTTTGCACAGGCACTTTACTGAAACTTAAAAACTTTAATAAGAATAAAAGCGTTTACATAAGAATTACGGGCCCGTTTGTTTCTGACCTGCTCGGTGCTGTCTTCCTGTGCCCTCGATGAATGGTGTGTGATGAAGGAGGGTTAGAGCGGGACACTAGTATCCTATTATATATATTGGCTAATGACTGCATTTACCAAAGTTAAATGCAAAAAGAACAATTGATGGATGGAATGCTGATCTTTTTTTTGTTCCCCCAAGTGTGTGCCACTCTGGTTTACTCTATACCACTGTATGACACTGTACTCCATGCTTCAACATTCTGCGCAACTCCCTCTATACCACTCCACCTAACTTTACTGAACTCTACTCTATGGCACATTAATCCACTCTACCACACTGTTCCGCACTCTACTGTACTCCACTCCACTGTAGAACAGTAAGCCACTTCTATTCCACTGTGACACTTTACAACACTCTGCAACACACCTGTCCACTCCACTGTATGACACAGGATTCCCCTCTATGACAAATTACTCCACTGTATGATATGCCAGTCCACTCCACGCCACTCTACTCTACCACATAACATTCCACTCTACTACACTATACTCCACTCTATCCAATGCAACTCCACTCAAGTCCACTCCACTCTATTATACTTTACTCCACTCTATCCAATGCGACTCCACTCAAGTCCACTCCACTCTCATCCAATGTACAACACTTTAGCCCACTCTACACCATTGATCGACACTCCAATCTATGCC
Organism: Triturus cristatus; assembly: GCF_964204655.1. Taxonomy (NCBI): domain Eukaryota; kingdom Metazoa; phylum Chordata; class Amphibia; order Caudata; family Salamandridae; genus Triturus; species Triturus cristatus. The sequence continues at coordinate 388,262,766 of NC_140587.1, read as the reverse complement.
ACTCCACTCTATGACACTCTCCTCCTCTCTACATAATTCCAGTCTACAAATCTCTACTACACTCTATGCCCGTCTACAACACTATACTACACTCTATCATCATACACTCTACTCTACAACTCTGTACTTCAGTCTATGTCCTTACACTCCACTGTACAGCACTCTACTTCACTGTACAAATCTTTCCAGCACTCTAAGACACAACTACCCCCTGTACTGTACTAGCCACCACTCCAATTTATGACACTTTACTCGACTCTAGGCAACTGCATGCCATTCTAGTGTACGCCATGCGAGTCCACTCTATTATACTTTACAACAAACTATGTTACGTCACTTCACTCGACTAGACTGCAGTGTACTCCACTTTATGACACTTTATCTCACTCTACCCCACTCTATGACATCATACTCTACTCTATGCAACTCCATTCTACAAGACTCTACTACACTCTATGCTACTGTTTAACACTATACTCCACTGTATGCCTAGACACTCTACACCACTGAAATGCGATGTATAACACTTAAGCACATGCCACTCCACCTATCTCAACAACAAGCCACTTCACTATATCACACAGCATTCAACTGTATGACACTTTCCTCCCCGTACTGCACTGGACCACAGTCCACTCTATGATATGCCACTCTATTACACTCCACTGTACGTCACTACACTGTACAATACTCTCCACCACTCTACTGGATTGCACTCTAATCCCCAACATTGAACTGCACTACACTTTACTCCACTGCACTCCACTATATGCCACAACAATGTACTACACTCTACTCCACAGTATGTCACTATACAACACTCTATTCCATGACACTCAAGTCCATGGAACTGAAGTCAACAACACTCCACTTTACAACACTCAACTGTACTGTATGACACACCACTCCACTGTATAACATGCCACTCTATGATACTCCACTCAACTATACAATACAACATGCCACTGCACTGTATCACACTTTATTCCACTGTGCGCTACGACACTCCACTCAACTCCACTCCATTCCACTCTGCAACACTAAACTCTATAACACTAGACTATATGACGTTGTTCTCCACCATACTGTATGACACGCCACTTAACAACACTCAACTCTATGACACTCAACACTAGGATTTAAAATACATTTTATTAAAAAATGAAAACCTTTGCAATTCGGTGAACAAACACAACATTGAAGGATAAGTTAATTAGGAACACTATATTTATTTTTTTATAAACAAACCCAACTTAAACTATTCAAACATTATAAATTCTAAAGTTATAGATATTACTTGCGTTTATCATTTATGCACCAACATTAATATACTATAACTCGCGCACCTAGGTACACAACCTTGTCACCTGTTCGCCCCACTACATTAACTGTTTTGATGTCATTGCTCCTGTATTACTTGCATCTTTCTCCTTGGAAGGTCTTGATGCTTGTGCCAGTCTCCCAAGGGGGAGCCAGATATTCCTCACCAAAACCTATTGACTTCAATAAAAAGAAATGCCAATAAAATGTGTGTAACAAATAGAAGAGGACATTTGCAATGAAACTTTAGCACTGCGCTGGCTGTTCTAAATACACTTGCTAATATGTAAGCCAAAGCTCCATGTGACCATAAAATAGAAGGTATTCTTCAGATAGATATTCAGTAATTCCAAACAGTGGAATAAATGTTTTGGTTGCTCACATTATATGTGATTAACTACTATGAGTACTCAGTACCTTTATAATCGAGTATTGATGCTGTCGGGGCACGCCCATCCTTCACAATCACTCTTTCAGTCTGTTTTCTCTTCTGCCAGCAGCTAGTGAATAAATAAATAAGAACATGAACAACATGAGATCTAATTCATTATTTACGCACGGTTCCGTGGGATTCATTGCAATGAGGTAGTGTCTCTGGGTTGCATACTACAGGCTATGAGCATAAAAAGTTACCTTAGGTGCTCAGCATTGTCCAGCGACATCCAAGGTACTGCAGGACGTGCACAGGTGAAAACTACAAGAGGGTAATTGTGAGCCAGGCAAGGCCATTTACATTTTGAATATCGGAGGTAGGCGAAGGAGCCACAGCAGATTCAGGGTCAACATAAATAGCATTTGGCACACCTCTCCATTTACAGCTATGCTCCATTGTCGGTGAATGTTGTAGCACTGAGAACAGGGCAAGGATTATGGCCGCACCATGTGTCTTCCACTCAGTGGACTTTACTGGAGGCCATGCTTAATGGAAACTGTGTCCAATGACTGCTAGGCATGGGTGTAGGCCATGCTCAGAATGTACTATAGAAAAGCACTTCCCTCAGAATGGACGGCTGCACCATATCCCCGCTTTCCCCTGCCACAATTCTGCAGTTAGTGGAACTGCTATAGTAGGCACAGGATGTCGCTGAAGGGACTGCCCAGTGATCAGGCCCCACTTTCACTGGGGTAGGAGCAGTTCATTAAGTATCCATTGAGCATATCCATTTGCTTCTTCTTTGGAGCTAGGGATAGTTCAATTTGCCAAAGAGATGACATAGGGGTTGGAGATTTCAATATAAAAGAAGCTTATGACATACAGCAGTATGTTACAATATTATTTGTTGTTCAATTCTGTTGGTAAATGTTGCCACCACTATCCTAATGATTTTTATAATAGTTAGAATATATATTGCACAGACTAGTATAGGATTTTGATTTTAAATTAAACATTTAAAATGTATCCCTGGTTCTGGTTTCCTAGTGTTCTTGTGTGTTTCTCTCCATTATGAAAGAGGGGTTGAATTCCACAAATTGTCCTTATGATATTTCATAGGATTGGTGGTTGTTACTTAAAATGCATTTAACTCCAAAATGTGAAACATTTTTTTTGGCACAAACATTAATCCAAGGGAAATTAGGATTTTTTGGTGGAGTAAGGGGCAGTGTTGAGAATCTCAAGTATAGTTCTTAGTTTACAGGGTAGGGGAAATTCACAAACTAACAATAGGCAGTGGAGACAAGGCCAGAGAGTCAAGGTTCACATTTTCAGGCACTTTTCCATCTTGAATCTTTCCCATCATGCTTTGCAAGGGTTGAACATGCAATAGGCTGGTTACTGTTGGTGTCAGTTAGAGCTGAATCGGCGAAGTGGCATCCCTAGATTTGATGGGTGTCCCACTAATGGTAGAATTTGCTATCTCCCTGCTTAAATCACATCACAGGCACAATGTGCTAAGAAGGATCCTGGGAAGAAAGGAAACGGTCCAGCATAGCTTTGACCCTGGTCACGAGCTAGTAGGCCCACTCCAAATAGGCACTGCTGAGCTCTCTTGGATACCCTATCCAGAGCTGGTGGTGTGAGTAGCATGAGTCTCCACCAGGCATAGCTAGGAGTGGGATTAGATGTCAGCTGGTGTGTATTGTCACAATGCAGGCAGCTGAGGGTCTCGGTAGAAGGAAATTGCAAGCAAAGAGAATGGTTTGTTTTGGAAATACCTGAGTCATTGCTACGGAGCTGAAGTGCTCTAGGTCATGGATAGGTCTGGGTGACATTTTAATTGCTCCAGCAGAATTGACGTGATTTTGGTAATTTCATTTAACAAAATCTATGCAAAATTATCGAGATTATGCCCCATCATTTCATTTCAGAGAGAATGTATAATGTGAGATGTACCTTTTAGGTAATTTTGTAATGCGGGTGGCATTTCAAGTAGATTTGTTGATCCGAGCGCCGCAGTGTGCGAATAATGTTTCAGCATGAAACTACAAATCCGAATGCAAGAAGCAGTGTTTTGAATACCAATGGCAGTTCCTTTAACATGGGCACTCATCAATCTTTTCAGATAGATCTTTTACTAGGAGCATGAAACTACAAACCCAAACGCCTGCGACAGTGTTTTGAATGCGAGCTGCAGTTCCAAAAGCATAGGCAGTAAATAAACATTTGATATAGCCTTATAGCCCGCCGTAATTTTATGGCGCTATTAAAGGCCCGCTCCCACGTTGAAGGCCCGGGCCGAAGGCGAGGGACCTTAACAAGTGTGAGGGACTTTAATAGCCGGTATAGCCCTGCTACGAAGTGCTATAAGGCTATCAGAACATTCTGCCACTAGAGGGCAGAATGTTCTAACAAATAAAACTAAGGCTTCCCGAAGCTCGAGGGGATTTAAATCCCCTCGAGCTCCGAGAGGCCTTTGTAAAACATTGGAATGTTGCTCTGCGGGCCTTTACCGGCCTGTAGAAGCAGAGAGCACTCCATTGTCTCCAATGGAGCTCCCAACATTCCAATGTTCTAATGTAGATTTTTGCCTGAGGGGACCTTTGAAGTTATTTTGGAGTGCAAAACCACAAATCCGAATGGGAGTGACTGTTTCGAATGCAAGTGACCAGAAAGCAATTAAAAATTACATTTTTGAGTTGGCTTTACCCCAGCGGACCATTTGGGTAACCTTTAAATGCAACATGCATTTTGGGTAATTACACATAATTTTGGGTAATTTTGCAATACTTCCACATAATTACACTACAGCAAATTGCTCAAGTTTCACACTCTCCTAGTCAGGGATCACCAGGGCTGCGGTTGACAGAGTGCCAAGAGACATTACAGTGAAACTGTTGTTGCAAGAAAGAGGATGCAATGGTTCAGATATTATAAAACTTGAAGACTTCTTTTGAAGGGTTAGGAGAAATGCTTGTCTTGTGCTTGGCTAAAACCCTTTTTGTTCCTGGATCAGGAGAGCCCTAGAGCAAAACGCTCCATACCTCATGTCAAACAGGCTGCCGGGGAACAAGGTATGAGAGGAGTTGCTGATCATGCACAGCTTTTGTTGAGAACACATACGGGTGCTCTGATGCTGTGGGCACACATCGACTTCATTTAATCCCAAGCACAACCGAATGCTTTGAGGTTGGCCATGGCTCATATCACCATTGTAAGCACACAGGGGCATATTAACAACGGCCAGCGATAATTCTCGCTGGCCATGCTTTGCGATAAATATATTATTGCAGGCTATCTCTGGAATTTATTGCCCTGGTAGCGCGTTATTAACAACGCGTTACTCCAGGGTGATAAAAATACCAGACATAACGAGGTTATCGCACTTTTGCAGGGAACATCACTGGTTTTCCAGCGATGTTCCCTGCAAAACGGCGATAACCTTGCTCACAGGGTCGTATCAGCATAATCCACCCCAATGTTGGGGATAGGTAAGTATGCATTTTAGCAGACATTAGTTTTTGGAGAAGCTGTTTTCTCCAAAAACTAACGTGTGCTAAAATGCTGGGGCAGCCTTGTAAATATCTCGATGTGAACATCAGCGATATTTACAAGGTTGTCCATCTGGGGTACGCCCAGTGACGCCCATTTTGCATCTCATTAGAGATGCAAAGCGAGGCATTGGGTAAAAGGGTGCTAACATGCGATTATGCATGTTAGCACCCTCTTGTAAATAGGGTGATAGTTTTATCTCAGTTTTTTTGTCTTTTTAAGCCAAAAAAGCAGAGATAAAGCCCTTGTAAATATGCCCCACAGTCCTTATAATTGTCCATTCATGTTTTCTTGCAATAAATTGGAACAGAGAAGCTGTTTCCTTCACCAGAGTGAACCCCAGCGCTCCTCCTCATGTCCCTAAAACTGGGGGTACGACAAGGGCACAGGTAGCGCTGCCCGATATTCTCCTGTGCCTCACTAAGCTTGTAGAAACATAGCATGCACCTAGGAAAGCATGTCCCTCCGCTACTCTGCAGAAATTGCTAAGCAATTTTGCTAAGATTGCAGAGCAAATGTAAATAAATAAAAAAAGGCCCCACTCAGCTCAGAAGAATAAGAATGCCAGCCATGGCAGAAGAAGTGTTGGGTGCTGCAGAGAAGTACACACACAGACACCTCCAAAACAGCTGTGGTGTGTGGGAGAAAAATGAAAGTGAAACACTGTGCAGTCACTTCAAAATACGAGTCTGTGTATCTACAGACCCAAAACATTTTCCGGTTTGCTTGCAAGGCAACCGTAAATGACAGTAAGATCGTGAGCCGGAATTTATGAGCTCCATTCTGATCAAAATGAAGTCTGGGAAAAGGTTTGCTTTGTCTCCCTTAGGGCCTGTATTTAGGAAGAGACTTCAGGGTAGTGTGCCACATTATTCGGTCTGACTTTAATGTACTTAAGTTCTAGTGAAAACCTCTGTATTCAAGCCCGTAGACCTATGGTTGAAGGCAATGGAAACGTATGTCATAGGTTGTAGGCCTCATTTCTCACTGTGAACAGCCTCACACGGGCTGTCGGCCTTTACTTTTGTTGATGAATAGCTAATATTAAGGTAATAGGCATTCACTGGAGTACGGCTGTTTAACAATATTAAAGTTTGCAGATGGGTAAAGTGTCATGTAGACCCTCGCAGAGTATGAGGCTAGAAACCCCTTCGGATAAGTCCTTTGAGGCCCATTGCAGTCCTGTAACCCACTGTAACTTTGTATATATTTGTAATTTCTTGCGTAGTATTTAGTTGCGTGCGCATTAACGTAGTTTTCCTCTTTAAACTAAAAATACCAGATGGACATTGATTTATCAAATGTTATTGTTTGACTTCGCTGGGTTTTGAGTTTCTGTTTCTGACCCTCAGCATCCACATGAGTCAGTCCTGGACTGCTCTCCCTTACTATCCTGAGTCAAGTCCGAAAAGGGCTACGATGTGAGTGTTTGCAGTAGACTGCCCTTTGACACAATTTGCTCGTACTCACTATCATGTGATCATGTTTTGCCAAAAAATATTCCACAAATCAATTTGCAAATAATAGAGCTCACCCTATATTATTATGAAATCTGTTTATTGGCATTTCTTTGTTTTAAACAACATACACTGTACAGTTTAAGGTCTGTGTTACGTACAGTTGAAAGAGGCTTAATGGTACATATCTAAGCAGGTGTACATTAATTAATGGGGGCGGGCCCGTCACCCAATCTTTAATACAAAAGAAACATTGCGGGCCCTCAGCCGGCACTACTAACACATCGCCCCTTCGTCATCTCGTCACTAAGGGGCCTCACCGTGACCAGCCATTAGTATTTCGCCCGCTCACCCCCTTCGTGTTTCCATTAGTAGTAAATCTGTACATTGGCATTTCGTAGTTAGAATCACAGTACCTAGTACATTGGAGCAACCTGATGGCTGATGACTAAAATAAGACCAATGATACAACGGTAGGCAGGAGCATGGTAACAAACAGGATCAAGTGCTACACGCAATTACTAGGGAAAATGCGCATTATGGGCCAACACCATTATCTCAGCATCCCCTGCGCTCTCACGTTACTGGGGGGCTTCCCCTGGAGGAGCCACTTATAATGCACCCGTACTTCCCCATTGCACTCCTCTAAACAGTTCATTTAAACAGCAAAAAGGGAGAGCCGAACAACAAGCGCCTCAACATAACAACAGCAGCAACTTCGGCATTCACTATAACATTCCCATGTGCCGTCCCCCGGCCTGACCCCAACCCCCATCACCAACCCCACATCCCCTCGCATAGACAGCACCATTGAGAATATCCCTCTGCTCCCTGGTACCACACCCAGCTAGCTAAGGCCCTGAAGGCACCTCACATGTCTGATTCCCGTTCCGACCTCTACCCCCTTCCTCCTCAATAGGTGGATCCCCAGCGTGCGTCTCACAGGGTCTCAGGGTGTCCCCGTCTAGGTGTGTCAGGGTCTGCAAGAATGCGCTCCACTGATCCGGATTTGCTTTTGCTCACCCCTGAGGCGGAAGCCGGGGGCTCTCTCCTTGCTATCCCTTTTGCCCACAGGCACCTACTCGATTGTTTGCAGAATTATTTTTTTAAAAAACTGTAAAATATTTTAAATAGTTCGTTTTTATCTGCTTGCACTACTGACCCCTCGGTGTAAGAATTACGTTGCTCCGAGGCCCCTCGATGCCATTTCCTGACCGGTGCAGCCGATTTAGGTGCTGACGCCGGTAGGCTAGGAGGGACGCCATCTTGGGGGAAGGAATACGGTAGCGGTCCAGTAGTTGGACGCTTCCCGCCCGCCCGACCAGGCATTTAAACTCGTCCTTTAGTCAGGGCTCAGATTTGCTTTTGCTCACCCCTGAGGCGGACGCCGGGGGCTCTCTCCTTGCTATCCCTTTTGCCCACGGGCACCTACTCGATTGTTTGCAGAATTATTTAAAAAAAAAACTGTCAAATATTTTAAATAGTTCATTTTTATCTGCTTGCACTACTGACCCCTCGGTGTAAGAATTACGTTGCTCCGAGGCCCCTCGATGCCATTTCCTGACCGGTGCAGCCGATTTAGGTGCTGACGCCGGTAGGCTAGGAGGGACGCCATCTTGGGGGAAGGAATACGGTAGCGGTCCAGTAGTTGGACGCTTCCCGCCCAACTCCCACTGGATAAAAAGATGACGCCTCCCCGTCCGCGCAGCGGGCGAGCTCAGCGGGCGCGCCGGCGGCGCGCCAAAGGCAAGCCCGTCTGCGCCCGTCCGCGACCGACCGGGGCACGGGGCCAGTACCCCTGCCCCTTTTATCTCCAATGATAGAAATAATAAAATACAAATTAGGTACACTACAAGTGACCTACTTGCCCTCCGCTCCAATGTGGAAGATAGCTGCCGCCATACCATGTTAATGGACCCTCCAATGCCACAATGTGCGACCTGCCGTTTTTCCACTGGTGGGGGAAGAAAGGATGAGTCGATGCTGTTAAATATGAAGCTGACATTATTAAATTGTAGATCCCTCAAAAAGCACAAATTAGAGATACATGACTTGGTGCTAGAGGGAAATCTCGATGTCCTCTTCCTAACAGAGACATGGTTAGATGAAGCCTCAACTCCCGAAACTCTGGAAGCTGTCCCCGCAGGATACAGCCTGCTCAGAATTGACAGAGAAAGGCAGAAAGGTGGGGGATTGGCAATGATCTACAAAAGCGACCTACATTGTACCTTAGAGAAGGCTACATTGCCCAATAGTGAAGGTGTTTTTTTTACGATAAAAGCCAACCCAAAAAATATTATTAATGGACTCCTCTTATACCGGCCTCCAGGTAAGACTTCACAGTTCTGCAATCAACTGACAGAGCTGATAACTCAGCATGCACTTCGGTATAAGCAATTTCTCATTTTAGGAGACCTCAATCTCCACTTTGAGGATCCTAATTGTAAGGAGTCACAGGCTGTGGTGGATGCTTTGAAATCCCGGTCGCTCAAACTACAATCTACATCCCCGTCGCATCAACTGGGCCACCTTTTAGACCCCATTTTTGCTAACTGGGAAGGTATTAAAATTGCCACACCACTGCAAATTATATGGTCAGATCATTTCGTTATTCCATTCGAAGTTGAAATTGGCCCCCAGGATTGCAGTATGACCAAATTTAGGCCTCAGAAACGTAGAGACTGGAAGAAGTTCACGCAGGAAATCTTTAGATCCGCTCTACTTACAGAATCCCCTCTTCCCAGCGACACCCTGATTAAGGCATGGGCTGATTACGAAAAATGGATGTCTAGGGCTCTGGACAGTAGCGCCATGGACACTCAAGTCCCCCGCCAGGAAAACTAAAACTGCTCCCTGGTTCTCCAAAGAACTTAAAGAAGCTAAAGCCAAATGTAAAAATACTGAACGTGGATGGAGGAAAAATTATAATCCAGAGGATAAGCTGAACTATAAAAGAGAACTAAAAACATATCACAAACTCGTAAGAGCAGCCAAAGGCGCTCATTTTAAAGAACGCATTGAATCTGCTAAAAATTCTACTAAGGAACTCTTCTCGATTTATAAAGAGCTCACGGTCCCAACCAGACTTGAGGCCCAAGATACCTACTCTAATGATCTATGTGATGACATCGCAGATTTTTTCATAACAAAAAAGTGGATTTAATACACGCCACCTTTACAGGTAGCATGCCGACTAAATACTCGGTAGTGAGAAATGATGCTGCTACCAAGTCCCATCTGACATGCTTTATAGTTCCTGAGAGGCTAGATCTGCTTACCATCGTAAACGGCATCCAGTCCGGCTCTTCCCTTGATGTGATCTCTCCCAATCGCTGTAAGGGAGTCTTTGATTGTATGATTGAGCAGATTGAACACCTGATCACCTTATCTTTTCAGGAGTGCCACGTGCCTGACGTATGGAAAACGGCACAGGTTATACCCCTGGAAAAAAAAAACAATATACATATCTCCCAGCTACAAAATCTCTGCCCTATCTCTCTCCTCCCCTTCTGTGGGAAAGTTGTGGAGAAGGTAGTGAACAGTCAACTCATGAAATTCGTTGAGGAGAACTCTCTTCTCCATTCCACACAGTCAGGGTTTAGAGCAGGTCACTCTACAGAGTCGGCGGTTCTCTTCTCCACAGAATGTCTGAGACAACTTGTAGAAGAGGGGCAGGCGGCAGCGTTGGTTTTATTAGATCTCAGTGCAGCTTTTGACACCGTGCTGCACTCGACGCTACTGTCTCGCCTCTCAGACTTGAGAGTAGAAGGATCAGCCCTGAAATGGATAGAATCCTTTCTAGAAAACAGGAGTTTTCAGGTACACTGCCCTCCTCACAAATCGTCTCTTCGCAAGCTGAGACATGGGGTTCCACAGGGCTCAAGTCTGAGCCCTACGCTGTTTAATCTTTATATGGAGCCCCTAGCCCATATTGTGGAAGCCTTCAGTGTGGATATCGTCACATATGCTGACGATACCCAACTAATAATTAAACTTACCCACAATCAGGCAGAGGATGCCACTAACTTTTCCAACTGCATGCGGTCTGTGGCAGGGTGGATGAACAACAACTGTCTACGCCTTAATGGCGATAAAACAGAACTGTTGGTGGTTGGAAAGTCCCCCTCTGCCTGGTCGCAGGCCTGGTGGCCAACAGAATTAGGGGCGATCCCCCGCCCGGCGGACTCCGTTAGAAATCTAGGAATCTGGCTGGATGCGGAGCTTTCTTTCAAGCAACAGATCAGCAAAATTACGGGAAAATGTTTTGGATTATTAAAAACACTCCGTAAAGTCCTCGACCTGCTCCTCATCAGTGCCAGGAAAACACTTATTCATGCCCTAGTCACCCCACATTTGGACTACGGCAACGCCCTACTCCTAGGCCTAAGCAGAAAAGGCATACACCAATTGCAGTGCGTCCAAAATGCTGCCGCCCGCCTGGTACTCAACCTTCCACGCAGGGCATCTGGAAAAACGGCATTACGAAAACTTCACTGGCTCCCTATTGAGGAGCGCATCAAGTTTAAAGCACTCTGTTTTGCCCATCGCATTGCCCAGGGAAAAGATCCAGGTTACCTGCGAAACCTTCTCACTATCCATCGCCCCACCCTGAACCTCAGATCTGCTGGAGCGATGTTGTTTCAGCTTCCTTGCGTGCGCAAGACTAGGATGGAAGGTAGCTCCTTTCGCTTTCTAGTGAGTAAGCACTGGAACAATCTCCCTCTTGACTTGCGCATGGAGCCCTCCGAAATGAGATTCAGACTTAAATTAAAAACTTACCTTTTCCCAAGCTAATAATTGTCTCTTTGTAGCCTAGGATCCAGACCTGTTCCGGACCTCGGCCTCTTCAGGGAGCAGTAGCATTTCTAAGGGCGGGGACCGCCTTGAGTGTAACCAGGCGCTCTAAAAATGGTTTTATTATTATTATTATTATAACAATGTCAGCCAGAGGGATAGGGGGTTCCGCCGTCGCCGTATCATCCCTTTCTCTATCTGCCAGTCACCTGGCCACCCATTGCAGTTGCGCTGCTAGATAATAATGCGCGAAGCACGGCATCGCGAGACCCCCCTGGCCCGTGGGGAGGTATAACTTGGGTAGCGCCACTCTGTGTCGAGCATTACCCCACACAAAATCCCGGAGCGAGCGCTCCAAGGTTGCAAAGAAGGATGTAGATTGGCAGGTTATCAAAATAGTAGAGGAGCCTGGGCAGAACCACCATTTTAACTAAAGCGATGCGCCCCGTGACCGTGAGAGGAAGGGTACCCCAAAACCGCATCTGGGCTCTGACCGCTGTTACTGCCCTACCCAAATTGCCCTCCACTAGTTCAGCTGGTTGCCTATATATTTGGATGCCCAGGTAACGGAAGGTGTCTGGTTGCCACTTGACTGGCACACCCCCCAAACAGTACTGCGGATCCAGAGTATCAGCCTGGAACGCATAAAGGCACGACTTAGCCGCGTTTACCCGCAGTCCGGAGAGCGCAGCAAAGTTAGTCAGGACTCGCTCCAGGTCCCCGGAGATGTGCGCCACATCTTTGATGAAGACCAGGAGGTCATCCGCATCCGCATATAGGGAGACCTGATGAGACGCGTCGCCCATGGGAATGCCGTCCGTTAACACCCTCCGTAGGGTAGCAGCTAAAGGCTCCATTGCGAGCACAAAAAGGAGGGGCGAGAGAGGGCACCCCTGCCTGGTACCACGGCCGATCGGGATGGCATCGGAGATGTATGGGCCGGTTCTCACCCGCACTACAGGGTTTCTATAGAGGAGCGTCGCCATTTGGAGGAACCCAAGGCCTAACCCGTAGTGTGACAGCGCCGCCACCAGATACCCCCACTCCAGGCAGTCGAAGGCCTTTTCCAGGTCCAGTACCAAACAGCCCGCCCTAGGCCAGTGTTGCGCTCCCTCTGTGGCTACCCGGAAAAACCGTCGCAGATTAAGAGAGGTGCTGCGCTTGGGCACAAACCCATTTTAGTCCTTGTGCACCAACACTGGCACCATTGGGGTCACCCACTCCGCCAGGACTTTGGGCAGAATTTTGTAATCAGCGTTGAGAAGGGCAAGGGGACGGTAGAACCCCAATTTGGTAGGGTCCCGCCCTGGCTTGAGTAAGGAGATCAGGTAGGCCTCTCTCATAGAAGCAGGCAGGGTAGCCTCTTCAAGGGCCGTGAGTTATAGCGTATGCAGCCTAGGTACTAGGGACTCCCGATAGGCCTTATAATACTCCGCCGGAAGGCCGTCCGGTCTGGGCGCCTTTCCAGAGGCCAGGGAAGCTACCGCCTCTCCTATCTCCTCCAATGTGAGGGGGCCCTCCAGCGTCTCCTGATGGGCTGCCGGAACCTTGGGCAGACAAGCGGCCTCCAGAAACTGGTCCAGATCCTGTGCCTGTCTACGCCCCGTCGAGGTGTATAGGGCCGCATAATGCGTTGTCAGTACTTGATGGATCTCCCGCTGCGTATGTACCAGAGTCCCGTCCGGGCCACGAATAGAGTCTATTGGTGCGTGTACCGCCTCCTGTCTAATCAACCAGGCCAGTAACCACCCGCTCTATCAGACGTAGCATGGACCCGAGCCGAGTGAGCAGCATAGTTGTGGCATCGTAGTCGCTCCATCAGCTCAGCATGGCGCGTCCGGAGTCGCGCCAACCGGACCAAGTCCCGACCGCCTCCTTCACCATGGCGTTCCCACGACAGAAGGCGCGACTCCAAGGCAGCGAGCGACAACATAAGCTGCCTCCGAATATTCCCCGCCACTCCTAGGCAGTGTCCCCACATTGTGGATTTGTGCGCATCCCATTCCGTCAGCGCGTTGCCTGCCGTTCCCTCATTAAGATCGAAGAACTGCTCGATTGCTGTGCCCAGCGAGGCACAAAACTCCGCGTCCTCAAGAGTGGCCGGCTGTAGTCGCCACGTCGGAACGGGGGGTCTTCCCGGGTCCCAGCATAACTTCAGTCGGAGTGGGTTATGATCCGAGTGGGTCCGGCCCAAGTATTCTGCCTGAGCTATCAGAGGGGTCAATGAGGGAGAGCCCACCACCCTGTCGAGGCGGACATGAAGGTCGTGCACCGCCGAGTAATATGAGTAGAGACGGTCGCTAGGATGCAGGGTGCGCCATATATCATATAATGCCCAGTGTGTCAACCAGTCCGTTAGACTCCTTGCGTTTGAGACCGCCTGTGTGCTACGGAGTGGCGGGTAGGACCTTTCGAGATATGTGTCAAGCACCGCGTTAAAGTCCCCACCCAGTAGCCATGGAAGACCCACATATGGTGTTAGCGCCACCAAGACTTGGTCCAGAAACTACGATTGGTCGACGTTCGGGGCGTAAAGCGAGCCCAGAAGTATAGGCTGTCCATTGAGTTTCCCCCTCACCAGCGTGTATCGCCCAGCGGGATCAACCACCGTGTCTGTGTATGTAAAAGGTGTACCTGCTCTTACCCAGATGAGTGTGCCCCGGGCATGTGCAGAGTATGTGGTCCCAAAAAGCTGCCCCCTCCATCTAGCACGCAGTTTATCTAGTTCTGGTTGGATCATGTGGGTCTCTTGGAGAAGGGCTATGGCCACCCTATGCCGCTGTAGGTAGGCGAAAACAGAATAGTGGCGCGCTGGCGTGTGCATACCTCTTATGTTCCATGTAACTAACGCAGTGTCTGCCATCGAGGATGAGTAAGAACTGTATGAAGCACAGGACCAGGGGCGGACCAGCCAAGGGGAGGGACTACAACTACGGCTGTCATGGCTGCCTGCTGCAAGAACATAAGGAACAGGAAAACTATAGTGCGCTGCTGAGTGCACCTAACTAAAATCAAAAACTGCAGAACTGCGAGGGCAAACCCCAGAACGGGCATTAGTCCAAACTTATAACTCAAGCATCTATGTAATACCAGGCCAGGTGTTCGCTAGTGGGTGCTAAGGGCAGAGTGATTGGTCCCGAGTCATTAGAGCCCAATGTTACCCCTGTCTGCGCCTTGTGTGCCGCCTGAGCTGCCAGTTGTGTCAAAACACACCCCCCAGGAGTGCGGGTGCGCCCACTACCGCCGCCCACCCTCTATAGGCTGAATCATGTGCATCCCTCACCTGCCACTCCTTGGGTGGGGAAAATCCCTGCTGTCCTCCAACCCCCGGGCCATCAGCGAAACCCCATCTAGCCCGCATGTACTAGCACAGGGGGCCGCACTACATTAAAGAAGAAGGCAGCATGGTCCACAGCCCCGGTTCCCATGGGTGGTTGGCGATATTCACTTCACGTCCTCCCATCGCCAGTACTTATCCTTGTCCCACCGGGCCAGTGCTCACACAATAATGTCAGCAGTTTGAGGTGTCACCACTGGCAACATTTGGTCTTCTGAGAGCATGGCAGCTGGAGAGTAAGATCTGTCAGTCTCAGTATCGCTATGTTCGCGAGTTGCCGCATCCCTCTGACTGCTCACAGATCCCAGTGTCGCCACCGCCTCGAGGGCTCCCTGGCGTTCCAGCCGCATCTTCTCTGGGCTAGGTGCTGCAGGAAGGCTCAGTCCTGCCCCTCCGCACCGCTCCCTCTGCCGGCGTCGTCTCGGTCGCCGTTCTCGTCGCCCACCAGTGCCCGAGTCCGGAGGTTTCGGGCCACTGTGTTGTCTCGTTTCTTCCAGCCAGTCCCAGACCTCAGACGGGGCGTCAAAGAAGCGTGTCCCCCCCTTAGTAACCACCCGAAGGTGCGAGGGGAACAACAGCGAATATGGGATCTGCAATTCGCGTAGTCGGCGCTTCACCTCCAGGTAATTACTTCTCCGCCTCTGGACCGTCGCTGTGTAATCCGGAAACAGCATCACCGGGCCACCTCCTACCATCAGGGCATCCATCTTCCTTGTTTCACGGAGTATCACGTCCCTATCGCGGTAGTTTAGGAGTCGGAACAGAAAGGGACGTGGCCGCGCCCCAGGGACAGGCCTCCGCGTCGGCACTCTGTGCGCCCGTTCCACCACAAACTGCGGGGATAGCACCCCTGCGGGGAGTATGTCTCGTAGCCACCCCTCAACAAACTGCTCCGGATGCCGATCCTCTTCGCCTTCCAGTAGTCCCACCATACGTATGTTCTGGCGCCGGGAGCGGCCTTCCACGTCCTCAGCGCAGTCTTCTAAGGTGTTGACCCGATCGATCAAATCCTGTAAAATTGCAGAGTGGCTGCGCACCACCGGCCGGACATTCTGTAGCAGCTGACATTGGCTAGCAACGGTGTCCGCTAATTTACGATGGTCAGCATGTAGTAGGGTAAAATCCACTGTAACTTTGTCAATACGGGATTCTAGTGAAGCTCTGGTTTGTTCCAGGGTGTTGCCCAGTCGGTCCACCGCCGCCAGCATGGCGTCCATTTTGGCCGCCAATGTCGACACTGGTGGCTCCGCATCTCCATCAGAGCGACCAGAAGCCAGACCAGGGCCTTCCACTCGAAGCCGGCTCTCGGTCTGCTTGTTCCGCAGCCGCCCCATGGCCAATTGCTGAGCTGACGGCATTCGTGAATTCCAACGAGGTGTGTCAGGCAGGTGTGACCATGGGCACCACAGTGGTCAGGTAGCAAGAGGCCCACTCCCCACTTCCACAACCGGCCTCGGGGACGGGCGGGGGCCACAGAGTCCTCTTACTCACTTTCTGCGCCCCTGTAGAGCCGGCTGTATCTGGGTGGCGTTCTCCGCGGTGCGAGAGTGTCGTGCCCCGGTCACATTGGATGCAGCCCGCGACAGAATCGCCTACCGCTCATCTCTCCCTGGGCCCAACGATTGCGCCACTCACCAGCAGAGTCCTATGACGCTCCTCCCCGGCTGTCAGCGCCGAGCGCTCAGGGGCCACCGACAGGGGCGTCTCAGTCCGTTGGGCAGCGCCGGTATCCTAGGCCAGGTAGCGCTCAAAGCTCTTCTGCACCGTGTCCCCGTAACCCTTCACCCGTGCCAGGGGCTGCTCGCCACTCTCCGACGACTTCAGCCTGTCCTCACCAACTTGCGCCGATAGGTTTACCGGCATCTCAGCGCCTTCTGCAGGCGCCAGGCGTGAGGAGCACGGGGCCCATCCACAACCATATGCCTCCCGGGGCTTGGAGCTCCAGGCAGCCGCTGTGCCACATAAATGTCTGCAGCTCCTCGTGGCTCCGCCGCCAACCAGCACTTGGACTGCTCACGGGCGCCAGGTCTCAATCCGCTACGTTGCTGGGGCTGGTTCCCAACAGCGCCACTCAGCGTGATGGGGCGGCCCGACTCCTCATACATACATTCGGGGGCACCCTGTCGGGCCGCTCTTTTCACGGTGCATACAGCCTCACCTTCACAGTCTCTGCAGTCCCTCCGGCTCCAGACGTCAGCCCACACACTCCTCGCCCGGCCAATTCAGCAGGTGATTACCGAGGTCTCACCCGAGGGATCTCAGTCGGAGCGGGAGATCTTTACCGCCCACACACTGGCCTTAGATCCTCTCTTCCGGTGCCAGCTCCACCGCCGGTAATGCATGGCGCCGTCTTCTGGCGGGGATGACCTCCACAGTGAGCCCCGCAGCTCCGCCACCACTCATATGCGGGGCCACAGCGTAGACCAGCACCAGCACCCCGAGCCTCGGTGTCTTGTGTGGCAACATCAATGGCCCCGCAGATCACCAGCCGATCGTGCACCGCCCGTTTCCGTGACTCGTGGCTTGTGCGGCCTGGGCCCCGCGTGTCAAGCCGCGGTCCGTAGTAGCTACCACGGCCGGCCGCCACTTCCAGTACGCTTCATGCGTTGTGCCGGGTCAGCCGTCGGGGCCGGATTCTTCAGCAGGGAGTCGGTTCCGCTTCCCGTTTTTCTCTCCCAGGGCCGCCGGAGCTCCTCAGCCGAGAGCGGGCGGCAGCAGCAGCTCCGGTGTGTGTCTCAGGCAGGAGAAGTGCAGGATAACGGCTCTGAGCTGCGGGAGCCTTACAGATTTGCAGCCATCTTGACCGCGCGCCCTCTAGCGCCCCCCATAGAGCTCACCCTATATGTGTGCATAGTTCATGTCTACTATGCCACAGTTGCAATAGGAGTCTTCATAAATAAAAGAGGGGTTTGATGACTCGTCTCCCAGGATCCAAATGATTTGTCGAGCATGTTGCTGGCAGATTGTTCCTAATATGCAAATGTGGAATAACAAGGCTGCCTCTCTAGAAGTGTAAGAAATGTTAATCAACAAGCCCAGCAGGGCATTATAGCAAACGTCTTGTCTCATCGACATCTCCTCAGAGTTTGGTTTCACCCTCCACCGGTGGAATGTTACTGCACTCAACATTCTAAAGATAGAAAGAGCAGGGCGGTTCCATGGTGAGCAGTGAGTCCATGGGCAAGACTAACGAGGACTAACTAGTTATAAAAATACAAGGGATGAGTCGCATATCATTGTTAAACAGTAAATGTGATGTCTCCCATACAGGGAGTTCAGTGTCTATGTACTATGTTAGCCAAGTAAAGTACATACAAGATTTAATTACAAAAACAATAAATAAATGCGATATTTAGGTTACCACATTCCTCTCCTTGCAAGTCTGTGCTACCAATAGTCCTTCATCCGGTTCTTCCTGCAGCATTTCTTGAAAATTTAGAAGGAAACTATATCGGCAGATTCTGTCGCTACAGATGGCAATTACCCATTGTTTCGCAGTGGAGGAAACAATGCCTAGTTCACTCCATTTTATCCAAATGTGAAAAGCTCTTTTGTGTTTTAGCATCAATTTGTCACTGACCACTGTTTGAGAGAACCCTTTCTGTAGTCTACATATAATTACTGTATACTTTGAGCCACGAAATTGAATGATGGTGCGAAAAGGACTCAGACGTTGAGGCGCTGTTGGGCTCCAAAATAAAGCCTGGCAATTCGGAGATGTATTCTCTGACCATCCTGATCAATGCCTTTCCTTCATCTGGGCTAGGATCTGCTACATGCTACATATGTTTTAGAAACCACATCAGAGTTAATAGCGCTCTAAGGTGATGCTTAAATGTCCCTTCTGAATGGAGCACCATTAGACCTATGTCAGACCTGTACATCTTAGAAGCTGATGGCTCTGGGGCAGAGTCTGTTCCATATTCAGGCGTTATCAATGGAAGACTAGTGTATGCTGGGGAAGGGTTTATCACAACCCAGTTCAGTACTTCCGAGGGACTGATTTGTGTAGTACACAATCAATCAAATGTTTTTTTTGCTCCTGAATGGGCAAAATGTCAGGTGTACAGTCAGTCACACACCCAGCTGTGCATTTAGGAATGTGAGTTAGAAGATAACGATCCAGTAGCATGTCATACTGATGTCCATGTTGGACTGAAAGTGAATCCTCACAGTCAGTCTCTTGTCCAGTCAACACTTTTAGAAGGTCAGTACCGATGACGCAGGTCAGCATCATATCAAGCCTTCATAACTGAAGGTCGGAGAGAATGGGTCAGTTCGACATAATGTCCACACCTCTGTACCTCTGCACAGCTGGTTGGGCATGCAGAATTAGTCTAAGGCCAATACTGATGGAATATGTTTAAGATTGAAACACAAATTACATGTTAGGATGGTGCCTCAGGAAGGCTATAAGGGAGGGTGTGGGTGTAATCATTCAAATGTACATCTGGTGCCTCAGAGAAGATGGCAGTAGGTATTCTTCTCCAAAACGAGGGGTCACTGTTCCTAAAAAAGAAAAGAGGAGTAGAGAAACGGTCTAGGATTTAGATAGGAGAGTCCCAAGGGAGGTCAAGTTTCATCATAGGATGGTTGCTCCTCGTCGGGCTGGCGTTGCAGGTCCCCTGAAGGGTCACTTTTGCGGAGATGTTTTGGACAAATTCTCGCCGTATGATGCGAGTGAGGACGTGCTCAAAAGAAAGTGAGTGAGTATAATATTGACTAGAGGATATCAATGCTGTGCCAATTTAATGGGTGGATTCCTCCGTCAAAAGTAAAAAAAAACAAAGATTGGGGATACTAGAGGGTTATAATGGCCTCAGGTAGTCAGGTGTAGACATGAGTGATGACAGTTTTATATTTGTTGGGTCAACACGTTTCGTGCCCCTGTTGGTCTCAGGCAGAAATCATTCGCACTTCTTCAGGACCAGAAAAAAGAATATGTAAGTGTGTGGCGGTGGGCAGGGGCCCTCCCTCTATTAGGGTGGTGCCATGTATTGGATCCTATCTTGAGACCCACAGGTGATATGTGCGCTCAATAAATCTCTTTGACTTTGACTTTGACCTACTGGATCCTATCTTGAGTAATCAAACCTAGAACGAAAAGATTAAGTAGGCCACCTATACATGTCACTGCACCTTTGTAGCATTCCTTTTCATAGAGGGATACCTCTTTTTACTTGAGTATCAATTCATTTAGAAATTCTTTTATGATTTATTTTCCCACAAAAACAGCCTTTTGCCATGACCCAGGGGGAACACCCCCGTACACGGAAGAGGTAAGAGGATACATCCTCGCTTCATCAAATTCCTTGATAGCCTCATTGTGAGCACCCTGGCTTGCCATCTGTGGGGCATGTGGAGATGGTGGCACCCTTTTCCCTCTCTCCTCCTTTTACCTGTCATTGTGTGTAACAAATTATCAATTTAAGTATACCTGACATAACTGTTGTACAGAAAATCGAATTGTTATGACCTAACCATGCTAACGACCAAAATGACTTGAATTATTGTGACCTAATATGCTAATCATATAGATCCCTTGATATTTTTACCTTAATTGTGTCATACTGATGTGGTGAGGCACTTTCATTCCTGAATCACAGTGTTGAACCTCTACTTGAATTTTAACACGTTTTTTCTTAATAACTGGCGAATGTGATGCATTACTCACCACATTTTACTGTAATGTGTGGTGGCCAGCTCAGCGCCAGATGGACACGGTGGTCCACTCTTTGGGACCTTCTGGCTGTTAAGGAGCTCCTGCGCCAGAAGCATGATAACTCTACTGTTCATTTTGTTCTTTCTCTCCCTCCTTCCCCTTTTTTTACATAATCTTTTCGCTCTAGATTGGATCACTCAAGATAGGATCCAATATGTGGCACCACCCTACTAGAGGGAGGGCCCTTCCACTCACTTATATATTCTTTTTTATGGTCCTGAAGAAGCACTAAGGATCTCTGTCCGAGACCAACAGGGGCGCAAAACATGTTGAACCAATAAATATAAAACTGTCATCACTCATATCTACACCTGCCTACCTAGGGCCATTATAACCCTCTGGTAACCCCAATCTTTGGGTTACTTTTGACAGAGGAATCCACCCACTAAATTGGCACAGCATCGATATCCTCTAGTCAATATTATACTCACTCACTTTCTTTTTTGCACTTCCTCACATGCATCATACGGCGATAATTCTCCTAAAAAACTCCATAAAAAATGTGACCCTTCAGGGGCCCTGTAGGGCATTGCAGTGCCAGCCCGACAAGGAGGAACCGCCCAATAATGAAGCATGACATCCCTTGGGATGTGTGATGGCAACAAGTAAGAGTCTCACTGACTCTCCCATCTACACCCTAGAGCAATTCTCTCCTCCTCTTTTCTTTTGTTAGGAACAGTGAGGCCTCGTTTTGGAGTATACTTTGCGTTTGAGCACAGGCACTGGACCTTTTTTCGCTCCTAATACCCCCCTCCCCTTTCGTTAGAGTTATAGTCTGTATTCTTCTTCACTGATGGAGAGGAGGGTAGGGTAAGTTAACTGTGAGGATAGTGACTCACAAAGCCCTGATGCCTTTTCTTTTCAAAACACAGTTCAATGTACTGAATGGCTGTGTGATGCTTGCCCTGTTTCCCATTCATAATAACACCAACAGGGCAGTTTTACCTCCATGATTAATTATACAACATTAACACAGGCACCTATAAGTCTATTTTTTATTTTATTTCATATCCCAGCTCTTTGTTTAAAACAATAATTCAATAACTCAGTGTACATTTGGAATGCCCTTAGTAGTGAGGGAGTCATCAGTCTAATAGCCATAAACTGGTGTACAGTGATCAATTTGTAAAATATAAGTGCCAGGGCCCAAACCTTTGCTAAAAAGCTGCCACTGGCCCTGCATAAGGTCTAAGTGCTAAATACCAAGGCTGTTTAGTCTTGATTCCCCCTCATGATTCTTTAGTCCATCTCCTGACACTCCCTGCTGCTCTATCTCACACCTGCGCACTCTTTTTCATCCCTGTTTTGTCACTGTTTTTCCGTCTTTGAGGAAAAATAAGTGCTGGTGCCCAAAAAGTAAGTGTTCGGGGGCCCCAGCTCCAACCACCGGCTCAAATTAAGCACTGCTGGTGTAGAAAATCCACCGCTTGCACCCTACCCAAGGAATCACAGTCTGGTGTTGGAAGCATATGCTGTTCCATTTTCTTATGCTGTTCCATTCTAAGCCCGAAGAATGCCTCCCCTCTGGGAATGTAGCCCCTGGGCTAGGGTGAGGGGGCAACACCACTGCTTTGCTGCATCACATCTCGTCCTTACTATGAACCTCTATATAAACCTGGAAAGTGGAAGGCGAAGGATGGCTGGTAGGACAGAGCATAGGTGATCTGACCTCCCCACAATTATTTGTGGGTCAAAGACAAACCATGCTCAGAGATGAATGGGTGAGGGCATGGTTTAGCTGTGTTTTGACCTTATATTTATCTGGGTAATCCTCCACTCTACTATGTAAGAATGCCGAAGCTGTACAAAACTACCGTATCCAATCACATTTGTTGAAAAAAGGATAATTTTTATAATTAGTAAATGACTTTCATACAAGGACAAATAAAATAATCTAAAGATTGTTTAAACTTTATCATGCTCATATCATCATCAAGTTTAGTGCAGGCCCCTCGAGAAGCAAATTCTTTCCCCACACTCTGGGAAGCGGTTGTCATACTCCTTCCTAAACCGGGCAAAGACCCGTTGTTATGTGGGTCATACAGACCTCTGTCCCTTCTCAATATGGATTATTTAGCTAAGATTATCGCAAATCGTCTGTCCCAATTAATGGAATTTATCATCTCGCCGGCCCAATCGGACTTTGTTCCTCGTCGATCGACCTCTTTGAATCTCCGGACGCTCTTTTCGGTCCTCCACGGGATCAATCCAGAGGTTCCCGCTGCCACAATCCTATTGGACACTGAGAAGGCCTTCGATTCGTTGGAGTGGCCCTTTTTCATGTCGGTTATACGCTGTATGGGAATGCCTGTGGGATTCATAGCAACCACCACGTTATTATATTCCCGCCCCACAGCGAGACTACGCCTGACTGGCACACTCTCCCGACCCTTCTCCCTCTCCCGTGGCACCTGACAGGGCTGTCCGCTGTCCCCCTTATTGTTCATACTTGCCATGGACCCCTTAATATGACATTTCCAGGAAAGGCATCTGCAGAGAGGCCTACAATTTACCACTGGCCCCCTCCTGGTCTCGCTCTATGCAGATGATACCATCCTCTATGTCAGAGAACTGCAACTTAGAGCCTCTCATTAGAGAAATCCTCCAATTTGGTCAACATTCTGGCCTGGGCATCAACTGGCATAAGACTGGTATTTTCTCCTTAGCCTCCAGTACGACCCAATGGGATTGTGAATTCCCCCTCGTGCTCTGATTCAGTTAAGTACTTGGGCATTCACATCCATCTTGTCGCTGCCCAGATCCTTCGCCTCAATTATGAGCAAGCAATAAGCACCCTCGAAGCTCAAGTGGAAAGATGGTTGAGGCTGCCACAGGGTTGCGGTTATTAAGATGGTGGCCCTCCCCAAATTTTTATATCTGTTTAACAATATTCCCATACCTCTCCCGAACAGTTTCTTCGTGACTTTGCGGTCCCACCTTCTCCGATTGGTCGGGGGCGGCAAACGGGCCCGCGTGCGCTGGTGGGTGCTCACCCTGCCATTTGAGAGGGGAGAGTTCGGGGTGCCGGATTTCCACTTGTATTATCACGTGGCCCAATGCAGCTATGCTTTTGCATGGTTCCACACTGACGCTAGGATCCCCTTCTGCAGATTTTGTCCTTCCAGAGTGGTTATCCACTGTATTACCCAAGGGCGTACCTAGAGACCCCTAGGGATATCCAGACTGTTTCCACTACCAGCTGGGCCTGGGATAAGCTAAGATGACTCACCGGCTCCCCCACAGTAAATTTCTTCTGCTCTACCTGTTCCTAACGCCCGCTGGTTGCCCATCACCGGTGAGAAACTGGTGCAGCGCACACTGGCCAAATTTGAAATCTCCAAACTGGGTGATCTGTACCCTGATGGGCACATCTTCTCGGCTACAGAAGATGTCCGCTTTCACGATGCCACTTTCATGGACAGCTTTGTGCTGGGTCGGATTCGTTCAGCCCTCCGTGCCACACTACCTGGTTTCCCCATTGAACCTGACTCGTTCACTACGCTTTCGCTCGTCATCGAAAACAAGAGTGTGGTGCATCTCATATCTAAACTGTATAAGACATGCTCTGGGTTGGTACCAGTTGATGACGACAAGATTCGGAAAACACTGGGAAGACGATTTAGGCCACCCCATCACAGATGACCAGTGGACCAAATGCTGCGCAGTGACAAAGGAAGTCTCACTCAACAGCAGGCATAAACGACTACATTTTAAGTTTTTATGCAGAACATACATCACCCCTGCCTGTCGTAAATAAGACGCTCCACATGCCGTCTTTGCACACCTTAAATGGACCTGCCCAAAACTACAGTCATATTGGGAGACGATGCACAGTGTCCTAGGCAACACGACCGAGCTGTCTCTCATCCCCACTCCGGAAGTGGCACTACTGGGGTATATGGTAAACTTCCCTAGGGGCGTCAGGAGGTTTGTATCCCTCAGTCTGATGTTGGCCAAAAGAAAAATAGCTATCCACTGGGGCCGTAGGACAGCTCCCACTTTGCAAGGTTGGCTGAATAGTCTGGCTTACTGTAACGTTAACAGCGAAATATACTCCAGCACACTGCCTAGCTCTTCCCGCCCAAAGGACATCTGGGGTCCATAAAGGTCCTATGTGGAAAGTGCTCGACGAGCTTCTGGCATACAATTAGAACGGGGCATTGTTACTGTGCAGGTGGGGTGACCTGCTTCGACATTTTCAGCGGTTTACTTTCCCCTGCCTTGCTGTGCCCTTCAGTGTTCGTGACTTTTTGTTTATGGGCTTCTCTTATGGTGACGGGTTGTGGGCGGGACTATAGACCAGCTGCCGAGAGACGGTGGATCTCTTACTGGGAAGAGGCATGGGCCTTTGGGACTGTGTTTCAAAACATTGCTGGTTTGCTTTCTCCAATCGACATATGCTATGTCGACTAGCGTGCTGATGTCTATGCTCCATTTTATCTTGCTCAGTGTAATTAATGACGATGACTGTGAACAACCATGCCCGTATTGCTATAATGTACTAAATGGTAAATAAAACATTTTACAAAAAAGTTTAGTGCAGGCCTGGGCGATATTTTAATTGTGGCAACAAAATTTGTAAAATGTCGCCACTTTTGCGCAATATGAAGCTGCAAACTTAATTTTTTTATTTTTTTACTTGAGCGCACAGCTTGCATTAAAAGGTCTTAGAAGATATCAGGGGGAGAGTTGAACTAGCAGAAAATGTTACGCCTTGTGACCTCCCAATTCACAACAAAAGCATAATTTTGTGAATGTTATATGCAATTTCACATAGTATTGCTAAAAAAAAGTCACACACCCCTTTTTACTATGATATCTACCGTAAACAGAGGTGTGTAATAGAAAATACTTTGCATTTCTTAATGCCCAAACACGCTGTAAAACTCTTAATTACTTTTACTAAATATTATGGTCCTGCTTCTCTGACCTCAACTTGATGACTTTGCAAAGCAGCAGAGCTGCAGGTGAACTTTCAATACAATCTCAAAAACATGCCCTACTTCTGAATTATTTAAGCGTAATTAGATGCTGAATTATTGAATTAAGGGCTGGTGTTAAATTGGCTAAACCAGTCGTAGAGTTATTTATTGCTCAAGGCGTGTGCATAATTGATTGTGACTAGTGTGCTTCAAGTCCCTGTCACTACATAATGGCAATTGAGCACGTGACAAGTGACATGTATTTCTGCTGGCATCAGCCGAATTAAACATGTATTATTCCTCCACAAAAATGAAATGCACATGCCAGCCAGAAAACAGGTTCTATTAAATGCTAACTTTTTTTCTTCTGCTGTATTTGTGTAATTTTCTGAAGCTCTTTGCTTTTTTTACTCTATTGTCTCTCCTCACCTTTTGCTCTCCCACTCTCTCTGCCGGTGCCTCTGAGAGGATCTCCTGTGTTCTTGATTTAAGCTGCCCTCATACTCTTTCACTCATCTGTTCCATACAAACAAACAATGTCTCCAAAGAGGCTCAGTCCTGTTCTATGACCTCCAAACATATGCAGCCCTGAGCTCACCCATCGAAACTTTGAAAGAACCAAGTGAAATTAATACAAAATAACAAAACACCATTCATCCCTCCAAAGAAGAGGACACTATCTTAGAACCTAATGTGCAATAGCCATTTGTGGCTTAAACACAGTGCTTCACAATAGGACCCTTTACTGGAATAACGAGCATTATTGCCCAGACAAAAATGTCATATTTTAATGTTTTTGCCATTTCTCCCAAACGAGAAGAATCATTGATTTTCAATTTCACTGGGAAAGGCGGAGACAAGTAGCTTCCATTAACCGAACTTAATTTTTAGGTTGTACAAACTTTATGGGAAAGGTTAGAAGGGATGACATGTTTTCTATGGAATCTCAAACCAGAGCCATTTTATAATCATAAAGCTGGGATTAAGCCATATCCACTCATCATAGTCATTTGTGTTCTTAGAATCGTATCAATTCACCACCAGCACATTGCAGACCACATATTATTTTGATATTCATAAGGAATTCGGAGTCTATCGTTGAAAGTAATTGAACTGAGGCCATTTACCAATCAATCAGTGTTCTTGTAAAGCGCAATCAAATTACCCTTAAGGGTCTCAAGGCACTGGGAGGGGAGGGGGATCTGCTGATGGGGGAGGTGGAGAGGTCTGGTGGGAATGGGGAATGAGAGGAGGTGGTTGAGGTATGCGGGTCCGGTGTTGTGGAGGACCTTATAGGCATGTGTAAGGAGCTTGCAGGTGACCCTTTTGTTGACGGGGAGCCAGTGGAGGCCTCTCAGGTGGCCGGTGATGTGCCTGCAGCAGGGGATGCTCAGGATGAGTCGGTCAGAGGCGTTTTGGATGTTTTACAGCTTGTTTTGGAATTTTTGCATGGTGCTGGCATAGAGTGTGTTGCTGTAGTTGAGTCTCCTGCTGACGAGTGTGTGGGTAACCATTTGGGGGACCAATGTGGAATCTTTACTGAGTTGGGTAAGCTTCACCGAATTTGTTGCCAGAGGAAATGAGGCATAGATGTGGATTCCACTTAGGGTCTCATTCCCAGGTCCCTGGAGTTTGCCCCAGTACCTCCATCCCACCTACAGGAGTTATCAATATTAGGGAAACTGGGGTGTCTTTGAGGATGAGGGGATGGAATTACTGGCTGTTAGGAGTGGGGCTCTGTGTGTTGCCAAATAAATAAAGAATTACAAGGGGAATATGTAATTCACACCCAGTTCCCCATGTTATTTCTAATTTAACCGGATGAATGTACTCAAACTGCCGTGTTACCTCCAATATTGTAATCCCCATAGCACCGGCTCCTGTTACTGGCCCCATCAGAATTACAGGTGTGCTCACAATGAGGCCTTCAGAAGTGTTTGACTTCTCAATTGGTCTGGTGGAGACATCTGATTTAGGGTTATATTACTAGGGAGGAAGATTGAAGATTATTTTTTCTTTAGCTTTTGATGTGAGCTTGCACAAGCCTTTTTAGAGAAGTGGACCTCACAAAAATGAAGGTGTGATTTATGACGGTATGGATACCCTGCCACCAAAACTGTGGGCCGCTGCTAAATGTATACACGGGCAGACCTTTGGTTTAATCACGGTGACCACTACTCCACCTTGATGGAGTAATGGCAGTCAGAAGCAGACTCTAATTCCGCCCACCAAATTTAGATAGGTAAATCGCCATGGGAGATATCTACCCCTTGCCATGGGAGGTATCTCCCATGGCGTGGGGAGCATTTTCGTTTGTATTTTCATAAGGAAAATCCTGTTTTGGGATTTTCTTTTGAAAATAGAAAAAAAAACCTGTTAAATGGACATCTCTGTAATGTTGAAAGAGCCGTGCTTCAAACTTCAAAAAGCATTGACAGCAACTGCCATGGCAGTGGTTCTCGCCAATGCTTTGGGAAAAAGTGCCAGTTTGGAAGGCATTTCTAAATTTGGCAGGCGAAGTAGCCTCAGCCTAGCGGACGTTAAGTCCTTTGCCATGCCAATGGAGATTACTCCCTTCACCAAATTATAAATAGGACCCTTAATCAGGAGCAACAAATTAAAAAGTGTGCTTGTCACAGGATATGTAAATTCAAATGTTCATGGAAGGCATTGTGCACCACAAAGGGCACTAACTTCCTGTGTACATCACTACACGTGGAAGGGTCTACAGCTGTACTAATCACTATACAATGCAAAAGCCATGTTTTAATGTCCCAGCAGAATGGCAGGCTGTATCCAATGTGACTGTAAGATGATATGGACAGTTAAAAGAAGGGTGCTAGGGCTGCAAGGGCTCTACTGTCTCAGTGCTTCCTCTTCATTTGGGGGGTTTTGAGCAAGACCCTTCCAAAAGAGAAGAGGGAAAGCGAGAAAATACATATGAAACTTTTTTTTAATGAAAAGGAGTGATCTGTTGTTTATGATGTAAAGGTCTTAAATCCTATCCCAATTCCAACGGGGCACATACTCCAGATAGGGTGCACTGCCGTGGTCTGCACCCTATCACAATGAATGTGCTGTGTCCAGAGCTGCAGCAAACTCACATTCCACATTGCCTGCACTGGGGAAGCACGTTAGTGCAAGAAGGACCAGTTGTTTGAAGCCAGCAGTCCCCCTTCCAAATTACAGGAGAGAAATAGTCTGCATTTTAAAGCAGGACAGCAGGTGGAAGTACTGAGTGACTAAGCCTGCCTGTAGGGGGATGTCTAGTGGGGACCCTTCTGTAACACAAAAGTGTATCTGAAATGCAAAAGCGAGTGCACCTGCCCGTTGCACCCCCAGGACACTGATAAGACAGTTCCTGGATATCCCAAGGGCAGAAATGGCTGCTGGTATGTTGTTAAATCTCAGGGTGCTTCTGAAGTTAGAACTAGATGGGATACCAGGCTTCACAGGTGAGACTTGATAAGAGGAAAGCAAAAAGAATGACACTTTCCTTAGAACCATGAGATAGGGTAGACTGTAGCATCCCCGCTGTATTCATCTGGAGCAGAAAAGAAAGAGGGATCCCAGGTTTTTACTTGATGTGTTTCTGGTCAGTGATCTAAGTCATTCTTCACTGATCCAGGGATAATTCTTATCACTTAAAAATATGCTTTAAGCCTTTCAAGGATTACATTTATGGCAGTGTCCTGTATGAGTGATACAAAAGAGCCAATGATGTTCAGGCTTTATTGAAGATACTATGAGAAAAGGAGGAATCCAAAGCATAGAATAGGGAGAGCAAGAAGACTGATATGAACATTGAAAAGAAGCTGGGAAGAGGAGGACCCTGGCGGAACTCTGCATGGAGCACTAAAAGCTGAAAGCGGAGTCAATGAGATGGATGAGAAAGATAGAAAATATGCAATTCTACCCGATGTTTCTTCTTACAATGCTGCCTCCCAGAGGCCAAGTTTGTTAAATGAATGCATAAAGGCAAGTACTCAAAACAGAGGTATTAGCATCACCTAGTGAGTGAGCATATAAAGAAAGATTGAATGTGCAAGCGAGGAATATACATTACATGCATAAGCGAATAGAAAGAGTTATTTACAATGTTGATGGGTTTAGGTTATTTTGTTAATGTTTAATTATTTATTTGGCCCATTTGGGCACAACAAACTACAAACAAAGAATGCTCCTTCAGGAATTGTTTTGAAACGACATAGTTCTAAATATT
Source organism: Triturus cristatus (assembly GCF_964204655.1). Taxonomy (NCBI): domain Eukaryota; kingdom Metazoa; phylum Chordata; class Amphibia; order Caudata; family Salamandridae; genus Triturus; species Triturus cristatus. Next base: position 388,233,064 of record NC_140587.1, on the reverse strand, counting down.
TTTTTTAGATTTTAGTATCATGAGCATATCATCTGATATTACATCTTTTAGAATCAAGGGACTGAGCTGGTTCAGTGCAGAGCCGACTACTTTGTATTTACTTTGTCTATATTTCATACATCTAATGCAGAATTTATCGTAGCTTATGCAAGAACTTCAGAAAGGGCAAGACAAAAACAGAGGGAGGCAATCACTGCTCACTGTTTCTGAGTCATGCGCTCTACATTTCATACATTAATTCAGGGAAATTCAGAGTTATATGTATTAAGTAACTTTAGATACCTTCAGCACAAAAAAGGCGATCAGATCTGCACCATGCCAGCCTTCCCTTCTGGATGTGGCCCATGATGATATGTTCACACTCTTAAAAATTAAGAACAATGTAGCCTTTAAATAATTCTGACAGAACATCGTTTCTTCTATTACATATATGAAGTTCATCACTTGAAATGCAGAATAGTCCTATCTATTTACTGATCGATAATTTATTTGTTCAAAGAGAATGGTTCAATGGTCAAATGAAAGGCCCAAACACTGATAATCCGTTATCATTTCAAATTAATTGGTATGGTTGCCAGGCACTAGACTTCCTCATTTGAGTGTTACTATCAATATTCTTTAGTTGCTAAATCCGTCTTCAGGGATCATACTGCAAAAACTTTGCACTGGTGCAAAAACAGGGCAAATCGATTTGCTATTTGGCTGCCTTTACTGCTGTTGTATTGCTTAAGGGAACCTAACAATTTGCCCTATTCTATGTTACAGAAATCTTTTTGCACCATGAAAAACAAAGATTTTAACAAAGAATATTAAGACATGAATAGCCTCTCTTTAAGCAAAAACAGAAATAAATCAAGATGGATAGAACTGAGGCTGCCTCAAGCACAGTAACATTTTTTATAATTGAAAAGAGGAAGTAATGTGTTAGCTAATTACCAGAAGGGGCCGCAGATGCTTTTGCGACCCTATATGAAATACTATTAGCGCTACTGCACACGCAGTGCCAGCAGTATCATAAGAGGGCATTCCCTCATTTGCCTGGGGCATGACCCCATGCAAATGTGGGAATCTATTTGCCTCTGCACCCATGCCATATCATGGACATGGGCGCAGATGGAAACAGGCCATCAGGAGGCGCACGGAAGGAGTGCCACAAAATGGTGGCACACTTTCAGGGTGCCTCCTAAAGGCAGACTTCCTCCTACAGGTGGGTGCAGTCACTCACTGCACCCACCTTCAAGGGGATCTCTCTTCCCTGTTCAAAGTGCAGGTGCATGCTGCCTGCAAAGTTAAACACGGAGCAGCTGCTTCAAAGCCACTCCGTATTTCACTTGAATGCACTCCAAGGGCAGAATACGTTTGCACCTGCTTTGGGGGCAGTGCATGCTTTGTAATAGGGCACACTATCCCTGTTTACACCTGGCACACCTTTTGAAAGGTGGCTGTGGCGCAAACAGGGAAAGTTTACCATAGGCATAATACGGCCCCTGTTTGTTAACAACCTAGCACTGTCCAAAGGCACAGATCAGAGTGAATGAGATTATCTCCCACAGCAAAGACATTAAAATGGGCCTCTGACACGTCTGCTCATGGTTGCTGCTCCTATTCATCCTGGCATTAGAGTCCCTTGCTTAAGGGCTCTAGAGGAATGATACTATTAAGGGAATTAAGACTGGAATAAACACCTACAAAGTAGATATTCCTGTGGACAACATCATGCTATCAATTTCGACCCAATTCAGTACTTGCCCAGTTGGATAAGGAAAATAGAGAACTGTAGCAAGATATCTGGCTTCAAAATAAACATCATTAAATCAGAGCCCCTAGTTCTGAATGCACCTCTACACTTGTTACAAACACTCTTCCCTATTTGATAGGTATAGGAAAATGGGTTCTGACCCATTTAACCCACTGGATTTTTTGCTTTTGGAATATCCAGTTATTGGACTTTTACTGTGAGTGAGTCACACTGAATCTCACTCACTATAAACTCTCTTAAAAATGGATTGGGAGTTGTAAGCACCAGTGTCCACCTTTTAAAACAAGGTCTGCTGCTGTGCAGATGGGGTAAGGCATTCTGGGTTGGCTACTCTTGAACATGTACACACTGTCATGTGTAGATGCATGCAGGCTGAGCGAGTGGGACTGCTATCAAGCTCAGTCTGGTATCTGCACACAGGTCATCTGTTGTAAAAGGGAGTGTTCATGGATTGGTACTGACCTGGTTAGACCTTACAATGTGAATGGGCATTCATAGTGTGAGTCTGAAGTTGTTAACTTTATAACTGTGCTATACATTACTGGTGAACTCTTACTTGGGATCCCTTTTTTACCATATTATCAGTGTGTCGCACTCTCTGTGTCTATCTATGGCAAAACTGTGCTTTAGTGTGGATTTCTGACCAACTACGATTAGTCACAATCACAAGGATGGTGGCCTGCTGGTCAGCAGACTCCCATTTCTGTGACTGCTTTTAAATAAAGCAAATTTGTAATGCAGCCCAATTTCTGTAAAAAGTAAACAGTTTCCACTTTCTTTTTGTTGGAGTAGGCAGTGATACCATGTACCACTGCCTACTCCCCAAAAAAACAATCTTATCAGCATTCCCATGGGGCAAGGGACCCCTTCCCAATTGCGAATGGGTTACCACCTCCTTTGAATTAGCGGCAAAATAGTAATGGACATCATTTGAAGACAAAACCTCAATACATGCTATAAGGAAACAGTATTTGGGAGGAGTCTCCCCATCCAAACACTCACTCCTTAAAATTTCCTACACCCATTCAATGATTCAGAAATCCTTTTCTGAATGATTAATTGGATTTAGTATGTTTCAAAAAGTGTTTTAACAGTTGAAAACCCTCAGAGTCCTGGAATCTAAGAGTTTGAAAATGTTGAAACACTTTGTACATGAGGCCCTTAGTCTATCAAGAACTCGGAGATCTCATTTTCAATTGAGCACTGCTTTCGCATCACAGAGACAGAATGAGCGACAGGGCAGCAGAAAGAACACCATCTACTGCAGTCTTTCAAATGAGGGCATTGTGGTTGCAGATTTGGCATAAAGAACCAGAAGGAAAAGCACTGACTTATCCTCAGTATGCACAGTAACTCATTTCTCATAAGGGCACCAGCCAGTATCTATATATTCCTTTTTCCCTGATCCTGACAAAAGTTAGATGTTTCTTGAGCACCAAAAATATGGTTACATGTGACGTCTTCAATGTTTCTCAAAGTGCTTTCAGAAGCAGGCTGTGAAAAGGTCGAAATGTGCTAGGTAAAGTGGTGTTCACAGAAATGTGCTTTTTATTACAAACTAGACTTCTTCTTTAAGAGATAGCATCTCGGTTTCATCAATTTCCTTAACAAGACATAAATCAAATAGGTGTTTTTGGGGCAGTGCTTCCCAATTGATCAAACTTTTCATTTTTTCAAAAGGACACTGGAGCAGAACAGAAGTGCCAAATCACACCTTTTTATCGATTAGAAGCTTTAAATGTCAGACTAATTCCAGCTCAATTAATCACGTCAGAAGTCTATGTTCTTTTCTGCAGTGCAGACACCACTTTATCTTGTGTATAAATGAAAACCTTCATCTGTTCAATGAAATGTCCCTATTCTGATAAAAGCGTGACGCATCAAAAGCACTGAGCATACATCTCTCTAGTTTAATGTGCTGGTAGACTGAGAGATTGTGGGAGCGAATGAATTAATGAGAAAGCGATGGAGCAGAGGGTGGGTGGCTGGATGAGTAACTGTTTGAGAGAGTGAGTTAGTGATGGTGGAGTGAGTATGAAGGACTGTATGAGTGGGTCCATTCTGTATTTGATCCTCGTCCTAGTTTCATTCTTGTTGGTGTTGAACTGATAACATTTGATCACCATGGCATTTGCGTGAATTGATTCACAAAGACATGGTAATGACTTGTTGAAATACTTCATTAATACTACAATACTTCATTAAAGACTACAACACATGCTCACTAGGAAGAAGTTCCATAGTCAATGTTTGATTCATACATCACATTTTTGGGGATTATTTCTAATCCCGCAGTAGCGTAGCCTTTTAACAATGCAAGTGATAAATGTTAATCAAGCATTTGGTGAAATATTTATTATTGAATATCATTTATAATTTACAGCTCATCTGTTTCAATTGCCGCTCTTTATGTCTTGCCCAGTAATATTGCCTTCTTCATGTGTCTGTGCCTCGGAGGTTCTTTTTCAATGAATTATACCAAAGTCTTGTGCCGTATGATTCTTTGTCTAGAAGTATCATGACAGGAACAACTTTCTTGGGAGTTTGGTACATTTTGTATTCTGGAGGAGGAGCAGATGACAGTAGGCAGTGACAGTGGCATTCAGGATAATACCCATCTTCAATGTTTGGAGCTCCTTGGTGATAGGTCAGAGCTCCCAGAGCTCCCAGAGCTCCTTGGTGATAGGTCAGAGCTCCCAGAATAATATTATCCAGTGCCATTGAGGTCTGTGCTGCTCGAGTTGTGTAAATTGATGTTCATTGTCAATCAACATGACACCCAGTTATCTGTTTCATGTTTTCTATAGGTAATTCAACGGTGGGCAGATATTAAAAAATGTGGAAGGTAAAACGTATCATTTAATTGATATTAGCTCTTCTTAGTAGGCCAAACTCAAGCCTTATCATCAAACCACCACCAGAGGAGCCGGAGGATGTAGGCATCAACAGCCACTATGCAAAGTATTTAACACATAAAAACTTCATATAAAAATAGTCAAAATGCATGAAAAAGACACAATGCAAAAGCAAAGGTGAAAGAAGGAAATCAAAATGAAAAGTAGAATAATTTGTTTTAGAATTAAGTCAAGTGATGTGGGCCTTTTTATAAATATTTCTAATGGGAACCCACATAAGTCTATTGGATCATGTTTTTCTACAGGGTATAGCTCGTATATTACATCCTAAGTGAATAACACTTACCCAGATCAGCTTCATGTGTGATCTGAAGGAAGCAGGTATAAGGGAAGAAAACCTAGACAAATCTGGATACACAGTTTAACCTCAGAATGGCTTTGCAAGAACATGTCTTTGAGAATCTCAGAGCATTTAGAACAGTTACCAGAACTCCTAAGGGACACTTCCTTTGATAACATTGAAATCCCTATTAATTTGTTTGTGTAGACAATACCTCACACTTCAGACTTTGATGAAACTGTTTCTCAATAAGTGAGGCTTTTGTGGGTTTTAGTTAAACCGTATCTTAATAGTTAGTGTTCAGCTGTTTAAGCAATCGTGCATAAATGAAACTTCACATGTCCCTCATGTACATTACATGTGGGCCAGGTGTCCTTAAAAGTTTTGCTCCAAATGTGCAGTTGTACGTGAAGAATGCATAATAACGTGCTCAAACTGTGTTTGCATACTTGTGTTATTTTCAAATGTGTTTGGTTTTCCACTCATAGTGAACAACAGCCAAAAGTAGGTGGTGAGCTTGAACATTACACCTGAAGCAATGCACTTTCTGTTCAGCTGGACATTAGTAATAGTGGAAAAAGTAAGTCCAAATTTTGTTTGTGTCTATCACAAAGGACTTGAGGAGACCCTTCCTATTTTCTTCAGATTGTAAAGGTAAAAGATAGAATTGGGATTCAGACAGATGGAAGTAAAGAAGTGACTTGCAGGGAGTAGTTGCAAAGAAGCGGTAGGTTATTGGAACTATAAGAAAAGAAGGCATAATGTAAGAAAATGGATTTTAAAAATCATCTTAAACAAATATTGGGTATATATCATTATAAAAATAGTGTTCCCGTGAGTGTAGATTTATATTTTAATATCAAATGGGGGATTATATAAGAAAGCGAAATGTAAGGCACTATATTTTTTGCCAGAAGATATTTAGGATACACTATTCTGGTACCGTATAGAAAGGAGAATTGCAGCGGATAGAATGGAGGAAGGGAAAATGATACAGAGAAGTGGGAAGTGAATGGTAAATAATTGATAACAAAAGGATTGTAAGAGTATGAGTAGGAAGAGAGGAAGAAAATGAGAACTAAATAATGCTTACACAGAATGTGCACACATGTGATTGGAATTTCTGAAGACACTGCAGAAGCATCTGAGGCCCCTTCTTTAATACAGTGCAGGTTACAGTCACACCCACCTTTTGACCCCTGGAATACCTTGCAATATGACCCAAATGTAGCAGCTGTGGATTTTAAGTGACTAAAACTAGTAAGCCACTTAGTGTGATTCCCTCAGATGAGCTATTGTCCCTCATGCAAAGGAGCAGTTTATTGAATAGTACCTTTTGCTTATGTATACGATATTCTCATGTTTAACATGTGAAAACCTTTATAGATATGTGGACATATCACTTCCTTTGAGGCACAATGTGTTTTTCAGCATTCACTACATTCAGCACATCTTTCTTAAATTCTGCTGCAACTTGCCTGACTGCCTATTATGCCTTTCACAAAATTTGTAATCTTAATAAATCAATCATTTTTAAAGCACGGCAAATAACCTGTGAGGATCTCGAGGCACTGAAGCTTGTCTGCTGCTGCATGGAGGTTAATAACCAAATAGCCAGGTCTTTAGCTCTCTTCTGAATTTTTGTAGTGACAGTGCGGTCCTAAGGTGCAGGGAGAGGTTGTTCCAAGCCTTGTCTGCCTGGTGTGAGTAGGAGTGTCCTCTGCTGTTGGCATGACTGATCCGTGGGGTATCTGCGATGGAGAACGAGGCTGAATGGAGGTATCTAGGAGGTTGGTAGAGGTTTTGGCATGTGTTGATGTATGCAGGTCCTTCGTTGTGCAGGGCTTGTAGACGTGGGTCAGCATCTTGAACTGGTATCCCTGTAGTTTCTTGAAATGGGGTGTGAGGTGGGGTTTTCTGGGGAGGTCAAGTATGAGTCTTGCAGCTGAGTTATGTATTGTTTAAAGTCACTTCAGGAGGCGTGCTATGATTCTTACATAGAGCGTGTTTCCCTAGTCCAGTCTGCCGGTGATGAGGGCCTGCGTGATGGTTCTTCTGGTGTTGACTGGGAGCCACTTGAAGATCTTATGGCACATGTGGAGGGTGTAAAAGCATGCAGAGGAGAAAACAATGCCTTATTACTGCATGAATAGCTTGTTATCTAGGATAATGCCAAATTTTATAGTGGTCTGTTGGGTCGGAGGGTGTCCCTAGTTCCATGGGCCACCATAAACCATTCCACGGCAAGGTGTTGATCCCGTAGATGCAGGGCCGGCTTTAGCGCTGGTGGCGCCCGGTGCGACATTCATTTTTGGCGCCCCCACACTCAGTGATCGCCTCCTCGAATTCTCTCACTTCCACCGGGCAAAAGCACCCCTCATCTCCCCAATCATAAATCATTGCTAAACACAGAGCCCGCCCTGAGGTCAGCGCCCCCTTCACCGTTCAGCGCCCAGTGCGGCCGCACCAGCCGCACTGCCCTAAAGCCGGCCCTGCGTAGATGAGTACTTCTCTTTTTTTTTTGTTCAGTTCAAGTCATCCGAAAAAGAAGAAGCTGACAAGAGGGCTGGAAGAGGGCTTCAGGCTGACTACTTCCCCATTTGATGAATGTTCCAGGTGCAGAAAAAAAGACTCATTCAATGGATGTCGGTTGAATAGACCTCTGTTGGCAGTTGAGAACAACTATGAGCAGCGGCAGGGTCAGAAAGAATGAGTGAAGTAATTAGTCAGTTTAATTGTTGTAAGGAGGATGATGGAGATTTTCGATTGCTCTCCTGTCTCCCTGCATTCCACGTGTGCACTATTGCAGTTGGCCTTAACTTTTGACTTGGACCTGGTCTAGCACAGCCAGACAACCACATTTGGCACTTTGTGATTTTTGGTGCTATTTTCTCATTCAAACCTCGAGTTTCACTCATTGGTTTTTTTTATAATTCTATTTAATAAAATGCACTCTATTTTTCTAAATTGGCTTGGAATTTTTCTTGCATTGGGTTTTTACTTTATTACTGGTTGTGCGCTGCATAAAAACTTTATACATTGCCACTAAGTTAAGCCTGACTGCTTTGTGTCAAGCTAGGGTTAAGCACTGGTTTACTTAGTGACTTTAGTCCAGGCTTTTCCAACTAATAGCTTGTGAGCTACTAGTAACTCTCCAGCTACCACTGAGGAGCTCTCCTGTGTGCAGCCTAGCCTACTAAATTAGAAGCTTTTGCTTGGTTGAATTGATATATGTATATCAAAATTGAAAAGAGTGTATTCAAGATGAAAACTTTTGTATTTCAGAACTCATAAACTGACGTTTGAAGAAAAAAGATTGAATTTCCAGAATACATTTAAAGCTTATATTTGAGTGCTACATCATGCAGCTCTGGGAGGACATATTACTAATATCATTACCATGTTCCCGGGGGCACTGCAGCTATGGCTGTGCATTACCTATATAAGAGGCATTCCAAATTGATGAAGCTTTGTTTACATTACCGATGGCAGTCCATCCTGATGCGCTGCTGGTAATCTTGCATATGGCAAATAGTCTTGATTGACGTGGTCACTATTAAAATACTTATAATATTAGTGACTCTGGATGATTGTCATTGAACATAAGTAGCTCTTATTACAGAAAAGGCTGGAGACCCCCGCTGTGATCATTTTGACAAAGATTGTGGTTGTTTTTTGAGGTGGGTTCTCACCACCTCAACTAATACTCCAATTAAATTAAACAGATCAGCCAAACAAGCCTTACCTGGCTCATCAGAAGTTGCACCAATGAAACCATGCTCAGTCGAGCAGCAAATTGTTTCATCACGTGATCATCCTATGCTTAACATGAGAGTTTAACAAGAACACAGACATCCGACGCAGATGACCGCTTTGCAATCGCCTTCACATTGGAACCTTTAACGGTGGGTGTTCCTCGAGTGCAAATCTTGTGTTAAACTCCACCAGTGTGTGTTTGCACCACAATTTGAGTGTTATCCACAAAATACGTTTTTAACACATGCGCCAGCGATGACCTAATTGACAGGTAGCTCTTTGTAAATCTGTGCGGTGCAGTTTTTTTTCATGTATCTCTGGCATTTTCCATGCATCTAACCATTGTGTGAGATAGTTTAGCTGGGCCTTCGTCTTTATGGACACATTCAAAGGCCATCTTAGTTCAGGGCCCGATCCCTGCTGTATGTCAGTGTTTTATACATATGGGTGGGGAGGCACTATCTTGGCTAAATAACAAGTATAAACACACCATTAAGCTTGGCACTTAAAAAGTGTTTCATGAGCAGAAGGAAAAGAAAATAATACATCCATTATTTTTGCCATTTCAGAACTTGATTCTAACAAGGAGTGAAATAAAATTATATACATTCAAATGCAATTTAATTTTTATTGGCATGTTGGGAAATATACTTATTGCAGAATCCTTACATGACATATTATCTATATATCATCACATTTCGAGATTTGTCTTTCTTTTGATATGTGCACCCTTGTACAGACACACATATACAACAGAACACACTTGCAGCTGTATACAGATGTGCATAGTTCCATGTTAGGGGGTGATTTTTGTACTGGTTATCATATGCTAAATGCAATTAAAATAACATATTAAATCAATAACCTTTAAAATGGAAACGATATTCTAACACAGACAGACAGCAGCACTTAGCAAGAATTATGTAGACACATAGCCATTATAACAGCAAGTTGGAACATAAATCAGTTTTATTTCAGGAAACCAATGGAAGCTCCAGGGGATAATTATGTTATACCCATTAGTTAAAATCAAATGATTTAACAGCTGACACATCAGATCAGGCTGGAGATGACTTCATAGGCACAGGCCAGGCTCTGAATGCACTATGCAAAATAGATATGCCAGGGAGTGCATAAGAGTGCCCACTTTGACTGCACAATTTCAATCAATCTAAGAGTGCATCTGGTTTTGTTGTCAATCTCTGGAGGGGTGGCTGCAATATTCTTCTAACTGACGAGGACACCGCGACAAAAATCAAATATATCTAAGTCAATTAGAATGCTATTATATTTCATTGCTGGTAGAAAGTGACTCCCTCGAATTGCATCCGGTGTCTCTCACAGGTCCTTTTATTAAACGCAGATTGAATCCTGTGATTATAATCTTGGCAAATCGAGTCACTTAGAATCCACGGAATGAATAATTGACCCTGGGACGCTTGGAAAATGACACCTCTGACAGCAACATGTGTCAGGCTAATGAGGACAGGGATTCACGGGGGAGTTTTTCAATTGTCTAATCTGTGCTATGAAAGTACATCTGCCGACTGCACAACTCCTTGAAAGTTGGTAGGAGCCTCTCACATTCACTCATAGAATATGAGCAAAGGTGGAATCTTGTCTGATATGTCAGTGTGATGCCTTCTGTTGTTGCACCTGTATAGCAGGCGCACTAGCATGAGCAGTCTTTGCCACGTGTAATTCTTTACTGCGATTACGCCACAACAGTGAAATACGCGCCATATTATCAAGGAACGGCAATAACATTATCGCCGCTTTAGCGGCAACAAACTGCCGCTGAAGCGGTGATAATGGGCTTGATAATATGCCGCAGAGAATTCCCATAGAAGCCCATGTTCTGGTGTGAACCTGGGCTGCTATGGGAATTCACAAGGGAATATTATCAAGCCCATTATTGCCGCTCTAGCGGCAGTTTCCTGCCGCTAAAGCGGCAATAATGTTATCGCCGTTCCTTGATAATAAGGCCCTACATTTTTTCGAAGGCTGTTATGTAGCAATGTTCACCCACCTGTTAGGCAAACTGTAGTCACCCTATGGTCAAGCAGGAACAATGCAATACATACAAGCACTAAAGAGGTCCCCACATACTAGAAGGTTATGCAGGCTAGTCATATTTTTCAAGCAAGCAGGGCTTTAATGTGTTAACCTTCAGTTTTTTAAAATATGTTTTCGTCATTTCACGATGCTTCAAATGGGGATGCCTACAATGTTTCCCAAACAGTGCAGGCAGCTAATACATACAGGATAATGGATCACAAACAAAAACACCCAGGATCAAATGCTAAATAAGTCAGACCCATGAACCCAAGTTTATTCAAAATAACCAACCCAAATACAGACCCTTTGACAACCTATTGTAAATTTGCAAAACAACAGCCAAGAAGGACCTCATTACGAGTTAGGGTATTTCACCAGGAACAATAACTCGAGGTGAAATTCCAAAACTTAGAATTACTTGTATGTCCGTGCCTGGAATTATTGGGACTGGAAACACTGGATCTGATCTTTCCAGACCCGGAGTCCCTGGACCTTACTTGCCGTTGCAGAGGCAGGAGCTGCAGGCAGCAGCACAGCGTGTCCCCTGCCCGACCGCTTGCAGAGGCAGGAGCTGCAGGCAGCAGCACAGCGTGTCCCCTGCCCGACCGCTTGCAGAGGCAGGAGCTGCAGGCAGCAGCACAGCGTGTCCCCTGCCCGACCGCTTGCAGAGGCAGGAGCTGCAGGCAGCAGCACAGCGTGTGCCCTGCCCGACCGCTTGCAGAGGCAGGAGCTGCAGGCAGCAGCACAGCGTGTCTCCTGCCCGACCGCTTGCAGAGGCAGGAGCTGCAGGCAGCAGCACAGTGTGTCCCCTGCCCGACCGCTGCGGTAGCAAAGGGGGAATTATATTATGCTCCCCTTCAGGCAGACAGAAGCCTGCCCAAAGCCCCAGATCCCAACCTCTCTGCCACGCCGACCCTCCCACTGACAGTCTCCACCTGCTGAGGACAGACAGAAAATGGCAACTTTGTTCATTAAAATTGTGACAAAGTGCCAGGTAAAGACCTGGAATATCTTGGTACAACTAGCTATTCCCTATTGTGAGTAGAGAGACATCTTGTAATCATTAGAATTGGGTGCCCAGTAACTGCCCAGAATCGTATATTGCAGCTCATTGCCTCTCCCCCTCCCCCGTATCTCTGTACCAGAGTTGTGGCCAACTCGTAATGAGGGCCATAGTACTAAAACTCCAGAATCTTTATTCCATTTAGGACAAAAAACAAACTGCCTGGGGCTTTGCTGTGGTCCAGAACAATAATTGAAGAGAAAATAACCTGTTTAATAAAGAGAACTGCCAGAAACAAAAATACCAACCACAGCACACGAAAAGGTACATCCCAAAAATTAAGAGACCACAGTATTGAACTAACAACGGACCCAATTAATATGGCAACATCATTTCTTTAATCCATGAAAAAGTACTCAGAAGTGTCGGATCCAAAACACAAAAATATGGTGCAGCATCACAAACGTATACATGAGCATGTCATGTAATACTGTAATGGTGCTGTTTCTCATAGAAGTAGTACTGCTGTAGTTCACCTTCACATACTCATAAATGCCTTTGTGAATTGTGATTCGTCTCCATAATCTTTAGGATAACACTAAAAACAGTGTTATGGTTTTAGTGGATTGCTTTTTCAATGATCTCTCTTCTGGCACAGTGGTAATCCATTGTTCACACTTATCTATATGCCAAAGTGTGGGGTCAATTCACAAGCACTGCTAGAGGGTTCCCACTTCACCCACTCATCAGTGCCTTTGTGAATTAGTCCTTATGTCTGTTATTGTAATCATAAATGAAAAGGAAGTACCATCAAAAGCATCATCAACAGAAAGTCTACTTTAACGACCAGCAACAGGTGCCAGAGCCAACAGAATCCAGGAATGTAACTGCATGACAGACTGATGGCCCACAACAATTAAAGTACACAAAGGCAAACTGCAAGAACGCTGCATTCCTGCCCACTGGTGGTCACAACAGTCCTGCGAAGTCCAGCCTTCAGACTTGGTTACTAAAGAACATTCCCTCTCCTGATGGAATCTTTGCTCCACTTGTTTGCTTCAGTCCTGGTTTTTACGCCACCACAATGAGGTGTTCTTTGTTTGGTCAATCCTTGCCACAATCACATCCTGGATGTGGACCATAGGTTCAGTGATGCATACATGCAAACACTTTGATTCTAATAGCACAGTTTCCCTTCTTATGCCTTCTACCTTCCATAGTACTTCTTCACCCGTTGTGCAGATTTCACTCTGAGTAGATCTGTGTTTCTAAGACCCTGGCTAATTGCTTGCCTGTGATTGGCTGCCTGTGCCTGTTCCTCTGATTGTCCCCTGAGCTGCCAACTATGTGGACTGTGTCAACTCACTAGTCTTTTTTCTTCTAATTCGGCTCCAATCTGGTTTTCTTTACTGCTTTGCTTTACAACTAAGTGGGTTTGCCAGCGTGCATTGCAGACGTCTGATTCCCTGATTTCTTGTTTCCATTTTACCGTACAAGCGGCTTCTGTCTCTGTACCCTGTGGATTTCGGGGGCTGGTGCTCTTTCTCTTCCTGAGTCCAGTTTTGGTGCTCCAGCTCCTTGTGTTTGTTAGGAGGGTCGAGATCAGTGTCCTTTGCAGATTCTCTGTCCTCTGTTCCACGTATTCACTGTGATCACGTCACAACAGTGAAATACATTTTTTTTAAAAACCAAACAGTTTCGTTGTCCTGTATTCCACTGCTCTTTCTAATTTCTCCATACTTCTAATTGTTGGTCCTTTGGCTTCTCTGCCTTTTCTTCATTCACATGTCTGCTTTTCTTTATAATTTAGTTAGTTGAGGTTGTTCTGGTTTTTTTCTGTAGTCTCTTGCTTCATTCGATGTTTTTTAGAATCAAGTTGTACTTTCCTGAGCCCTGTTCCTATATTTTTCCTATATTATGTTCCAAAATGTTCATTATACAGGTGCAGACATTAATGCTAATTGCCAGTCGCTGCCGACATGACTCGCTGGTCGGTGGGGGGGAGGGGGGGCGGGGAGTCACGCGGGAAGAGCAGTCACGTGAAGGAAAGTTTAATTTAATAATAAAATATTAAACTTACCTTCCCTCTGGGTGGGTCTAGCATCGTCTCTATTTCTGCTCCTGCTCTCCTGCCTCCGGCAGGAACAGGTAGCAGGCAGCCAGGCTCCCACCCCTAAGCTAATCACAACGCTGCAAGCGTGATTGGTAGGGACACCACCCAGCCAGAGGCTAAAGGCCCGGATATGTTCTCCATGTAGGATGGGGCATGTGCACTCTGGATTGGGGCACACCACTCCTCCCCTGCCCAGCCCGGCTCGCAGAGCAACCCCGCCCATCCGCCCCCAACCAAACCCTTCTGCTTTCTCGCAGTGTGAGAAACAGAAACATAAAATGATAGTTATTACCATTTTATGTTGTTTCTGCTTCTCGCACTGTGAGAAAGCAGTGGGGCAACGCTCTTCCACCCGCCCCTGCTAATTGGTCTACTGTTGTTCTGCTTTGCATTGTCCTCTTGTTTCTGCTATTGCCTATTGCCCTTTAAATTGGTTACTGCACTGTATTAGTGTCTTCTCTCCTGTTGTGTCCATTGCATTCATTACCCAGTTCCTCCTCAGTCATCAGAAACCAGATTGCTCCAGCCTACTCCAGTCTTCAGCTTCGGTCCAGCCGCTCTTCATATATCTTCCATGCAGGTTCTAGTATATGTTTAACCCCTTTCCATAAATTCCCGTTTTGCTCCATGAACCAAGCTCTGTCTACCAGTATTTCCAGTTCCATTTCCAGGAGAAGTCCTAGCATAAATTGTCCAGATGCCAAAAAAGGCATTATGTGTTCCATTGAGACACTGATTCCGAAAACAAACCATGACATTGTTAACAAATTTCATGGAGTTACTGTTTATAAAACATAAGAAATATTAACTATTCACAATAAATGTGTTACACATTTAATACAGTTGCAAATAAACATAACTTTTTTTATTCACACACAGTTTTTCTTTCAAAGTATTGTAAAATAAATATAAACATAAAATAACAAAGTCCAGAAAGTACTGTCACAGTTCTGCACCTTTATGGGATCTATCCACAAGATAACATTGTAGTTAAGTATCTGTCAATATAGTAGATAATGCAACCTCTTGATTCATAGTGGACTCATAGAAGGCTAGAACATCACTTTAGCGTCCAAGAATGAAATAGATAACTAGATTTTCAGTTTTATTTGAAGAATTGTGCCCTACAAATTCACAGCCATTTTTGGCATTATTATCATTGGCACTTTTATGGCAATATTATTTTTGCTGGAATCCATTGTGTGAAATCAGAAATCTGTTTGCATGTAATTTAACATTTTTACCATACATTCTGAAATAACATCACTTTTGAAATTTATTATAATAAAATGTGTAAAATATAGTTTGCAATCAAGAAGACAATGCATATTAAGTGTTATTTGCGCAATACATCAAACATTTATATTACATTCCTGCAAACACAGCATGATTTTCAGTACTTTGAGCAAGAGGTCAGGGGTTTGACTTTCTGCCATACTATAAGGATGTTGGCAGACACCTTAGAGTTCTTTAACCTGCAAAGATCCTCAGACTTCAGTCTTGCTCATGTATATGATCATGGACTGATTATGTATTGTAAGGGAGACTTTTAATTCTTTGCAATATTAGTTGGTTTCTTTTTATGTTCCAGGCACATTTAATAATAGAATGATACATTTATTCACTTATAAAATATGATGCTGTAGGTAGTGATGTCACTGTACCCAGTATTTCAGGCAGCACAGGGTAGGCGTCCGTGTTCTCACAGAAACTATGAGAGAAGAAGATGTGTACCGTCTGCTCATTCTCTCAGTGCACTTGAAAGAGGGACTGAAACAGCATCCCAGCCCACTGAGCCTGTACTCGGACTCTGTGCACCACCTTCCTGTTAGCTTCTATTGGAAGCTGGTGTTTCCATCCGCTGCCTTATGTCAATGGCAGTAATTCTGCCAATCAGTGGGAACGCCTCCTCCACTAAGGGGAGCCCTGTCCCAGCCTTGCCTCACACGACTGAAGCAGTAGCACCCTGAAGTGGGCTCACAAAAAGAAATAAGGGGGGCAGCAGTGGCGTAACGAAAGTTCAAGGGGCCCTCCTGCAATATACACGGAGGGACCCCCGCTCCGGATTTATTCCGGAGCGCTCAGGCATAAGTACTGTGCCGAGGGGTCCCCGTGCAGCTCGGGGCCCCCCCGCACTGCGGGGGATGCGGGGACCTGTGTAACGCCCCTGGGGGGCAGCACCTTGCAAATACAGAATCGCCCCCTAAACGAATATTTGTGTGTATGTCTAAAAGTCATTTCATTACCTTTTTCAAGCTTTATAGTCTCACTAAGGGTGAATATTGTTTTCTTCTTTAAAAGCTTATGTTCCAAAACTATCAATACTCCATTTTCAAAGCTGACACCCTCTGGCAGTCCCGACATGTTACCCCATAGGAACAGCCAGCACGCAGTCCCTCCTGTCATCACCGCAGTTATCTTCTTTTGTGGACTCACAAAAGCTGAACATTCTCTAAAGAAACACAATGAACATGCTGCCAATAGCGAACAATTAGGCTCTGCTATTAAAAGTACTTTGGGCCTGTGTAAATGCTCTTCTTATTCGCCATCATGAGAGCCAAAAATGTCTGGCTGTATCAACAATAGTTGCAATTGTAGTCATGAATTGATTGTAGGAGAGCTAAACCTTTTTTTCTAAATCCGCAATAATTGATGTTCTGAGTACATTAAAACAATATATAAAAAACATGCTTTCTTTGTCGAATGCACCTGTTGGACTTGGCCCTTTTTGCAGGGTTATCCCAGGACCTTTTGCCTTCCTCCTGTATTTTTTTCTGGCCTGTTATTAGTGGTTTTGTGACTCTGGGCACTTTATCAATGCTGATCAGTGCTAAAGTGCATGTGCTCTTTCTTGTAAACTTGGTAAGATTAGTCTACACCTGTTTGGTATATTTAATTTACCTGTGAGTCCCTTGTACAGTGGTATCCCATATACCTAGGGCCAGTAAATTAAATGCTACTGATGCGCTTGCAGTGCTGCTTGTGCCACCCACTGAAGTAACCTTTCAAACCTGTCTCAGGCCTCTGCCACTGCAAGGTGTGCATGCGCAGTTTACTGCCACTGTGACATGGCATATAAAGTGGTTGTGACGTCTGCAACTCCCCTTTTACTACATATCAGTCACTCATAAGGTAGGCCCTATGGGCAGGGTACGGTGTAGGTAAAAGGTAGGACATGTGTCTTAACTGTGTGGCATGTCCTGGTAGTGACAAACAGCCTGTTTGGTTTCTCACTACTGTGAGGCTGCCCTCTCATAGATAGGTTTGCATTGGTGATTCCCTGATGTGTGCTTCAGTAGTAATTCCTGAGATGAGAGGGGTAGTGCACCAATGTTTGGTATGTTTGGAATAGTGGTGCTAAATCCTGCTTATTGGTGAAAGCAGATTTAATCATAATATTTTAGAAATACCATGTTTAGAAGTGGGCATTTCTGTGTGCTAAGTGTCTTCATCCCTGCCTGGATGTGTATTGATGGTCTGGTTCTGACTGACGGTGAAGAGGGGATATGCATTCACTCCAGTCAGTCCCTGGGGGGTTGAGGTGTGTCCTGCCCTGCCTGGGTGACTCGGCGTTAGGGTGAATAGACCTTGGCTGAATTTAGAATAGCAGGATGAGTTTTCCCTTCCACCTGAATAGGCCTGGTCTGCATTTGGAATGGTGGGAGGAGTGGCATCTGCTCCTGAATAGGGCTGTGCCTGCCTCCCACAGTGCTGGCTCCGCCCCCTGTGGTGTCTCTGGGGTGAGGACTTACACTGAGAATGGGGGGTGTTTGTATACTTGTAAATAATGTTCCAAGAACACCAGATCAAAGACATGGGTACTATAAGTAAAGGGGCTGTGACCCCATGTAAAAAAGAAGATACAGCATGGAGTGCTGTATGCCAGGAGGAACCGCCATTGGGGACTAAGCTGCTGCCTGCTGGGTAGCTGAAGGCACTTCCCTCTGCTGAGGGGCCCTATGTGTTGTGAACGCTGCACCGTTTACCTTCCTTTACTTCGGAGCAAAACGTTTTGGGCGCTTCACTTTGTCCAGTAAGAGGAGCAGTTGTTTGCTCTGCTCCCTGATCTGTGCGTGTGGAGCGCTTCAGAGGTGCCGTGCTTAGAAGCACTGTGGTGGGCACTAGCATTTTGTTACCTGAGCCTGAGTGGTGGGCTCACACACACCAGTGCGGCAGGCACAGAAGAGTGCTGACATCCCGTAAGAGGCTCCGAGAAGTTGCTGTGTGGACCGCTCCTCATGTTGCTCGGGCACTAGGTGTTGCCTAGCAACCTGGCTGGACAACGGGGAAAGAGAGACCCGGCCCGCCACAATCCCGCCCAGCAGGATGCTGTGACGAGCCTCAGACCGGTGAGGATGCCCTACAGACAGAAGGAAGCTGCATGGCTTTCATCTCCGGGCTGCACCCGAAGGGAGCTCTCTTCAAGCACTGAAACTCAGGAGGAGCCTGCACAACTCGAGGCTGGCTGGTGGATAACGCGCCTCAGTGACCGCCCGGGCCTAAGAAGGCCCGTTTGGGGGCCCCCCCATCCTTGCTGCGTTGTGTGGCCTGCTTTGTTTTTTATTGATAGATGCCTAGCGTGTATGGAGGCAGCTGCTTCTGGTGATTCCCTGTGTGGGGGGATGAGTGACATCCCCCCACAGGGCTTGGAAGCGAGTGTGCCCCCTCCCTCCTCTTGGTGCCATACTGCTTGAGGGAGGCACTTGTCTTGGTATTGGGATGGGGCGAGACCCAGACAGAGGACCCCGAGTCCCGCATGAGGCAGGAACCTCCAGGACATTGCTGCATCTCCCATAAGAGAGGACCGGTGGCTTCTGGGTTCCACGTTGGGTGCAGAATTACTGTATAACGGGTAATGTGAATGTATTGGTCCCTGATGCGATTTTGTGACTCATAACTTACAATTGGCAGGAGAAAGGCACCTCTGTGGTCAGTAATGGTGGTATGCCTGATGCGGGCATGATATTTCCATAATGTGTGCAACTGCCCAGTGTCTACTATAGTGCACTACTGAAAATGTGTATGCATAATGTTTTATTCTCAGTGTAATCCTACCAGTTGTCACTGGTCACCCTTACTGTAATGATCATGACAATGGGCCGATTGGCCAAGTGATTTATGTAAATTCCTGTGAAGTCATGACAATGTGATTGTGATCTAATTTGTTTTTATGTATAATACAAAGGATATTTTTATATAACCTTGTGTGGAGCTTTTGTGGTGTGCCTAGTGTGTTACTGTTGGTTGAGTGTTTTGCGCAAACGCTTTACACATTGCCTCTGGGATAAGCCTGATTGCTCTGCCAAGCTACCAAGAGGGTGAGCAGGGGTTATCTTAGGTGTGTAACTCCCTTGCCCTGACTAGAGTGGTGGGTTCTGCCTGGCTAAGGTGCATACCCTACTCAAACTAGAAACCCCATTGATAACAGCACCATTTTATAAAATTAATGCTTTTCTTTCAGCACTTGCTTTGTATAATGATGTTCCAAAAATAAGCGATTTGAGCGGCTTTGCATAGAGAAATAGCATTTTTAATTTCTTAGATTTGTCTCCTATGCATACAGTGATTGAAGAGTCAGGGGTTATCTTTAAACAAAGCATTAGGCAAACCAATAGATATCGCCTTCATCTATAGGTGTTGTAAATGATTTTTGTTGCTGCTGATCAGCAGGACAAAAAGAGGGAAAAATCCCTCTTGGGCAATGTCGTGCAGCGTAAGCAAAAATAAAAGATGCAAATGACGTGCTCACACATGTAACATTACACACGGTCATGTATGCAATGTATGACAGCAATGTAGGATGGTAACAGTTCCTTATAGGAACTGTTACCATCCTACATTGCTGTCGCATTTAACTTGGGAGCACTAGTACAGGACCTTTTCCAAACAGCTCCTCGTCCCCCCTCTTGTGTTTAAACCGATGTATGCATCACCACACATGCACGCATGTACAGTGTGGCACAGCTGTCTTTTATATACTGTTCCATGATGGGGCACACCAATCTTTCAGTGGAAAATGAAAACAATTACATGCATTTAAAACCGTGTCCTTGTACAACAGTGGACTCGCAGCAAACTGCAAATTTCGAGCCCTCCAGACAATGGTTCAATAACATCTATAACAACAGAGGAGATGAATAGGGGAAGTGGGAAGCAAAAATAAGAAAATAGGAGAGAGCAGGAATTGGGAGGTAAGCTGAACATTAGAGAGAGAGTAAGAAACCAGCTGTATTCCATGGAGTGCTGAAAACAAAGAAAAAAGTAGCTTCCTGAATGTGACCCAGCTCACTCGATAATGTGCGTCCTATAGTGTACTGCAACAATTGGCATAGTCCACGATCGGTCGTTTTAACACCGGACAGTTCATAACTGTGTAGACCAGAATTTAAAGTAAAATATACTCAAATGTAGGTAACGGAGATTGGTGTTCCATGACGTTATGAATGCACTCGGCTGTAGCTTCTCTGTGGGTCACTGTGTAACGCCTGGGCACATTGAAACCCGACGCCTACACATCTACTCCTGATGGCCCTAGAGGCTCCGCGGACTGTGAATCCAAAACCAGTGGTCTCCAGGGAAAATGGTTACTTGTGTTGCCCTTTGGAGGGATTCTTTTTCATTCACTATTCTCTGCATTTGTACAGCTCACTGTGACTTACACCACACTATTCTATTGTAGTTCATCAAAGACAAAACTTTATTTGTGTT
The DNA here is from genome assembly GCF_964204655.1 of Triturus cristatus. NCBI lineage: Eukaryota > Metazoa > Chordata > Amphibia > Caudata > Salamandridae > Triturus > Triturus cristatus. Next base: position 388,212,472 of record NC_140587.1, on the reverse strand, counting down.
GAAGTGAAAAAAAATAAGTGCTGCATTTTCTGTTCATTTATGTCACAAAGTCATCCTGTGGTGCTACAGCCGAATATATTCCATATCTTGTTTTTGGTTATATCACTTTCTTGAAAGCTAGATTATGTTCTGAGCTGTGTACCTTCTCTTCAGCTGCTAAAGCTATGCTGTCAGCTAAGTACAGTTTGATGCTAAGAGTACATTTTCGTTCGTCAATACATGAGAAATGCCCGGGTTGCAAATACGAAGGCCAAATCTTCGTTCTGCTATTTTGCAAGGTCCACGTTTTTCAGCAATTCTATAGCCTGTGAGTGGAAATAATTGATGGGTTTATTTTGTGTTCTCACACACCACAGTTGGTATTGATTTCCTCAAATAAAGTAGCCAGCCGTCTTGATTGGCTGAATTTGAATTGCTCATTGTCAGGCAGGCTATAATTACTGTCACGTCTTCTGATTTGTGATGTGTCTGCCACCAATAGAGGATTGGTGCAGGGTGGTTCTAGTTTTGACAAAAAATGTCAGTCCTGGGACTTTAAAGCTATGGTTGAAGCTTGCAGAATTTGTTCGAGTGTAAAACTAAATTTTTGAAAACTCTCACTATTAAATCATTGTAGAGAACTTAAGGTAAAATACTGAGAATAGAAATTATAAAACAATTCAATTACCTTTCAGAGGTACACCATTTTAATCGATTCTTGGTGCTTGTACAGTTCCCATTTTAATTCAATTTACAATATTCTTTGTTATGGCATCCTTCACGTGTATGGGTTCATCCTATGTTCCTTTACCAGCCAACTTGTTTCGCCATTCCGTAGCTATCAGACTAGGACTTTTTCAAGGCTTTGATGAGCCACCGTTTTGTTATCTCTGTCATCATCATTGATAGCTAGTCCTCATATTGCATTTTAACCCCTTCGCCGCGGCAGGAATTCCGCCGCGGCGCTGGGGGGGGGGGTTTGGGGGCACAGCGGCGGCGCCGTGCTCATGACGGAACCACTCCGTCATGAGTCACGGGCGAGGTGTGCTCATGACGGAGTATTTCCGTCATGACTCCGCCCACGGCGCTAATCGCCCGGACAGGCGGGGAATTAGCGCCGCGTGGGCGGAGCGGCCGCCAACGGCCGCAGCATGACGGAACCACACCGTCATGAGCACACGGCGCCCGTGGCTCATGACGGAGTGGTTCCGTCATGAGCACGGAACGGGTTAAAGAGTTGTATTGGTGTTGGTTTCTGGTGGTTATTCATATCATGATGCTTGTGTCGGTCTACATATGTTGTATTAGTAAAACGCAAAGGGGGTTGTAGGATTGGACCATCATTTGCATGCTGGCCCCACCCCCAGATTTTTAGATTTTTGCCCTAACTGATTTTGCTGGCTGTATAACTCTGTGCGCTTAACCCCTGCTAACTCATGGCAATGTGCCTGGGCTCCCAATTTAACCATAATGAAAATAGTATACACCGTATTCGCATATTTAACTTATGTGTAAGGCCCTCATATATGGTGAAAAGGTTACCAAAATCATGTAAGTTAAATGTCATTAGTGGAGTGCAGCACCAATTGTACCATCCCCTATAGTGTCGGTGAAAACATAATTGCAGGCCCACCATTTGTAGTCTGCCTTTCGCAGTTTCAAATTGCAAATTTGACAGGTCAAAAAAAAGCATTTGACAGGTCAAAATCTTTCTTTTTTATGTTTTTAAGTCACCCCCTTTGGCACTTATTGCCGACATGGCTGGGTGCACATTATTTGAAAGTAGGACATGTAGGATTTTAATATTAAATGTGGCCTTACAGTTAAAACGGCCCCAAAATCTATGTGCACTGTAGAAATGGCATTACCCCTAAATAATAATGCAATTTCTTACAGGGGTTTTAGCTGTTAAGTAGAGCATAAACCCACTCCAAATAACGCTAACAAGTGCAGTAATAACACACCAAAACTAGATAAAAATCAATAAAGGGAAAGGGAGAAATAACTTTCAAAGTGTGAATGAACAAATAGCGCCAAACAGAGTTAAGCGCCAACTGTGGTTGCCTGATTGCGCTCGACCAGTAAGAAAGTGAAAGTTAAAGTCGATCACAATGGAGTGCATGTTGGACATAAGGACCAGGTTTATCCCAGTCAAAAAGTTACCTCTGGACCGAGAAACCTTCAGAGAAGCAGACAGTCTTCAGCGGAAGCAGACTGCAGCTTGTGGCTGAAGGTAGGCGTTTCGACAATGGGGGGGCATAAGATGAGGTCTCTGATAAGCTGTTGAGGAAGTCGGGAAAAGCTGCAACCTGAAAAGCTCAGGTTTTACACCTTAACAGTCCTCGGCATTGATCGGATCCCCTTTGACAACAATGCCAGCAAAGCTTTCTACGTTCGGACTTAGTAACTTTTCTGGAAGAGGGATTTCCTCAGAGGTGCAGAGCCGCAGGCTGTATCTAATGAGGGTTGAATGCCATTGGCTGCTTGTCGACAGCGATCCTGCTGAAGCATATTTGATGGTAAGAAAAATGTAGGGGGAGCTGTGGCAAACTCAATCCCGGTGGTGATGAACCTTGGGGGAAGCGGCATGGCATATTGGTCCAGGTCTCATGTTGGTTCTCAGGGCAAAAAGTTAGCAAAAAGTTTCTACATCCCAGGATTTAAGATCAGGCAGGGTGGAGTACAATTTGACCACAGCCAGAGGGCCAAAACATTTGGGACATCACTTGGCCCTCCAGCAAAGGCCAGCAGAAAAGACCAGGTCTGGTCTGGTTGAACCTAGTCAGAGAGAAAAGGTATTTTAAAGCTTGCCGTCTCCCTATAGCTCAACAGGAGGCTAGCCTTGTGCCTGTTAAAGTTGCAGTCTGGGTCCTGGGTACAAAGGAAGTAAGTCCAGTTTTCTCAGGTCTTTAGACAACAGGGAAGTCCTCTTCATAATCTTTCTCATATTCAGCAGTGATGCCACATGTGTGCCCACTGCCTGCCTGGCCACTCTGAAACCAATGGGGTAAACGTTTCTGGGGTGACCTTCCTGTGTCTGTTATTGTAAGCTACCGACGATCCCCACCTCTCTCTGAATCTAACATCGTAGAACTGTTTTCCCCTGGTCAGAACTCCCTATGCCCACCCAGAGGTGTGGCTATGGAATTTGGCAAACTTCCCCTGTGTCAACTCTATACCAGTTCTGGGGCAGCTCCCCCTCCCATAGGTGTTGGTGCCAGCCTGACTAGGAGCACATTAGTTGGGGTAGTCTCGGTGTGAGCTACTTCTGCCTGTTACATAGTAGGCCTCCTTTGATGTTAACCAAGTGCCTGTACACAACCCCCAGGCCATCAAGCCAAGAAAATACAACATCTCCCACACCCAAGGTCTTTTGTTCCTGTCCTGGCAGCAATTCACACCTCACTACAAAGGAGGCATCAGCTGGCAGGTGACAGTTGGAATACCTACAAAACAGCCTTAGAGCCTTTGGGCAGAGAAAATTTCATTTTTCTAAAATGCATTTTCCTTAATAGTTAGATAGAATTTTGCTTTACAAGAAAATTGGATTTTGTCTAACTATTAAAATAGTCCTGGAAATATTTTCGTACCTGTAGCCAAACTGAAATTAGCAATATAAGGAGTGATAATGTAATTCAGTGTTCATTATGGAAGCAGCCAGCCTAGCCTCAGTGTAAATAGTTTTAAGGCCTTTTCACTGCAAGGAGCGGTGGAACATTCTACTTTTAAATACCATGCACCTTACCTTTATGAGCACTAAGGCCTACATTAGGGGTACCTTGTTAGTATTAAAATAAAAGGTTTAGGTCTGTCAAAGGGTTTATTTTGACATGTCAAATTGTCAGTTTAAGAAATGCTCAGGAAATGCTACAATGGTAATGCCTGGGGTCTGGTTTGCTGTGTCAGAGCAGTCGGTGGCACAATCTGTGCTGCAACCAACTGGTGACATTTAACTTACTGATCCTGAGTACACTTTGTACCAAATACTAGTTAATTATTGGTAGTTAAATATGCCTAAAAGGTGTGTCCCAATTTCATCATTTTTAAAGGGGGGAAAACAAGCTCTGTACCACTGGTTAGCAGGGGTAAAGTATGCAGAGTTGTATGGCCAACAATAACAGTCAAGGCAAAAAATGGAGGTAATAACACTAAAAAGATTGGCATTTTCAACTGTTGGTAAATGACGGAGGTCCAGATATTGGGGCTGGTCATTGTCTCTACTCTAGTTACCGACTATTATGAAACACTGGAACTAGAATGGGGAATAACATGCTAGAGCTAGACTTGTCATGTCTAATACCTCATTTGGTTTCACATCCTGGGACTATTTCTACACACATTTGCCTTCACCTCCTCTTAGGAAGAAAATGTGCATGGAAGCACAGTTGGTTTCACAGGGAGCATTATTGCACCTGGTAAAACTTTGAGTCTTGTAGCATTGTCTCTCCTGCAGAGATACCACACAACTCACAATAGAACCCTAATGGCTCATTCAGCACACAGAAACGAGAAGCAAATTCGGTGTGCTACACTAAGAAGCTGATAAATGGGCATAATTATTGTTAATACCCGGCCACTGACATTTTTCTAAAGATTAACAATAAATTCAAAATTAATTTCGAGATTCACATCTTCCTATGAATATTTTGGCACTGATTTAAGTTACGTGTTTAACCTTGACCGTGAGTACTTAGAGCTCCAAAATCAGGATTTTTGGAAACTATGCAAATTAAATAAATCGAACAAAAAATTTTTTTGTTAATCTATTTTGGGCCGCAAGGCAGATTGAAGTTATCTTAGCAATTGGCTATCTGAAAAGGGCACACGGAGACTCCAATCAGCAAACACAAGACACCGAGGTGCCCCTCTCACTCTCGGCCGATGCAGGCTTCAGGCCAAATGATAAAGTCCGTCAGCCACTTCCATTGTAAAGGTAACAAGAGCAAACCTCCAGCCTGAACTGGCCCACGGGCGCCCGGGTTACCCTGATTGGATGGCACCTACGTTTGATTTGATTCAATGTAACACATACAGAAAACTCCTTCATTTGCCGATGAGCACAACCATGCCTGCTCGCACAGGACCTGGCATACAAAGGCGATTTTTCTAAAGCAATGTCATCTCGTTAGTAATGCAAAAAAAATGGCTGTCTGAAACATGTTATTGGCGCAATTAGAGTAGGAGTAAAAGCCAATAGCAACCGATGGTCCAGGTGTCTGTTGGATGCAATCCAAGCTCTCGAAATTGGCACCATTTGAGAAAACACACCAACAGGATTGTCTATCCGAATGGCAATTAAAACACAAACAATAATGGAGTCATCGAAATACATATTTTCACATTTAATCATGCAATCTTATAACTCTCTGCATGCTCAATATTGCCTCCCAAAACAGAAACATATCAGCACGACAAAAAATACTTCAAATGAAATGTATGCTATTTCCAATAAAACAATTTAGCTCATTGGGATTCTCCAAATCATTCACAAACTACAGGCACTGCAACTAAAAATATGAATGATTAGCTCACCTCCTATGCTGCTGTTAAGCAGGAGCGGCAAATTTACATTAAACAGATCATACTTGCCCAATAACTGCTATATTGTATTGAGGCATAAAAGGCACCGCCTACACAAAGTGCCTTATTTATGTAGAGTGTTGCATTGCTGCGATAAAACAGCAATGCAACACTGTTCAGTGCTTCCTCCTTGCGACACCATGGATGCACCGTATTTACTATATGGTGCTCCATAACAAGGATCTGACATATCTGTTGCGCAAAAATTGCAAATTGCTGGAGTGTGTCTAGAAACCGACGCCACTCCAGCAAGTAGGCGTAAGGATTTGACGCAGTGACGCAGTGAAATATCATAGAGTTCACAGAGCCACTTCTACAAGGCTTTTCTGCATCGGAAAGCCCACCCTACATACATTATACCTGTCGCAGGTATAATGTAGAGCAGGGGTTTACAAAGTGTTGCATCTGCCTAGATGTGTCACTTTGTAAATATGGCGCAGTTTGGCGCATATTTTACACCGCAGCGTCACAAAATAAGGCCGTAAGAACATATCCGAACCCTGCAAACTTTCTACAAATTGTTTTAAAAATGTGGGAGAAATTTCTTAACAATATACTGCTATTTTAAATTTCTTGTTTGCTTTTTTAATATTTAGTTAATCAAATGCAACTTGATTGTAATGATTATTCGTCAGTTTTAATATAGTTCATATCTGTTGCAATGATTTTAACTAATCAAGTACATTTTACTTTCTTACTTACTGTATATTTCCACTTTTCTTTGTGCGGAGTACACATTAATTATTCTAACCTCCTAAACAGAGTTTCATTCTACCCCCTAAAAAAATTCCATTGTAATAGTCTGATATATGTGTTTTTTACCCTTGAATAATTCTGTTGTCCACCATTGGAGCATGGGAATTGCTAAGGTTCATCAAAATAGTAGTCTATTAAACAGAAACAACTGTCTCATTATGCTGAAAACAGTCAAACCCTCGAACTCTAGATGAAGGCAGATCTGATAAGCATACATTAAAGTCTAAGAGCCCGATTCACAAAGGTAAACTGAGAAAAAAGTCTAAATTTCGACTTTCGGTATTCACAAAGGGCATTTACGAGTAGTAAAGTTAGACTTTTGTCTCAGTTTTGGTCTCAGTGAAACTTAAGGCCAAAACTTAAGTTTAACTGAGACAAAAGTTTAACTTTATTACTTGTAAATGCCCTTTGTGAATACCGAAAGTCGTAAAGTTAGACTTTAGTCTCAGTTTACCTTTGTGAATCGGGCCCAGATTTCCTGAAAGATAACTTCACATCAACATCAGCAACCATTTGTTATTATTGAGAAGGGGAAAACTAACCATAAAATTGTTTTTTGGAACCTTGACATAGAAACTTAATTGATCATTCTCCTTTGAGCACTCACTCAGGAATTTTCCCTGAACTAAAACCTCAGGTTTTCCTCCCATCTAATTTCATGCATTCCCAAAGTCATTCTTCAGAGAGAATGTTGTATAGTCATCACATTTTGTTTCAATGTTATGTCATGCACGTACTCTTTGAAATCTACTTTTTGTCCCTGTTGGACATGACCCATTTTACACGGTTATCCTCAAAGTTTTTGCCTTCCTCCACCAATTTTTCTGACCCTCTTTTTTTGGCGTTAGGACTATAGGCAATTTACTAGTGCTAAAGTGCATGTGCTTGTATCCTAAACATGGTGTGATAGGTTTACACTTGTTTGGCATATTTGATTTACTAGTAAGTCCCTTGTAAAGTGGTATCCCATATACCCAGGGCCTGTTAAATGCTACTAGTGGGCCTTCAGCACTGCTTGTGCCACCCACAGAAGTAGGCTTTCATTCCTGTCTCAGGCCTGCCACCACAGGGACTGTGTGCGCAGTTTGCTGCTACCTGGACTTGGTATTTAAAACTACTTCCCAAACCTTAAGCTCCCCATTTATTACACGTAGGTCACCTCTACGGTAGGCCTTATGTACCTATGGGCAGGGTGCTGTGTACGCAAAAGGTAGCACATGTGTCTCTATGCGTGGCATGTTGTGGTAGTGACAAACAACCTATTTCATTTTCATTGCTTTGAGGCCTACCCATTGGCTAGCATTGGGAATTGCCATATATACTTTTAAGTAGTAATTTCTTATCAGAAATGAGTGGCATTGCCATGTTTGGTATGTTTAGAATAGTGGTGATAAACCCTCCTTACTGGAGTGGTTGGAGTTTTCATTACTACTTTAGAAATGTCACTTTAAAAAAATGGGCACTTCTCTGTGCTTTTGACTCTTTGTGCTTTGCAGCCTGACTCCAATACACATCTGGGCTGGGTGACAGCTATATATTTGTTGACAGCCACAACACAGAAAGGGCTGGATGTGACAGGGGATACATGTGCATTCATCTGCATACTGATAGTCTTCCTGGGATGGGAGAGGGAGAGTGGGTTCCCACTTTACATTTGTGTAGGTTGTGTCCTGCCCTTGTCACATGCCTCACTTAGGCCCGGGAACAAAAACTGCCATTTCAACATGTATAAATTTGTTAAGTTGCCTTCTCTTCCACACAATGACTTTTGACACACATTTGCTTGTTTGACAGTGCAGGATTAGTTTCTCAGAAACCACATTGCTTACAAAACCACTTTGTAAGTACACTGTCACAACACCTTGAACATTTCGTACAAGGCCTCGACACACATTGTGCAAGTGTTGTTGTTTGTTATTTCATCCATGAGTTGACATTGCCATCAAAGAGACAATAAACAATGTCAGCTCAGCTGGAGCATTGACACAGAAGCATGAATACGATTGTTATAAATACACACGTATTTATGTGCTCAAATGAGAGGAGCTCTCTGCTGTCATTGCGAGGTCATTGCGTTGTCGGACTTTCAGGTCAGCTGGTTCCTGTTTGTCTCTCTGCTAGGGGGATGACCAACTTCTGACCAAGACGGGGACCTACATACCTTGCCTTCAGAAAATGGGGGGGTTAGATCATCTAACAGAGGATTCTTGGTAGAACACTCACCCTAGGCAACTAGGTTAGGCAACGCACAGTAGGGGTACACTATACCCAGTACTTATATTTCAGCATATACGCAGTGTTTGAGCATGATGGTGGAATTGTTCATTCTGTTCACTGTCCTTATATTGCTAGTCACTTTTATCTGCTTCTGTTTATTGATCATTGCTGCACATATATTTTATACAAGAATCACAATGGTTAAATAAATATTGAAAATGCCCCTTTGTGTATTCCTTATATATCACGAGTGATTGCGCGACAAGGTTCTAGATCTGTTACCACGATTCCTGGGGGATCAGAGTTGTCATGTTCTGAGGTTGCCCAAATCATTTGTTACCTTACTAGTTTTATGGGTACTTATGGTGGCACTGTGAGCTAGCTGGTCTATAGGCCAACATATCCTGAGGGGGTGCATAGAATCAATCTTGCACTATCCAAACTTTTATGTTGTCCAACAAATTAACAGTTCCTACTGAAAAGTGGAAACCGTATGACACACTCACACAAAGGGCTGATTTACCCTCCACTTATTGTCTGGAGCCGGATCTGGGCTGAAAGGGAGTGTTGTACAATTCTAAGGATTCCTTTGAAGTCACTTCTTCATCAAGGACATTTTTGAGTATGAGTGCTGGGGCTCTGACCCCACATTTTCTAGACACGGCGTGGGACTTGAGACCAGACCCTGCTGGCTCTACAAACTGCACATTGCCAGGGGACTGCTGTGCTGCCTGGAGAAAATGCCGCTTGGACTACTTGATTTGCTGTGCTGACCTTCTGGGCTGCTGGAGGGACTGCCACTCTGCAACTGGACTTTTGTGCTGGCCTGCCTGCTACTCTCTTTGTGCCCCCAGTGCTTTCCAAGGACTTGTTGGCCGGCCCCCCCAGCTTGCAAATCCAGGGCCACCTCTGCCGTGGGACTCTATTGCCTGTGAGTCCAGCAACAGCGTTCTCTGGAAAGAAGCTGTGATTCATTGCTCCTTGTGTTTTGATGAGCCTGTGGTGAGCGCTTCACTTTTCAGTCAGCGTGCGGTGAACGATTCGCTTTTCAATCACCGTGTGTTGGGTACTTGGAGATTCCCAGCGCTTGTGGAGTGCTCTTTCACCCAGCCTGGTCAGCTCGTGCTTCAATGATTTGGGCTCCCCCAGCACCGCACTGTCCGAAGGCAGAGAGCCACTGCAGCACCAGTGGAAGCCCCTGCTTTGGGCATCCAAAGTGATTGGTGTGACACGGAGGATGCCTGCCAACATCAGCGCTGCCTGGTGCCATCCACAGGGGTTCGGAAGCTCAACAGTGTGAGTCCCGGCTCCCAAGGTCCACCATGAAAGCCGCCAGCGTTGCTCATATTGAGAGGGGTTCCCTGACCAAAAAGCCCCCTCTTGACCGCTGACACCCAGGTCAGAGGTGACGTTGAAAGGGACTGCACGGTTTTTAGGAGCAGCACTGTGTGCTCGCGGGTAGCTGCACTTGGGTCTTCTTAGTGCACGGAGCCCAGTAAAGTCTCCCTGTGGGATTCTTCTTTGTGTGCTTCTCATCCCCTCCCCCATTTTGGGGGTGTACCTTGAGGGCATTTGTTCGCCAGTGGCATTACAGGGTGAAACCTCAACAGAGGCCCCCGTTTGCCACTTGGAATCTGCCTGAGTTAGGAACGTTCCTGGATTACCGTAGTACATATAAAAGGTACACAGGTGCTCCTGTGCCGTACGTGTGATCCCTGATTACCAAATAATGTTTAGTAAGAGCGTAGGTGTGCTGCGCCCTATGTGCTTAGGATGATATTTTGTGATTCACATGCTCATGGTGATATTTTGGGATTCCTGTGCTTTTTCATAATCTGACTTACATTACATGCACTAAGGATCTGATGTATGCCGTTTTTAGTCTTGACTTGTTCAGGATAACAAGTACTATGTGAGTAACTTCATAGTATGCACAGTATTTTTGATTCATGTCGTTTTGGTCTGGTTTTATGTATATATATATATATATATAACGCTCCAAAGTTGCCCACAGACGAGGACGCACTCAGGCTGCAGCAAATTCCCCAAATCACCACACCCAAGCCGGGATGTTGCCTGCCGCGTTTCGGATAGATTCCTTCTTCATAGGCTGGTTCCAAAGAGTACACAGCGTTTCTGACCACACCTTTATTTAAACAATAAACTGCCTTCCAATAGGCCAATTCTGCTCCAATGAACAGTCCCCCAAGGTGTTGTGGGATATGTAGTGCGGTAATTCTACCCTGATGGGTGCTGCATGCTCAAGGTCCCCAGTCAAAGCCCTCGGATGGGCCCCGAGTTGTGCGTGGTTCCTGGTGCTGCTGCCCCGTGATATGAGCCTGACTTGATTCCAAGCTCCCCAGCCCGCTCCTTATTGGGGTGGTGCATCCTCCACGGCCGGGCCGCCGTGTAAATATAACGCTCCAAAGTTGCCCACAGACGAGGACGCACTCAGGCTGCAGCAAATTCCCCAAATCACCACACCCAAGCCGGGATGTAGCCTGACGCGTTTCGGACAGATTCCTTCTTCATAGGCTGGTTCCAAAGAGTACACAGCGTTTCTGACCACACCTTTATTTAAACAATAAACTGCCTTCCAATAGGCCAATTCTGCTCCAATGAACAGTCCCCCAAGGTGTTGTGGGATATGTAGTGCGGTAATTCTACCCTGATGGGTGCTGCATGCTCAAGGTCCCCAATCAAAGCCCTCGGATGGGCCCCGAGTTGTGCGTGGTTCCTGGTGCTACTGCCCCGTGATGTGAGCCTGACTTGATTCCAAGCTCCACAGCCCGCTCCTTATTGCGGTGGTGCATCCTCCATGGCCGGCCAGCCGTGTAAATATAACGCTCCAAAGTTGCCCACAGATGAGGACGCACTCAGGCTGCAGCAAATTCCCCAAATCACCACACCCAAGCCGGGATGTAGCCTGACGCGTTTCGGATAGATTCCTTCTTAATAGGCTGGTTCCAAAGAGTACACAGCGTTTCTGACCACACCTTTATTTAAACAATAAACTGCCTTCCAATAGGCCAATTCTGCTACAATGAACAGTCCCCCAAGGTGTTGTGGGATATGTAGTGCGGTAATTCTACCCTGATGGGTGCTGCATGCTCAAGGTCCCCAATCAAAGCCCTCGGATGGGCCCCGAGTTGTGCGTGGTTCCTGGTGGTGCTGCCCCGTGATGTGAGCCTGACTTGATTCCAAGCTCCCCAGCCCGCTCCTTATTGCGGTGGTGCATCCTCCACGGCCGGGCCGCCGTGTAAATATAACGCTCCAAAGTTGCCCACAGACGAGGATGCACTCAGGCTGCAGCAAATTCCCCAAATCACCACACCCAAGCCGGGATGTAGCCTGACGCGTTTCGGACAGATTCCTTCTTCATAGGCTGGTTTCAAAGAGTACACAGCGTTTCTGACCACACCTTTATTTAAACAATAAACTGCCTTCCAATAGGCCAATTCTGCTCCAATGAACAGTCCCCCAAGGTGTTGTGGGATATGTAGTGCAGTAATTCTACCCTGATGGGTGCTGCATGCTCAAGGTCCCCAATCAAAGCCCTCGGGTGGGCCCCAAGTTGTGCGTGGTTCCTGGTGCTGCTGCCCCGTGATGTGAGCCTGACTTGATTCCAAGCTCCACAGCCCGCTCCTTATTGCGGTGGTGCATCCTCCACGGCCGAGCCGCCGTGTAAATATAACGCTCCAAAGTTGCCCACAGACGAGGACGCACTCAGGCTGCAGCAAATTCCCCAAATCACCACACCCAAGCCGGGATGTAGCCTGACGCGTTTCGGATAGATTCCTTCTTCATAGGCTGGTTCCAAAGAGTACACAGCATTTCTGACCACACCTTTATTTAAACAATAAACTGCCTTCCTATAGGCCAATTCTGCTCCAATGAACAGTCCCCCAAGGTGTTGTGGGATATGTAGTGCGGTAATTCTACCCTGATGGGTGCTGCATGCTCAAGGTCCCCAATCAAAGCCCTCGGATGGGCCCCGAGTTGTGCGTGGTTCCTGGTGCTGCTGCCCCATGATGTGAGCCTGACTTGATTCCAAGCTCCACAGCCCGCTCCTTATTGTGGTGGTGCATCCTCCACGGCCGGACCGCCGTGTAAATATAACGCTCCAAAGTTGCCCACAGACGAGGACGCACTCAGGCTGCAGCAAATTCCCCAAATCACCACACCCAAGCCGGGATGTAGCCTGACGCGTTTCGGATAGATTCCTTCTTCATAGGCTGGTTCAAAAGAGTACACAGCGTTTCTGACCACACCTTTATTTAAACAATAAACTGCCTTCCAAAAGGCCAATGAAATTCCCCCGTTATAGTTAGTTCAGCTAACTATAACTCGCGCGCCCGCCATCCACTGCTGATGACGTCACATATTACATCACTCATGACATGGTCAGTGACATCACTCATGACATCACTGATGACATCTCAAATGACATCACTGATGACATCACTGATGACATCATCCATTGAGTATGTGTTTCTGAACAATTTTAATATGTTTAATATATATAGGGAAAGGCCTGTTGAAGAATGAGTGGGTGTACAAGTGTGTAAATGGATGATTTTCTGTGGTGCGTAACTGACTCTATAAGTGAGTCATTAAATGTATCTTACTGCAGACTAGTGACTAAACTGTGTAAATGTTTGTATGTGTCTGTATGTTGGTGTATAAGTGGCGGCATGGTTTTGTGAATACCTATATAAGTGTCTATATGAGTTATTGATTGCTTGTCTCAGTATCTGTATGGGTTTGTGAGTGTTTGTGTGGGTAGGGTGTGTGTGACTCTATGCATAGATGTGTGAGTGGGTGATTCTATGGGTGCATGGTTTTAAGAGTGCATCTGTGATGGACTGTATGGTTGAGTGAGTGTATGTATGGGTGTGTTAGGGATTGAATGTATATTTCAGTGGTACATTTGTGACTAACTACATATGTGAAAGGCAGTATATATGCGTGTAAGAGTATATAAGTGGGTAGATGTGAGAGTGTGTGATTGTGAGAGTGACTGTATGGATGAGTGTGTGCTTGTATCAATGATTCTATAAGAGCGTAAGAATGTGATACTATTTTTATGAGTAAGTGAACTTGAGTGTGTATAACCGCATAGGTGAGTAAATGGGAGTGTGATTATTTGCATGACTGAGTAGGTGTGAGAGTACCTCTATGGATGATTGGTAGTGTGTGAGTGTCTATATAGGTGTATAAATGCATATGATAGTTTTGTATGGAGTGACTAAGTATGAGTGACTGTACAGGTGAATGAGTGGAGGTGTATGTAGACCTAAGAGTTAATAAGTGGGTGTGTAGTTATTGGTATTGCAGTATGTATGGTTTTGAGAATGGAACTCTTACATTTTGAGTCGGTGTATCAAAGGTTATATTAGGGTGTCAGAAGATGTGGTAATTTATCACATGGATGACGTCATCAGTGATGTCATTTGAGATGTCATCAGTGATGTCATGAGTGATGTCACTGACCATGTCATGAGTGATGTAATATCCAGCAGCTCAGCCGAGCACATCCGCAGCAGCTCAGCCGAGCACATCATCGGCAGCTCAGCCGAGCACTTCATCTGCGGCGGCAGCTTCACCTGCTTCTGTTCCTCTGGATATACACCCTCTGTTTAAGAGGGTGCATATACGGTGCAATGCGTGAAATGCTCTTCTCTCTTATGGGGACACCAGCATTCCCCTAATACAGAGCACGCACCCCGCGATTTAAAAAAAAAAAAATGTTTTTTTTAACCTTCATGGTCCTTCAGGGACCCCCTGACAAAAGCTAGGGGGTCAGGAACTCTGTACCCTGCCCCCTTTTCACGTTCTCCACCTTTCTTTTTCACTGTCACACACAAAATGGCGGACAACACTTCCTGATTTCGACCGATTCGAATGTTGACTGACATGTAACCACCAATCAGAATTACGCTCGCGCACAGCACCGTGCGCGCATATAGATATTTATGTACTTTTAACTGCAATTTTCTCAGGAAATACTGAACAGATTGACACCATATATGTAAAAGGCACATCCCTGACCTGAGGACTACCTCTTTGCCAAATTTCAAGTAATTCTGTTCAGCCGTTCGGGCTGTACCTTCGACTAAAGGTCCTAAGGGAAAATGCATGGGGAAAATGTGTTTTGGGACCCCCCTTTTTTCTCAGCCCCCGCTTGACGAATCACCCCGAGACTTCCAGGGTAGGAGCTGAGCGTAGCGCCCCATTAGTTTTGAAAATTTAGCGAGGATCCGTCAACCGGCACCAAAGTTATTCAAAATAGAATTTTCAGATTTCCTATGGAAACACGGTCCTAACTAAAATATATATATACATATATATATATATATATATATATATATATATATATACAAAAAAGAAGCAGAGGACTCTGGGTAGTTCTCAGGTTTAGGTGGAAAGCAGCTCCTGTATAGAGCACTCTCAACACCAGCGACACTCTAGATCTGCTCACCTCAAATGCCTCCTTTTCTATCAATGTCTTTAAGCATAGGATTAGCACAGTGCTATCCACGCCGAGATAGAAATGAACAAAGTCTTTTGCCATTTCTACAGCAAAGTCTTTAAGCATAGGACTAGCACAGTGCTGTCCTTGCCGAGCTGTAAAATGACAAAAGCCATTTACCACTACAGGCACAGTATTACAGCTTTGAATTGGTAAAATACCAACCAAGCCAACCTGAAATGAGTAAAAGCAGCCCCTGACATGTTTTTCGCTGTCATTACAGCTCTTCAGAGAGGTTTAGCTTTGTCCAGACACAAGGGAGCACCGAGTATAAGTCAAGTATATATATATATATATATATATATATATTTATACATATATATATATATATATATATATATATTTATATATATATATATATATACAGACAAAGTCCTGACCTCCCGATTTCCCAAAGGGAGTTTAAACGCAGGTACGGACCTCAGTCAATGTTCAAAACTGCCATCCAAGAAATACACCAAGCGGCTTCAAAGATCAAATCCTGACACTTTATTTTCAATTCGTCAGACAAGTGTCCGCGTCAGACGCGTTTCGATCGCCTCCGCGATTTTGATCACCTAACGCGCTTATGCCGGACCTCCCATTAAAAAGACAGTTTAACCCAATCAAAGAGTTGACTCAAAATGAACATAAACAAAATACTTAGATTGTGGGAGTATAGCATCATGATCACTGTTGCAAATAAATCACTGCGGTTCAATCCAAATTAATTAATCAAAGATATAAATATACCTGCAATTTACAAGAATCAAAGGTTTAAGTGAAAAACAGCAAATGAAAATTCATGGCAAGTGCCCCATAATGCTGTAGCACTGACATTTGATCACTAACATGATTAGATGTGACGGATAGGTCTAAAATCCATTAATTAATTCTAATAAATATACACATTAATACTCCCAGAATAACAAGTTAATAAGATTAAACGAAAAACGATATGATATCGTTAAAAAGGAAAAAAGAGATAAAAAATATTTAGACAAAAGGGGAAAAGGAATAAAATAAAGGGAGGAAAGAGGGCGAAACAGAAGACAGAGAAATAAGTCTGTGTTCAAAAGATAAACAAAGTTAAATGCATTGCTGATGCTACGTTTTTAGGGGCCGCCAGTGTAAAGTAAAGACAAAGGAAGTTGAGTGATACATTAACAGATTACTTAAACAGACCTTACACATACAGATATTTACAGAAAATTGTGAAGATCTTCACTTGTGTTCATTCCATTAGGCATTTTAGTATCAAGTAATAGAATGAAAGAGGATTCTAACTGCCGAAGTTGTTTCTCTCTGTTGCCCCCACGAATTGAGGGGGGTACTGCCCCAATGACAAAATATTTAAGGTCACCGATTTTATTAGCATAAATGGCTTTGAAATGTCGGGCAACAGGGTACGTGGAATCCGAATTAACAATCGCACGTAGATGTTGCAGAATGCGATTGAAAACCGGTAATTTGGTGCTGCCAACATACTTGAGATGACACGTGCATTCAAGCACATACACTGCAAAATCAGTACGACATGTAAAGTAATTTTTTATTTGGACCGGAATGTTACTGAATGCTGTGTAGTACTCAGAAACATTGGTTCCAAATTTGCAGGCACGACACGATGAACATTTAAAAAAGCCAGATCGTGACAGCCACGTGGTTTTGGCCATGGATTCAGGACTGGATTTAACCAAAGCATCCCTCATAGAGGGAGATCTCCTGAAGGTGATGTTAGGTAAACTGGGCAGTAAAAATTTCAGAGTCATGTCAGTCAGAACAATTGGCCAATGTTTGTAAATTATTCTGCGGAAAGTCTTGTTTTGTTTGCAAAATGTAGTGATTAATCTGATAGGTTGCATGACCTCATTAGTCACTTCACAACTATTGGTTGTGACCTGATGTTGTTTAGATGAAAGGAAGATTTCCCGAGAACAAAGATTAGCTTTGTCAATGGCTTTTTTGAGGTTAGATGGTTTGTAGCCTCGAGCAAGGAATCGGTCTGATGCTTCTTTCTGACATTGTTCTTAGTCAGATTGACGGCTGCATATCCGCCGTAAGCGGAGAAATTCCCCATAGGGTATGCTGTGTATGAGATGGGGTGGGTGGCCACTGCTGGCATGTAAGATGGAATTCCCAGCAGTGATTTTTCTATGTAATTTAGTTTCAATGTTGTTATCTGAGATGAAAACCTCCACATCTAGAAATTCAACCCTCTCAGTGCTGATGGTAGCCGTGAATTGCAAGTTCATAGTGTTGGTGTTGATGGATGTTACATACAAAGAAGCTTCCTCTTTGGATCCCTCCCAAACGATAAAAATATTGTCAATATATCTGCCATAAAAGCGGATATGTGTATCCCACATAGTCTTGTGGGTGACCCTGAGGACATGCTCCTCCCACCAACCAACCAAAAGGCAGGCATAGGTTGGAGAAAAACATGCCCCCATAGCCACCCCCCTCAATTGTTTGTACAAAACTTTATCGAAGAGAAACACATTGTTATTGAGGCAAAGATCGATCATTTGGAGAAGCATGGCATTACGGTCATTGAAGTTAATCGAGCGAGAGTCCAAAAAATGTTTTACAGCTGTCAACCCTTGAGAATGTAATATGCTAGTATAAAGGGAAGCTATGTCAAGCGTTATGAGTGCAAAATCGGGTTGCCAATGAATTGCTTGTATCTTCTTCAAGAAATCGCCTGTATCCTTAATAAAGGATGGCAAAGCAGTCATGTGAGGTTGAAGAAAATAATCAACATATTTGGACATAGCTTCCAAAAGGTTATTCCTGGCAGAGATAATAGGTCTGCCAGGTATAGGGTGGATACCCTTGTGAACTTTAGGGATAAAGTAAAGGGTGGCAGTTGTAGGGAAATCATTTTTGAGAAACAAATACTCGTTTTTGGAAAGGAGTCCCGTTCTTTTCCATTGTGACAAAAGGGAGGATACAGATTTTTTGATTTGTGCTAGGTGATCACGGCCTACTATACAGTAACAATTGGTGTCAGATAGGTGGCGTTGAGCCTCCTGAAGATAATCACTTTTAGGCCATAGAACTATATTGCCACCCTTATCGGCACCCATGACCACAATTTGGCCGTTCTCACGAATTTTCTTGATCAAAGCCCAGTAGTTTCTCAATTTCAAATTTATTTTGCCACATTGAGAGTAAGTAGACAAATTAAGTTTTTTCAGATCATCAATAACCATATCACTGAAAACATCTACAGAGTCTTTAGGCATAACTGGATAGAAGCAAGAAGGAGGACGAAATGGACTGGCAACCGCCATTCCCGTGTTGATTCCTTCAAGATGTTCAGAGTCATTGTCGGATATTACACAGTCCGAGTTTTCTTTGGCCAAAGATTGCATAGTTTGAAGCATGTTTAAGTCCCGGACTTGTAACGTATCCAACATAGTGTCAGAGGTGGTAGCCACATTAGTAGATGTATTCAATTGGAAAAACTTTTTTTGTTTGATTTTACGGATGAACTTATAGATGTCAATGCGAGACTGTAAGAAAAATTAGACTCAGGACAAAAGGACAGACCCAAAGTTAACAGTTGTTTTTCTGCTTCAGTGTCCGGTAAATTGATGATGGTATTATCCTGGGAGCCTAACGTTTCCATTTCCGTCCCCCTCTGCCCCTGTTTGATGGTCTTGAGGCGTTGCCTGCGCCTCTTTCTCCGACGCCGGCTGGTGCTGCATTCATTTGACTTTGGGGGTTTCTGGGGCGAAGGGTTTAGCTTTGTCCAGACACAAGGGAGTACCAAGTATAAGTCAAGTATATATATATATATATATATATATATGTGTGTATATATATATATATATATATATATATATATATATATATATATATATATATATATATATATATATATATATATATATATATCCCAAAACCACAGGCTCTCTCATCAAAGGAACCTTTTTCAATAGAGCGCACACGGGAGCCTTCTGCAGTTTACAAGCAAGTTTTCAATTTATTTTCGTCCTTTTTGCATTAAGTCGACAAACGCGTTTCGGCGTGACCGCCTTCGTCAGTGTCAACTTAGCCACTTCAAAATGTGCATTTTAAATAAAGTTGTGCCATGTAACTAATAAAAATAGAAAGTGATTCGTGTTTTGAAATAATGATAATGATAATGATAAAAATAAAAGAAAGCACAAATGAAAACAAAACTATTGTTTCTGCGGCGGACATTTTGTAACAGCTATTCTGTCTTCATTTCCACTAGATGAGGCAGGCCAATTATTTCATTTTATCACGACTGCCTATGTTGTCATATATATTAACATTAATTACATTAAATATACATGATAATTCACCCTCTTCATATATTACTTTCTATTTTGAATCAGCAGCACATGACAATTTATTTCAACACAGAGCCAAATTCCAACAAGAAATCAAAGAGATCGAAGAAAAAATTAGTTTTGAGAGGGATGGCAAAAAGAGTGATGAGCTACGCCAAGCAATGAAAAAACGCCTTATGGATTATGAGACAACAATTAAATCCAGAAAGCAGTCAAAATTTTTGCGGGATGAAAAAGACTATAAAAATGGTCGAATTCTAACATTTGCTAAGAAATATGATGCCCCACGAAGAGATCAAAGCTCAAACAAACAGAGAACGGAGACTCAAAGAAGCACATCGGAATCAGAGATAGAAGTCTCTGAAGGGGAGCAAATACCCAGCGACTCCGAGACTAGAGATACGAACCAGCCACCGACATTTTTTCGGGAATACGAGCTCATGAGAGATCTGAGACAAAGACCGGCTCAACGCACACATCCACCAGAAATAAGGGGAGGAAGAGGAGGAAGACGGGGAGGGGCAAGAAGGGCTGAAATGGAACGTTCCACCCCAATTGTGACACGCAGCAAACGGGGGGGGCGGTGGAATTGAGTGAGAAGGAACAAACTGTAATCAATCTGTCAGATAGAAACTTGACGGAAATTGAACTAAGCATTCTTCAATTAGGCCTTACATTTTGCCCCACACCGACTTTTGATTACACGCAGACACGTATCGACATTTATAAATTCATCAGAAAAATTAAATTGATGAAGCTGCATTCATTATATCCCAAGAAAGACCATTCACAAATATCGGAGGAAAAGGAATATTTGGAAGAACTGACAGGAACTGATCTACAAACTATTCTGTTACTACTTGAACTTGAGGATGAACAACAAGATATGGGTACTACCCAAAGGTTGGAACAAAGTGGCATCACACAGAAAGGATGCAAGAGTAATTTAAAAATCAAGTCCAAAACCATTCCAAGAACAGCATATGATGCGATCGACACGTTCCATGATGTGGTCATTGAGGAGTTAAAAAATCTTCAAAAAGAGAATTTCAATGCCAGAAGAAAGAACTTGACGCGACAACAATGGGAAGCGATTGAGGAATTAAAAGGAGACGAAAAAATCATCATCAAGCCCTCAGATAAAGGGGGCAACGTAGTGATCCTCAAGAAGACACAATATGAGGATGAAGCATTCTCCCAACTTAACAAAATGGAGCATTACACTCCCATAAATAAACAACAGTATGATAGGAGCATATTGGACTTCCATGAGCTGATCACTAAATGGAGAGATGAAGGGACTCTCGATCAGGATGATTGGAACTTCCTAAGATGTGAGCACCCGGAACTGGCGACTTTTTACCATCTGCCTAAAGTGCACAAGAGTACAGTGTGGCCTCCAGGACGGCCGATCGGATCGTCAAAGAACAGTTTATTGGAGAACACTTCAATATATATTGACCATTTTATTGCTCCTATGGTGAGAGACTTGACCTCGTACCTACGTGATACGAAAGATTTTTTGCGCATCATAAAGGGTATATCATGGGAGCCCAATATGTTATTGATAACATTGGATATTGCCAGCCTATACACCTCTATAAATCATGTAAAAGGCTTAGAAGCAATTGACTTCTTCTAGGGTAAGAGACCATTGAAGTATCGGAAACACAATGAGATGTTAATGGAGCTAACTGAATTCTGTTTAACACACAAAATCTTTGTATTTTCTGGACAAATCTATTTGCAAAAGCAAGGTACGGCGATGGGAACGTGCTTCGCCCCCAGCTACGCGAACTTGTTCGTGGGCTGATGGGAGAAGCACGTGGCCTGGACCGGTACCAATGAAAAGTGGATGGATAATAGCGCTCTGTGGACGCGGTACATTGATGACTTGTTCATCTTGTGGCGTGGTCCACAAAGCGATGCAGAAGAATATATCAAAGCTTTGAATACCAATAACCAAAATTTGACATTTACGAGCTGCATCAGCAAGGAGGAGGTAGTGTATCTAGACTTGAGGGTATATATAGAAGGAAATAACATAGAGACAACACTTTATCGAAAACCCACGGCAGGAAACACCATCCTCCATGCAGGAAGCTGTCATCCGAGAAGTGTAGTTAATAATATACCCCTAGGAGAGTTTCTTAGAATGAAACGTAACTGCTCTACCACCTCCGAATATAACAAAGCAGTTAGCCAGGCCAAATCAAGATTCAAAAAAAGAGGCTATTGTAAAGGCATCCTAGACAAAGCTGAACTCCAATGCAATTCCATAGAGAGACAACATTTACTCGTGGACAAGGAAAGATGCAAAGATGAAAAAATCAAAATGATCACTAATTTTAGTAAGAAATCTTCTCAAGTGTTTCAGATTCTCAGAAGGAATTTGAGGATACTGAAATCCGATCATGTAGTGGGAAGTAAATTAACTGATAATCCCCTAGTAACGTATAGAAGAGGGAATTCCCTGAAAGATCACTTGGTGAACAGCCATTACCTACCTAGAAAGAAGAAACCGATATCCATCAAGGGTTTCTTCCCTTGCATGAAATGCAAGGCATGTAAACATAGCCACAAAGTAAAAGACTATCAGATACCAGGAAAGAAAGGAAGAACCCCAATTTCAAAACTTTTAAATTGCAATTCAGATTTTACGGTTTATTGTTTAGTGTGCCCATGTGGCAAGCAATATGTGGGCAGTACGATCCACCCCGCAAAGAAAAGAATCTTAGAACATCTGAGGGCGATAAATAACAGAGATCAGAATTATCCCGTTGCACGCCACTTTGAGAGGGAACACAACAGCAAGAGCAATCTTCTCGCGTTCTTCTGTCTAGATCAGATTGTAAAATCTGAGAGGGGAGGAGATCGAGTGAAGAAATTGCGCATACTGGAATCGAAATACATTATTAAAATGCAAACTAAGACTCCTAAAGGACTCAATAATGAAGAAGAAATGTGGGTCCATATAGGCTAGATATGGGGTTCTACAGAATCTAAGTAATAAGTTGACTGCATGAATTGAAAAGATGGTATTTTGGTTATTGAATTTCCATGTAAATAGTAGGTATAGCCACATATGCAAATGATGCAAAAATGTATACATATAGGATTATCGATATAATGAAATTTGTTTTATGATTGCTAATTTTCATGCCCTTGAATCACATAGATTAATGCTGCGAATAGCCAGCCCATACAGGGCTTAATGAAAAGTAATATGGCAGGCAATGGTAACACTCAAAGTTGAAAGTGTTGAAATAAATTGTCATGTGCTGCTGATTCAAAATAGAAAGTAATATATGAAGAGGGTGAATTATCATGTATATTTAATGTAATTAATGTTAATATATATGACAACATAGGCAGTCGTGATAAAATGAAATAATTGGCCTGCCTCATCTAGTGGAAATGAAGACAGAATAGCTGTTACAAAATGTCCGCCACAGAAACGATAGTTTTGTTTTCATTTGTGCTTTCTTTTATTTTTATAATTATTTCAAAACACGAATCACTTTCTATTTTTATTAGTTACATGGCACAACTTTATTTAAAATGCACATTTTGAAGTGGCTAAGTTGACACTGACGAAGGCGGTCATGACGAAACGCGTTTGTCGACTTAATGCAAAAAGGACGAAAATAAATTGAAAACTTGCTTGTAAACTGCAGAAGGCTCCCGTGTGCGCTCTATTGAAAAAGGTTCCTTTGATGAGAGAGCCTGTGGTTTTGGGATTGAATTGCGCAAACCTCCATGCGCTGAGCAGCACCCGTGGCGTTGAGGAGCAACGGCTGGTGGACCTGTGTTTTTGAATATATATATATATATATATATATATATATATATATATATATATATATATATATATATAAAATACTGTGTAGCGTCTCTTTTGTGTGTATTCTTTGTGTTGCTGTAAGAGTGTTTTGCACAAATGCTTTAAACATTGCCTCTGATTATAAGCCTGCCGTCTCTGTGCCAAGCTATCAGAGGGTGAGCACAGGTTGTCTTTGATGTGCAACTGACTTACCCTAACTAGAGTGATGGGTTCTTCCTGGCTTAAGTGCATACCTTAGCCAACCAGAAACCCCATTTCTAACAGTTCCTGAATATTTAACATATTTTTTTTAATCTTTAGTTTTCCAGCCTCTTTCATCAAGAAAGCCTGTTGTTTCACACGTATTTTAACATTATCCCTAAATCATACTTATCAAAAAACAAATTATTTTTAGAAGGAGGCACTTCTACTACTTTAAAAGCTATTCTCAACTTAGATCACACCAGAGTTCGAAGGGCCTCTCTGCTTAACCCCTGACAGCTATGGTCCAAGCAGCAAAACACTCCCTAGAGAAATAGGTGTGCTAAATTCACGCAGTATCAAGCAAAGTTAAGAACACAATGCAATACAATTCCTAAAACAATTTAGGAAGAAACACAAAAAGATAATACATACGAATTCACAAAAATGAGTAAAGTTGGATAAGGGTAGTTGAGGAAATGGATTTTTAGACTTTAAGGCAAAGAGTGCCTAGAAAACACATAACAATTGAGTAATGTTTCTCAGTAGACTGGAACCTGCCCACGATTTCAGGCTGCCCAGGATGATGCATAGGTCAGATGGGCCCAGTTCACCATTCAGATTTTTACCCTGGGTCTCTGTACCAAATTTACAAAGCCATTTTGTGGTTGCAATCTCTGTAATTTGCAAAATCACACGGTTCGTGACTGCAAAATGACTTTTCAATTTGTGCAAAAGACCTTTTGTGAAGCTGCAATGTCTTTCCGACTTATAAAAGGGCTTTTACAACTTTTTCCGAATTGCAATAAAACGGAGAGTGAAAGAAGTATCCCTCCCATCCTGCCGCTGAGAAAAGGATGCATCAATGATTTGTGACCCCTAGCTGGGTTAACCAGCCATTGATCAGTTACTGACCACATGTTGGGACAGTAACCCATCCCATTTGCACAGCTCTCCTTTTGGAAATTGTATTGGCAGGCTCAGGGGAGAATACATGAGTATAAAGTACAACGTTCTGCCCCTTGATGCTTCACAAGTTAGAACATGTTTTAAAAAACGGCACCAGTCCCTTCACTGGGCACAGACTGCTTTAAAAAAAAATCTTATATGAGAAAGCAAATACAGGAATGAATGACTGCTGTGCCTTGCAGGTCTCCATCTCTGCATTCACAGCCTATCACAAATTGAGCTAGCATAATTAAAATGCACTAGGTTGGCAGTTTCACAGCCTGCTGTAAATGGAAATTTGGCATGCAACTTTGTACTATATTGATTTCATTGCAAGTTGCTTTCCCATTTCTAAATCAGTCAGTGTGCAATTTGCACATTGCATGTTTGCGAATAGGAATAGTATAACTAGACCTTTGTTAATGGTTGACCCTCCAAAGGGACAAGGCAGGATGCTGAAGTTGGTGCTGCTCCCTGTCCCTCAAAGTCAGATAAATAATCTTAGAGCTCTTGCTGAAGCCTTCAGTTTTGGCTCTGAATGCTGCAAGCGGGACAAAGCAAGATATGCTCACTGTGACATTCTGCTTTTATCCTTGAGACAAAAAGCTCAGGGAAGTTCAAACCTTGGCGTCTTCCACACCAAGTGTGCACCATCCCACGGGTAACCTCAGCACCCTGCCCAGGCCCTCAAAAGGTCAAAACACTGATTGAGTCCTAAACGTTTCTTAATGCTGAGATTGCCACTCCTAGGTTACTCTACAGTGCTTGTGTCCTCCATGCAGTCTTCTAGACATCAGGTCTCTCTGCAACAAAGATTCTTTCAGGAGGCAGTCCAAAGTGGTCAGCAAAGTCTTCATCAGAGCAGGGCGTGCTTATGATATGTTAGATAAGTCCTGATTTCCTAGAGCATTGCTGTATTAAACACCTAACCAATAGACATCTGGCTGAATCCATAGATTCTACTAAACCAGGAGATCTTGCATTGGCCTCTAGCCAATCCTTCTTATTTGCCTACATTAACCCCCCAGTGCTTGGGTCTGTCAGTGAGGGTGTGAGTGCCTGAGTTTGTTAGTGAGTGTCTAAGTGTATGTGTGGGTGTGTCAGTAGCTGTGTGAGTGAGTCGATCACAAAGGAACTGTACCTGCCCCTTTATTCAACAAGAGTCCACAGTTTTCCACAAAATATCCACCCAAGTGGATTACTTTCTACTGCTTAATTACTAAGTGCTGCCTCCTTGGATAAATGTTCAATATGTATTCTACACTACAGCTACATAATGGAGCATGAGCAAATGTTACCAGTGACCTTGTGTGTGTTTCGGGAATGTGATACTTCCTGGTAAGTCATTATCCAGCAATATGTGATAACATAACTCATCATATACAGAAGCCAATGACACTGCAAAGAGGTAAATCTCCACCAAACAAGGGTCTTTCTTCTTAACTATATGAAGCTGGTGCTTCTTAGTTTGATGGAGATGTCCTCATATTCCTAGGCATCAAGAACGCCTTACCAAAATCGGCGGGAAACACGCTGGGGGCCGCATGTTAAGCTGTCCATCATCCAGGCAAAAGGCAGGAAGGCCTTTGCATACTACTAAGGTGGGTGAGCCAAAGAGCGAAGACTCCAAGTGATTTGTACATTTGAATACTCATAGCAATTTAAAGGGAGAACCATTGACTCTGCCTTCACCTGGTAAGGACAAGAAAGGATCCACTCATCATAGTCACTACAAATTGCGCTCCAACAGATCAGAAATACATTCACCTCCACGAAGCATTTCAGATAGACTTTCAATATGAGCTGCCAAGAAAACACACTTGCTTTGCTTTCACCTAACCCAGGAGTTAAGATCATTTGTCCTTTACAGAAGTGGAGCTTCAGCTTGGCCACCTGCTATGTTTATGTTTGTAAGTGTTTCCTGTTGAGGTTTAATTTCTGTGAAATTTGCTTCCGGGCCAGAAAGGCCCCTGGGACCCCACCCGCCAGGGGTCTGGCCAAAATTCAATGGAGGAGGGCCGCACAGCCGCCCTACCTTGGATGATTTTGGCCCCACAGACCCTATCCCCGTGTCTAGTCCTCCTGTTCCTGGGTGCCCAAGAGCCCACCCAGGGCATCCAGTGTGCATTTTAGGGACCGTTTGGGGTCCTGCTGTCTCTAGCATTGCTCCTGAACACAGGGTGCTGCTAAATATGCAGCTCCCTGCATGTGGGAGCAATCCTTTCATCTGTATCCCTGCCCATTTGACAGCGGGCCGGGAAGCAGATAAAAACTCAGCGCCCAGCAAGCGGGAGCAGTTTCACAGCTCCCGCTTGCTGGCAGAGGAGTGACTATTTGCTCTGACTTGGCTGTAGCTTTAAAAGCTCCCACCAAGTCAGAGCAAATAGCTATGTCCCGGGGTGGGCACCTCGAACATAGGGAGCAAGCCCTGGGTCGTGGCGGTCCCCAGGTCCAATAATGGCTCCAGGAGGGGAGTGACACTGCCGCCCTCCTTCTGTTTCCATGGCCTGGCCTCAGGGAGGTGGCAGTCCCCAGGCCCGTATAGTGCACGGGAGGGGGCCACGCACGGCCCTTTCACTTTGGCTATTCCTTGTGGAGGTGGTGGTCCCTGGGACCATATATGGCCCGGAGGGAGGCCACATGTGCCCCCTCCCTTTTCTCTTCCTTTTTCCTTTGTGCCCCGGGGAGGTGACGGTCCCAGTGGGGGGTTTGCGCAGCCCCCCTATTCTTAATTGAAAAGTCCCTGGGAGGTGGTACTCCCCGGGGCCTTTAAAGCCCTAAGGAGAGGGGCCACTCATCCCCCTCCTATTATAAACATTACCGTGGGGAGGTGGTGGTCCCCGGGAGAACAGCTCTCAATGCGGAGGGGGGTGAATGCACGCCCCTCCATAGTTAAATTTAAAATGGATGCCCCCACGACCTGGCCCACCCAGGTGCTCATAAAAAAACAAGTGTGGGAAACCACACTTGTTTTTCTTTCATTTTTTGACGGTAGTAGCGGATCCAGCTGCGACTCCCGCTTCAAATATTTTTTTACATTTATTTTGCCCTGTGTGTTCCCAGAGGGCCCAGGGATAGGAGGTCAGGAAATTCCTACCCTGCTTCCTTTTCTTTTTTTAAATGTTAACTTCGGGGTCGGCTAAAGCAGGTTTTGGCAGCCAATCAAATTTCAGCATCCTCGGTGGATCCACGTCCATAGATATCCAAATTTGGATTTCTTTCAAATACTCTTAAACTACTGAACAGATTTACACCAACTAACAAAAGGCACTCTTTCTGGACCAAGTGCTAGCTTTATGCCAAATTTGGTTTAATGACGTCTAGCGGTTCGGCCTTAGTCGTGTCTAAAATCCCTATTGAAATTAACATGGGAAACACACTTTTTTTTGGCCCCCTGCTTGACGGATCACCTGGAAACTTTTCATGCACAACTAGAATCACTGGGGGACTTGTTCTAGAAAATGTCACGGAGATTCGTCAAACGGTGCCAAAGATGTAATGTCTGAAAAGGAAATACAAGAGGTGAGCCTTTTGAGTTTGTGCCTCTTTAATGGCAAGTGCCTGTTCTCCTCACCTGCCAGATAGAGGTTTTTCACAAAGTCCAAAGTGTCTCAATAGGTTTTGATAGCTTTATTACTGTTATAAATGGGGCTCTCTAGTTGGCAATGATTTGCACCTTGGTCCAAGCAGGGAGCCTTCTTCCTAGTCAGGGTAAGGGGTATACACTTCTAAGATAACCCCTGCTCACACCTCTTGGTAGCTTGGCCCAAGCAGACAGGCTTATCTCTATTTGTGAACACATTCAGTAATACAGTGAAAACACTACAAATGAACACCACACCTGTTTAAAAAATTAAGTAACCTTTATCTAAACCAAACAAGACCAAAATGACAAAACTCCACAATACAGTAATCAAAATATGACTTTTAAAAGGTAAAAATAGTTCAAATTTGTTCAAAGCAAATTGCAGATGCAACACTTTTCACATAAAGTACCTTGGATGCGTCACGCACATAAACAAAAACTGTAGCAGGGAAAGTGATGTGTTGGTTCCTTACACCCAAGGAAGGTGATGCGTTGGTTCCTTACTGAAGGGGAGGTGACGCGTCGGTTTGTTACTGTGCAGGGAGGTGATGCATCGGTTTCTTATTTCAACCCCGGTGTTCTTGCAGGCGTGGCACCCAGATGTGATGAATGAGGATTGGGGATGCATCGATCCCACGATGTGTTGGTTCTTGCAGCCGCACAGCAGGGCCTGCGTCGGAATCGGTGCGGTGATCTCGGACTTCGGAGATCAGTGCACAGGATTTGGTGTGTGGCAATTGTTCGAGCCGCGGCAGGCGCTGCGACAATTTCTTCAGCGATGCATCGGAAACAGGTGTGGATGCATCTACTCAAAGTTGCGTTACTTTTCCAGAGGTCCTAAACATCAGCAGGCACCTCTTAGCAGATGATAACTTCCAGCAAGGAAGTTCAGGGGAGCTGGTGGGGAAGTCTTTGTGTCCCTGAGGCTTCAGAACAGGAGACAAGCTCTTCTTTCAAGCCCTTGGAGATCTTCCTCAAGCAGGGGACACAGCACACAGCAAAGTCCTTTCTCCTTTCCCTGGTAGAAACAGCCACTGCAGGCCAACCCCAGACAGTAAACAGCTAAGGGGCAGTACTCCTCCTCAGTTTCTCCAGCTCTTCTCCTTGGCAAAGGTTCCTCTTGATTCCCAGAATGACGTAAAAGTCTGGGGTCTGGGCCCCTATTTTTAGAAAACAAAATCCTTTGTTCTCTGTGGCAGAGAAGCTCTTTGCCCAGCCAAAACAAGTTCTGTCCTCTCTGGTGCAGTTCCTGGCAGAAGGTGGAGACAGCATTGTCCTTGGCAGACAAGGCCCATTCAGGTATGAAAGAAATCTCCTCCCCCTACTCTGAATGCAGCCCAGGTCCTTTCAGCCCTCCCTGACTCACCATGGAAAGGCAGTACACACCTAACACCCCAAGTGGCTGTCTGAACAGAATGCACATCCCCAGGCCCTGTCACTCCAAAGCCAGACAGTCAATACACAACCTAGCAGAGGTACACTGGATGGTTAGGCAAGAAAATACCTACTTTCTAAAAGATGCGTCTTAAAAAGCTGAGTACAGGCATATCAAACTTTGTATTCCGATCTTGTTCCCATGGGCAGTAATACTCATAAGAAATTATGAGCAAACTCCCAATTCTATCCTATGGGACAGATAGCCTTACAATAGTAAAAAAAAACAAAATTGGCAGTATTTCTCTACCAGGACAGGCCACAAACATCAGGGCATGTCCTACCTTTAGGAGTTCCGCAAGGCTCCTCCCTCTCACCCACCCTTTTCAACCTCTTTATGGAACCACTTACCGGTCTTCTCAGCCTCGCCAAGATACACTTCCACATGTACGCAGACGACACCCAAATCTACATCAAGATCCACTCACATTTGATGACATCAAATCGTTCAACTCCACACTACAAAAAACCCAAACTTGGCTGGCTGGAAACCATTTGAAACTAAACTCCCTCAAAACGGAATTCCTCTTAATCGCTCCCCCTAACAAAACTCCCATTATCCTGGATTGGATGAAACACTTAACAGCTCTTAATGGACAACCTCTCGTCGTGGACTTAGCGAAATCGCTAGGGGTTACGCTTGACAGGAACCTAAAGATGCAGAAACATATCAGCGCCTCAACAAAAGGAGCTAACTTCCACCTGAAGACCCTAAGAAAACTGAAACCCTTTCTGCCTGCCTACGATTTCAAACTAGTGGTTCAAGCCCTAGTAATCCCTCGCGTGGAATATGGGGCGGTAACCTTATGCGGCCTCCCAAGGTCATCGACAGCCCCGCTAAGAGCCACGATCAACTCAGCTGCAAGACTCACCACGGGTTCAAAGAGAAACTCTCATATATCCCCAAACCTGAGAGCCCTCAACTGGCTACCATTTGAAGCCAGAATCCATCTGAAAATCGCTTGTATGACACACAAGGCCCTCTACCACAATGCCCCACACTACATAGCTCAGAAACTGGTGCTCTCAACGGGCATCAGAGCCTCCAGGAGTGCCAAGACTCTTCTTCTAAAACCACAACGATTTACCAAGAAAAAAACCTATAACCGATCCTTTTCTGGTATGGCTCCTAGGATCTGGAATGCTTTGCCCAGTGAAACAAGAATGAACCCTTCCTCTGCCTCATTCAAAAAAGAAGTGAAAGCGATCCTCATGGCTAAATTCACGTGAACTCTATAACTGTTTACTGTATTTTTTACGTATGCTGTTTTTACGCTCCATAGTCGACCTTCTGTTAGCTTAGTCTTTACAATTATGAGATTTGTATAACTTTTTCACATAAATCATGGTATGCTATTTCTTGCTTTCCTCCAATAACTTGTAAAGCGCTCTGTTACTCGCAAGAGTCTTGTTCGCGCTATATAACACCTTCAAAATAAAAATAAAATAAATAAATACCTTTCACATACACTGCCCCCTGCCCACAGGGGTACCTTGGGGCTAACTTAGGGGTGACTAACATGTAAGAAAAGGGTAAAGGTAGGGCCTGGCAAGTGGGTGCACTTGCCAGGTTGACATGGCAGTACCAAAATGTACGCAGAGTCGACTGAGTTAAATTTACAGGCTGCTTAGGTGGGTTTCAATTCAATATTACTTTATTGCGGCTATTCCAGCCATAAAAGTACATACAAATTTTACAGCAATAGAAAGACATACTCCGATCACATAAAAAATGGATAGTATCAAGAGGGTGTTATATACACAGTTATAGATGCCAGGGCTTCAGGATGTAGAAATCAAAACCTAATCTGGGGCTTCACTGATACACCTGGTCATTTTAAACCAACAAAGAAGAGATTGGCACAGAAGCTGTGATATAAAAGACATATTTTTATATATTTTCTTTAACCTCTAAAGAGGGAAAAATGCGTCGTACAGAATTCTCAAATCACTGTAGGAGACATTTCTAAAGAGTACAGAGAACAGCGGCATTATATACACACACAGGGGCTGAAAAAAGGCGGTACAAGTACACATGAGAAGAGTTATGCACATAGATGGTCATACAGAAACTGCACAGTCAACAAGTAGGAGGAGTAATAAGTTGCTGACATCAGTTAGAACAGCCTGACAGTTCTATATTAGGAACAGGTGCACTCTACTAGCTAAGCACATCTGCGCATGTGCAAGACTCTGGGAGAGGGAAACAGCAAATGTCCAGCACATAGCTAACTAAAATGGCTGCCAAGTACAAAATGGCTTTCAGCTCATGCTAAGAGATTAATGCAATCTTCAACAAGGAGAGCAGAATAAAAAATACTTTATCGTTGTTACTAATAGTTACAAATGGCAATTTAATACTATAAATAATATAAAAGCTTTAAAATATCATTAAGCCATTCCTCGTTGGGAATATCTTCAATTGCCAGTGTGGCCAGTGGGAAGAGCTTGCTCTATTTCACGTATAGTAATTACAACAGTAGCATTGCGCTCTATAGTTGCGGCAAAATAAAATATCGATATTAACCATTTTGTACTTTTAACAAATACTTTCTTTTAATCCACATGGCCAAAAGGAATTTCGAAATTGCAACAGCAAAAAGTGGATTAAAATCAGATTTAAGAATTCTATCAAATTGGCGGAATTCCCTTATTCCCAAATTTTTGCAAAGTTGTAGAATCCATTTAGACCTAGGCTATTTGTATGCCGGGCAGAAAAATAATACATGAATCTCTGATTCCTCCTCCCTGCAACATCCAGGACAGAGACTAGGCAGGTCCCCTGCCCACTTATTTGTTTTTACCAAAAGTGGAAGGGTTCCATACCTAAATTGGAGGAATAACTTCTTGGCTAGCACTGGCTGAATTGTGTCTAACACCTGCTTAAACTGGTAATCTAACTTCAGATCCAGAAAGGCATAGGTTAGACTATTTGCTCTGGTAGCCCCAATTAGTTTATTCAGCTGGTACACTGTCAATGATCTTGTCAAACAATTTTTGGAAGTAGTTAGACACGATTCTTCCGGTGCATCCCATAGATACCCCCTTCCCATGTCGCGCAAAGAGTCCCTCACAAAAGACAACCAGGGTATACCTCTAACAGCGCCCGGTAAAAGCATTACCACTTTGAGTTCCTCCCTGTAGTTTCTCAGCTCAGGCGTGCTCCGTAGTCGACGCCAGTAAAGCAATGGGCGACTCGAAATCAGATCCACCACTGGGCGGATACCCAAGTCCATTCTCAAAGGAACTAGCGGGGTACTTACTGGAAGCGCCATGATTTGCCTAATGAACTTATTTTCAGTTAGGGTCAATGCATGCTTTGGGCAATGTCCCCAGACTTCTGCCCAGTATAATGAAGCCAACCGCGCTTGCACTCTATATATTTCAAGCGGGGGACTTATGATCTTTTGGGTACAACTATTCTGAACTTTCAGTATACCACCTATTGCTTGGGTTAGTTTCAGGTTCACCCTATCAATTTGGGTACCCCAACCCATTTTGTCGTTTAGGGAGACACCCAGGTATTCAAAGGTCTGAACCCACTCTAGTGGCATATTGTTAAAATTGGGAACAGGGAAGTTAATATGAGCTGAGTTAAAAGCCATATATTTAGTTTTGTTTATGTTGACCACAAGATTCCTTTTTTTGCAGAACTCGCTAAATTCATTTAATAGTCGTTGCATCCCCATCGGGGACTTCGAGAGGAGCAGGGTATCGTCCGCAAACATTAATGCGGGAAACTTGCGGGACGACAATTTGGGTGAGTCCAGATCCTTTGCGGCCAAGAGGTCATTGACTAGGCCGTTTAGGAAGAGGGAGAAAAGAGTAGGCGCGAGAACGCAGCCTTGCCTCACCCCCTTACCAACATGGAAGGGGGCTGTCAGTTGACCATTCTTGCCAAATCTAACTCTGGCATATGTGCCCTCGTGGAGACGTTTGAATTGGAGACATGAATAGGGTGGAACTCCCATGTCCAGCAGAATCTTCCACAGCTGGTCACGGTCAACCCGGTCAAACGCAGATTTTAAGTCCACGAACGTAAGGTATAGACTCCCTTTTTCCAAAACCACATGTTTCCAGTATATTAGCTGCAGTCTAAATAACTGGTCGATTGTTGAGATCTTGGCTCTAAAGCCTGCTTGCAGCGGGGTCAGGACATCCGAGTCTTCAATCCAATCCTGCAATCTCGCCAGCAAAACCCTCCCGAAGATTTTTTGGGACACATCTATGAGGCTAATAGGCCTATAGTTCGCTGGTTCAATCAGCGAGCCCTTTTTAAAAATTGGAACAATCTCAGCGCCAGCCCATGTTGCTGGTGCAGGTAGGCCACACAAAATTGCATTAAAAAGTGCTAATAAATATGGGGCCCAAACTACTTGTTCACTTTTATATAAATCCCCGGGAATTCTATCCAGTCCAGCGGCTTAATTTGGCTGGAGTTTCGCTAGGGCAGAGGTAACCTCGCTCACAGTGCATAGGGGAATATCACAGACAAGCTCTGGAATGGAAAGGCAGGGCAATAGCTTCACCGCACTTACATCGTTAAGGGGACTGGAGTAGAGTTCCTTAAAGTGCTGGTGCCATGTATCCTCATCGATGTTGGGATCAATGACAGTCCTACCTTCGACTTGGCCATGATGGACCAAATTCCAGAAACTTCTACTGTCTTTTAGCTCCAAAGCCATCTTAATGTTTGACCATCTCTCGGTTTCCCACTCTGCCTTTGCACTTGCTGTAAGTTTTTTTAAAGAAAACCTGGCATCCCGGATATTCTTGCTATCGGCCTCTTTTAGAGAGTTCAACAAAAGTTGTTTTGCCTCTCTACAACTCTTATTAAACCATGATTTTCTATCCCTTAGAAGTTTAGGTTTATTATTAATAAAAACATCGCTAGAAAAAAAAACAGAGAGAGCCTGTACCATCTCTTGATGGATTCTCCCGGCATTGCTGGCACTATTTGGAATAGGAAAGTGTTGCGCTTCAAGGCTGGCCTGATCTAGGAGGGGTATAATAGTTGCGTACAATTTGGGCAGTGCATCCCTCGAGTGGATAATTTTTGTCCATCTGATTTGCCTCCCTCCATTAACCACCACGAATTTATTTGAGTTAAACATTTCAGGATTTTGATCATGGCACCCCATCTGAAATTTTATTGTTAGAACAAGGGGGTCATGGTCACTCTCATTGCGTATTTCATTACCAAAATTCAGCACACTATGCCAGAGTTATACGCTGATCAAGATATAATCAATCACTGTTACCAGATCTGGCCTCTTGAAAGTTGATCGGCCGGGATTATCTCCCGGAAACGGTCCATTACAGGCCCTTAATGAAAAAGTCAGGGTTAGAAAAGTCAACGCTTTGTCGAATACATGCTAGGAGCCGGTATCGACCAAGTGTCGTCTTCCTCGCTAGTTATAGATTGGATATTGCCCTTGAGGGGTTCATAATGACAGTTAAAGTCTCCGCCAATTAAAAAGTTTGTGGTTCCTGCTAATGAATTCAAAAGATTAGAGAGGAGGTCTAGGGTACGGGAAGTCCCACCGTAGTTCACAGGGCGGGAATAGACATTTATAATCGTTAGATGGGGTAATTTGCAATGTGTCAAAATTATGCATGTTATATCGGGAGAATATGTATCCACATGTTTGATCTGATAGCCTAAATGGGAAGCTACCCATATGCATTGTCCCCCCGAAGGTCTCCCTTTTGGTCCCTTTGCGGCCGCCTCACAATACGCCACAAACCCTACCCTATATTGGGGATTTACGGCCCATGTCTCCTGGAATAAACAGATTTCGTGTGAATCAATATAATCCCCCCAATCTGGTTCATCTAATTTGGACACAAGGCCTGCAATATTCCAGGATAGAAGTTTTGGGCCACCTGGGACCAGTTGGATGCTCCGACTAGCATTTCCCTCACCACAGCTACAGTTAGAGTTTCAGTCGTTGGTGGAACAAATTCTGTCACTCGCCCTACTGCAGGACAGTCTATTAAGGCTGTTATTGATTAACTAGGGGGAGCTTTGGCCCATTATCACTCTCTAGTTCCCCTCTTAGGCCAAGAAACTGGTGGAGTCCCCCTCCTGCTGTTTCATATAACTTGGTTTGTTGTACAGGGGTTTCGTCCTGATAAGTGGGAGGTAGTCAGTCTACCAGGTCCAGAACACTGAACCTATTACCAAGTTGGATTCCTTGTAAGGGGTCGTTACTTTCCCCTATTGTCCAGCCGGTACACCGGATCGACTTACCAGGGACACCCCTGTACTGTTTGTGGTAACCATAGTTAGGCATATGGTCAGGCAGGTTATAGAAATAACTCAAATCCCGGGCATTTATAGCAGATCTTGAAAATGTGTGAGGGCCTGTACAGACGTACTCCACTACCTTCGGGTTTCGAAAATTGATAACAATACAATCACCCGGGTAATTTTTAGCTCTACATCCTACACAATTCACTCTTCTAACTGATAATATCTGAGAGTGTATTTCTCTGGGGAGAGGTCTATTGGTGTTTAACCAATGAATCGTCTTGTTTTTCAATTGGTCATATAATTCAACAGTGCCAAACTTCAATTCGGGAACTCCAGTTAAAACCACAACATAGGGGGAACAATCAGGGGGTAGATCTAAATGGTAGGGCTGAATATTTGCGTCCTTCCCATTGGGGAAACCCCTGGTGGCTCTATCATCTTTATTAGGGGAGCCCTCTTGATCACTAGGGGTAATATACCTATTGCCCTGGGTGCTTAAGATCACCTCATTAGCCCTGCTCCCTGTTTCGCCCCTCGACTCACTTGGGTCCCTTACTAGTGCGACCCCATCTGGATTATTCGGGGCCTCTATGATTAACCCTTTTTCCTTCTCCAAGTCGGCATTGCAGCCACCACTCACTATTTTCCCCTCAATATCTCCCAGTTTTGAGTTCACCTGCCCTTCGAAACCCTCCAGCCTATTCTCAATCACTGTCAATCTTTTCAATAGGGGGTCAAGTGCTGAAATTAGAAGCATTTCTATTTTTAACCAAAAGGACTGCTCTAGTTGTGGGGGCACGATCGCAGGATCTTCTGTGCTCGTATCAGGTATGGAGGGCAATGTTCCCTTTGTTACTTTAACTGTAGTAATTGCCTCAATAGGTGTTTTCCTAGTATTAATAACTTTAGAGGACTCCACCTTCTTACCCCTCAAATGAGCACCCCCTCATTTCCTTTTTGGAGCAGGCCCTTGTACGGGTTCTGGCGAATGGCATGAATCCTCATGTACCTCGGCCAAACACGTAATTAGCGTGCCATTGGAGCTTAATGGCATATTGGATAGTGGAATAGTAGATGCAAAATTTCCAATGGGGTTCAATGCAGTATGGGTCTGGGGATTGGGCGTAGAAACAGGTGACCTCACAGGTGTACGTGCATTTTCCAGACCCCCCAAGGATGACCGCTTTGCAAGGACAGGGTCGATTGAGAGACGGCGCTCAGCAATAGCTATTTCGTGGTTGAGGACCGATGTAGCCCTCGTCAGAAAATGATTGAGTGTTCCCACAACTGATCCAGAGCCCGCTCCTCTCTTCCCCCCACAGAAGGACATTCTAACCCCAATATATATACAATGGGCCTCAGTGCTGATAGAATGACGGCTTATTAATGAACCAACAACACACTGGAACACAAAACTAAGAGGGATGGCCCAGCCCAGTCTCTCACAGTCTCAAACGGGCCCGCAGCGGGTGGCGCGGGGCGCTAAATAGCGTGGTGGGAGGGGCGGCAGCAACATTCACCTCGCACGGGCTCCTGGTGCATGTAGTCCAAGCCCCCAGCAGCAGCAAGCAATATCCGGTGGTTCAGAGCAGGTAACAGTGGTTCAATGTGTATAAATTGATCGATGCAGAGTTCTCGGTCTCAGTCTCAACACTGACGTTATCGCCCTCTGCGTGCGATCGACAATCACAATGGCAGGGGGTGCCAACGTCTAATAGTAGCCCTCATATCAGTACAACACGCTGGCCTTCATATTGGATTTCCAGTGCTTGCCACAAGGTCAGTATGGCATGTGCAAAATACCCCCAAGGTGCCTCCCCGTAGATCACAGCCCCCGGCCGTCGGTGGGGAGCACAGCCGCACTCAGTGCAGAAGCAGGGGGTGGGGGGCTCCACTCAGGCTCATTCACCACCTCTCTCCTCGTAGGTTCGTTCCACAGGCTCCAGTTAATAGCTCGGTGAGTGGGGGGGAAGGAGGCGCCCACAGTCCCAGTGCTCCGCTTCAGCAACACTCGCCGTGATCGCTCACCTCAGAGCAGTGCCTCCTGCAGTCACCTTCCACAGCGCTAGCCAGAGGCGCGGTCGGCCGCAACCGCCACTGCCATTTTGTGATACACGACCGTCTTCAGTGTGCAGCAAACAGGCAAACGATCTGCCGCTGAAGGCGCCCCCCGCTTCCTCTCCGAACCAGAATAGTGTCCGGAGCTCCGCCGCCAATGCCCCTCGCAAGTGTCGTATTCGCGGCAGGGGCCGCGGAGATAAACGGGCTCGCCTCGCTCTCCGCAAACTGAGCATCGCTCACCGGGCAGCAACGTTAATCTCCCAGATGTGGTACGCGGTCCAGCGGCCGCCACCGGGTCCCCTCGGGGCTCCCTGGGGTTGTCGAGGCGCCCGGCAGACCCTCTCCGCAGCGACACATGTGTCGGATCTTCCACTGCTGTCCCAACCTTCAGCGGCCGCCCAGGTCTCCGCTTGTATACTAACAACCGCCGTCGGTGCGCTAGTTTCGGTGCACTTCTTAGTAGAACTATCATGAAAATCTGTCGTTCTGGGCGCAGAATCAACGCACAGAGGCCGCCTGGTCTTGCAATCCCTACTTCCCAGGACTTTTCTACCACTCCTTGGGCAGTTCCTCCGAGCAGTAAACATGCCTCCTCTCCCCTCAAGAATAAAAATCAGTTAAAAAAAAAAATCGGATTAAAACACAGCTTTGCCAGTCTTGAGTGGCCCACGCTGCTCCATTCAAAAAAAAAATCAGGACTTTAAAGGCAGTAAAGTAAAATCTAGAAGGCTTGCAGCCCCGTCTGCACGCTGCAACGCCTCAGCTGGTCTCTCTCCTTCACAGGCGGGTTTCACAATCAGTGCTGCAGGCCCACTCGTTTTTAAAGGAAAAGGGGTTTGGTCCTGCACCGGTCAGGAATGACCTATAAAGCTTTGTAAACAGACATAACCTGACCTGTCATTCAATTCTGCTGTTTAATTATTACACAGACTAAGGGTGGGGAAAGCTACATGGCAAAACAACCGGAAGTACGGGTTGCAGCCTGTGTACCAGGATCCACCTTATGAGGGGAACAACTGAACACTGATAACTGAACCGGAAAAAAGAGAACAACGTAATATGCGGGCGTGGTAGAACAAAGTGGTAATTAACCTTGACCGTGGAAAGGCAACATTCTATCACTTAAGTGTCTCATCTAAACAAACAGACATGGTGTGCAGAATTGGCAGCTCATTCGGATAACCCGACCAGAACAGCTACTTGTAACTTTCAATCAGTTTTGAAAAACATGATGACTGTTTGCATCAAGCCCGACAGGCCCATTTGAGTGAGACATGGCTCTAAGTCATTCTTTCTGAACGTATTGAACAACAGCAAAACTATTAATGTCCTCCCTTATTCATAAAGAAGACTTGACTTCACAGATTCACAAAACAGATCTTATCCAGATCTTATCCAGTCTCAAGCCCTGAAGAGAACCCTGAAAATCATATAGGGACTCGAAACACGTCAGCTGAATGATAATTTTCTACGCTGAGCATTGTACTGTAAATGATGTATGCCCGCTAGACGTTTAAATGATTATCCAGTAGTCCAACAGCCTTTGCAGTGTTGGTGAGAAATTGTGTATTGATTGTTGCTCATTTGGCTGTTGTGGTAAAAATTATCTTGGCTGGTTCATTAGAATTTAATTTGGTTTGTATTTTGTATTTAATATATGTTTTATGTTGAACATTGAACACAGTATGTACACAAGAAAAAAATCTTCGTTGATGTAGTGTTTCTTTTTGATAGGCATTTCTTAACAATGTCTGATCAAGATAAAACAAAATTATTTAAACAAAGTAATTAAATTATGAAAGACCAATCGAATCAGATAAAGGCCCACTAGCAGCATTTGTTTTACAGGCCCTGGGCATACACAGTGCACTGTACTAGGGACTGACTAGTAAATCAAATATGCCAATCATGGAATCACCAATCCATAACAACAATTTACAGGGAGCACTTGCACTTTAACACTGAACAGCAGTGGCAAAGCGCCCAAAGTCTAGAGCAGCAAAAACAAAGTACAACACACAGCAAAATAACAGGAGGCAAAGGCAAAAATACGGGGGAACCCCACGCCAAGGATGCCAAGGCTAACAATTATTTGAGTTAATTCCCTCAAACATTTAGAATCAGTATACAGTCCTCTTACTTCTTTTGCAGTTCGGTCCCCACAGCTTTACCTGCCTCAGAATATTTGAAACCTTCAGAAGGGAGGTTCCACCACAGGATCAAGCAGGCTTCACCAAGACTTTAGATAGGGTCAACTGGCTTCCAAGTAAAAAGACCACTGCACTAACTGGCAGACCTCTTAAACGCAAAGTTGCATGACTCTATACTAGAGGACCCATTGCATGCACACTCATAAACATGGAGATAAATGAAAGACACTGAAACAGACTTTTCCAAATATCCCCGGTTTCATTCCAAAAAAGCCTCCATCCTTGGCTGTACTAAATCCTGGTGTACCAAGTATAACGCCTGACATCATAAGAATGACATAAAAGGGGCACCAATTTCAAACCAAACACTTAAGTTACAATGTGCTTTATCTCATTTTGAGAACAATTACTTTTAGGGGTGTAACTGAGGCCCGTGCAGCTCCTGTGCCATGGGGGCCCCAAGCCCTCCAGGGGGCCTCCAAGACTAATGAATATCTGTGAGATTTGTGAGACTCAGGGGCTTCTCATTACATTCTGCAGGGGGACCCCATCAATTTGTGTTACGCTGCTGATTACTCACTCCTTTGCCTAATTTGTTTAATTGTAATCATGTTGAAGGACTGTGTTTGCCAACATGACTATTGTTCTACTGAATTTATCAAAATAACTACAGTAAAGATAAAACTTCTTGATAATAAAGGGTATGAAACTCAGCATGTCTTTATTATCTTCTAATTAAAGTACAAACATGTTGTATTGTTCTGGAATAGAACCATGACTAATCCACAATGTTGTATTATTTGACACCTTCCAATCTGTTGTGTGAGGGGTGCCCTTTTTATTGCAA
The DNA here is from genome assembly GCF_964204655.1 of Triturus cristatus. NCBI lineage: Eukaryota > Metazoa > Chordata > Amphibia > Caudata > Salamandridae > Triturus > Triturus cristatus. The sequence goes on along the minus strand of NC_140587.1, from coordinate 388,171,798 downwards.
GTACAATTTCAGGCAGAGCAAGAGACTATTCCTTCTATTTTTCAGCCATAGAGTTCTTTCATCACTTGTGACAGCCACATTTTCTCCTGGGAGTGGGTATGTAGGGTGCAAAAGAAAGCCAATGTTAAAAGAAATGCCTGTATTCCTATTATCAGTTTCTCATCCGAGAAATTAATTTCCTCCCTTGTGATTTTTTCTGAGGCATTACATCTATCCTAGCATTCCATTATGAAAACTCTAAAATGTTGGATCCATAAAACATTTCTGCAGTTGTATGTCAGAACATCAATAACAAAATACTGTCTGACATAAATATTGTTTCTTAAATATCATTTAGAAAAATATTACTTGATTAGCTTTAGATTTACTATTATCATTAGATTTACTGTTATCAACTCTGATGTGGCAATATTTTTTTTAACTATGCGTAGGAAACACTACTTTAGTCCAATAGAATGTAGGCCTCGATTTTCTAGCACCATGCCTCTCCGTGCAGAACACTGCCCTGACTTCCAACTCCAATCCCAGCCGTTATTGTTAAGCTCCTTGAGCTTCAATGGATATCCTCTCTGAGCTAATACTTTTCCATGGGCTCTTCCTTGGCAATGGTCCATTGTGTGTCTCTGGACTTCCTTCTGAATAGTGAAGTTGTGACAGGTTGTATCCAAGTACAGATGACCCACTTGGGTATCCTTCTCACCTTGTTCATTTTGTGGTCGGTATTTTGAGGTGGTATCTGCAGAGCTGCACTGTGTGAAGTGATGTAATGAGTGCCGCCCGTGTGCCTGTCATTGGAAAGTACTACAGCTGAGCTCAGCAGATCTCCATCCACTTTTCAAGTCACTGGTGCTACCTTAAGAGACAACATTCAATACCAAAAATCACACTATGATTGCTAAAGTATGAGTATGAGTGGTTTAGCATGAAATATATTTTTATCCAGGCCCTTTACAAATTCTTTTAACAACAGGAGGTCAGAGGATATGTTGTAACCTTCCTTCTACGCAAGTTACATCTGAGAACTGCTCAGAATATTGTCCATTGGATTAGGTATATGACATTCCAAGTTTGCAAATGTTCTATGTCAATTGGTTTTTTCAAACCCAAACATTAAACCAATAAGTAGATACATATTAGTTCGATTTATTTGCCCATAGCTTTTGATACAGCTCATAATTCACATTCAAGTTTTTATTCAGCAAATTTGTCTCATGGGTAGGCATCTGATCCCGGTGCAAAACATTGACCTAATATCAAAGGATTGTATTTAAAAGAAAATATCCAGGGCAATGAATATGTGTCATCTAGGATATATCTTTGAGTACTTGTGCATTTCATGCCTTAATCAAGCATATATCAGCAGTGGGCATTCACGAGTTGTTCCTAATGTTTTCATCTTAGATCCAATACAAATCAAATCCACATTTTGCCACACTTGGGTACGGGGCATAATCCCACATCCTTAGGTCGGCTACACCGACTGTGGTACATAATAGGGATGGAACCCATAACTCTCACTTTGTCTAATCAAGGTACATCATTTTCCAAGCTGTTGGGTCCATTCTTGATGTTGCTGATGTCTGAGTTTCATTAACTTACCTGCCCAAATACTTACAACTCCTCCGCCTGCCTGAGGCTCTCCCCACCGCCACCTTGAAGAGTTCCATTGTAGGATAGGTTATCTTTGTAACAGTCCTGATCTTGTTTTTATGCTCACCGGGTCCAGGGTTTGTGGGAAGAGATGGAGTTGAGGGGTTGATTTTCAATCCAATATGCTGTATCCCACAAGAAATCGGGCCTCGAATTGCTGAAGTATTCTGTTTCACCCTAATGATACTAATAAAGAAAATTAAATCATAAAACTCAAATCCATAAATCCACTGAGTGGTTTTATCTGAAAAGATAACTATACATCTGCCTCCTGTTGTATATAACCTAGCGCATTGCTAAAGAAAACACAAATGACACCTCCTATGCGTTGAATAGACAGTACTAGTAAGTGGCAGTACTTTCCAGCTAGTCTGAGTTGCAGATTTGGTGAACTTTCTAATTGTATATTATCAGTTTCACTAAAAGAATATTAAACTGAGCCCGCATAAAAGAGTATTATTTTGTTTTGGCTTTTGTAGTTCTTTTATATGGTTGATGCTTCATACTCTGTCAAATATACTTTGCCAGGAAAGGATTTTACCTTGTTTCCTTATTATTCCCCAGTTTCTGGAGCACTATATTTTTATTTACACTTCTGATCTTTTTTCATTTGATTTGGTTTAATTGAAAGATCCATTTGATCCCTCTCCAAGATTAGAACTTTGGCTTCTACATTCGCCATTGGGGAGTTTGTATGATCTAAGACTATCTCCCAACAATATGTATGCCCGACAAACAGTACTTTGCACTGTATAGCATACTGGAGCTAGCTTTCCTCTAATTTCCTGGCTGGTATAAGTGGTTGCATATGGGAACATTTTCATCCACTGGTCATTCCAGAGAATTTGATAGCTCAGCTGAATTATGTAAATAATAGGTGCAGTACAGCAAAATGTCCAATATTGGTCCAGGAGAGGCCAATCCATTCTAAATGTTCAAGCTATATACTGAATATGCAAATGAGTGCCACTGATATTAGAACATTGGAATGTTGGAAGCTCCATTGAAAACAATGGAGTGCTCCTGTCTTCCAATGGCTGGTAGAAGCCCGAAGCTCCAACATTCCAATGTTGTCCTTCACAGCTGATGCTGTGAACAAAGGCCTCACGGAACAGAGGGGATTTCAATTCCCTCGGGCTCAGTGAAGCCTTTATTTTAACCCTTTCGATGCGCATGACAGAGCGGTTCCGTCATGCGCATCGGTCGCGCTGTGCGGATGATGGAACCGCTCCGTCACGGCCCCGCCCGCGCAACGAACCTTCAGCACGGCGCGGTAATCCGCGCCGCGCCGAAGGGGTTAATTGTTAGAACATTCCGCCCTGTAGTGGCAGAATGTTCTAATAGCCTTATAGCCCTCGGTAGCTGGCCTATACTGGCATTAAACGCTGGAGTAGACCTTTAACGGCAGATATAGTCCACCACGTCAGGCTTTAAGGCTATATTAGTTTTATACACACATAACTTTTGTACCTATATTGAAACTCTGCCATGGATCAGGCCCTACTGGACCTATGTCGGACAACACCAGCCTAGTGCTTCCACCACCAAGAGTAAACCACAAAGATCCTAACCTAATGGCGCTGATTCACAGAACTTTCTTCCATGAGTAAGTGTGATTTACCCAATGAATTGAGTATTAAGTCAAACCTACTTTCAGAAACATTGTGAATCGAGCCGCCAGAGGGAGACACTCCCCTAAAATAGCCCCTGCCTCAGTGTTCAATTTTAGTAGCAAAAATATTGGCTAAAGTAATGTGTTAAGATTCCCACTGTTTTAATAAAACCAGATTTATCAGTTAATACGTAGGCTGCAGAAAATCTCCATCTTTCTTTTTGGCTGTTCTTCGCCCATGTCTCCCAATGCGTAATATTAATCACCGACATTAGCCAGCTGCCGAGTGGCTCAATTTCACACGCACGGCGCCCTCCGAGTCCTTTTAACATCCCACTGCAAGCCTTACAGACTGTTACCCGAGCTAATGATGCCCCTTTCCAGGAAGCCACGGATGATTCGAGCATTTACGTCGGCTTTAACTGTGTGATCGATTCAGGTAGATCCATAAGTCCGATCGGTTTTATTGGCCCTATCCATGTGCTTCTGCTTAAACGTGCGCTCTTTGTGACCCCCACATCATTCCCTCTCTCCAGTCCTCGCCTGTTACAAGCCTCTCACTTCTGTGTCTGCTTCCTCGCCCTCTTCTGAGTGATTCAGAAATCCTAGGGTGCTGCAAAGATTGCATTAGTACAAGCCCAATATACACGTTGCACAATTTCGGAGCTGCACCTTTTCGATATCCAGTTACATTTAGTCTCACATTCAGGAATTGTAGTGAATCGGTGGTACGAACATAATACATAGGTACTCCCCCCTCCCCATGCGGGATTCAGGCACTGGCCTTTTTTTCTCATCTCTATATTTTTGACAACATTGCTTTTCTATATGTTAATTTCACTTTTGCATTTCAACCTGACATGATCGCCCGTTTCCTGATAACTGTGTTCCTCTTTTCCTCACCCATTCTCGCTGGATGCAGGTCCTTGGTCAGCACTGCGCGTGGTTCTTTCTTGAGCCACTCGGTCCCAGCGTTGGGTGATAGTATCTGGATTCCCTCCCAAGTTTAATTTGTCAATTACATACTGATAATCTTCATTAATCCGATTACTGAGCCCCGTGCAGGCCTAAAAAGAACAGAACAGAGTCACCGCTGGGCGCTCGGCCAGGTACCGTCTGCGGGAAGGAGACAAAAAGCATGCCAGGTGCTGCTGTGCCACCCTTTATGGCCTCTCCTCACTGGGAGGCGCCTTAAGGGTCGGAGGAAGAGGGCTGGGTTTTTATAGCTAGGCTAGTGGTGCCTGTGCTAAGGTGGCATCACCTCAAATGACACAAGGACAGGGACAAGGAAGGGGTTAGGAGACAATGTCAGAATGCCAGGGCTCTCAGCATAGCGCGTTCATGATCCATCAGCCCAGCTCTGGTGTACATGCCGGACCGGTTATAGGTAGCCAGAAAAACTGAATCAATCCAGATTGCTGCTTCCAGAAGCCTTTCAGTCTGACGGTGGCTCTTAGGGATGACTCAGCAAACACAAGGAGATGATGGACGGGGCGCTGACATTTTTCATACACTCACCCCCAGTCACAGATCCATCATCATTCTTTAGCTCACTTTGCCACCCTAGTTCAGACCCAGCCATATGAAAATCATTCTTGACCTTATGGGATCAGTCCAGCCCGAACTGCCAAGCCGGGTCTTAGGGATTACTCTCCTAAAATCTTTCAGGAATTCCCTTTCACCCTTCTGAAAGCAATGGCTCATCATAATGATATCTTCGATTTTTCACGAAATGTATGTAGTGATAGAGGGGCAGTACCAACGGGAAAGGCTTCTTCGTGCCAGCTCAACCAAGTGATGGGATGCTCGCTAATGTTGTTTGGTTGCCACGGAGTCAATTATATTATCATTGGCTTTGGCAAAACCATTGGCTTTGACCCGCCATCTCTCTAGTTTATTTGGTATATTTTCAGGATGGCTGCCTCTTTGTGTGAGGCAATGTGGCGCCATTTTGAAAGTAAAGTAAATATAATATGTTGTACTTTCAAGATGGCACACCTTACTTCACACCACTTTGTGCCTTGGGATACAGAGCCCAACTTAAAAATACAAGAACATTATGTGCAATGTGGCTGCCATCAAGAAAGTATTTCAACTACACTTTCAAGATGGCAAGTCACTGCTGGGTTTGCCTGATACATTCTCCAGGGCCACCTAGACTCTCGGGGCTCGGTTTTGGCTTTCTGACCGTGCCAAGGAGTTTTCTGATCCTGCCGAAGGATTCAGTCAATGTGCCAACCCAAATTAGAAATCCAGTTGGACTGCAACCAATATACAACTCATTGAACAAACTTTGCATAAGAAGTGTTGCTGGTAATGCGACGTCCCGTAAGATGTGTCAGGGACGATTAGTGGACACCTAAACTCTTTATTGTAAAGTAGTAACACATTCAGAAATCACTTGCAAACAGAATATGCGATTATAATGTTTATTTTAAAATCCTAACTTAGTGCATATGATATTGCAGCCACACAGAAAACAACAATAATGCAGCAAAGCAATTTATAAGCAATGGGAAGAACAGGAAAAAATCTAATTACATTTTTATAGTTCTTTTTTTCGATTTCAGTAAATTTTTATTAATTATTTTTATTAATATTTTCCCACAAAAAAACATATAACATATTGCATACATATGAAATATAACATGCACTTTGTATCGCTTGTTGTTACTGGGAACACCCTCTTTGTACTATTTCTGGTGCTATGCTGGGTTTAGCAAACTAGTAAATAAACTGCCTGATTCTGAGTTTCAGAGACAGTTCTCCTTCACACACGTCTTCAAGACAAAAAGTCTTTATTGTTTGGCCTGGATAGCAAGCCTGCTATCTCAGTCAAACGCTGTGGCTAAGTGCACACCCTGCAAAGGCCACCCACCACACAGCAACCTTCAATTGATGTCAGTCCAGAAGTTATGCCTCTCCTGTCTGATCTCACTGGTGTGAAGCTCTTCTCTAACCTCTGGCCTCAGACATAATGTTTGGTCAGGAAACATGTTGAAAATTGTTAAAATAAACTTTAAACAAAACTTAGCCTGAGATGTTGTTGAGCATTATTAGAATAAACAAGGAACATGGTTTAGCCGAAGATCTTGATTTGCACTATTTTTCTCTGAAAGATACCAAGGACTGGGGACCAGAGTCAGTAAACTGCTAGAAACTCTGGGGGCACATTTACTATGATTTTGCTTTGAGGTTGCATTACTTTTGTGGCGCAACGGCAATGCAAAAACATATTTCGCGTTTACTAAACCCGCAAACCCACTGTGCATGGCTTTGCATGGTTTGGTAAATACAAAGTAACGCAGGGAAGCTGATAGCGCTGCCTTGCATTACCTTCCATTGGGGAGCCCGTTTCACCGGAGGATCATGGGTATTCCCATACATCCACACATTGATTTTGGTTGCATTCCCAAATTCAATTAAACTAGTAAACCTGAGAAAGTATCAAAATGGTACGCTTTCCCTAGTAAGGCGTACCAAAGAGAAATATTATATTTCCTCATTATTTCCTCTGCCCAGGTGTGCTGAATTCTGCAGCACACATAGAAAGAGCAATACTCCTCTAAGGAGTGTTTCTGTTCCGGATGGTGTCCCTTCCTGCACAAAACAACCCTGCCCGTAAGGCAGGCACCCTTGCACCACTGTGCAAGGGTGCCTGCGTTGGCACTAGGCAGCCTCAAGTGGGCTAGTGCAAGAAGAGAGGTGAAGAGCGCCATATCGTAGGAAGTATCACTCTTTTCTGCTCTCCCCCCTTAAGGCAACCAAGCACAGCAAATTGGCGAGCTGCACTGCACTGCGTGCATTCTAAGTAAATCTGCCCCTCTGTGTCTTACTAATCATAAACTCAAGAAAAGATGTTTAACCCCTTCAGCGCTGCGCGGATTCCCCCGCGGTGCTGAAGGGTTCTAGCGCGGGCGTGGTCATGACGGAACGGTTCCGTCATGAGCACAGCTCAACCGATGCTCATGACGGAACCGTTCCGTCATGAGCATCGAAGGGGTTAACTATCATGAAAGTATTTGCATAAGCTTGGTTTTCACCATTCTGTGACACATTTGTAACAGAAGAAAATGCTATGAATATGTATTTGAGGGGATCACATTTATTCACTTTTTACTCATTTGAAACACAAATTGCATGTTGAAGTGAAAGATATTTTTAATAGGAAAACACAATATTTACAACAGGCCAATACCAGTGAGATATTAAAAACATTAGGCATTGGCAAAGCCAGTATCAGTGGCCAGCATGGAGAAGGGGAGAGGCAGTGGGAGAGGAGAGGAAGGGAACAGTGGAACGCGACAAGGCACAGCAGCGCGCGATGTGTCACACGCGGAAGGGGGTGAACAGAGAAAGACAGGGTGGGGGAATGCACTTTAAATGAAGCGACTGAAAAACCAAAAAACAGGACATGCACTTTCTGGGAGTGGTAAATAAAAGCTAAAAGTAAGAAAATTACAAAAATAGTTCCATGATTACAGCAGTGGAAGGATACAATTCAGTAAATCACATGTGAGGGTAAAGAATAATACTCCCAGGGTGGGGCAAAAACAAACCTAGGGAGGAAAGGCACTAATTCAAGAGCAGGAAATGGAGAAAGACAAGACTGCCTTAAAATAATAAGCACGAAGCTGACCCAAAGCTACTCTCTGTTGTATTTATTGTACTCAGCGTTGTCTGTGACAGATGGCTGAAGCTATCTGCATTAAGACAGCACAAATGAACTCTCCTCCTCTTGTTTGAGTAGTGAAATACTGTAGGTTTGGGTATGGTGGCCCTTTACTGGATGGGTTACTCTCATAAAAGCCATGCCAATGAACTTCTCTTCAGGAATGACAAGGATGACACAGGCTAAATATATGTGATGGATACTTCTCAGAGAAAATCAGACTGCTGGCAGTCACCATATACACCAATGTGAGGGATCAAGCTTACCATGTAAAGTATTTTATTCAGCGGATCAGAACCATTCCTTTATGAGAGGCACTGGATACAAAGAAGTAATACATGACCAGCAGAACTCTGGTGGACCTATTTGATTATGACACCCTATGCACATCCAGGAGCCTGCAACAAACATATAATAATCTCTAGGACAGTTCTTTGTTTCTGGTTCTTTGGTTAGAAGATTTAAAAAATAAAAACCCAACACCTCATGGTGTCTACAGTCCAACTAACATGTAATGCAAAATTGCAGGTGGCACGGAAAAAGAATCGAAGACAATGGTCACTTCAACTGACATAGGGTCTTGCCAGAAAAGGTCAGTTCCAGAATAAAAGCTAAAATACATACAATTTTAGACCAGTATATACACACTCTTCCCCAATGCAATTCAATGGGACACAAATATGACAGAAACGTGTTAAAAACGTATATAATGAGTAGGTGGCAGAATAGTCTCCCTGAGGAAGTGCAGCATGTCCTGGAGGAGAAGATATAATTCATAAATATATTTCTAGGCTCATTATTCCCCTAAAATCCCTCTTCCACTTGCCATTTTGGAAAGTGAAGTTGCACTTCTTGAAAATGTGCAAATGTACCACCATGAGTTACATGGTTTCTGGGCCTACTTGAACCATGAAAATTAGCGAGTATTTTCAATGGTACTGTTAGCTCAAACCACTGTGAAATGGCATTCATAATTGATTCTAAGCACATTCATAAACATTAATACTGTAATGCATAGGAGTATATGTGCATGATACAAACAGGAATTAATAAGAGAAAAATACATGGGCTTGCAAATCTGGGGTGCCATCCATTCAAGAAGGGTTCACCTTAACTCTAGAGAAGGGCAAGAGTAAAAAATGTAGAGTCCCAGCTGAATCACACTTTATTCAACATGACTTAGATTAAGCTGGGGGCACTCAGGAAGGCTTGAATGCATGATATAGGCAAGGACTGGTCTGAGGTGGAATAGCTGTCAACAGTGTCTAGAAACACTAGGATTAAATGGATTCAACACAACATTCTGCACATACTGACCTAATTTTGACCCAGGCACCTCCATAAGATGATTCCAACAGTGTCAATCGCATGCCTAAACGTCATGATGATCTTGCTGAGCTAATAGATATGTTGTGGTCCTGCCTTTAGAGTTTTAGACTAAGATTACTGAGTTTATTGGTCACTTGAATGCTGGCACGACACCCTCTATTCCCAGAGTTTGCCTGCCGGTCAAATGGTAGGTTCAAAAACGAAAAAACGAATTGAATGTGATTTGGCCCCGATACTGGCTCTGAGATAGCTTGCTTTTATGTGGAAGTATTCTAGTGCTCCGCAGATATCCTAGTGACAAAGGAAAGTACGTGAATGGAAGGGGCTGAAGTACTGAAAATGCGATGGTAGTAAAGCGCAGGACTTGTACTGATTTAATACTAACTTTCAGTTGTGTGTGAGTTCTGTTACACAAGACCATCTCGAGCAAGAATATTACTGAGTTTTTCCTGTGTTGAAAACTTAGGTGATGACCGTCTAAGATACTGAATCAGAAAATATATGACATGCAGCCCAGCGATATACAATTCCAATGGCCATTGCTAACATGAAGGCTGACCCGCAATTGCTGTTAAGTTTTATCATGTTTTGTTCATGTCATGGCAGCGATGTAAATTTGTCTGTCACTATTTTAAGAGATATGTTAAATTTTTCAAAACTATTAACATTATTTAGAAAAAAGAAATGGCCAGTAGGCGTGTTTACGAACCCCCAACGTGTATAACTCAATGGAGCACATCTTTTCTTATATATATGCCTCACAGGGGTTACATTTCACCAATTTGTTTTTATAAAGGCAAGATAGATATGCTTCGAATTGACCTTTTCAGTGATTTTTGAGAAAGGGAGTGGACACATTGGCCTAAGTATGAAGTAACAAATGCATTGACATTTGCAAAAGGAGCTCTATTTTGTCCAACAAGCCTGGCACTGCTGTGGTGCTAAACCGAGCCTCTGCTTGAACATTCAGCAGTCTGCTCAAGGGCTGCAGCACACATTAGGTGGTGGCAGCTCGCCGGACATTATCAGGCGTCCTCTCCGCACAGGGTGCAGGATAAGGCCTCGTACAGATCAAAGCAATCAATGAGCAAGAGAGGCAGTGTGAGGAATATAGATGCGCTGAGGAAGCTCACCTGGGAGCTTGACCCACATACAGCAAGCGCCCATCGATTTCCTGGCAGGAGCTTCAGCTTCTCCTGCGGGAAGCATGAGCCGCTGTCCTATGGCCGCCAGTGGCTCAGACTGCTAAAGAGGGGGACGCGATGCTGCGAGAATGCAGGATGTCCACTCTTAATGAAGACAGCGAACAACGCAGAAAGGTTAGTAAGGACGAAACGAGAAAAGACCACGCGCAGCGTATTCAATAACACTCTACCTCCAGCAAAGCGGGAAACAACCCTGTTGTAACTTCTTATCAATTCTTCTGCAAACACTTGCATTTGTGTCTATACATTTGTAGCCTTAAAGAGAACTGCTTTGGCTGTGTCTACCGCCAATTCAAGGTAAACCGGGGTAGAAATTAATATCCTCCCTTCTTGCTGCCTTTTTAGGACTGCTACACAACCCATGGGAATTATGAGCATTTACTAATAGTTCAAATGTATTCCTTTCCTCTTTTGCTAATTTAAATCAATGTTTTGAGCCTGTCATTGTGCACTGTTTATTTATTTATATGTTTGTGACTAAAATAGTGCATGGGGGCCCATCAGGGCTTCCGAGTGCTAGTGAGGGAACAGCAAGGCAGAAACCTACAGAATGAAGATTGAAAGAGACAGGTCTTTAATAGTTTTCTAAAGGCGCCTTCACTAGAACAGTGGCGAACCCGAGGTAGTCTTTGATTAAAGCAACCTCAGAGACCTAGAGGGAATAGAGGGGTGAATCCGATGTCTGGCTTTATTTAGGGCACATATGGTTCATTAGCCTTTAGAGACGCTGCGGCGGTGCATGAGGCCCATAGTGTGTAGATATGGGTCAGAATTAGTTATTGCTGTAGGCAGCGAAAGAGTGGCTTGCTTAAGTTCATTTTATCGCACACCTCTCAGTTCAGACTCCTCCCCCCTTCTTCTGCTGCAAGCCCTTCTCTTTCACCTGTCTGGCTGAGAGCGGCCAGGTGGTGTCTTGTTGCCCGGGGCAGGCACAAACCCAGCGCGGCGCAGGCTCAATGCGTTGCACCACTGGGATGATATCATGAGCGCCAAAGTGGCGTGTTAGCTTTAGGAGCTTGCTGTGTGTGAGGTATTCCAAGCCTTCTGTACTCCCGGGGCTGAACAAACCAGCAAGCCACACACTGAGGGAAGACAAGCTAGAACCTACACAGCAGGCAGGGAGACGAAACTCGGAACAAAAGTTCACCACACAAAGGACTCCAGGAGACAGTGAGGACATCAGCCTTCATGGCACACTTCGCCAAACTCGGGCTTAACATATTTATGGCATTTAACTCTTTTAATGAAAAGAATTAAAATGGTTTACAAATTAAAACAAGCATTGGCATAGCCAATAGGTCTCGCCTTTGGGACCTTATAAGTGTTTAGCCATGCAACAGTTAATGTTACTGCACCAAGGATATTGTGCTGGATAACTAAACACTTAAACGGTCCAAAAGGCGAGACCTATTGGCTATGCCACTGCTTGTTAGCATTTGAGTGTGATTATAGAGGTATGGGAGAAACCGTTTAGGGCCGTTCCGTCCAGAATTTGATGGCCTGTGGTGTTGAAAGCACTGCTAAATAACAAGGGTATAAGAAGTCGGGAATGGGCACAAGTGAAGGGTATGACATGAAATTCCAAATGTCAAAATCATAAAATGTGTGATTTAAGATATGGATGTCGTTTAAGAACAAATGTGTTATTTTCTTGAAAGTTACAAACAACCAATAACTGCATTGTAAATAGAGACACGAGTTTTCCATTTTTACTATAAATGCTTCCCTCTCTGTATTTTAAAAATCACAAAGAAGTAGAGGTAAAGGGTCTGATTTGCAAAGGGACTTACGTGTAGTAAAGGTACAAGTGTGGAGTCTCTGCACTCTGGGCAGCCTCTCTGTCCAGCGCACTGCAGTGAGTGCAGTGCGGAGATTCTGCCATGAGTGAAGAGACACGTAACTTTATTGCATATTAGTCCCTTTGTGATTTGAGCCCTAAGGGTCTCACCATATGTTCAATCATGTCTGCTAGATCAAACGTTATGCATATAATCAGAAGCCCTAGTATTAAAACATGCCATCTTGTAATGTGCCATACATTGTCATTACCTTTTCTGTTTGCGAAAGGCACCAGTTATCGAAAGTAGTAAAATAAACTTTTACTAAACTCACCTTGGTGAAACTGCAACGATTGCTGCTGCTTATTGAGGAGCATAAGGGCTGGTACCCAGCTAATGCCCCGTGCGCTCATTGAGAAAAGTGTGGGGTGACCAGCAATATCAAAGGAGAGGCAGAACGATCTAAGAGTATGAGCATAGACAAGAACAGAGGAGAGGATAGGATAGTGGAATAAAGGGTCCCGAACACAGGAGAGGGTTGAGTTGTCGGTTACAGGACAGGCAGTCAGTGCGAAGGGAAACGCAGGGGAAACTGTTGGATGAAAGAGGCAAAGATTTGATGAAGGGAGGACGAAATGGTTACAGGGCGGCGCACAGGGTGGATTAGCTACTTTCATAAGAGGAAACGTTTGTTAGGAGGATGTTGTGTTAAATCGTAATAATGTAACTGCGCAGGGTTGAGGCGAGTGAGGACTTGAGCACTGTGGACTAATTATAGTGTTAATCTTGGAGCAGATGTAGCAGGGTGAAGTCATGAGCAGGTAAGGATGAACAATAGAATACTGATAATTGAAGATGATGGAGAGAGTAAAGAGCTGAAGGTTTGTACAGAGCGCTTGTGGATGGTGAGGTAATGAGGTCCTGGAAATAGATAGATTTGACACCTCCTAGATCATTATGCAGTGTATGAAGGGCTTGCTTATTAACCAAGAAGTTAGCAGTGAATATGTGCTTTCGCCATTTATGTACTGCTGCCCTCATTTACTGTTATGCGCTCTTATTTCAAGTGTAATTCATGGCTGAGGCCTATCTTTGGTACAAGGTGGATAATGAAGCAGTTGTATGAGCTGTAGTGCAAGACTGAAGTGAGGTCTTTATGAAGATCACGTGGAAAGCAGTGAGAGCAGTGGGGTCCTGTTTTCGACAGCAGATGGGTACATGAGAGAGCGATCTGCAAGGAGGCGAACTAATTTGCATGTGAAATGTGTGATGTCAGATGGAGCAATGATGGGTTTAGATTTGGATAAAGTGTTTGAAATTAGCATGAAATTGAGTGGCTTACCTTGCTTGTGGGTGGGATTAAGGAAGGTGTCATTTGAGGAGTGATCAGACCGAAGTGGAGACACTGCCGAAAGCATCAGTAAAATATTTTGGCAAGTTATGGTCACACTAGTGAAAGCAGAATCGTTTGGTGAAGGCAATAAATAGGTGTGTAGCATAATTTCCGCCAGCTGTAACTGAAAGCCATTACTATATAGTTACAGAGACAAATGCGTTTCCAGATGTTTGGAATGAAAGAGGCTTATGGTGCGAGTCCTAATGAGAAAACATCTTGTCATCCATAATAAAACACTGTCCAAGGAGAGTAAGATCACATAGGTATGCTTTACTAAGGTAATACCTAAAACAAAACAAATGTTAGATTGGTTTTGAAATAACAGTAAAATCATGAGTCTGAGTCTTAGGACCTGGAAGGCCAGTGCAATCAGGAGTGAAATACGGACAGTATTGGAGCATGCTAGTATAGACTATGTTCAGGATCCTTTGAGACAACTTTAAAAATACATTTTAATACAAGTAAAAGGGATAGCTCCTTTCCGCTCCTAAAGCGTCTTTTTTTAACGCAGAACAAAATGCTGTATGGTGCTCTGTAAAACACGTTAGCGCCACCTGGTGTATTTCATGCAATACGGCCCCAGAAATGTTCTGCCAAATGCAATGGATCTCCGTCACATAAACAAAGGCAATAAAAATCAAACATCAAAGTGGCGAAAGTGAAAGTAATCGAGCAGAGCATCAAAGGGCTGGGTGAGAAGGGAGGGGGGAATGCAAGGGTCAAAGCGGCTAAAGTGAAAGAAAGCTATAGAGAAGGGAGGGGGGAGTGGGAGCAGCTGTGCACGTGCACGTGATCGTGCACTCAAGGTTTAGGCCAGCCAAAAGACTGTGGGTAGCACTTTGAAAATCCCACATACAAAATGTCTCTTCGAGCCTTTGGCTCAGCGAGACCTAAAAACACATAGGTTTGGCTCATGCAGGATTAAAAATCAAACGTAGAGAAAAACAAGGCTCAAATTTACTCTGAGAACAGCAGCAAAATTGCGAGGCTTGATTAATCTCTTTGCCTCACACGAGTGATGATGAATTATCTATTAAAACACACAGTGCAGAGAGACCAACTTGAAGCAAACTTCACTGTGTGAGGAGGGGTGGAGTCTTTGGAGGGGTCTGAATGGAGTGAAGAACCAGAGCTTGCAGAGGCTGCCGCTCATGTCCTGGAGTGCTTTCACACCCTCTAATGGACATCGGCTACTTAAAACCTCCAAACTCCAAAGACGAGCTGGAAAGCCACTCTGCAGGGATTTCCAGCTTGCCTCGCCCACCAGTGTGTGATATCGGCGGTTCACTGTGTGACCGTGTGACAGAAGCTGATATAGTGTGACACACGATGGTCCGATGGGAGTTGGCAGGTGAGACAGTGCTGTTTTTTGCAGTTCTTTTGTCATTTCAGTGTGCCAAACATAGCAGGCTCCAAAAGAAGTTGTAAGTTTAGGTGCACACTTGTACGCGCACAACATTCTCTGTCTTTCTGTCCCTTTCTCTATATATACATAATACATGATATATATCTATATATGTATTTGTGTGTGTGTATGTAAACATATATATGTATATACACACACACACATACATAAATACATATATAGATATAGAGAGATATACACACCCACCCATATATATATCTTCCTCTCTTTTTCGCTCCTTTCTCTGACTCCTTATCTCTTTTCCAGTAGAAATCTTTGTCTTCTGGACAGCCTGCTCTTGCCAGATAATGCAGATGATGTGACACAGAGGAGCAGCGTACCATCTCTATCCCACACAAAAGTTAACCCCACCAGTAAGACCAAAGCAATAGGGTGAAAGCACTCATTCTGCTCATGCTTGTACAAATATTGTTCCCTTGTAAAAATTGCAATATTAGGGGTAGCAATTGGAGAAAAAACAAGCATTGGCATAGCCAATAGGTCTCGCCTTTGGGACCTTATAAGTGTTTAGCCATGCAACAGTTGCACAACTAAATACTTATAAGGTCACAAAAGTGAGACCTATTGGCTATGCAAAGTGGCCGTGAAAGTGAAAGTAATCACGGTAAAGCGCGGCGCGCGCGCCCGCGCACATGCACTGTAGCTCTAGGCATAATCATAACATAATGTGCCAAGTGGTACTCGATAAAAGTATTGGTAAAGCCAATAGGCCTGTGACTTGTAGCAAAGGTGAGTCCTATTGGCTTTGCCATGTCCTGTTCAATTTGTTTTTATTAGGTAATGGATGAATATTTAATTAGCATGGCCTAATGCTTTTAAGTATATAAAGGCCGTTTGTTGTGATCAGCCTTAACTTTTTCTCCAAATGTTCATATGTCTTGTAGTATTCGTACAACATAAATATAATTGCAACCCTGAGATTTCACATTTAAGAGAGCAATCCCAGTTTATCTGATCAACCTCGTGTATAATAAGCACGGTGTAGTGTAAAAATGGCAAAGTGAGCCCATATAGATCTGGCACTGTTGAATGGTTTGATCGTCTTAACGGATACCTTGGATCACTCCAAGTCTGTCAATTCGATCCCCAATTAATGAACAACTTATCTTTGTTTGATAACTGCACCTTCTTCATTATACCATTCATTATATCTCTATAGATCATGGAGACCAAAGTTCCATCCTGTCCCAAATTAGGTATATGACGCAGAGTCTGACAATGTGTGGGTTGTTATGGAATTCAGTGTCTGTGGCTGTTTTCACCAATCAATTTCATTATAGAAATGTGTGCATGTCAAATAAATATGGTTCCAGAATATGGGTAATGTCAAATATCATGGTACAAGACAACCTCAGTATCACCTGATAAACATATCATGTCTTAAATATCACATGCAAACATATTGGTCCATTAAACTTAATTATAGAAAAACTTTTGGAGATATATATTCTTGTAAACATTGAAGTCACAAGATTTTGTCGGATGATATTTCAGTGATGGTATTTTGCCATTCACCTGCGGAATATTATCCTTCTGTTGGTCTTCCTCAAACAAATTGAATCTACCATTACATGATCCCAAGTGTGCCTATAGCTTCTTATTCAGCAGTGGTGGCAGTCCAATATCTGAGTTTTGGAACTGACAAATCTCCAAGGGGTTGTTTAAGAAGTTGACTTGTCACCCAGGCCTTCATTTCCTGATGAGTGTATGTAGCGTTTTATCAACAGAAGAAGATACTTTCAAGTGGCGCTATGTATCCTCAGCATAAAGAAGATCTTCATTATAACGCTGCAGTGTCGCATTCTTAATATATAGCTTGTCTGAAAATACATAACAGCTTATCATTAGCACAAAGTATTTAGGTTTCTTTGTTTTGTAAAATGCACACCGCTTAATTCACTCTCAAGAGAGGAAGATGCTACGAGATGGGTTTCAACGAACTATGGTCTAGCTTATGGAAAAAGGCTGTGGTATAGTTTAGGTGCTCTTGAAAAGCCAATATAATTTGTAATACATAATTTCATTAAATTACATTCTTTTATGCAGTCATCAATACATCCAAGCACATTGATTGTGTTGACTACCCTCCTCGTTCTATTGCTTCCAGTGTGGCCAGTTAACATGTCTTTGGAATGTCATTTTGGTACCGGTGCAAGGCCTCTGACGCATCGCTTTTGTGGAAACGGGTTGTAAGTCTGGCCCTAGTAGTTAATAGGTTTTTGTGTATCTGGTTGCTTGTGGTAATATACAATGCATTACTGCAATCTTTTGGCTGGTGGCTTTGGGATAGTTGGTTGTAAAATGTGGCTTTTTATCCAAAAGACTTCCATTGTTCTTGGGTCACTCAAATTTTAAGAAAATGTGACGTTCCTGCCACCTTCCGTGTACCTTTTGTGAATAGCCTCTAACCCATTGTGCTTTGCAAGCGTGGGTTCATATCCCATCGTTGTTGCCAAATATCGTAAAGAAAGCTCGGTCATACCAGAAGTATGATTCTTAGTAGAAGGTCTCTACAGCCTGCCATGGCGTGACTTCCCCTCGCCATCCCCAACGCTCAACAAATAACAACAGAACCCCCAGTACAAACATTCATAATGGAACTTGTAAACCAAGGTTGCACATATGTCATATATTTGACAGCCTGATACACCACTTTTTGTAAAAAAACGTAGTCACAAATTGCCCAGCAAGGTTTACAAATAGAAAAGAATTTTGCAAACCGACTGATGTGCTAATGGTTCGGTTAACACAATTCTGAATAGCAGTTTGTCACAGTCTGAATTGCCTCATCAATATTCGCACGGTCATCGCAATTTCACTATGATGGGATGCGATCGCAGGTATGGTGGTCTACTGCGGTCATGCCTGTGATCACATTTAAATAAATGACATTTCAATAAGATCATCTTTATGCAGCCATTAGCCTTTAAATAAATGGGGGTGCATTTAAAAAGAAAACTTAGAGCCCCATTATGATAGCGGGCGGATCACCACCACCCGGCCGGTGGTGGCGATCCGCCTGCCATCACAACCACATTTACCCCCCGCCATATTACCATGGCGGGGGGTACCGCGGTGGACAGAAAGTCCCTCCGACGCTTTTCCGCCGGTGTGCAATCTGCTCGATTGCTGGCCGGGCAGAACTCGGGCACAATATGTTGTGCACCGCCATCCATCTTATGATGCCTGGCGGTCATCGCCGCCATGAAAGGCAGGCGGGAATTGCTGTGGGGGCCCATTGTGGGCCCCTAGGGGGATGGGAGGGGTGGAGGGCCGCACTTGGGGGGTACCTATGGTACCCCCCTACATTGCCACGCACAAGGTGGCAGGCACTGCGCGGTGCCTGCCACGTTGTGCATGGCAATGTGCAACATGCCATTTTGGCATTGCGGTGGGTGATGTTTACAGCAGCACCCTCCGCAATGTTAGGTATACAGGATGCGACCAGCAAGGTGGCGGTCACATCGTAATTGGCGGTGCGGGACCGATGCACCCCTGGCGGACGGTCCCAGCACCGGTAGGGTGGCGGGCAGACTGAAGTCCGCCCGCCATCCTAATGGGGCCCTTAGTCTTTTTTGCTTAAGAGTTGGCAGTGGTCCCTTAGATTACTACCTAATCCCTGACAATTTTTTTTTTACATTTACATAGAGGAATGGGTTCTAAGGGGATCCCACCTTCCCTTTTGAGAATATGTTACCACCCCAACTCAGGAGCCAGTAACATTTCAATGTTTGTGCAACCTGATTTCAGAAACCAAAAATTAATACATAGCATAAAAAGTCACTATTTACAAGGGACACCCTAAAATTGCCACTTACAACTTGCGATTCTCTCTACCTTTCTTAACCCATTTCTATGATTTTATAACCTGTTACTGAATCTCAAAATGGTTTTAATACATTTAAAATAGCCATTTCGCTGTTCCGAACCCTGTGATTTTCGCAGTCTTTACAACTTCTAAATTGCTTTGTACATCTGGCCGTTACTTCCCTATCATGGTAAATAATATGCTTGGGCGCTTCGAGCTGCCATTTAGCAAGGCGCATTTTCCTCCACACAAATGGTTTAAACACTACACATCTCAGATTTTTTTTACATAGAATCTTATAAGACTTCCACAAATCTCTGATCTGCTTGCTCTGCCGTATGGCCACATGCAGCCAGTACTGCTGACACACGAGTCTTTTGTACTAGTCCTAATTGGAGAAAAAACGTTGCTTGAATTGTGCCCGCTAACCCTATTACTGCCAGCACAGCAAGGGGCAAACCTCCACTGATATAGAGATATATCACAAATAAAAGTTCATTGTAATGTGTGCAGTATCAAGAATAAATTGCTGTATCCCCCTTTTTGTGTCGTGGAGACAACACGCTTTGATAAGGCTTTTGATAGCTTCCCTTGTTTTCACAGCAAAGCAATATTTGGATCTTGAAGGTAGTCGCTGCCAGTCCAACTATGCAATGCCTTATTGTTTCCCCGCGCGATTTGTTTACCACTGCAAGTCTTTAAAAGTCTGTAGTTTTGCTGAGTTCCCACAATCATGTCCCTCTGCAGCATTGCTCTACATGTCTCAGTCTAAATGATTTAGAGTAAAACCTGAAAGTCTGTAATGGATTCTATTAAGACCTGACTGACTCAAGGAGAAGAATAAGACACCCCTAGTACAGGAGAAGTAAGTGTGCCATGAATGGCAGTGGGGGCTATGCCTGTGATTCCATGTCACTTATTGTGGTTGAGATTCACAGAAGCACCAAATCCTGCTGCCAAGTACACTGATGAAGTGTGCATAAATGTGGTAGACATAATAGCCGGTAGATAAAAAAAAATACCTTTACCTTATCCCGACTATTACTTCAAACGTTTTAATACAAAAACATAAAATTGACAGGGCTCGACAAATCCACTCGCCCACTCGCATTTGCGAGGGAGAATTGATGAGGACGAGCTATTTTTAGGTCATACTCGCCCTTTCTGGCGAGTAGGAAGAGAAACTAATGTTTGTCCTCTGTCTGTGAAAACGAAGCAAAAGTGACAAGATAACAAGATTTAAAGGCATTTTTATTGCTCACAAAGGGAATGAGCAATAAAGATGCCTTTAAATCTTGTTATCTTGTCACTTTTGCTCAGTTTTCAGAAACGGAGGTCAAGTAGGTTGAAGTGAGGTCGAGGGGATTTTCCAAGGCACTAGACCTGCAGGACTAGTACCATTTTTCGGATTTTTCGAGCCCTGATTGAAAATAGTCAAATATTTGACATAATAACATTAGAAAAATAGAAGAGAATGAAGAAAACAGGAAATACCAGGGGAAAACAGTATGGAATCGAGCATTAAAAGCTATTTTCAGTTGGCTGTCTTCAACACCACCTTTGCACTGAACTGGAAGAATTTGAGGGCTGAAAGCTCTCCACCAAGCTCCACAATAACATGCTGTATACAGTTGCTATCGGTTTCAAAGTCAATTTAAATAGCAGCAGCAACAGCCTGAGTGAGCTTTCCCATCAATATATTAATTTACTTGTACTTATCTCTATTGTTTAGGACAAAAATGAGTTGTGAAGAGTCACCCAGTTTGCTTGTAATCTGCAGCTGAGACAGGATGGTCGGTAGTGTGGTCACATCCCTCCATCTCATCACCTGCACTCTTTTCATTCCCACACTTTTGTGTGGACAGATACACACATTCTAAGTGCTCTCTTTATTGACTCCATTGAACTGAATAAGCTAAAACACCTGATAGCAATGATTTGTAAGCGTAACGCCCTGAAAGGGAAGCAGTGTCCATAGCAACATGAAGTGAGGGACCACTCTAGAGAAGAAAAGCATGCCCCACTAAATGAGAAGGACTTGAAAGGAAGCAAAGCACAGCCAATGGTCTGGCTGGCTTGGAGTCCAGTGGGACTGTGGAGGGAGTAGGGTTCTCTTTGGTAGCGAGCAACAGGCTGCGGAGCCTGGGGAGAACTTTAGCAGCCGCTCAGCATGACCACAAAATGATGAAGCAACGAAACATGGGCTCATGTGCGGAGCTAAGAACAGGACGGAAGGCTTCTTGAAGCTCATGCAGTGCTCAGGTTGGTGCATTAGCTAGAGAGCTGCGATCAGAAAAGACATTGTACATTGGTCCTAGAGGATGCCGGAGCAGTTCGGAAACGACTACACTGGAAATGCCTAAACTTACTGAAAAAGCCAATGAAAGTGCTGAAGCCAAGGCATTTTAGAAAATACTTGAGAACAGCATGCGTTCGCACTCCCCTCACGCATTGACAATAGCAATATGTCTGAACTTAATGTGCCTATGCGGACCAATGACAGCGAGGATGGAACCGACCAAGCAATTTGAATAAGGAAAAGAGCAGCCTGACCTAAGAGTATGACTATGGTAGCCAGCATCTGAACAGGGATGCTGCTACGAGCTCTCAAAAGGAAATGCATGTCACAGCTAAAGAGAAGAAAATAACCAGCCACACAGGCTATCAAAGTAGTGTCTGGCTGCTCTGAGTGGGAAAAGAGCAACCTGAAAGACGTCAGTAGGAGTGGTGACTGCATGGAATATGAATAAAGCATCCTGTAGAAGAGAAAGGAAACCAGCAGGCACTCCAAATAGGAAAAGGGCATCTGGGCAGAGGATGAATCTTCTCTAGTGCTACCTGACCGGAGACTGTGCAGCCAGTGTCAAGCCCTGGGTCCTGGGTGCATGAACGGTGCCTTCCTCTATTGCGGCGCAGTCTCTTCTAAGACTGGGTGGGGTTTATTATGCCATCTTTGTATAACTGGCAGATCAGACACTTTTTGAATGTTTGTTTGCAGCACCAACTCCTACCTTTAATATGGTACATAAAGAGAGAACATGCTTACTTTGATATTTCGGATACATATATACTATAAAAAACCTCAAGTGCTATTATTTTTTTAATAACGTTTTATGAAGTTGTTGTGCACGTAGAAAGAAAGTAAGTTATTGAAAAATAACACCTGAAAAGTTTTTGGGCTGCCTTTACATGCTTATATATAGAGGACTTCAAATACACTTTTGGTTATCATGCTGAATGTGCTGTTATTAGTGGGTAAATCCTTCATTTTTAATTTGGGGTCTGCATTCACCAAGTAGTCCCTACTAGCACGTGTTGCTCATGGAAACAATGCACCTGCTGCACTGCAATAGAAGCACTCCCTTGGAGAAGGATTGATCCACTCAGAGACCACAACTATGGCAATGAACTAAAAGTACTCTCCTAGGCTGTGCTAGGATGTCCTTGACAAAGTCATTAGCAATCGCTGAAGGAGGCTCACCCAAACAAGCCGAAAGCTGAAGCCGGTTGGCCCAAAGCTTGCTCTCTATATATGGTAAACCCTAGGTCAAAATGTGGCCAGTCTGATCTAAAAGAGACACAATTAGATGCAATGTGGCCATCAATCATGTCGAAAATGGCAAAAATGTCAGCCTGAATAGTTTCTAAATCATAATTGCTCTCTTGGTTACACAGTTGAGACACTGAAAGGGTCAGTTTGTGGAGGGTGGGGCTAATGAACTTTTTATCTTAGTCCTTTGGCATGAGTGATCAAGTGTTGTGGTTTTCCAATGCTGGATACGGCTTCACTTGCTTTCGCCCAGGCTCCTGTTCTTCCAATGTTTTGGGGATTTCACTGTTGTGTCTTAGACTTGACATGCCACACTTCTTCCGAAAGCAGCAGAACCCAGAAGCCCAATACTTTTACCCCAGCAAACAGACTGACCGAATAGAACATTCTACACTACTACCAGAACTCACAGGGCTTCCTCAGAGCTAAGTTTCACTGTTCAAGAGTTTTTAAAAAAAAACGATGATGGAGAAAAGAGTGACCCCAGAGGGAGCGATTAGAAATAAAAAATGAAACAGTTCTTTAACTGATCCATATCCTGTAGTCAGCGAGCTTCTGCCTAAAATGGTGCCAATAATTCACCCTAAGTGAAGTTTCCTGGCAGGAGGGGAGGCTTGTCCTTAAGTTCTGGGAAGGTGCTGGATGGCTTTAGATGTGCCGGAGGAGCTGCTCGCTCTCACGCTTGCATTGCTCCAGCAAATAGTGTATTGATTTTTTCCTTAGCAATCAAGCGTATTGCTAAGAAGTCAGTGTTCTGATAGAAACCTTGGGTAGGCATGATGTCTTTGCAGCACACACTATAATCTGATTTAAATTCAAACATGAGGAATTCTTCCACAAAGCGCAATGCAAGTTAGCCCTACTTTGGACCACGGTGTCAAAGGCAGGGAAAAGGACTGAAAGTTCTCCTCACAATATGTCACATAGTCCTAGCCAACTCTTTGAATCCCCAACCACTATATTAGAAGGAGGGGAGGTGTCCGTCAACTCAAGGAAACAGAGCTCGTTATCCCATTTAGCCTGGTGTATGCTGTCTGCCAGTAATTTTAGAGGGTGGGTACTGACTCTCATTTTTTTATGACCAAGGTTTATGTTTCATCATCAGGCTTGGATTCAGAGCAAGAGAGAGAAAGACGAAAAAAAGAGAAAAGAGAGAAAGAAGTAGGAATAGAAGCATAGAAAAACATCAACAAAGCGAGGAATTAGAGAGAACAAACTGCACAAGTATGAGATGGAAACAAGCATATGCAGCCTTGCTATTCCACACCTGCAGACTTTGGCAGCACCAACAACACGCTCTTATGATAAACGTTGAGCTTCTTCACTTATTTCATTTTTACAAATGAAACACTGCTCCTCTATCTATGACTAAAGCCTAACCTTCCCAACTAGAGTGACCACAAATATTGGGAAAATCATGAGGAGAGGTTTGATTACAAACAATTTGCCCAACTCAACAAAACACAATACATATAAACACAAAGATTCCATTATCCATAAACACTAAAAAGGACACATACACTTAACACACAGCCATGTAGAACATTTATAAAAAGAAATATACCAATAATGGTCTAAGCTCCAATTCAACTAACATTGAGTATCCTTAGAAAGCATTAGAGAGACTGACGGTGCGTCATATTGTTTTTATTTTTTTTAATGTGGGAGCTTTGCACTAGCAGATAGGCTTTATACATGGGTTTAAAATAATAAGCAAAACAAAGCAATGGAAGAATGTCTGAATTAATCTTAACCACAGGCATATGCTTGGGCCACATTCCAGACCATTGGTTTTCGCCCAATATGCAACTCTGCAATATAGAAATTAGTCTTGGTCCTGTCCCAGTAGGAACAGTCTAGCCCGAACGGCTATGCCAGTCCCCTTTCAGATAAGAACAAAAGCACCCTACACTGGTTTCAACCTACTCAGCGTTCATCAATGAGGTATGGCTTGAGATCTGTGGCACACTGAGGACGGGACCCCATCTGGGCATACCTGCTGCAGTAAGGGTTTTTAAAGGAACAAGCAACAAAGCAATGTAAGAAATGCTTGAGTTAATCTCAGTCACTGACAATCTCTCTGGACCTTTTTCCAGACCATTGTGTTTTTGCCCAATATGTCACTGCTGAGAGAGTACTGCCATATGCAAATCAGGCTTCATCCTGCTAAAATAGGAACAATCCAACCTGAACTACCAAACCAGGGCCCCTCTAGCCTCGGACACAAACAACCTCAGACCCGTTCCAACCTACCCAGCCATCACTTTTTTTGTTTTCAGCAGTGCAATGCCCTAAGTGCAACAGGTTGGTGATTGAGATCAATTCAAGCACTAAGCCCATTACCTTTTTGTTTCTGTCATTGAATTAATAGAGAGACAAGGGTGAAGGTGCATAGAAGTAGTTTCACAAGTACCTGTCAATAAGATGTGTTAATGACAATTTTTGTGTAATCAATTTAAAGATAAAAATGTGAACAGAAAATTTGAATAAGCATCTCAATGGGGTGGCTCTGTGTTACATTTGCAAAGCACCGAGCAGAAGTTTGACACCCACTTGCTTAATCCTTTCTACTGTCCACTTTACATCTTATGGGGACTTAGTAAGTTTTAAAACTACTAGCTAAAGAGGGAAATAGATTTGCAAAATTATATTGTTTCATACAAATGAAGTGCTCCCTTCACTCTTTTCTCAGGTGAGCACTCTCTATTTAATAATAATGATTTTTGTGTGCATTTTTACTACTATTGTAAGTGTTTTTTGTATTGTTACTGGTCCTTTCAAGCAATAAAAAAGAATAATAGGAGTTACTACTTTAAAATGTAGTCGAACTCAAGGATTTAAACCTGTCTCGTGCAACTACTCAAACCTGTGTACTATAGTTTTGGGAGTTGTAAAAATTAATTTACTTGTATATGAGTCGTAATGCAAAAATGTACTATGATGAGGCTGATGCTCATGAGTCACGACATGTGCTCTTACATTTTATTCATCAATTTTATGTTGTGTTTCTACCTGAATTCAGACTGCTAAAGCCTTGGTATTGTTGTACATGTACATTATTTTAAATGAACTAGTACTCCATCCTGTACACTGCACATTTCTGCTGAACCATGCTAGGAACTTGTAGCGTCGTTCTGAAGTTGGTACAATGAAGCAAGGATTTCACAAGTATTAGAGTAAGCTCCAGCAAGGGTTAATTGTATTTCTATGTCAAGGACTGCTCGTGTTCCTTACCAGAGGATGAGCTTCTCACCTGCTCATTAGTAGTTCTCAGTTAGATTCATGCCCCACTTCTTTTTATTTATATTGACAAAAGTTGTATAAATTTAACAGAAAAATGTATGGATTTGAACATTACCTGCTTCAATTGATCAAATATCTAGTCTGTTGAAATTGTAATTGCCTTGCTTTATTTTTGAACGCTTGCTGGCTATTTTGCATTAAACACGTTAGATTGCTATGCACTATCCACAGTGTTGTGTTTTTTTTTCTCCTAGAGATAATAGGGGTATTGGCTTATGTCACTTTGTTGTCACTTATCTTCACTAGCGTTGGTGTATTAAATGTATTTAATGTATTCTCTTCTACAAAGTGCTGATAAAAGTTGGAAAAAATGCTAATTCAGTTGCAGACACTTCACTCTTAGCAGTATCACATTCTCAATGTGATCAGCTTGTGAAAGTGGTGTGCCCATTGCATATATGTGCATTAGATCTATAAAGTTCTTTATAGTTTGGCAGGCTCATTACTCTGCCACAAACATGGTAGAGTGCTGTGTCTGCCAAGCGGTCAGCTGTGACAGTATGGACCATAAAGCAGAAGATTGAACTGAATCTGGTGGTCCTAAACAAAGTGAGGTTTGTGCCTTTCATGAAGTGTGGGAGTGAAGAACCAAGTTTCATCTGAGGTGGAATGTTGTCCCAAATCTTGTGCATAGCTTGACATTCGGATCATCTGCCTCTTTGTCCTTTTTGCATTTGTTGATCGCTAGTGTGATTTTATTGTGACTTTTGTATTGAGATGTTCACCTGGAATACATCGACTTGTGTTTTAGGTCTTACTCCTTTTTAGCTGATGCAGTAAAACTTGAAGATCCATCAGATGTGTGCTATACAACTGGACCAACTGAGTTCCTTGATGAGTCACAAATCAAAGTTCAGGATGTTCTACATTGGAGCTTAGTTATTGCTATGGGTGTTGCCATCAAGAAAGGGACAGGGCTTGAATGCTGGTTCTGATGTCAGCTTCAAGAAGGTTTGCCTCTTTTCTGGGATAGTTGATATTTCATGTTCGGATTTTTATGTTGATGTGAATTTTGAAGAAGAGGTGACAGTCAATAATGAATTCTGGCAATTTGCATTTGCTTTAAAGTCAAGGGTTGTGGCCTTCAGCTTAATCTCAAAAAGCCAGATCTGAATCTTGCCTTGTTTGTTGTTGTTGACATTAAGAATTAATTCGTTTTTTTGTTTTTCATTGGATTGAGTTTGAGGACAACAAATTACATCCCTTATTGGACAACGGTGAAACAGCCTTGGGGTCAAATCATGTTCTTGCTAGGAGACATTCTCAATAGAGTTGCCTATCAGCAGCAGGCCATGATTTAGTGGTGCATGAAGTACCAAACCACCTGAAATTTAGTATACACCTCTCTACTGAAACATGTGCTGTTGGAAGGTGTATTATTAGTAGGGGGTAAGTATGCACCTACCACTAGTAATAAGGCCACTATCACAATAGAAGGTCCGGACAAGGTCTAAATAAATTTCCCCTTGCTCACCCCTGCGAAGGCAACAAGCAGGTAGGCTTTACAGGTGTGTAAAGCATACAAAAAAAACAATACACCAAATAAGTAAGACACAACAGTTCCTCTTGAGAGTTTGAAGTGTCCAAAACACGAATCCAAGGGTCTAGAAGCTCTGAGATGGTCCTTGGAAGTTTGGGACCATTGGACATACTCCAGGCTGGGTACTTCTCGGGGGAGATGGTGCAGGTGACCTCTGTTAACCTGTTACTTCCAGAGACTCCACTCTTTAATCCCTTTTGAAGCAAAGAAAAATCCTCAGGGCTGTAGTTCCAAGTGGGCAGCAGCAGTCCTTCAGAGTGCAATTCTTTGGGGTGCAGACCAGGGTTCCAGCAAGGCAGTTCTTCTTCCCCTTCAGGCAGCAGATCTGAGTTTCTATGCAGCTCTCACATATTTATCCAATGTTCTGGGGCAACAAGCAGGGGGCACCCTTGACCAATGGGTTTAGGGTGGAACACAAATGCATTGCAACTTCCTCCAAATTGTGGCATATTCTTGGCCCATAATGCACTGTATTTTAAACTTCAAGATGCAGAATTTCTCTCCTTGGGAGTAGGAACTGGCTAAACCAACCTTTTCAGATCTCCTGCGACTTCCATTCTGAGGGCTCCCATCTGGCTGAGGGGTACAGGAAGAGGGGGTAGGCTTGGCTGATATTCCTTACTGTCCTGTTCTCTTTGAAGTCCAGTTTGTTTACCCAGCCCCCTTCCTGGCCTGTTCCCTGCAGCCGTAGAGCTCCTCCAACAATACAATCTCTGTTTCTATACAGACCACTTATCACTTCATCAAAACATTTTGGCCAAGCCTGCTAAGGGCTGGCCGAACAGAAGAGTCTGCTAGAAGGGTGGATTTTGGCTCACAGAAAAGAACGTTCTATAACTTCTGTGCTGTAGTAGTTATGATAAATTCAACAGTGGCAAGTTGTTGGATTCATCATTTCCAATCATTTATGTCCTTAAAATATTATTTTAGCTAACACCTGTCAATAGTTACTCTGTATTACAGTATTCCCATGTTAGCCTATGGAGCTAAAATGCTACAATGGGAGGAAAACTAAATTGGTAGTTTTTCCCTCACCAGGGAATATAAACCATCTTTTAAAATTTCCCTGCTTATTTTTACATGGCACCCTACCCTGTGGACGCCTAGGGTAGACCTTAGAGGTGACGTATATGTAAACATAAGGTAGTTTCAGACTTTGGAAGTACCTTTAAATCCAAAGCAGGGCTAACTTTTAAAATGACAGCAGGCAACACAGCAATGCACACTTAAGTGCCTCAGAGCTGCTGCGCCTCTAAATCTACATGCCCTACCTTATACTAGGGATTTACAGGTAGGTTGCGAGTGCCAATTTTAATTACACCTATTTTCCTTATATATTTTTAATCATAGCACTGGCCCTGGGCCTGGTTAGCAGAGCCAGGGTGCAGGCAACGTCATTTACCACCAGTATCAGTAAAATAAAATGGGAGGTGACCAGGTCAAAAAGGATGACTTTCTCCCATGTGCAACATAGCTTGACAAAAAATCAAGGCTATCAAACTATGACACCC
This sequence comes from Triturus cristatus, assembly GCF_964204655.1. Lineage (NCBI taxonomy): Eukaryota > Metazoa > Chordata > Amphibia > Caudata > Salamandridae > Triturus > Triturus cristatus. Next base: position 388,143,018 of record NC_140587.1, on the reverse strand, counting down.
TGGGGTCCACATGACTTTCTTTAGCCACTTCTTAGAAGTGAGTTCTGTAATGGGAAGTCACAATGATACCATAGTTCTGAACAAATCTTCCATAATACCCAGTCAGACTAAAGAAGGCTCTGGCCTGTGCCTGGTTTGAACGAGCTGTCCAATCCAACATTGTTTGGATTTTGGCCTGGAGAGGTTGTACATGGCCTCCATCTACAAGGTGACCCAGGTACACAACTGAACCATGCCCTGTTTGGCACTTACTGGCCTTAATAGTAAGGCCTGCCTGCTGCAGGGCCTGAAGCACTTCCTTCAGGTGGCTTAAGTGATTATTCCAGGTGGAACTGTACACAGTTATATCATCCAGATAAGCTGTACTGAACTGATCCAGCCCAGGCAGTACCCTGTACACCAACCTTTGGAAGGTGATTGGGGCATTCCTTAAGTCAAAGGTTATTATTTAAATTGAAAATGTCCCTTTGGGGTGGAGAATGCTGACCTCGCCTTTGCTCCTTCACTGAGGGCAATGCCAGTAGCCTGAGGTCAAATCAAATGTACCCAGGTCCCTAGCAGCCCTTAACCTATCAATAAGCTCATTGGCCCTAAGCGTAGGGTGAACATCAGTCTTAGTGACTGCATTCAGTCCTCTGTAGTCCACACAGAACCTCAACTCCTTCTCCCCCCCTGGGGATTAGGTTTGGGCACCAGCACCACTGGGCTGGCCCATGGACTGTTGGAGGGCTCAATTGCCCTCAATTCCAGCATCTGAGCTACTTTGGCTTTGATGCTGGCTTTGACCTGGTCAGACAATCTTTACAACTTGTTCTAGACTAGTGGGGTGTCACCAGTGTTAAAGTCTGGTGATGTCTTGGTTGAGAGAGAATAGACGAGCAAACTGCTCCGGCACCTGTTTGCAGTCGCTGTGCTATTGGTCTGTTAATTTGGGAGAGAGTACAACTCCTTCCACTGACCCATCTTGTACATTGTTGGAGAGGAGGTCGGGAACTAGCTCAGTCTCCTCTCCTCACTCATTTGTGACCATCAACATGGTCATTTCTGCCCTGTATTGGTTTGGGTTTCAGCCTATTGACATGCAGGACCCTGTGAAGACTCCTGGGGTTGTTCAGGTCTACCAGGTAGGAAACCTCACCTTTCTTCTCTAGGATTGGATAGGGTCCAGTACACTTGTCCCGAAGGGCCCTAGGAATCATAGGCTCCAAAACTCACACCAACTGTCCTGGAGTGTACTCAGACATAGTAGCCTTTTGGTCATACCAGAGCTTCACGAGCTCTTGACTGGCCTCCTGTTTCCTGCTTTGTACATGTGCTGTGTCATGCATCATCACAGGCCTAGTGCGAAGGCCAGCATATTGTCCTTGGTTTCCTTGAGAGGTTTTCCGAAGACTCTCACCAAGCACAATGGGCCTCTTACAGGGTGCCCAAACAACAATTCAAAGGGGCTGAAGCCAACCCCTTTTTGTAGGACCTCCCTGTATGCCAGCAGTAGGCATGGGAAGAGACTATCCCATTTCTTCCTGAGTTTGACAGGCAAACCTATGACAATGCCCTTCAGGGTCCTATTGAACCTTTCCACCTGACCATTAGTGATGATATGGAGTGGTGAACTTGTAAGTAACACCACACTCATCCCACATTGCTTTCAGGTATGCAGACATGAAACTCGTGCATCTATCTGAAACCACCTCCTTTGGGAAACTCACTCTGGTGAGCACACCAAGTTGGGCCCTAGCCACTGTAGGAGTAGTGACTGTTCTGAGGAGTATAGCCTCAGGATACCTTGTGGCATGGTCTACTAACACCAAGATATATCTGTTCCCTGAAGTTGTTGGTGGGTCTAGGGGACCAACAATGTTCACCCCCACCCTCTCAAAGAGAGTCCCAACCACTGGCAGTGGTATTAAGGGAGCCTCTAACTTGCCCCTTGCCTTCCGACTGGTTTGAGAGGTTGCACTAGAACTGCAAAACTCTTTCACTTTGAGAGTCATATTGGTCCAATAGAAATGGTTAAGCAACCTTTTTCATGTCTTACTCTCGAAGGCGGCGTGGCTTGGTAGCTAACAATGGCGGACGCATGAGCGAGAGGCTTCGCACGGACCATACATTTCTCCGACCACAAAGCTGACTCCTGGCACTGGAAGGTTTCCCTTAAGCAGCCGCTGGCTTCCCGGGAGTCTGCTGCCCCTGATGAGGGGTTTATTGGAGATTGTGCCACCGTGCCTAACCGGACACATTGAGCACTGTATGATGCCGCGACCGGGCCCGGGGAGCGGCGCCTTTGCTGTCTTGGTGCTGAGCAAGGCTGGAGCTGCGACGCAGCGCCTGTGAGGTTCGTGCCCGCTGCGCCTGGTGATTGCCCTGGGTGGATGGTGGACGACCCCCAGCGGAGGAACGAAAGCCCGCAATAGACTGGAGGCTGCCCCCACGGGTCGGTGCGGAGCGGGGGCGGCCGTCGGTGCTGTGGAGATGACGATGGGATGCGGCTGGCACTGAAGGCAGCCGAGGCTTCGACCTCCATCTCGGGGCTGGCTGCAGTGGTGAGAGCGGACACGGGGAGTGCCCTGCCTGCACTGATTTGAAGAGAAACCTCCCACCCTCCCCGGGGAGTATCGTTTGGTGCAGCGGCCGGCTTCTTCCTGAGGGTGGGCCCGACTGCCCCATGCGTGAGAGGAACAATGGCGGCAAAGGACTGAGAAGTGCGGAGAGCTGGTGAGCCCCTGGCAGGCCCTGCGCTGCAGTGCATATCGGCGGAGGCCCCCGGCTCATACTCGATATCTATTGGAGGCCCCCTTTGGCTGCGGGGGATAGTTGTTGGACACATCTTCTGGCCTCCCATTGGAACCGGGTCTTGCAATGCTTAACCCTGGGCTTGTGACGGAGGGGCAGGCTACGAGGACTGCTGTGTTGAGCGGTGCCCAGGGATCATGGATTGGCCCCCCCAGACCGGTGTGGGAGGCCTAGGTGAGGGTTGAAGTAGAGAACTGGTCTGGCCTTGTGGTCCAGTGTGGTGACTCCAGTGGAGTGGTACTTCCATAGTCCGCTGAGTTGGGGGGTCCCTGAAAACCTGAAAAAGGTGGTTGATTGAGGGGAGGGTTTTTCTTGGCCCCCCTCTCGCCCGCATGACCCCCCCTACTGTGGCGTGACAACACTGAGCGCTGCTGTTGCTTTAGCACGGCCCATCCCTTGTGAAAGGAATCTGTGTGCAGGAGGAAAGGCCAGGCTCAGGAGGGACCGCCTATCGCCTCTGTTGAGGCCCTTCCCGGAGCCACTGCAAAGGAGGGTTTGCAGCAAGAGGGCCATGGGGATTACGCTGCGACACCGGTGTTCCTGGGCGATAACAATGGGTAAAGTAAGAGCGAAAACACTGGGAGCTGCCACGGAGCACGAGGGGGATCGACGGGGGCTGGATCAGCCTACCCTAGAGGCACCGTACCTCAAAGATCCTATACCACAGCAGCTGGCCCGGATTCTAGAGACAATTTCTGAGATGAAGAAGACACTACACCAAGACATAAGACATAAAAACTACTTCCGTGGAACATTAGGGGGATGGGGTCCATGGCTAAACGCCACAAAATATACAACTATCTCATGAGGAGGGGGATGCAGATAGCCCTTTTTCAGGAAACACACCTGCTCCAAGCAGAAGTGGACAGAATGCGCAGAAGGTGGAGGGGCAGGTATATGCTACGTCCTATTCGGCGTATGCCCGCGGATTGTTAATCTGGATCAGAGCGGGAGTACCCTTTGAATTATTGCAGTCTGACATTGACAAAGAGGGCAGGCATGTCTTTCTCCTGGAAAGGTTATATGGGTGGGAATTCATGTTGGGCTCTGTCTATGCTCCTAATCAGGACCAACTGGTCTACATAGCTGGTCTTTCTGCACGTATAGCAGATATGATGATGGGCCTCGTATTGCTAGGAGGAGACTTTAACGGAGTGATGGACGTAGACCTGGATCGGTCCAATCTTCCCCTACCTGGGGCTCAGACCTGCCGGGTGGCAGCTGGACTGTGGGAATGGATGTCTCATTGCGACGTCTGGAGGACTCAACACGGGAACGCGCAGGAATATTCTTTTTATTCCCCAATGCACCACCTCCACACACGGCTAGATGCTTTTTGGTGCTCCCCTTCCCTCGGAGACTCTATCACACACAGTATTTGGGACGAACCCTATCTGACCACAGTCCATTATTGCTGGTATACCGACCTATTGTGTGTTAGAATCCACATACCTACATGGCCTTAATCCGGCATCTCTAGAAGATGTGCCGTTCGCAGACGCCTTACAAACCCTTGTCAGTAACCACTTCGATAATAATGAGCAATCTGCTTCTTCTGTTTTACTGGAGTGGGAGACATTTAAGGGGGCATTGCATGGGATGCGGTGTGGTGTGGGGGCGCGTCGGGAACTTTATTGTGCCTTATTAGCTATAAAGGGTGAGATGCGGCAACTGGACGCCCTTCAGGGGCGGGATGCGTGGGCCCATACATGCCTCCTAGATAAACGAGCACAATACACAGACGCATTAGAGAGACGTCGGTCCTATGATTATAAGGCATATATAGACAGGGTGCAAGGGGAGGAGGGGCTAACCGTTCGTCTCCTAGCTTGGTTGGGACGCCCGGAGATGCAGGGGACCCCGATCATGCGCATTCGGCCGATGAACGGTTTGACTCTTTACACTCCGAGTGAAATCAATGCTCAATTTAAGGATTACTATAGGGCCCTCTGCGCTGCCCCCCCTGGACTTCCTACTGCCGCTATTTAGGCCTTTTTGGCCCCACTGGATCTTTGTACTCTGGATGCGGAGGCACGGGAGGAATTAGGTGGGCCAGTGACGCTGGAGGAAGTGCGAGGAGCCATCATTGCTATGGCTAATTGGAAGACTCCTGACCCAGATGGCCTGCCAGGGGGAATTTTATAAGAAGTATGGGGCTGAATTAGCCCCAAGATTGGTGACTTTGTACGAGGAGTCGCTGCAGCTGGGCCAGCTACCGGAGACCACCCGAGACGCGTTGGTGATTCCACTCCCCAAGAGCACGTCTCCGAATGCCAGGGTAATGGATTATAGACCACTTTCTATGTTAAATACTGACTTTAAGATACTTAGCAAAGTGTTGTCACTCCAGTTGCTCCCGCATATACAGGGCCTCATCCATCCAGACCAAAATGGATTCATCCCCTCCCGCAATACCTCATATAACCTCCGTCGACTGTACTCTGTGCTGTACCATTCAGAAGCACGAGCCCTCCGGTGGGCTGCCATTCTATCGATCGATGTAGAGAAGGCCTTTGACACTGTGGGCTGGGACTATCTTCTGGCTGTTATGAGGGGACTGGAGATGGGAGACGGATGAGTGGCGTGGGTGCGTTTATTGTATACTCGCCCCACAGCTTGGGTCAAGACCAGCAAAACCATCTCTCCGCAATATCTTGTGGCACGAGGCACCCAACAAGGCTGCCCCCGTCGCCACTGTTATTTGCCCTGGCAATAGAACCTTTAGTAGAACATTTTAGACGGGGGTGAGGGTATGGGATTGACAGTAGGAGGGCAGGCGTATACTATTTCTCTTTATGTGGGCGACCTGCTAGTTTATCTTTGTGACACTGCTCGGGTAACGGCAACGGCCCTGCGGCGCTTGGAGACATTTGGGGACCTGTCAGGCCTACGGGTCAATAGACGCAAAACATGTTTGTTCCTGGTGGCTGGCCCATTGGCATGCCCCTGGCTGTGCCCGATGACATTACCTGGGCATCAGACACCTTTAAATATTTAGGTTCCAGATTTTCCATTCATTAGAGGACTTGAAAGAAGGGAACCTGGGCAAAGAGCTGTGATCGCTCCGATCCAGTGTACGGTTTTGGGGCACGTTACGCCTCCCCATAATGGCCAAAATATCTTTGGCCAAAATGGTTATGCTCCCCAGAGTGCTGTATTACTTTGCTATTATGCCGGTGTTAAAGCCCGAGACCTGGGTCCGTAACCTAGATTCTTTGGTGCACGATCTAGTCTGGGGAGATGGTAGGCATAGGGTGTTGCTTTTGACACTAAGACGACCCCTAGATGCGGGAGGTTTGGGGGTACCGTACTTTACACTTTATCAGCTAGCTGCCCAAATGTAATGGTTGACTCAGTGGGTGGAGGGGGTGAACGTAGATGGGACATTCCGAGAGGAACCTGGCCAGCGCCCCTACTTGCTACTGGTGAAAATCCTGGTGCCCTCGACCAGGGTCCCCTATGTATAACTCTTGCAGACAACGGCGCTGCAATGCTGGAAACGTAGCATCAAGAAAATACCCGATACCCCGAACTATTGGCCGGAGCTGCCGTTGGTGGGCTTACCGCATGGTGAACCACAACAGATTGTAATTGTAGAGCAGATGGCACCCTGGGTGGCGTTGGGTCTTGAAAATGTGGGGGATTGCTACCACGAGAAGCACCTGCTTCCCTTCTCGGAATTGGTGGAGGGTTGCGGTCTGTCAGCTGGCCAGTTTTTTAGTTTCTGAGGCTTTACAGCGGACGTTCGCGAGGTTGTGGCGTCAGAGTAGGGAGGAACCGGAAACGCATGGTGTACTGCACTCACTGAGCACCTTGGGCACTGCGAGGCACCAAATCAAGTAGTTCTATGCGTCCCTGTGTGACGCCTTGCTGCCCCCCCTGATGCTGCTCCGGGGACAATGGGAAAGGAATCTGGAGAGGGACTTCACAGATGTAGAGTGGAGAAGAGTATTGGAATCCCCCAAGAAAATATCTCGCAACACACAACTGAAGTACATTCAGTTTAACTATGTACACATGACTTACTTGACACCACATAGGATCTTTGTTGCCTTTGGGGGAGAACCGCAGCGATGTCCACGATGACCCATAGAAGATGTAGACTTTCTGCATATGACCTGGGAATGTGGCATTACGCAGATCTTTTGGCGGGAGGTTCTCACCCAACTTAATAACACTTTGGTGCGAGTGTTAAATCACACTGCGGCAGTTTGCTTGCTCAGGCTCTTCCCTGGACCCCCAAACATAAGGTAGGCAATAGGTTCATTGATCTGGCACTTGCATTGGCTAGAAGGCATATAACAATCACGTGGAAAGCACCCATGGGGCCACAGGTAACTGTGTGGCGGAGGGAAGGGACCGACTGGGCCGAAGCGGAAGAGAGAGCGCTGCGTAGAGAAGAATTTAGGGGGGTGCACCGGCTCCCCATGGCTGAACAATGGAGAGATGTTTTGCAGGGTTGGGAACGTCCAAGCACCCCAGATATTACTGAGGGAGAAGGGGAATCCCCCCCGCACAGCTTAGCATAAGTGAATTGAGCATGTCGGATGGCGATGGGTTACAGGACTGGGTTTTCCTGTGGCCCCCCCACCCTGTATACAGGTGAAGGATGCTGGGTGTTGGCTGGGACTACACCTGAGGCGTGATTGGATGTGCACGGACGCCTGGCGGGGGTTGGGTCTTTGGTGTTTCTCTCCCTCCCTCCATTGGTCCCTCGTCTTTGCTTGTCTCACTTGAGTCCCTCTGTGTCCTTCCCCAAGGCCCTCTCCACTGGTGTTTTTATAATACGTACGTAGTTCTATTCAGGGACAGAGCCGCACTGGACCTTGGCAGGCAGATTGAAACCTTGCTTTTTGTTTTTTCACTCCTTGTTTGATAAAAATGTATGTATATATGATGTTAGGAGGGCACGGCGCCGCACACACAGGCATAGATACCCCCATGGGCGAATGTAACCATGCCATTTCATGTAGTCATATGGGATTGGGGAATGGTTATTCTAAAGATAGACTCTGTAATGATAGGAAAAGTACAATGTTTATTGGTGGGAACGCCACTGGTAGTGTCCCCACCTGAAAATACACACGGGACACCGAGAGTTTAACGAATGTACTAGAAACTGTGTACCCCTAGTATGAAAGTATATGTGTATCATGAATGAGCGATAATTGTATGCCAACAACTGTTTAACGAAATGCCAATAAAAATATATACAAAACAAATTCCAGGTCTTACTCTCCCCCAAATGCCATGGCTTAAAGTGAGGAGGGATTCTCTGTACTTCTGGGGGGATGGGGGCACCAACCTCCTGGTAGCCCCTTCTTTGAGGTCTCTAGCCTCAGTGTAGAGAACTCCATCCTCCTAGTAGACCTTGTGGAAGCCACTGGCATCACCCTTGTCTTACCTGCAGGCAGTCTGCCCTAGGCCCTCACTCTCTCTGTCCCTGACTTTTAAAATGACAGCAGGCAACACAGCAGTGCATATTTAAGTGCCTTAAAACAGTTTGGCCTATAAACCTACATGCCCTACCATATACTAGGGATTTACAGGTAGGTTGTCACTGCCATGGCCCTGGGCCTGGTTAGCAGAGCCCAGGGCACAGTATCAGTCAAAATAAATGGGGGTGACCAGGGCAAAAAGGATGACTTTCTCCCATGTGCAACATAGTGTAGCAACAAATCCAGCCTATCAAACAATGAAGGCTTCAAAAATCTTAGAAAGATACCAGGGCTTCCTCTAACTCCATAAAAAACAATCACAATTTTCAAAGCAAAATTAATACAATGTTCAATACACCGAAAAGAAAGAGTAGTAATACATTCAATGACAGAAGTAGCACATGTGCTTAGCACACACCAGGTTAGAAAAAAGACAAACTATTCCTGAAGGCTTCTTTTTACTTAAAAGCATTAAATAGCCCCTTTGAGAATTAATTATTCGTTATCATTGTGTTCATGTATAATGGCTTACAGTGTGGCCTAGTGTTTCTTGGAACAGGGCCAGTTGGTGGGCACTAAGTGACCCAGGCCCAGAAAAGAAAAATGAATCATGTTTCTGTACATCACGTTCTCCATTGCCAATGATGTATGGCTTTGTCAAATTGCTTTCACGGATTCATTTGTGATGTCCTAATAGCCCCGATTCTCTCCGGCACACAAGCTAATGAGGTACTTGAATCCGAAGAAGACAATTCTCAAAGATATTTCTCGTAATAAGTATTGCTTAGAGATTACTATATGGCATTTAAGAATTCTTCCTGGGAGTCAATATGCTATTTTTTAATTTTAAGAAATTGTATTAACAGATATAAATGACCCATTGCATAACATTTACTTAAGCTTAAAACGTGTGCTGACATTACCTAAAAGCACCCCTGCCATTATGTGTCATAATGAATTAGGTGTTACACCATTATCCTTTCGTATGCAATTAGCACCATTGATGCTTTGGCGTAGCATCTGGGTAAAAGAGGAACCAGTCCTGAATCGTAACATAATTTTAGATTGCTTAAAATTGGATTATGTAAAAAAAAATCCATGGCTCTTTTACTTGCAAGAACAATTGGAGAAGTTGGGATTGCAGGATTGTTTTAACAGTCCCGGAAATATAGCTGCAATTCCTAAGGCCAAGCTTAAAAGTGATTTTCTTTTACTTCTGAAGCATGAAAGAAATAGTCAAGAGAGGGTAAAAAAAAAGGGTCGTTGAGCATTCACTGCTAATTAGCTCCCCACGAATTGAATCCTATCTTTCTTTTTATTTTAATCAAGCCAAGATGTTTTATTTGATCAGGTTCAGGATGGGTATTGCTCATTTACTGGTATTGTACCCACGTGATGCATATTGTGATGCCAAATTAGAATTGTGTCCATGTAATTCAATTTCTGCACAAAGCACTTTGCACTTTATGTTTTTTTGTAAATTGTATCTTAACCCCAGACACACTTTTTTAAAACCATTATTAAAATTTTAAAATATTAGAAAGTGTCAACCTGCATTATGTCATCTACTTCTTTTAAATAATGAATTCACCTGTCTTATGGTCTATAACTATATCTCCTCTGTAGTTCGACTTCGTAATGTTGTCGGAAAATGAATTCTTGGGTATTATTCAAATTGGTTAAAATCTTAATATGCATATTATTGTTAAAATAATGTTTTATTTGTTCTTTTATGGCTGTCATTAAGCCGAATAAAGATTTTTGACTGACTGACTGACTGACCCATTTCATCGTCTACCAAATATGGACATCATACATACCTTCTATGAAAGTTACAGCATGCAAGGGCATATGTTTCATTGAGCAAAGGTAGTTGCACACTTCTGGTAATTTTGGCCATACAATAGAGAATATATTCTGATATTAAAAATATGGATTACATACGGGTTTGTGTGGGCCCGTGAGTTGACCATCTGTTTGAAAGCATGGGCTAAAACAATGATCAGCATCTGTGTTAGATTTATTGTTAATTGTCTGTTCATGTCGTGCCTACGAGTTTATAAAGGAGTTCATTGATCCAAAACCTCAAATTTGTAATAATGCCGAGTGAGGGCAATGTCTGCAAACATTTCACAGACCTTACAGTGATTCATATTTCATACTGAGTTATTCGCAGCCCGTGATGGTTTGCCAATGACAAGCTTCTTAGAGCAATAACACTGAGGTTTGGGAAGCAATCTTTCATGTTGCACCAAACTTCTTCAAGTTCAAGACACATAATTGTACAAATAACAGTGCTGCAGATGCACAACTTGATTTTTTATAGATGTGCTGTCTTGAACATATGAATAGAGTTAAATAAACTTTAACAAAACAAATTTTCTTTCCAGCTTGAAGCCAGATATTTTAAGTTTATTTGTACTACTCAAGAAGTTCCTCAGGCTACAAATGTGTATTCCCACTTCTTCCTTCTAATTCTTTTTCCATTTCCCTGCCCTTGACGTGAAATGGTGGTGTGCAGATGCCTACAACCACGGCTGTCCCAACCCATGCAGAAGCATCTGTATGTTTGTGTGTGGGTAGGTATCTAGATACATGCATGTACATGAGACATTTAATCCCGCCTGTAAGAACCAACACCATAGCATCTGTAGGCGGACATGCAATTTCATTCTAAACCAGCAGGGAAAAGTGGGAGAGAAGAGAAAGAATGGGGAAGTGATCAGAAGCATTTTTAGCCATAGAGGCAGCCACTGTACTTCAAACATAACCTTGGATTGTTTCATCCAAAATTTCAATGATATGCAAAAGTCACAAATCACACTGTAAATACAAAGGTAAATGAAAATCTTGAAATCTATGACAAAAGTAGACCAATCAGTGCCAACAATCCAAGTCGTGTAACTCTGGCTTTTGTCCACAAATCAGCGTTTCTGTTTTATTCGAAGGGGTTTGTAGTGGTCTTCCCTGTGTGTGTTAGCTGCTGTGCTGCCATATGCATTAGTAGACAAATATCATAGCATATCAGAAGTGACCGAACGAAGGGCCTCGAGTCTGGCAGTCGGACCAACGGTGGAGGTCCACCGTCCATTGCATTACAACCTTGAAACTCATTGTGGCGGAGGACCACCGTCTGCGCCAGGGAGCAGTTGTTCGCTGGTGGTGGTGCATCTGCGCCACAATGTAAGATGCTCAGCCGGACTGGCGCAGTCCAGCTGAGCATATTACAAGTTCTGCCACCACCAGGCATTTCATGGTGTGAGCCTGCCACCAAAAGGCTGGCAGTGGATAAACAAAGGGTGCCCTACATGGCCCCCATGGCCTCACTGCCATGGGGATACATTCAGTGGGGTGCAACATGTGCCCCCCTGTCTGTATACCCCCAAAGTTCCAGCACGGCTTCGACGTCACCGTCCATGCCATGCGGAAACTTTCTTGCCATTTCAATTGCAGTGTCTGTTTTTTCAGGCACTGCCATGGGAAAGGCAAAGGACCGTCCACTGTGCACAAGTTCAACTCGTAATACGGGGAGCAGTCATTGCGCGGGTTTGGGACAGCTGTGCCGGCAGAGATCTGGCACAAGGGTGCCAAACTCGTAATCAGCCCCTAAGATGTTTGTCTATGGGTGGAGGACCAGCATTGTTTCGTCTATGGTTAGGGCATACTTATTCCACTCCACCAAATGATGTGCTTCTTTCTAGCATGTACTTTGTTCTACTGTGATAGTTATAGGGTCCATCTGTTCATCTTTACTGCCACAGATTGGCTAATTTAGAGTCACAAGCAAAATCTGTAGATATTATTCCGTAGCAGTCATAATATTATTTCCTTTAGATTCAAACGTTTTTTCATGTAAATGGAGCAAAAATTGTGTTATTGGTGGGACAGCATCCTTTTCTGCATTAAATTGTGTAAGATAATATAAATTGCGCTCCAGAATTTTAATGCAATGATGCGAAATAATCACATAAATGTTAATGTGCCTGTATTTAACTAACATTTCCAACTTTAGCTTGCTTTGCAGTTCTGTTTCATGAAGTACAAAGAGTGTTGGTGTAATAGTTCCAGTTTTCATAATTTCATACATTTTATTTTGGTCTCTGTTTGATCCTATTTATCTATAATACAATGAACTTTTTGAGAAATCTCCCATGTGAGCTCGCTTTGGGGTACATCCCTTAAATTTGAGTAACCATTTAGAAGTGCACTTATTTATAGCCATCATAGGAGCTGTAAAGTTTTGACACTGGTGGGGTCAAATTTTTTGCATCATCTGTGGTTCAGAAACAGAGGTGTCTGAGAGGAGTAGGGAAGATTAAATTCCTCGTTTACAAGAAAATGGGGAGTGCGCATGACTGGTTTGGTCGGCACCAGAGGGCCAACCAAGCAGTCAAGGCCCACCGCATTGGGCTAGTCACTCCTCCCCTGCCCTCGAGCAGGCCCGATCCAAAGTCTTCTGCTTTCTCGCAGAGCGAGAAGCAGAAACATAAAATTGTATTTCTAATATCTCGCACTGAGAGAAAGCAGTGGGGCGACGGTCCTCCGCCCACGTGTAGGAGCCGCCCCTGCTCCTGCTGAAGGGGATTAACCACCAATGACGGTCCCTACCTGACACTCCATGGAACCTCTCAAAACAAGGAATGTTTTGATGAATAGACAGGCAGCATATTGCGGATCTGTAAAATGAATTTTGTTGACATACTGACAGATTTCGCCTATTGTTTGTCTCCCTCTATCATTTATGTTCTCCTCCCACACTCCCAGGTCCAGGCATCATTTGAAGGACATCGCCTCTCCTTGAGACCCAATATCGATTTCCTTCCACCTTATGACGTACAGTTTTCAATAACAATAGCTCTTAGGACATGCATGCATATAGCTGTATCGCCTTCCGGCAGGTAAACACCAGCCAGAGTCAGCCTAGAAACTGTAGCCTTTCAGGTGAGGCGTTTTGCCTCAAGTGTGCTTGACTTATGTTGTGCGGCAAGGTTCATCCCTGTGCTTGAAGGCAGTCCTACCATGTTCTATGGTTTTACCTTATCCATCATTGAGGCATTTTGTGTTGACCCTATCAGTAATCTTGTATTCCACACCAAATTGTGTGCTCCCACCAGTAAGAAAAACATGGTAAGCCATTTAGGACGGAGTATGGAAAGAGTAAAGTGGAGTGAAACCGCCGAAATGTTATTGATTGCTTCGTGTTCATTAATACAACCCGCCTAGTCCATTCTGTGGAGTCTGCTGAATGCACAACCTTTGGCGGCGGCGCGTCTTTTCCTCCGCAGTTCCTTCCTTAAACACTCATGCCTTCAGCAGGCTTCTCTTGTTTCAGAAGCGGGCTTTTATCTGGCTCAGACTGCAAATGGAGCCGTTAGCAAGCTGGCGCTTTTGCATGGAAGTGCTGCATTGTATTCAACCCTGGCGAGGCTGGGAAGGCTTCCTTTAGGAAGCTTAAATCGTGCATTATTTCTTCTTTTAGCACGGCTTTGTTGCTGTAATCAACGTGCTTAGCAGCGCCATTTTAGGATGGCACGTGGAATATGTTTTCACTGTGCCGAATGAAGTTGAACACCAGCCAGGCTAGTAACATGTTTAAAGAGCCAGCAACATAACGGAAGGAAAATGAGCCCGAGTGCCAGCAACTGCCTATTGGCCCCTTGGCGGCTTCTCTGGAATTGATTGCGCCTCCATCCGTCAATCTACTGCACGTAAAAGGAGAACGTGGATTTCTGCGACGCAAAACACCACTGACTGCCGCAAAAACGAACCGAGCAAAGTAGCAGGCCTGTACAATATGTGGCATCATTCAAAACAGCAGTAGGAGGCCATGAAATGATAGCAACCCCCATGCAACCAAAATAGAAGCAACTAAAAAAAAAAGATGTGATGGACTTGGGTGGGAGGTAGTAAACGCCGCCACTGGAGAAGGTAGAGGAGTTACATTAAAAAAGAAATCAAAATAGAAAAAAAAGTAAATACAAATATGACCAAAAAGCCGAGCAGGATGAGGTGGGGGGAGAGCAATGGACGAGCTTCAGCATGGAGAACACGGGGGATGGCAACGTTAAGGAGCAAGCATTCACGGGTAGAAATAACAAAAAGACATCCACCCAGTGGAGTTCTAAAGGCAAAATAAATAAGTCCTATCACAGACAGTCAGTTTTAGGTTGGTGTGAAGAAAAAGTCCCACCATGGACGACTGCTATTTTTTTTTTATAAGAGGCCGCTGAGGGAAACCCAGGGTCCCAGCAGCCCCACTGACTCATGGGGCCACAAAAGGACCTGCATTTTTTTTTATCTAAGGGGTGTCCTGGTGCCCACCTAGGGCACCAGGCACCATTATTTGTTTTGGGGGCCACAGGGGGAGAAACAACGACTTGCTCTAGGGGGGGCGCTGGATGTTGGAATAGTATAATTTACTATTCCAACGTCAGTATGTCAGTATGTGCAACAGTAGGAAAGGTGTTGGATTTTAAATCCAACACCTTCTGCCACCTCCGCTGCTGAGTTCCGACTTGCGGAGTAATGGTATGCGGTGTCACAACGCGGTCGTTGTAACGATCGCGTTGTAATTGCCTGCGGGAAAAAGGATTCATGGTAAATGATGTTTACTATGCAGCACACATAGAAAGAGGAAACAACGAGGAGAAATAGAGATATTTCTCCTTGTTACGCCTCACCTCTGGGGGCGTAAGATTTTGATACATTCCAAGGTTTATAAGACCTTGTAAATCTGGGAATGCCGCAAAAACCATGGGAGTTGCAAGGGTACACACACCGCAAATGCCCATTGAATGCCTCCCTTATGCAGAGTAAGGTGATGCAGCAATTTGAGCCCCGTTGCCTTCCTCAAGATTTATTAGTGACTTACAGCCACAAATTGTGGCTTTGCGTCGCGATGTGTTGCTTCGTAAATCTGACCCAGAGCCTTGCGTCACGCATGTACCACTTTCCGTGGTGCAAACTTGACACAAGGCTCTCATAAATATTCCCCTACATTTCTTGACTCACAGTTGGGGTGGTGTTTAGAACCCATTGCATTCTTGACCCTAAATCAGCTTGATTTGTTCTCTTGCTAAGAAGGCAAACGTTGCAATGTCCACAGGGAAAATGTCCCGCTGTCGCGGGCAGGTTCCACTTTGCAACTGTGTTAATGGTTCAATCAGAAAGAGGCAGCAAATGCTGTAGGACTGTGTGGGAACGTATGTGCAAAAGGTAGCAGGAGCCCTACACTGAATGAAAACACAGTGGCCCCAGCATGCAATCTTGACAGGAAACCCATGCTCTGCAAGTGTATGAAAAAATAATACAGAAAATGTGTGTGCCATGCGTCGGCCTCGTGCAGTTCAGATGGGTGACAAGAGACAGGCTGGTCGCGTCTCTCTTTGTCCACCCTCACTCCTTCTGATGGGATAGTTGTGCGCTCTGTGGTGCAGGAGGCAACAAAGCCGGTAGCTGGCCAAGGCTCCGCAGAGTGAGTAGCAGCAAGCTGCAGCGAGCAGGAAAGGTGGTGGGCTCAGCCATAAATAAGCACGCAATCTTTCACCTACCGTCAAGGGAGGGTGGGAGTGTCCAACATTTGAATTTCTAAACATCAAGATTTTCAGCTTGGCAAAATGCAAGTTCCACTTCCCATTAAAAAATAGCAAAACAAAACATCCTTTGGTACGTTGTGCCATAACTTACCACTTGCACTTTGTGCCATAACATATCACAGTTCTGCTCAATGAAATACCAATTTATTTATTTATTAGCAAAATCGGATTATTTGATATTAAACATTATCAAATAACACTGATATCAAGTGGGTCATTTAAATGCTAAAATAAATACATGTATAATAGTTCATTTGTGCACCGATGCCTATGCTTTTATGATGCATTTCTTTTCTGTACCAGGTTTTTCTCCTTCTCACATACGTTTCTTGTAGAAAACAACAGCATAAAACAGCCATTTCCCTGAAAACAATTGGATATGATATCTAGCTCTGTGTCGGGGACCACCTAGTGCACAGTTAGCTGCTGGAAACATCATGCATTCCCATCAAAGATACAAGTAGTAGAGAATACCGCAGCCTGGCTCATCTGCAATATCCCTGCTGGACCAGCTTCTTCCCTTCTCTTGCTTGCATTCTACTTGTTACCAGTATGTAAAAGAATAATCTTTAGGATTTGCTGCCCAACTCATAGAGCTCTGGTTGGGAAAGTTACCTATCCTTGAAGTTCGCTAGATATGTTCCATCAAGACTGCTAAGATCTAAAGATAAAGCTCTGCTTACTCTTCCAAGGTCCAGAGAGTCCCGTTCAGGGGGCAGGTCTTTTTCGTACCAAGCACCTTCTTAGTGGAATAAGCTGCTGTTCCAAATTCTCTCTTGTGTGGATCACCTTCAATTTAGGAAACTAATGAAGACTGCTTTATGTTAACTACGCTTGCTTTTGCTCTGCTCCTGTGCATTTGCGCTGATATACCCCTCTCAGGGTGATTTGAGTGCTATGGGCCCGATTCACAAAAGTAATCTGAGACAAAATCCTAAACTTACTACTTTTGGTACTTACAGAAGGCATTTAGTAGTAGTAAAGTTAGGATTTTGTCTTAAGTCTGTCTTAAATCTGTCTTAAGTCTGTCTTAAGTCTGTCTTAAGTCTGTCCTAAGTTTGTCTTAAGTTTGTCTTAAGTCTGTCTTAAGTCTATCTTAAGTCAAATTTAAGACAAAATCCTAACTTTACTACTACTAAATGCCTTCTGTGAATATCAAAAGTAGTAATTTTAGGATTTTGTCTCAGATTAGTGCAGTGAATCGGCCCATGAGAATAATTAACATAACATTTGCCCGCAAATAGTGGTGGATGTCTCAGTGAGTGACTGCAATATAAATGCAGTGCATAGTTTTGGCTTCCACTGTCACTTCTAACACATAATATCAAGGTAAAAAAGATTGTGATACAAAAATATTTAAGCAAAAATACCTAGGTAAAAAATATACACTTTACATGCCTTCTATGTAAAACAAGAAAATAACTAGAAAGATAAAGTCATAAAAAATATTGATATTACATAGGTAAGTATATATATTTGCAAAATTATTTAACATAGTAACTTCAAAAATTAAAAATTACTTTAAAATATACATAGTTTACAAAATGTAAAAATGAATATAATCATTTAAAAAATAAAGAACTGAGGGCCTGATTAGGATGGCCATGAGACCACAGCCTCACCTCCATCAGAACCATTTTTACCAGCCGCCACATTAGAACAGTGGGCGGAGGAGTAGCAGTTGGAAAGACTGACCTCCACGCATCTGACGAGCTCCTTCAGCAAGCTGGTGCAGCGGAGTGCCTCATATTCCCTACAATGGTGGTGGTGCCGACCAGGCACCACCGTAGGGATTACGATGTCCCTTTACGCCCGCCTGTTCATGGTGGATAACCCGCCAAGAACAGGCAGGCAGAAAGGGAATTTATTGGCCCGTAGCAGACCCATTTCCTTCCTGACCCTAAGCTATGGGAACTGGGGGGCACCCATGGTGCCCCCCTACACATCCCTGCACCATGTGGCAGGCAATGCATGATGGTGCCACGTAGTGCAGGGATATGTACGGTGTCCATTTTTTGCAGTGCGGCTGCAGCACCCGCCGCAATGCAAAATATAGGCATTGCGACTGCAGTAGTGGCGTTCACATCATAATGTCTACTACGGGAGCGTTGACAGCCTGTTGGGCGGTCCCGTTTGCGATAGGGTCGTAATCAGCCCCTATGTAACATTAAAAGTTGTAAAAAAAAAATTTGTAAAGTACTAAAAATAAGAAATAAATAAAATTCTTAAATAAAATATACAATTAAATAAATATTCGTAAAATTATTAATAGTTAAAAACACAATATATGCACATACATGCTAATTCAAATTCAAATTATAACAATATATTTATTAAATAACGAAACTTAAATATAAAAAACACATTACCAAATTTAACATTACTCTCACAATAAAGCAAAAAATAATTAAAGGAAACATAAAGGTAATAAAATAAAAATACACTTTAAACTTAAACCACTCAAAACCATATCCAACAAAACAATAAAAACTAATCGATATTAGCCCCATAACTACTGGCTTTACATGAAGAAGCTTTAGCTGCAGGCCAGCTGCCACTGGACTTGAGGGAAGCAACAATTGTCACTGTCCGAAGACATGCGACGGACCCAATTGAATATTTATCATAAAGGCTTATTGCTCTCTCGTAAATATAGAATCGAAGATCCTCACCAAAATCCTACTGATACAACTAACACATGTGGTTAGAGCCCTGATACACTACAACCAAAATAGCTTTATGTCACATCAGGGGGCATGCCACTCTATTCTGTGACTTCAAATGGTTATGACTGGACCACCGGTAGTGGCAGCAGCAGTGGTCCTAGTGGACTTTGAAAAAGTATTTAGGTCTGTCAACCTTCCTTTTATGTCCCAGATCCAGGAGGATATGAACTTTGAGCCCCAATATCTGTGGTTTGTTCAGAATCTGTACAATGACCCACTGGCATGAGTGCAAGTAAATGGGATACTCTCTTCCTTGTTCCCGATAGAGTGCTCGTCTTCGATTCATTAGTAGAATGGATTTGACAAGCGGTAGGATTGTGGGAGATTAAATGGAACTCAAGTCAAAAGGATCTGGTATCACTACATGCTGGCGATCTCCTGGTATACATGCAGAGATCCGAATGTTCAGTGCCTAGATTACTGGAGAAGCTCCAAATCTACAGAGAAGCCTCTGGCCTCCATATCAATCATTCCAAATCACAATATGCCCCAATTGGACACCACCACTGGCATGCCTGGAAAAACCATTGGATTATTTTGTATCTGGGTATCCGCATTACCTTGAATCCGCAGATATGCCTGATCCCTAATATTACGCCTTAACTGGGACCAACCATAAGGGGATTGTTGTCTTGGGACAAGCTTCCCATCTTACTTAAGGGCTGGGGGGCACTCTTTAAAATGGTATCTCACTCCAGGCTCCATTATAATCTTTAAAACTTCCCTTATACACTACCAGCGAATCTTTTCCCTGAAATCAACACCATGCATACCAGATTCCTGTGTGCTATTTCTTAATCCCGGGTCTCGCAAGCCAAATGTATCCAGGTCCCATACAATGGTGGAATAGGAGTGCCAAATCTCCGATTGTATTACTGGGCCTCACAGTTAGTGGTCATAAATGGTTAGATCTTTGGAAAAGCAGCTGACACGACCTATAGACTATAAATGAACCACTATATGGACGCTGGAGGCAGTCCTGTATAACTCCCCGGAGCCCACTAGGGCCGCACTGGTGTGCAGGCACAATGCCTTAAATCATATTGCAAGGTTCAAGAGAAATATAAGGGAAAACCCCTATTGTGGGGTACATGGTTGCCCTAGCTCTTAAGACTCACTGGTTTTGGACACTGGGACCTCACAGGTCTTGAGGGTCAGGGGATATCTGAGAGGGAGGACATCTTAAGATATTCACTCAGTTGACTCTAGTATATGCTTTACATCCCTCCCAGTTTCTTCAGTACCTTCAACTCCGGTATGCCATCTACTCACATCGCCATCTTCTGCATGCACTCCCAGAGCTCAATCTGCTTGAACCTAAAATCCTTATTGAACCACTCACTGTGGAACCTATGTCACATACCTATATAGATCATCAGTAATTCACTTTCCTGACCATTCCTACAGTTTAAAGAAAGATGTTTGTCTACTGGAGGGTGATCAGTGGGTTGAAGCTAAGGTGGTGGCCAGATGTCTAGCCATTTTGGTCAAAGGATGAACAATGCAATCTAAATACTTCAATACAATTTACTATGATCCTACCAAGCTTTGGCATATGGGTAGACAAACAGACACCTCCTGCCCAGGCTGCAATGAAAAATGAAAAACAAGAAGATTTCTTTTAAATGATTTGGAGGAGCCCCAGTGTTGCCTCCAACTGGTTGGCCATCTACATTAATTATGTGATGTTGTGGGATATTCCCTATCCCCGACCTTACACACACTATTATCGGCATGAAAGGAGCGCACTCCACTGGGGCCTGCCATCTTGTAGAAATGGGCCTACTGATTGCAAAACAAGATATTCCCAGACACTGGCTGGCCCCTGATCCACCTGAACTGGATGAATGGATTTGTGGGATGGCAATATGTGCTACAGATGAACTAACAGTATACAAAGCCAGTGGCTGCCCACGTACATTTAAAAAGATTTAGGATATGTGTTTGGAGCATGAGAGATGATGAGGGCAGGGAATAGTGTGGGGGGGGGCACGGCAGGGTCATTTTACATAAGCACTCTTTCATGGCGTTATAATGTGACATTTACTGTTTTTCTAAAGTAGTTTATTGAAACAATAAAAAGATTTATTAAAAACATGAAACCACTAAAACAAATGCACAGTAAATAACAATATTTAATACAAAATAAACAATATTAAAAAATACTACTATACAACAAAAATCCTACAATCATTAAGAGAAACTAGCTAGAACTTGAAAACAAGATAAAAACATTTACAATTCTAATTCCAATCTAATAAACAATGGAAAATTACAATAAAAACCAGAATTCCTTCCATAATATCGACCACAACAATATCGGGATACATAAATATTGTATCATAAATATTGATTCCAAAAACATAGTTTTCATATACTTATAGGGGAAGTAAAAAATGTATAGAAAAAATATAGTTTCACACAATATATCTTTAAAGAACATACAACAATATCTTTATATATATATATATATATATATATATATATATATATATATATATATATATATATATATATATATATATTTATTATCTACTGGCGGTCGCCAGTAGAGAGTTATAGTTAGGACCGTGTTTCCATAGGAAATCTGAAAATTCTATTTTGAATGAATCCTCGCAAAATTTTCAAAACTAATGGGGCGCTCCGCTCAGCTCCTACCCTGAAAGTCTCGGGGTGATTCATCAAGCGGGGGCTGAGAAAAAAGGGGGGTCCGAAAACGCGTTTTCCCCATGCATTTTCCCATAGGACCTTTAGTCGAAGGTACAGCCCGAATGGCTGAACAGAATTACTTGAAATTTGGCAAAGAGGTAGTCCTCAGGTCAGGCATGTGCCTTTTGCATATACGGTGTCAATCTGTTCAGTAGTTCCTGAGAAAATTGCATTTAAAAGCACATAAATATCTATAAGCGCGCACAGAGCGTAATTCTGATTGGTGGTTACATGTCAGTCAACATTCGAAGCGGTCGAAATCAGGAAGTGTCGGCCGCCATTTTATGTGTTTTGTGTGTGACAGTGAAAAAGAAAGGTGGAGAACGTGAAAAGGGGGCAGGGTAGAGAGTTCCTGACCCCCTAGCCTTTGTCAGGGGGTCCCTGAAGGACCCCGAAGGGTGAAAAAAACATTTTATTTTATTTTCAAAAAATCGCGGGGTGCGCGCACTGTGCGCGCACCGTGCGCGCACAGTGAAAAACCTTAAAGAAAAAAAAAACATTTTAAACGAGCCATTCCATATTACAGGATACAGTCAATCTATAACTATATACATAGGTAGCTTATTGTAAAATAAATATATAAAAAATATAATAAAACATACATAACTTAGCATTTAAAAAACCTTACAAATTCACTTAAAAAACCATAGGTTTCACACACGTTATAGTTAGGAATTAGCATTTAAAAAACCTTGCAAATTCACTTAAAAAAACATAGGTTTCACACATGTTATAGTTAGCTGGACATTAAACTCGTAAAAAACCATTGAAATTCCCCCGTTATAGTTAGTTCAGATAACTATAACTCGCGCGACCGCCACTCTATCACAAGGATGATGTCATCAGTGATGTCATGAGTGATGCCACTGACCATGTCATGAGTGATGTAATATGTGACGTCATCAGTAGTGGATTGCGGTCGCGTGAGTTATAGTTATCTGAACTAACTATAACGGGGGAATTTCAATAGTTTTTACGAGTGAAATGTCCTGCAAACTATAACATGTGTGAAACCTATGATTTTTTAAGTGAATATATATATATATATATATACACATACATATATATATATATATATATTTTTCAACCCTCTTTTACAAGAAGAACGGAGGCGCACTCACAGGTGCTTTTCCCGGTATTTCTGCTTTATTTAATCCTTAAATCACTGGTCATCGCTTCAACCAACGCGTTTCAGTCTCCTCCGAGACCTTGATCACGGTTGATGTCTCGCACTTCATTACAAAGTATATACTTTTTTTCACATACTCATCACGTGACTTCCTATAGCCTCACAGGCAGGATTATGGGACATGTAGTTTTCTTGAACAATGTAATCTTTTTTCAAAATATATAGTCATCTTCTCATCATTTTACATTTCTCCTGTCTTTTTTTCCTTTTTCATTAATCAGGTTTTGCCAAATTAATTAAATTAACACATCCTATATTTAAATGAAATGTGTACAATTTTTAGCCTTTCAGCCCTCTGGTGGGCCTACTTTCAACCATTTCCTACTATTTCTAATATTTTTCAAAACAATATTCTCAATGTCTTTCACTTCTTTCTATCTTAGACTCTCTTTTAAATATTTGGCAATCCTCACTTTTGTCATTTATACCTTCTTTTTATATAAAATCTTTAGTTCGTATTTCAAAAACATGCAAATTACTCTTGTCAGTAATCCAATTAAAATCCAACCAAAGAAAAAAAAGGGGAAAAGAGAAGGAAAACAAGAAATTATATTCGTACCAATAGGGGGCAGTGAAAACGAAAAAGAAAAACGAGGAAAGAAAATCATAAAATAAACTAAAATCCTATAGTTAACCTCATCACCCATGGAATAAATATTATTACATGTGTTTAATCTAATTTTCCAATTTTCATGGTGATAGAGGAAATCACTACTATTTTTTGATCCATTCATGAAAGATATTTTGAAAGCTATTTACATGAGCGTAGCTTAGTCTAGATGTACATACATCTCCTCATCTTGATTCAAGCCATGTGGGGTGTATGTTCTTAATGACAGAATCCAACGTGACTCACATTGTCGCAGTTTTTTTTCCCAGTTGCCACCTCGTACATGTTTTTCCACACTTCCAATTCCATAAAATTGTAAAGATTTCCAATTGCTTTCATGTTTTTCCTCCATATGTTTCGCAACCGCATTGCTTCTATCCTTGTTTATGGTTGATCGGACATGTTCCAGGATTCTTTTTTTTACTTCACAAATTGTGCTCCCCACATATCTCAAGGAACATGGGCATTCAATGATGTATACAACATACTGGGTTTTACAATTTATTGATTACCGAATGTGCCACACTTTCCGATTTGTTCCAACAACTTCTTTTGTGTTTTTTGCAATCTGGCACACTGTGCAATTTGAGCATTTGAAGAAACCTGTAGCTTTCAACCAATGTTTCTTTTTCTTTCTCCAATAATGACTCTGCACCAATTTATCTTTTAAATTTCCAGCTCTTTTGTACGTGACATTTGGATGTTCTCCTAGGATATCTGCCACTGTTTGATCCAATTTCAAAATTTTCCAATTCTTTTTCAAAATTTTAGTCAATTGATTTGCTTCCGGTGAATAGGTGGTGATAAACCTAATTTTCGGTACTTCGATTCTTTGAGGTTTTACCTTTATTATTTCTTCTCTTTGTCTTTCCTCAGATTTTTGCAAACCTTTCTCAATTATATTCGCAGCATATCCTCTTCGTTTAAAGTTTTTCACTGTTCTTTTGCTGTGTTTCATCCATTCTCTTTCCTCTGAGCATATTCTCCGAATCCTGATAAATTCCCCATAGGGGATACTCCGGATTAATGCATTCTGGTGAAAGCTGTTTGCATGTAAGATGGAATTTTTTGAGGTTTTCTTCCGGTGCAGTGTAGTTTGGATTTTGCCTTGATTTATGTATATTTCTGTATCCAAAAAGGTTCCACGTTCTTTACTTATTGTGTACGTAAATCTGAAACCTGCCTCTGTAGTCTTCAAGACTGAGAAATAATCTTTCAATTCTTGTTCATTCCCATCCCAGACAATTAGCAAGTCGTCAATGAAACGTAACCATATTACGGTCTTCTCTATATGTATGTCATTGTCTGGGTGCCAAGCAAAGTGCTGCTCCCACCAGCTCATTGCTAGGCACGCGTAAGAGGGACTAAAGGAAAATCCCATCGCTGTACCGTTAGATTGGTTGTAGATTTCCTCACCAAATAAAAATATGTTACGTGTCAAGCATAAATTGATCATTTCCAAGATCATTTCATTATGTTTTTTGTATTGGATATTTCGTTTTTGGAGAAAATATTCACATGCTGTTATTCCGATGTTGTTCCTGATGTTTGTATACAGCGAAATCACATCCATTGTGATTAGGCTGTAAGATTCTTGCCACGGTATGTCATGCAAATGTCTTAGCATGTTGCTTGTGTCCTTTATGTATGAGGTCAAGTTTAAAACAAATGGCATTAAAAAGTAATCTACATAGTTTGCTATTGGTTTATACAAAGATCCTTTTGCGGACACTATAAGTCTGCCAGGTGGTTTTGTTGGATGTTTATGGACCTTTGGCAAAAAATAGATTGTTGCCATTAATGGATGTTCTGTCTTCAAATATTTCACTTTATCCTCATCCAATAAATTTACACGCTCCCATTCCTCCAATTTAGTATCGAATTCTGCTTTGAATGTTACAGTAGGATTTGTTTTTAATTTGGTGTAATACTCTACATTGTCCAATTGACGATGTGCTTCTTTTTCATAATCTGCTTTGTTCCAGATAATTATGTTTCCTCCCTTGTCTGCCATCTTCAGTATGATCTGATCGTCTTGCATTAGATCTTTTAAGGCTTTTCTTTCGGCTTCCTTTAGATTATCATGATATTTCATTTTTTTGATTTTATACAACTCCTGTATTACTGCCTCATGGAACAAATCTATTTTGTTTCCCGGAGCTAAATGTGGGTAGAATTTTGACTTTGGTTTAAAGCCACTCAGACCCGATCCGATCTGCATATATGTCTATTCCAATTCCACATTTTCGTCTTCATTTGTCACATCTAGATTTACTAGAGTTAAAAAGGCCACTGCATCACTCACAAGAAGTTCCGCTGTTGGTTTAGATGTTTTTTTCACGTGTTCTCGTATTGATTGATTCTCTTTGAATACTTTTGCTAATTTGATCTTTCTTATATATTTGTATAGATCTATCCTTGTTCGTGCTATATCTATACTATTCCTTGGGCAGAAATTTAAACCCTGTTGCAAAAGTGTTTTTTCAGTTTCCGTTATTTCTCTTTTTGATAAGTTAATCACATTTAAATCCTCCATACCATTCTCTTCTTCTATGTCTGTTTCTGCCGCATGCTTCTTGTTTGCGTGCCCACTTTCTCTTGGTTTTCTCTTCCGCCTTCCTCTCCTTGTTTGTTTCCGTGGCAGCCTCTTGCCCGGCCTCGGCCTCTCCCTCTGAATAACTGCGGCTGGTTGCTCTGCTCCCATTGACGCTGTTGGAGCACCAGCCGCATAGCCCCTAAAAAAGACCTCTTTATTCTTGCTCCTTCTAGCTCTGACTCCTCTTCTCCTCTTTCCACTGAAACCGCAGACGATGTACTGGTTGAGACATTTGATTCACTTACTGTTCGATCACGTTGTTTTAAACCATCGAATTTTCGTGAAATAGTGAAGATACGCCCTTCCAGGTAATCCTTTTTATCTCTCAAAAATTTTATTTGTTTTCGTTCTTGTACAATTTCCTCATGCTTCTCTATTTGTTTTTCCATTTCCTCTTTTAATTTTAACATGTCCGTATTTAAATCCAGTTTATCTATTTCTATTTCTATCGTCTTTAGTTGATCTTTTATTTTTCTCAAAGCAATTTCCAAGTGTTTGACTAATATTTCCATTAGCCCTCTTGATGTATTTAGGAGACATTCACCCCATTCCTGCAGTAACTCATTGCTCGTGTCTTGGTGGTTCGGCATTAAGGTGATTCTAAGTCCGCGAGGAACCCGGTTCACTGCCAAATATTTTTTTAATGCCAGTACTTCCCACCACTTGTTTATTTCCTTTTTGGATAATTTCTCCCAGTTCCTTAGTTTGTTTTTTGTGTCCATTTTCATTGTTGTTGATGTTATATTTAAATCTCCCGCCCCACTCGTTATTTCAGGCTGATCAAAAAAAGTTTCTAACAGCTCATTCCTTTTAGCCTCCCGTTTGTCCATTGCTGCGATGATTGTACTATTCTCGCCGTTTACAAAATTTCTTATGTTTTACTTTCTTTATTCAGCACCCGTCCGTATATGTATTCTATTTTAGTCCCGTTTTTCTACGCCTCCAGTAAATACTGTTTTGTTAATTGGCTTGATTAAGGGTCACATATATATATGGTTTGAAACAGTAAAACAAAGATTTTAAAATATAACAATAGTGTAATGTAAATTAAATAAATGTAGGTGGCATTTGATAGTATATATAAATATAAACAAATATAAACATACACACATAAATTTGTGTGTGTGTGCATTTCTACATATATATAATATAACTATTATTAAAAATATATATTTTGCATTATAATACTTTTTTGTGGGTTTTGGAGTGTACTACTATAAAAAGCATATATATGGACTCACGTTACTCATTTCAAACAAAAACTCTTGGGCAAGTTCTTAACCCCTTCAGCGCGGCGCGGATTTCCGCGCCACGCTGAAGGTTCTGAGCGCGGGCGGGGCCATGACGGAACGGTTCCGTCATAAGCACAGCCCAACCGACGTGCATGACGGAACCGTTCCGTCATGCGCGTCGAAGGGATTAATTCATAATTCATTATTTATTGAGTGACAGCAAGATGTGTTTCAGCTCCCATGCCTTTATCAATTGCTGCAACATAAAACAAACATTGTCGGAGATTATGCTTTAAAATCTTTCCAATGACATTCCTATTAAAGGGCAGCAGGGGGCAATGAAAGGACTGCACCATCCAAGTAAAATACCATTTCTTACCCCCTGCTGCCCTTTCATAGGAATGTAATTGCACAGATTTAAAAGCATGATCTCCATAAAAAAATTTAACAAGTCAAATGCAAAACATGTAATAAATTACTACATTATTTATATTTCGAAAACAACATTTACTAAAAATATATTTTTAAATTATATAAATAAATATATATAAAACAATAATATACAATTAAACAAATAATAATATAATATTAAATATATGGAAACAGTATTAATACAGGTATTGAAGTCTCAGTATATTAGATGTATTATTCCCACTGCCGTCCATGCAACAGTAGGAAAAGAGCTGGATTACAGAGCAGTGGAGTTCAGAGGGGTAAAAGTTAATATTCTTACTCCAGCCTATGCAACAGTAGGGAAAGCTTTGAACTTGAGAGGTGCAACATTTACTACTCCCACTCAAAATGCAATGCAGCGCGCGCTACGAAATTCGTTTTATTTATTTAATTGTTTGCTTACCTCCAATTATCCATATTCCGGTTTTTAGTACCCCCCACCCTGCCCCTCCCCCCCCCGCCTCTCTGCCCCACGGAACCCCCTTTACGGGCCGCGGCTGCTATTACCATTCCAGTCTGTGCAACAGTAGCGAAAGTGTTGGACCCAAGAGTGGTAACATTTACTATTCCCCTTCCAGTCTATGCAACAGTAGGAAAAGTACTTCACTTCAAACACAACATATATGAAACATAACCCTATTAATTAATAAAAAAATATAAAACTCTTAATATAAAGTTTATTAATTAACCCAATTATATATATATATATATATATATATATATATATATATATATATATAAAACAACTACACAATCAACATTATTAGTAAACAATTAAATAATTATCAATAAAAAATTGGCTATTATTTATTAATTAACTTACCATACTATATCCCCACAAACCCAGCAACCCCGCACCTCACACTTAAAATATAACCAAAATAAATAAACGTAACACAATTAACATAATGTATAACTAATTGAATATCAATGAATTAATAATGAACAATTAAGTAATGAATACATTAATTAATTATTAATTAATGATTTATTAGTCAATTAATAATTATGTACAAGCGATGAGTTTTTTCAAGTACACCTCACAGAGATTCGGCTCTACAACACAGGGTTATGTAAGATAAACGGGGAGCATTTTAACCTTGAGACAATTACCAATGCGCAGTTTGCCGGTTCGAGTGTTGAAGTTATTTCTTTGACGCTCTAGCATGCACTGCCAGAAGGGACTTGTGACTGACCACAAAAGAAATACATGAACAGTGAACCAAATAATGTGCTCGTATTGGATTTGGGCAGCACCTGATGTGATATGGCGGGAGAATCCTTCCCTAATTTGCATTAGCAAAGCGGAGTGTCTGTTGAATAAGCACAGACAATATTTTAAAATGTATGTACTTTCCGTTCTTTTGGTGTTTTATTAGTGATTTGGGCACATTGTATTTACAAGCTGCGTGACCAAGGCGAAAGCTGAAACACGTTGCTGGTGCAGTCAGTATTATTTCACTGCAATTTCAAGGTGTCCTGGCGTTCTTTTACAAATTTGGAGAACTGGGTACTTATATTTCAGGGTGCCGATACCCTGTGCGAGGACCGCCCTTTACTGACAGCCTCTACGCAACTATCGGGATTGGTATATATATATATATATATATATATATATATATATAAAACAACTAAATAATCAACAAAATTAGTAAACCATTAAATAATTATCAATAAAAAAATTGGCCATTATTTATTAACTTACCATACTATTCCCCCTCAAACCCAGCAACCCCGCACCTCACACTTAAAATATAACCAAAATAAATAAATGTAACACAATTAACATAATGAATTAATAATTAACAATTAAGTAATTAATTAATTAATTCATGATTAATTATTAATGTATTGGTCAATTCATAATCGTGTATGAATTGATTAAATACATAATAATTATCTTCCCACCCAACGTTCCTACAAACACACCAGTCCACATCTAACAAATAACTTTAAAAATATGATTAAACAATTTACAAAATTAATAGTTATTCATCAATAAAAAAGTGCCCATTATTCATTAATTAACTTACCACACTATACCACCACAAACCCTGCAGCCCACACATAAAATGTAACCAAAATAAATAAATGTACCACAATTTACATAATTAATAACCAATTAAATATACCTTCATTAATGATTAACAGTTGATTAAATAATCAATTATTAACGATTAATTATTAATTGATCAGTCAAATAATAATGATGTATTAATTGATTGAATAATTAATAATAAACTGCGCGCCCTACACTCCTACAAACAAACCAGCCCACATCTAACAAATAACTTAAAAAAGATGATGACATAATCTACATAATTATTAATCAATTAAATAATTATTAATACATTGTTAATTAATTGTTAATTAATTATTACTTAATTCACTTCCCACCCTAGATCCCCACAAGCCCAGCAACCTGCACCTCACAATTACCTTTAAAAATAAGATTATTACAAAATGTACATAATTAATTACACATTACATAACTAATAATAAATCAATAATCTATTATTAAATAATTATACTTAATTACCTTCCCACCCTTTATCTCTACAAACCTATCAACCCACTACGACAAAATGAATTACTTTTATAATTAAATTAAAATTGATAAATCACTGATTACAATGTCAGTGGGTCCAACACCGATGGCACGTTGGTGTCAGACCCTCCGACATCTGCCCCTGCTGTCCACCCACCGCATTATGATGCGGCGGGCACAGGCACGGGCGGATGGACCGTCTGCAGCACTTCTGATGGGCTCAAGGAGCCCGTCGGTTTGTCAGAAAGACACCATAATTTGCATCATTCTGCTCATTAAATTACTTTCTATTTTTTATAAATTGGAGTGGGATTTTTTGTTGTGTTTTTAACTGTTTTGGTACTTCTAAAATGTTTTACGCTTCTTCTTAATTCTAGCTTGTCTGCTCTGTGCAATAACTAGAAGGGTTGACCTGTTGAAACCTTTAACAGGACCTGAGAAGATAGTGATAGTGACTGCAATCCACCCCAAATAATAATTCACATTCCCACACAGTAGTATTTGTGTGTATATTTAAGTAATTGTCCTTGCCTAGGATAAAAGCACTGACTGAACATTGACATATTGAGCATTGTGAGTCTATGTTGTTGAGTTTGCAACCAACAGCAGCTGGCAGAGCCAGCTTTGGACTCTTCCACCTCACTACCCTGAGAGTGCAGTTCGAAAGGTGGAACTTGGTTTCAGTTTAGGAAGCCATCGTACGGGTGAAGGGATTGAACACGTGTTGTCCAGTAACCCCTGATGAATTGGGACCTTATAAACAAGCTTTTTCACAGTTGGTACTAAAAGTCTATAGGCCTGCTTACTTTAAAACGTGTAGATCAGCAGCGGCACGTGCAGGTAGGAGCGGTGGGCAGTGTGTTGGGGGGGTTTTGACAGATGACGAGGAGGGAAAATTAATTATTCATTTAGTTTTCCCTCGTGGTCGTCTATCGAATCTTCTCCCCAAACCCGGCCTCACCGCTCTTACCTGCATGGGCCGCTCCTGGTGTCGATGCTCTCTGGCCCCTTCATATGTCAATGAACAACAGCTGCATAAACTACATTCTAAATTTGTATTTTCTATTTTCTTATTGAGTTCACTAGTCTGTAAGTGCCTCACCTGCTTTCCAGAGTAATAAAAAGAAGCAGTTGATCCTACACACCTTCATATTAAAATTACAGAGCTATTTTGAGCATGTTATTAATACTGAGAATGTTTTAATATTCACCTCTGTTTTCTCGCCTTTTTTAACCAGGTCTGCTGGATAAATCTTGTCGCAAAAGAGCTGTCATAAATGTGAAGAGAACCACCGTCAAGATGTTTGGAACTAAAAGGTCAGGCTTGTTTTGCATGTTCCTTTTATGCATATTAATGAGACACAATGAGACCTTACTAATATATGTGATAGCACTTGTGTTGTTATAAACATCCCTCAAGGTTCCTCGCTGAGCTGCCTGTCATGGGCTGTCATTCTGTTAGTGAACCTGAGCTTTCTTTGTGGTTCATTCACTGTCAATTTAGGAGAGAGAGGGGGGGGAGAGAAAGAGAGAGAGGGAGAAATGGAGTTAGTTATTTGAATTCTAAAGATATCGTTCACCAACAGATCCCAAAACATGTTTTTATGAGCGCTTGCTACCAGATTTTACTGTGGCAAGTATGCAATATATACCATTTTGATATCACAGAAACAAGAAATCGCATCGTATTTCATCAGTTTCAATAGCTACGTTGTCTACCCGATCATTAACCAGTGACAATGTTCATCTCATGAACAGCAACATTGAATTATATCATACATGAGTGCAAGTATGAAAATGAGGATTAAGAATGGGTGTATCAAACTTTTAGAGTAATTCATTAAAAACA
Organism: Triturus cristatus; assembly: GCF_964204655.1. NCBI lineage: Eukaryota > Metazoa > Chordata > Amphibia > Caudata > Salamandridae > Triturus > Triturus cristatus. The sequence continues at coordinate 388,111,280 of NC_140587.1, read as the reverse complement.
TCACCTAGCCATAGTAGGTGTAATTCACATGAGATTGCGTAACAGATTGAGACAAATCAGACTTGTGAAAATATATTGAACGGATTTCTGCCATGTTGTTCCTCTTTATTTTCATTATATTCAGGCCGCTGACTTGGAGATGAGTTAGGAGCAGAGGTCTCTGGTTTGCCAGGGGAATGTGTAGGTAGTCCATATAATCCAGTTTTTTTCTTTGCAATTTGGGACTTGTAGTCCTGGGTTTACAAAATGATAAAATAGCTTTGTTTGAGTATTTTGCATGGGAAGTGAAAAAATTATATTTGTCTGCATATGTGTATAGATTGTATCTAGAATTTTAATTCAATCACTACTTCAATTATTTTATTTTGTATAGAAGACCAAGGTACTCAATACCACTGCCTTGTGTCCGGTTGGTGATTAAACACTTAGGGCCCGATTCCGATGCGGTTAGGAAAGCATTCCCACCTAGGGCCCGATTACGATGCAGTTAGAAAGGCCTCCTAACGGTATTTGCTCCTTTTGAATCGGATCAGGAACGTGTCTACCCAACCAAGGGCCAGATTACGATGCAGTTAGGAACATAGGCTCCCATAGAAGTCAATGGGAGTCCAACCAAATCGTATCTGGAAGCATCCGGGTGCATCATATTCGGTTGGTCAGACTCTCCCGATCCGAGTCGTTTGGAAACCATTTCCTAACCGATTTGATAGGGAAGATTTCCTAACCGCATCAGAATAGAGCCCTTAGGGCCCGATTCTGATGCAGTTTGGAAAGCTTCCCAACCGAATGGGTTTGGGAATGGCTTCCAACCGAATCAGATCGGGAGGGTCCAACCGACCGAGTATGATGCATCCGGATGCTTCCAGTTACGATTTGGTTGGACTCCCATTGACCTCAATGGGAGACTTTGTTCCACCCAAATGCATAGGCTCCAATTGAAGAAGGGAGTGGCTGGGGAAAATCGGGCACCCTACGGGGGGCACCCCCTGGTGCCTGCCACACTGTGCATGGCTGGTAAGGGAAGACCAATGGGTACCACCACGGGCCCGATTGGGAAGGATCCAGGTGCAGGGGGGCCACCACGGGCCCCCAAAGTCTGATTCCACCTGGCAATTTGAGTCGGACGGCACGATTCGGAAAGGCCGTCCAAATCGAGCATCGTACTCAGTCGTTTGGAAACGCGGCCCACAGAGACGTACATTTCTGCTCCGTATGGCTCTGTCATCCCAAATGCCTTCGGGTTTGGATTGGGATATTCCTAATGCCTAACTCGAATCGTACTTGGTCGGTTGGAAACTTTTCAGAGTCAGTTGGTAAGACACATTCCCGATCCGATTTGGACGGAGCAAATGTCATTAGGAGGCCTTCCTAACTGCATCAGAATTAAGCCCTTAGTTAAAACATTTATCATAGGATGTGGGTTTTACAAGCCACAGAATAAGAGCACCACTCTAAATTTTGACCTTGGACCTCAGAATGGTGATAAAGTTCTAATTGCACACGTTTCCCATTGTTCCATGGTGCACAACTGAGAATGTGTTTATGATACTCAGAATAAGGTTCTAAATGTACATTTGGGTTGCTTCCTTAGATTTTAGTCTTAAGAGTGCATCAAAACTGGCATGTCCCTATCGTGAAGGTGATGGCTTTAGAGACATCTGTATTCCTTGAAAGGCAGGAAACATGGTTCTGTCTCTGAACACGTTTCTCTTCAAGCCCAGTCACTTCTGCCCACCGTTCCTCTGGTTATTGCAATTAAGGTCTCAATTGGCTGCTATGAAGTGGCTGAGTCATCGAAAGCAGCCGCTCGTTCCCGTTTTGGTTGCTGTTTGCATCCTACTCGGTACCTTGCAGCTTCTTTTGTTTTCATTCATTCGCCTTGTCTTTTATGAGGCTTGTTGAAATGTGAACGAATCCGAAAGAAAATCTGCTGATAAATTCCTTGTATTGACAGTGGCAAAGGTGATTGACGCCTTCTTGGGTGTTTCTGTAGGGCTGTGGGTTGCATGGGAACAACCTTGGCCCCAGGTATCGCTCATCGAGACCTTACGGCTTTTGTCAGCTTTTATCAGGATGGCCACCTGGTAGGATTGCTTTACAGTCCATCCCTCTCTCCTGCTCAGCGCCATTCCCGAGAGGGAGAATGGAGTGATTTCCCTCTGACGGTGGGCCAGATCTTATTTGAGGATATGCTTAAAACTATTACAAGACAAGAAAATGTAGGCAACGTTTGAGCTGTGACCAGAGAGATTTAACTGGAAGAAGCCTGCAGATAGTTTAATGACATGTCGCTCCTGGCAAAGGATGCGCACAGTTCCCAGGGAGGCACTGTACGGTGTGTACTGTACTTTACACAAGTCGTGCATTTGAAAGCATTGTCCTTCAAACCTGATGTTCTGAGAGAAAGAGAGAGAGAGAGAGAGAGAGAGAGAGAGAGAGAGAGAGTGTGCGTGTGCGTGTGCGTGTGTATGTGTGGTTATGTGTGTGTGTGTATTTGTTTAGGAGTAAGAGAGGTGCTTTATATTTTACAAATGTTAAACAAAACAACTGCCCGAAATGACGTACCACAAGATGAAAATATTTTCTTTGTTATTATACAATAGAAAAGGCTCTTAAATGTGTTTCATTTTACATCCATGAAAATGGAAACAGTTTGCAAAAATACTCAAAGTGCACTCAACGGGGATTATTATGTTTTCTCATTTATATCAGGGATGATTCAGAGATTGGTTTGACCTTTTAATCCGAAATGTAAAGACTTTCGCTTAACCTCTGTGTAATCTGAACGAGGGGGTGTTACAGTGATCACAGCATTCTTATTAAAATTCATCGCACAGACCCAGTCCTCCCACAAGCAATATTTTGAGCTTAGGCTTTGCAGCAGGCCTCTCTGGTGCACTTGATCTTTTTCTTGTGAAATGTTTAAAGTACCTGCTTTGAAGAGGGATTTTCCGGTGCTGCTAAGGTGAACAATTCCTCTCTCGTGTTTGTCCGTCTAAATTTACAACACTGAAATTCTAAATTTAGCGCGCCACTAAAAACTAATGCAAACTGACATGGATTTCAAGGTTATCAAATTCTCATTGGTGCTCACCTCCACAATGAATGCAAACTGAAATGGGTTTGAGGCTGTCTGTCTTGTCCATTAAATCATTAAGAGCATCCAAGGAGCTTCTTTGGAGAGTAACAACTGCTATCTGTATGGGACTTCTTAAAACTCTAATGGGATTCTTTGCAAAGTCTCTACCTTTTGAACTTTGAAAGAATAAAACCATCATTAGGATAATTTCGGAAATCCTGATTTGGACGGAAACAGGATTTTTTGCGCGATTCAGGATTCAGAGATGAGCAGTAAGTCGAGTTTCCCTTAGACACATTTTAACAAATACAATTTTGCGGCAAATGACCGAAGAAAACAGCACAGACTATTGGAACAGCAGGCGGAAATCAGCGCAAAAGCACCGATTTTTTAGTCAGTTCCCATTTCTCAGGGAAAAGCCTAAAGTTAGAATGAAAGCCTACGTCTCAATAATTTTGCTTTTATGAACAGCTTGGAGTCAGCTTCGGATCTGAGCCTATCATCAGTTGTTGTGTGTTAAAATGCTGCTTAGCAAGTGCTCAATATGGATTGTTTAAATACCACAATGGTCCCTCATGAAATCTAAATGTTTTATTATATCACTTCCTATCATTTCTTTTATTTTTAATGGTCATCTTATATTCAATACCACAATGATTTATGGGGGAAAAATAAATTGCATTTCCCTATATCCACTCACTTGCACGTTTAAACAAGAACCAGCAACGCCAATAGAGCTTACCGTTAGCAGGGGACTGTCTGTCTATTAGGTTTGTCAATGGTTGTTTGCAGTGTTGCCACCAGTAAAAGTCAAAATGGATGCAACACACATGCTCACATGCATCATGACACATATTCATGCATATTTGCATGCAGGGGCCATCTTGGAATCATTAGTATTCAAAGATGTCCGCAGCACACGCATCACTTTCCATGCCAATGCATGTGCTCATGCAGAAGCCATCTTGCACAGCTAACCTTCCAAAATGGCTGCCACCTGGGTACATATGCATTATAACATGGAGCAACCATTTTCTCCTTGATTTTGATTCTCTGTTTCAACAAGCTGAAAATTAAAAGTGAAGTACATGGAACTTTAAGAAATTAACCAAGCGACTTCTAGCTCTTGGCAGTTGCTGAGCCCTCAGAATAAATATATCACGGGATAGGGAGGGAGCACCACTAGAGAAACGAACAAGCTGGTAGAGGTGGAAGGTGGAGAGAATGTGCGAGCCTTCAATTAAAAAAAAAATGTTTTAAAAAAAGTAAAAGCTAACCAAAATGCCAACATGTAAGTAGACCAGTTTAGTGGTTCACATCTACGAAATGCCATGGCTACTACCAACACGGATGAATAATCCTGTTTGCCAGTGTCTAAAACCTCCTTAATCACAGTAGCAATGACTGAAAGGGACTGTCTAAAAGCCGCTTTCTGTAGGTGCATGTTTATGCTGTGTATTGAGTGGTGTGTGTTGACATGAGCTATAGCCAGACAGCTAAAGCTGACTTAAAAATGGGTATTCACGTGTATTATTTCAACAGCAATTACATTACTAATCTACAACAGTGACCTGCTTGGCAAGGTCCCTTTACGTTCACTCTTCTACTTTTGACGTCTCTCTTCTACTTTTTTGCTGTTCTTGAAATAAACGATAGAGTTTAATAACTCAAATATATTGGAAGGTGCACAGCAACGTTGTTGCCACATAAGCGTGGACATCTTCTTACATTCTGACCTTGCTATGTTTAGAATGTATATCAGCATCAAAATCCAATTTATTCAATCTTCATGAGAGGACGAAAATGATACTATTCGACCTAGTTAAACTTTAAATTGACTGGCCTGGTAAAGGCCAAAGAGAGAATAAAGACTAATTACTATAATCCCAAATGTAGTTATCTGGCGCCAACAGCAGCATCAACTGCAGTCCCAATGTCTAGTGATCTGCACTTGAAGGTTCTTGGTCAAAAGTATAAGGCTCAAAAAGGGTCATCTAGCAGGGACCAAAAGCGTTTGGGAAGTGTCTCTCTCACAACTTGGGTTTCTGGGTGCTTAAGCAGCTGCCAATTGTTTCTTCGTAAAATATAACCCTTATCATCACCAATAGACAGACACAATAAGCATCCCAGGCAGCTGAGGACCGGTTAATTTGGAATGAAGCCCAATCAGAGGGGCTGTCTGTCATCTGCGTGTTTCCTCAAGCAGGGGCTTCAAGACCAATGCCTACAGCTGGCAAACGTATAGGGACATCTTAGGCGACCCACATGATATTTGCTAACCTCCAAAGTTTTGTGTGAATTTGTGGTGCTTGAAAGCGAATAATAAAATGCATACATTTTTGCAGTTTTTCAAGATTGATGAGAAAAGCAAGTTAGTAGTGTGTGTAAAGGTCTACTATTTGAGCTAAGACAGCCTTCATGTAGACTGGGCCCCTCTAAGGCTTCCTGCTCCACCAACCTTTGATAGTATAGAGCACCTTGGTTGTTTGTTTTACACTGGGCAGCGTCAGATGAGACAATTTGTGATGAAAATAATTATTTTGACAGGAATGCATCTGGGGAGCTGGGGTTGGGGCTTGTAATGAGTGTGGCTGGAACACAGGAGGAACTTGAAAAGTGTTGGCTCTGGGATACACACTGTGCAGGACATCATCATTTGGCTGCAAAGTCATGTGAAATGCTGAATTTGCAAAGAGTGAGTGTAAGTGAAAGTAACATATAAAGTAGGGTTGGGCGGTGAACTCCGCTCTGCCGGTGGAGTTCATGCAGTTTGTGGCACTCCGCGCTCCACTTGGAATGCTGAATTCGGCAAAAGAAACTCTGCCAATTGTGCGCCACTCACCTCCTCCTAGTCTCTAAGCGTTAGTTTCTTTCTTTCTTCAGCACAATAGTATTGCTTTTCTGTCCCTGTACTCCTGTTGCCCTTGTTTCTCATTCTTCCCGCCCCTTCCTGGAGCAACGGCGCTCTCTGACGATGCACAGCTCTGCTTCACTATTTTCCGGCATGGCCTTACGACAAACAGTTAACTCATTTGCAGTGTAAGCAACTGAGTCGATAGATGGCTACCGGGAATAGCGGCAAAACTGGAGATATAGAAGAGGACTTATCCCAGCTCCTCTTCCCCAATGGTAAGAGAAAGATCCGCCTTCCTGAGAAATATGCTACCCCACACATGCCATACAGTTTTCCCATCTTGCTTGCGGATGATGTTTAATAAGCATATGAGGAAAAACAAGCACCACTCCTCAAAAATGAGTGCCCCAAAGCAGGCAGCTCTACTTAGCAGAACATGTAGGATCCAACACATGCCCCCTCTTCCTCACAGCGCTATATAATTCAGCCAGGCCCTGTGCAGTAACACGGTAGCAAGGCACACCTTCGGAGGCAGGCGCTAGCCTCGCTGATTCTTAAACACAGAATGCCATATCGTCCCCCCTCTGAAAAGAAATGTGAAAGCAGGAAGCACCTGACTGGGCCTTTCCATCCTGCCCTCTGTCAAGCACACAGAGGTGAATGTGCAGTGTTAACCATATGTTACTTACACACAAGCTCAGTTCACTGGTGCATGAGTGTGAACACCCAGGCCCCTCAAAAGGGAATGTGCCAGGATCACCCACACACATCAACACATCAACTATCAGCAAACAGAAGGCCCCTTTTTTAGCTTTTCTCAAGTTGTGAAAGCCTCTCACTTCCCCAGTGAGGCAATCCCAGATTCCAAGATGCTGATCTTGTACTACCAGGCCCCGCACACTAGCTAGCAGCCAGAGAACCCCTCAGGGCTGGCCTGAGGGCCTTAGAGACAGCCAAGGGTTGCCAGCTGACAACTCTGCTCTAGTTCCAGGGGCCTGTGGGCGTGGTTTATAGCCTAGTTACTGGGCAGCCCAACCTGGGGGAGAAGGTCTCACAACTCCATGCCTCAGCCCAGGCCAGCGTGCGCATCCCTAGAGTAGCCTGTGCCGACTTGTACTGGAATACCGGGCCTTTCCTTCCAGTGTTTTTCTAGAGCCTTGTGCTTGAGTGTGCATCAGTGCCCACACACTGTTCCAAGTGTGCCAGGGCCTCATGGGGCACACTGATGCTGTCCTTCGGTGGACCTGGGTGCCGGTCACATGTAGCTCTAGTGCCAGTCTACATGAGGCCCCCCAAGACAGCAATGGTGTAGTGACAACAAGGAGGCCATTGCATGGAGATGGCTTAAGTTACTTCTTGGGGTATCCTAGACACGTACAACATTCTCAGCTGCTCCAATCCAAGCTCAAGGGTCAGGACTGGACAGAACTCCACGGAATTTCACAGAGTTTATAGGTAATTCCGCAGAGTAGAACTCCATGAGTTCCGCCCACCCCTATTATAAATCCCATCTAAAAGCAGTGGGATTTTACTGAAGAACCTTTGCAGTTTTCCATCATGAGACTCTGTAAACACCTACAAATGAAGCTGCTGAGAACAACTGTTTTGTCGACTCAAGAACCTTTTGCCCATCTTTACAACCAACATCGACCAAGCTCATGCAAGGTAATGAAGCTCTCACACGGAGTTCTCATTGGTGGTGGCTCCTGGTCAGTGCTGGCTCGCATAGGGCGTGCTGCGGGGTGGTGGGGCGGGGGAGGGGCAGGGTGGGGGGGGTAGTAAACTCAGACATACGACGGAACAGAGGAAAGTAATTATTACTTTGGTGCTGCTCTCTAAACTGCTTTTAGAAGAGATTTCAGAATTTATGTAACAGCCTTGCATGGAGATCTAGGTTTACACAAGAGTAATACCAAAATGTGGTAATTGTCACAATTATGGGGTCATGCGGTATATCGTAATTCAGAGTTGTTAGACCCTCAAAATGGCACTAATCTGCGTATAATGTTGTTGTTGCACATTTTTCACATTTTGATTTAGTAGTTACCACCAGTTTGTTGATTATGGAACTTGCAACATGCACTGTATTTCCTTGAAGTAAAATGGGACTGCCACATAATGAGTGTATCAGACTGAAATTTCATGAACAAGTGGAGATAATACTATATAGGACAAAATGAGTGGTATATATTGTGAATTATGCAGGGAGCTACTCTGCTTATTTTTGGAACAGCCACTTGGAGTTAACCAAAATATTGCAGACAGAGCACTGCACAATCCAGCCTGTCAACGAGCACATATTGCAATGATTTTAATGAATGTAATTTAATTACCTGCAGGGTTTAGGAAATGTTTGCAATTACTATTTTAGTTTTAAAACTTCTGCTGATCGAAAATAACATACTGTATCGGCTCTTTTAATTCTTTCCGTATTTTAATATCCTCAGGAGGAGCCATGCAGCTCCTACATCTATGCCAGTGATATGGATGTTTAATTGCTTGCCCCAAGCTGTGCAATTTATAACCAGTTAAGGTTATGTAAGGTCTTGCAGCAAACCTTGTAAGCAGATCTATTCTACCTTTGCCCCCCATCTCCCTCAAAGCTCTTTGTGTTTTTGCCTCTTTTATGAGATTTGTCGTCTTTATTACGGTTATTTCCTTTATGAATATACCTGAAAGCGCGTATTGATCTTCGTTGCTTTAACTCCTTTTTGTTGCATTCTCTTGTGAAAAGAAGGCACCTGGTAATGCATGCGTTAATATAAATGAAATTTCAAGTCTTTCAGGAGAGAACTGGATAAAAAAATACATATGTTATGGAAATAGGAAGATGTATTTTCAAAACTTTGTTTTTTGGGAAGGGATGAGAGGAGGAAGGTGACCCAAATGAAGTTGCCTTCATGTAAATTAACTTATTACAACTTGCGACTTCATTAGATCGAGGAAGACCATGTATTTCAGCCTTGGGGTGGGTTACATAGTTTTAGGTCTCTAATGGTCGAGGTTCACCACCTGGTGCTACCAACTACCCAATGGTATTTGTGCGGTTTTAAACCCCAAAGAGCACAGGCGGGAGTCTACATCCGAGGTCTCTCACTTCTGACTGACCGCATCCAAATGCAGGGCAGAGTGTATGCAGAGGCTGTCAAGCTGCAAACATGTCTACTGCAGTATCTGTAGCTTCTCTCTTCTCCTTGTTTCCCACATCCATCAAGTCACATAAAACCATGCTGGACCTGTGCCCCCCACAGCAGGTAGTGTATTACAGCAGGTATGGTACTCTACTGGTCACCGTGCTGACTTGACATGCTAGGACAACACAGCAGGCATAGTTGTCCACTATTAACAGGGGTGAAATACCATGCTAGCGTAATATGACTGGTTTAGTACTCGACTGGTTACAGGGATGATGACATGCTAGAAGAATACAGCAGGAATAGTGCTCCACTGGTCACAGAGGTGATATGACAATCAAAAACAAAGTGATGGCTGGAATACTTCAATTAATGTCAGCCACTGGAAATTGGTTAGGGCTACATCTCAATCCATGGGTTTTCACCCACTATGCCACCTCAGTTTGGACCCAGCCATAAGCGAATCAGTCTGGACCCTGCTCCAGGGGGAACAGTCCAGCTTGAACTGCCGGGGAAGATCCTCCCTGTATTGGAACACAACCAACCCAGGACCAGTTTTGCTCTTATTAGGGTTCGTCACACAGGTATTGCTTGGTTCCGGTGGCACAATGAGCATGGAACACAAGTCTAGGCATATCCGTCATACTCAGGGCATCAAAAACAAAGTGACAAATGGAATGCTTGAATTAATCTCAGGCACTGGGAATTACTCAGGCCCGCAGCCCAATCCATCATTTTTCACCCACCATACCGTCAGTTTGGATCCTGCCATATGCAAATCAGTCATGAACCTGCGCCAGTGGGAACAGTCCAGCCCAAACTGCCAGAACATATCCTCCCTGAACTGGAACGCATGTAACCCAGGACTAGATTGGTCGAATTAGGGCTCATCAGCTAGGTACAGCTTGGTTCCAGTGGCACAGTGAGCGCAGGACCTATGTCTTGGCATACCTGTCACACTCAGGACATCTAAAATAAAGTAAGGGATGTAATGTTTAAATTAATTTCAGCCACTGACAATCGCTTGGGCTGCATCCCAGTCCACCGTTTTCCGCCCACTATTCCACCTAAGTTTGGACTCAGTCATATTCGAATTGCATATTGACTCTGCTCCAAAAGGAACAGCCCAGCCTAAACTGGCAGGCCAGGTCCTCCCTCAACAGGACCATAACAATCCAACAGGGATTTTCAATAAAAACAGGAAGGGCGCGTTCAGGCATTTGAAATAAGTCATGTGTTAAGGAAACAGAGAGGACACTGATCACTTCCATCAATATACAACAGAGATTTCTTTAAAAACATTAAAATACAAATATATCATCAATTGATCCTAAGTAATGACCAAATATAAATTTTTTTTTAGGCATGAAATTCGATTTCTAGATGAAAACAGGAGACGTTAGAAAATCTATTATTCGTGAGGACAGAGGGTAGGTTCTCATTAGGCAAGTCCTATATCACAAGTTTCAATATTTAATTGACATCAGCAACTATTAAAACACCTAGTTTGCATAATGAGAAAATAATGCATTGTGGTCCTTTTTAGATTGCCCAATTCATTAAATGAGATTCTAGGAGTCATAAACATGGCATACACATTAAGTAGTATTAATGATGAACTATGGTCAATCAAATAATACAAATATAAATCACCAATACATCCTAGGATCCAGCTACATTCAATTGATCAATCAAGCAATCAATCAATCAATCAATCATTTATATAAATTGCAACACTATTACCCCTAGGGGTATCTGGGCACTGAGGGTGCTGAGTCTACATCGAAAAGCCAGGTCTTGAGTCACTTTCTGAAATCTGCCAGGGAGGGTGCCCTTAAGAGGTGGAGGTCCTTCCACACTTTGAGGGCGATGTAGGAGAATACGCACCCCCACTCTAGTTGTGATGGATGCAGGGGGAGTGTACGAGTAAATTGGTGAGCAGGTTTCTCAAGGGAAGATGGAAATTCTCACTCAGCCATGTCTCCTGGCTTCACAGGACAAAGGCAAGGCAAGCATCAGGGGACGGCCATTGCCACTGATGAGAAGGTGCCTCCAAATCTGTTAATCAGTGGAAAAAACACATTCATCACGGTCTGCTCTCCCAGAGTAAGGGAGAACAAATTCCCTGGATTATAAAATGCAAGCGACTCTGCAGAACTCTGAAACAAATTAGCCAAGTTACAGGGTTTCAAAGCAACCGAGACAGGGTCGGATTAGGACAATAAATAGTCCTATGCACCATAATAAGGGGCAGAAGTTCAATGAACTGGCGAGGTGCGGGTTAGCTCCAAAATGGCTAACGTCGCACACCTTCAGTTAAAAAATGCAGGGATGCACAATATTTAAAATGATATGGTGGATCCCTGTGTTTCCCCTATTGCTAAATTAAGCTGCCTAGCGCCAATGCAGGCACCCTTGCACCATAGTGCAAGGATGCCTGCATTGAGGTAAGGATTGTTTATGTGCAGGAAGGTGTCCCTTCCTTCACACAAACAACTGCTTTGTGTAGCACACATAGAAGTTGTAATTCATCATGTTTTTTAATGACTGTTTATGTGCAAGAAGGGACAGCTTCCTGCACATAAACAATCATGCATGGCGATTTGCTGTTTCTATGTGTGCTGTACAATGCAACCAACATAGAAACAGCAAAAACGCAGAAAAATTCATAATTTCTCTTCATTTCGCCATGTTAAGACCAGGTTTTTTTTTGGTATGAATTTTGGCGCTGCTCCATATTTACGCGACCTTTGTAAATAGGGGGCAGGGGCAAGATCAATGGGTGTTGCGGCAAAACGCCCACCGCAGCATACAATGCCCACCCTTTTCATGCTAAGTGTATGTAGAGTGAAAGTCGGCGTTAAGCCACATTAAGTGGCTTAATGCCACATTGTAAATAAGGCGATGACCTTAACATCACCAGAATGTGGATACCCCTTAGTGCAACAGATAGCTTAAAAAGTGACCCACATTTGCAAATCAGGTCAGTTTTGAACTTGAAAAATGTGCTGTATAGTTATTTTGCAAGGTTTGGATGATTTAAAATCACTTGTGCTTGCTGCAGTCTATCTTTGTGGTGAAAATAGAGAAACAAACAGCAAAACTCATCCCACCTGGTCCTAAAACAGGCCCACAAATTGCTAAAAAAACAGCCCTTTCACTGATCTGTCAGACCAGTCCATCGGGCACTACTTGATTGCCCTATGGACCTGTCTGACCCTGAACCGAGCACCAGGAACTTCAAAAACCATTGGGGAGAGAGATGCAGAAACACAGAAATTATAAATCACAGAATCTACCTAAACTGAGCTGGTAAGCAAGTCACCAGGCACAAGAACAAATAGGACAAGCGCATAGAGTTCAGTCTTCGGGAGGGTAGGTGAAGTCAAAATCGCCTAGGACACCTGAGCACATTTTGGCATATTTTGAATGTTTCTCTTGGTGTAGGGTATTTAGTTATGAATATAGCCTTGTAACACGTATATTCATAACCGCAAATTGCACAACAATGGAAGAGAGGATTTCCTAAATATCTATCTACCAGTGCATCTACCCCTTCTGATGCATTTGAAAGCATTCCCGTGGCCCCTGCATCAGTCCATAATTTGAGACGGTGGTTTCCGATGCAAGGCACCGGTACTTAATTGTCAACTCCGGCACTTATGACAGTCTGCTGCATGGTGGTGTTCTTTGTCTAATCTTGAGACAAGCATAACAACAGTTATTTATGAACTCAATGCACTTTAAAAATGACTAATACCTGTCACCAAAGCCATTCTTATAGCTTTGGAGATCAGGAATAGTTAGAATTGTCAAACTTGTAGGTATGTGATGGCTAGTGGTTGTGTTGTTCCTGTTATTGGCTGTGCAGACAGCGACAAAGGGCGGTGCAAGTGGAAGTGGCCTCCTGAAGAGGGCCCTGGCACTTCTACTTTTTTACAAATTAAGCACTGCCCTGCATATTGGTGTGAAACCTATAAAATCAACTCCTGTGAAATGCAGCTGGTTTTCTATGAAGCAACCTACCTGTATAATTGCTCTACCTGAAAATACAGGTCAGGCACAGATTATCTGTGTGGGTATGTAGGCTTCAACTTTCCTTGAGATGTCTTTGGTCTAGAAAGCGGCCGCTACCTTCAGTCTAACCTGCGGAGTGGTCCATATTTTTGGGAAGTATTAAGCATCCCATATCTTTACCGCACCCCACATTTACTGGGTGCATGGTTACCTTCCTGTTGTCCACCTCAGGTAACACAGAAATGTGTGCCCCTTGTTCTGAGCTATAAAACTCAGAATAATGTGCTATTTTCACTGTTTGCCTCTTTGGAGTGTTGCAGACTTTGGTACTTTGTTTCAGTGTTTATTAAATGCATCCAGCCCTTTACTTTGATAAGCAAATGGATGCTCGGGCATTTAATTTAGTGTGTCAATCACTGTAGGAGGTTTTCAGCTCCTATTTGCTGGCAGTAAATCACTGAAAAATAGATCAATACCATGAATTTAGCGTTATTCTCTTTGGAATGTGAGGCTGTCTGGCATAAAATGGACTGTAGTTGGTATATTTAGATGCAACGGTACTGCCGCCGATCTGCTTCAAATGGCATACAGCTTGTTGTTTCTGGGTGCAAATCAAACCTTCTGGAACTGACTGTCATGGTGGCACTGTGAACAACTCTGAAAACAGAGGGAGATCCTGCTTGGTCGTTTGCAAGTGCAATCACTGGTAGGGAAAGCCAGGAGGTCTGGTTTGTGTGCCTGAAAGGCAACGTGAATTTGTATCTCACATGTATCGATAACCCTAAGAAAGCTTTGAAAGCATCCCACTACTCAACAAAAGAACAGATAAGGGAGAATTGGTTTTTTTGGGTGTGAAAGATGATTCGGAAGATTAATTCGGTGGTGAACCAAAAACAGCCATTTCTTTAGCAGCCAAATTACAATGAAATATTCGACAGTCCAAAGTTGGTTCGTATACTGAGGCAGAAGTGCCAGATGGACAGATGGCATCGTGGTAGGGCTAGCTTTCTGAAACATGGCACTCTTTCCCACAATTATTATTCGCACTGTACAACGTATCCTTTCTCCTTATCCTGTGAAGCGAATCACAGCTATGATGCAGACAGATTACGAGTCACAATGTGGCAAATCTGTCTACAGTGCTACAAAAGATTGTACCAATCGGAAAGTGTGTAACAAATCGGAAAAGTCATCTAAACTCAGTTTCCAACTCGCGAAGAGTTAAAAACAAGGAGTGGAGCTAAATATGACAGTCATGCTGTCATGTCCTGTTTTTTGCATTGATTTTGTGCTGTGTTTTGCATTGATCAGGATTAATGCAAAATTTTGCACAGCGAAACACTTTGGCCGTGTTTTTTGGCTAACGACAACGTTTTATGTGTGCAGTTGGTACATTTGTTTCACATTTGCAAACAGTGTGTAACTCTTTTTATGACCTAAAAAAGGAATACTTTTAACGCATCAACTCAGGTTATTTCACCGCAGGAACACAACTCTGCGCATCTTGTGAACAGTAGGATTTTCTATAAAATAATTTAACACACTAGTAACAATAAATCACCCAATGAGAGTCTGAGGAATATTGGATTTCACTTTTCTCTCTTAAGCTGATTTATGATTTAGGGAGGGGACTGGGTGCATGAGGATGTTGGATATAAGGCGTAGGAATGGCGAAGCATTGCTTCCAAGTTTCCAGTTTGCAGATGTGTGATATTTCAAGGTTTGCAGAGTGTTGATGTGTGACGTTTCAAGCCTCAGGTGTGACACTTTGAGTGACATTCTAATCAAGAGCCCAACAAGTCAACAGATCCTTGTAAAGAGATAATTTTCAGAAATTCGACCGTTTTAGAAATGTAGTGATGTGTAAAAAGAGGCGTAAAGGGGGAACAGTTAATGAGTACACTACCATATCAGATTTTGATCGCATAGGCAGTGCCTAATTTGAGCTGGTGGTTGCCAGTCTGGCCCACCGCACCCATTTTTTCGGGCCAGCTCTTCATACATTTGCTGACAGGAAGAGAGGGAAAATGCACAAAGCGCAAAGTGGAAAAAAGAGACAGGGAGGGTCTGGTGTTGATTAACGATGCCTAGGGTGGACTCGAGGCTGTGCAGGTATTCTGCATGCTGATACGTAATAGCACCTGCCGCTGGCGTTTTTACAGGGCTTTGGGCACCAACACCAATTCTATTTCAAGTTAAGCACTGGAGGCTATCCACAAGGTGAAACTGGGAGGCTTTCCTGCTGCATCTATGTCTTTCAAGAATCAGACACAGGAGGAGAGCACAGGGCTGCGCAGAGCAGCAGGGCTCAACAGCTTAACCGGTAACTCCTTCTATTACTGCCTTCTATTAGCTACACCTAGTCCGCTTGGCGTCGGGAAACCCTTTTTGGGTAGCTGTTGCGCCCTATAAATTAAAAATAATAAATAAATAAATAATAAACTCCTAGCACCAGTGACTGCACAAACTGACTAACACACAACACGCCACACGCACTGCCTCCATCCTATGTAGGAAATGAGGGGATCCAACCAGCCTCTGCAGCTATTATTGAGCCAGATGCAGGATAGGGCCACCCCAATGACTGACACCTGGACACGTCTTGCACTGCCTGCCCTTTGCCTGCAGTGCATTCGGAGAAGCCACCTGCAAGGAGTGAGGGAGGGTTTGTTATTTTCACTTCTACCTGGGCCCAACTCAAAGACCTTTCTTAAAGGGCTTTCAGTCCTCTTTTTGTGCGACTCTTAGCATGGCTGGGGTCTATCTGCAGCCTAGCACCTTGATGTCAATGCCATAGACCTTGTTGTCACTTCACAAGTGAGTAAGAGACAAAGAAATTGTTTGGCGGCAAAAACTTGAATTTGTTGAACCCCTGTATATAAAAGATGTGGGTGCACTTACAGTAATAATAATTTATTTATCACTTACTACTTAATTTATAAAATCTTGTTCTAGTGCTTGTCATCCCTATGTGGACTGTCGGGGTGCTTTGCATTACAGATATTATACAGAAAAAATAAACCATATAAGTGTTTAAGTAAGTTTACAGGAATTGTTACATAAACAATGAGGATTACAAGGTATAGGAGTCACATATCTTCCTTAAAGGTAGGCATTAAATGTTACGATTGCTTGCTCATGAGAAACACAAAGTCAGCATTTGAAACATAGCGCATTGATGGGGGTTGGCTGTACTAATAGGTCTTTATCAATATGCGAAGGAACTCTTTATATCATCTTTAGAATAACGAAAGAATGATGAAAATAAACAAAAAGGTTCTCCGCCTGTGCCTTGCAGTTCAGATGTAGCTCCTTGATGCCAGTTCAGAGCTCTCTGGGCTATATTAGAATGATTCTAACTTATGACCTGCTAATAAGAAAAGGATCTCTGTGGCAAAAGCAGCAACCCACTAAGCTACCTACATAAAATACAAATCTGTGCTGTACATGTTACAGGTTGTGCTTAGAAGCAGGCACATTAGCCCTCTATATTAATTTATGATGAGTCAAAAGTGTGACTAGACAAATCATACATGGCTCCAGCAAGTGCATTAACCATCAGAGTGTCAATCTCCAAGGACTTTAAGTGGGGTGGAGAGGTGGGCAGATTATGCTGAGTAGGAGAAATTCATTAGACATTTCTGTCACAGCTGATGAAAAGAAAATGTTTTGTTACCCTGCTTGTGTTTGGTTCTGATGTTAAGCACCATTTTATGTCCAGCCGCCATTTAGAATCATGTTGTGAGCTGCGTATTCCCTTATCAAGAAGCAGGCTGTGGAAAGTCCCATGTACTCAAGGTTAGGGCTTGCCCTGCTAATGAATACACTGTTCTTGTTAATGCAGTCCTTTCCCATAGATAGAGGATTTCTCCTACTAGCCTAGCGGTAGACACTAATAGAATGGCCTTGGTATAAAGATAATGTGTGCCGGGCCTCAGAGTCCAAACTCGTTTTGCTGTACCTCTTTGTTTTAGCTGCACCTGCCAGATTTCTATTAGAGGCGGGACATTCATGGTTCGGAAACATACATAATTTATATCTATGTTTGCTGAAGTCAGTCCCTCTGCATCAATTCCAGGAGGCTGGTCAGACTGGGCTCCGCTCGAGTGTACCTGAATAAAATATACTTGGTTTGTATTCCCTACTGTCTGACCAACTCTTCATTTGTATGGAAGGCTAAGAGGTGGTCGCGAGTGAACTGGGTGGCCCTAATCGGGTCACTTCCTTCACAGCAGAGAGACTGAATAGCACTGGATCACACACATGGCCCTGAGCGTCTGCTTTTAGGGACAACCATGTGACAAGAGGGCAATTCTTATAAATTTTAAAATAAGGGCCCCTACATACATGATGTACTTGCTAGACGTAGGAATTAAGTAACAATAAAGGGGAAAGTAATCTAGGCAAGTGTACACAACAGGAAAAATATACCGGCAAAACAACAATTACATCATACAGTTCAATGTGCAATACTTACAAATCTTAGACATGACACGTATGTATTTTCAGATAGAAAATATACAAAATGATAATGTGCATATATTTCTTTTCTTTTCTAATATGTGTTCCATGTAGTGAATGTTGTGACAGTCCCCTCCAGCCGAAACACGCGTAGTGTTTAACCTACTGCCTACCCTCTCATTCATTGTGATTTTTCTGGATTTCGCCACTTTTTGTATACTGTGTAGTGTTTATATATACATGTATTGTACAAGGTTAAAAGAAAATTTATAAATGTGAAATGACATGTTTTTCATGGACACAATAATGTTGCACAATGTTTGATAGTGTATTGATGGGTATAATTATCTACTAAGATATCATTTTTGATAAATGGAATAAAAATTAAATAATATTTTATATCTCAAAATACATAGGTGACGGCCCTGTCAATCGCGGATACCGAGAACCTTGAAAAAGGGTTTTTGTTGCTCCTGCAGATCCTGTGTATATCTACTACCTTAGGTCATCGAGACTTAAGAAGTAGTTTGTTAAAAAGTGGGGCGTCTTAGGACCTTCAGTTAAACCACAGGCATTGTGATCCTTGGTGACCTCCCCAAGATAGGCATCATTCTCCAGCAGTCGTTTGAGCTTCCTATTCATTGCCATTTTTCAGCTAACTTTACTTATCCCATGGGACGCTGTCATCCTCGCATCCTTTTTTTTTTATTAGCAAACCTCATGTAAGGCTTCACCTATGTACTATAGCTAGGACTGTGCCCCAAGCCTACACTCTTCCGAAGTACTGTGTGCTTTGCTCATTTTTATTTCACTGCCTTCAAACTACAACGATGCAATAAACTTATGATGGCATATGCTCATATGCACAATGCGAGAACAGTGTTCTAAGCACACTCCCAGTTACCGAGGTACACAACATAATTTGTCATGCCGTAGGAGTCTACCTAATGGAGCATTAATGAAGAGCTTTAATTAAATGCATGTGAGCGCATGCAGAGTTGAGAACAAAGCTCATGGGAAAGAAGAAGCGATTTGGTTTCCAACTGACTGAAGAGCTTAGAGTACCAAGTGCATTTCAATTAACTAACTGAAGTCTAATGCTCACCGCCATCTGATATAAAAACAAATGTGGAGGTCAATAAAGCTGCACGAGCTCAAGTGGAATGTATTACTTTTGGAGCATGTGGATAATATTTCCTCACCAAGCCCAAAATTGAGTAGATTTTGCGTGGAATTGTATTTGAAGGATGCCAAACATTAGCTGAAACAGTCCCCTCTAAGTTCACACTAGTAATAGTCTGGGTTCCTGCTTCGAATCATTGACAGCAACTGGGGGACGCCAATACGTCTCACTTTTATGTGCTATCCCGTGTCAACAGACATATGCACAAATGTACACAGATTTATGCCACATCTGTGGGAAATCAACCTCTTTCCGTGTGTCTTATCTCTGTGCCCTATTTTCTACTTCTGGTGCATGCAAGGCAGCATGGCACTAGGTCACCAACTCAGGGAATAGAAAACACTGAATACAAATGCAGCAATCTATAGAAATACAAACAATCATTTGCAATGCAATAGGTCTCGCATTTACCTGAGTTTAAGCTATTGGCATTGTAAATGACAAGGCCTATTATTTTTGTTTTTTAAAAAATAAATTAAAGGCATTTACAAAGCCAATAGATTAAACTTGCGTAAATGCGAGACCTATTGCATTGCAAATGCTTGTTTAGGTTTAAAGCGGTGTGCAGTACCGCTTCAAGGATGACGCGCTCAGTGTATTTTTTTTTTACTTTAACATTGAGCGTGGTGTCCTTGAGGCGGCGCCGCGCTCCTTTTTAAGGCAAAAAATAAATAAAGAAATCGAGCGCGGTGATCCTAAAGCGGGCACCACGCTCACTATGAAAGTAAAAAATAAATAAATAAACAGAGCACGGTGTCCCAGAAGTGGACGTGAAAGTAAAATATAAATAAACTCAGCGCAATGTCACTAAAGCAGGCGCCACACTCAGGAAACTAAAACAAAAAAATAGCATCCGCCATTGTGCCTATAAGTGCCCATAAATACAATAGTGCTGACTCTCTAGATAAAGCCGACCGTGTAACGTGCCAAGTAAAAGGTCCAGTATTTATGGGCGGTAACAGATGGCGACAAGGCGGTAACAAGGAGGGACTAACAAGCCTCATAATGAATCGGAAGCCAGCATTTACCAAGGAAAATGACACCAACCAATGAAAAATATAGGAGGAGAGTGGGCGAGGCTTCCACAGCATACTCTACTACAGCATGCCTCGCAGAGCATGCAGCGCATGCACGCTGCCGCTAGGCTCGACCTTAACAACAAGGCAGGTACATGGCCTAGTGATTCAGACTCTCAAAGTAACAGGCAGTAAAAGATCCAACCAGGCAGCATTACTGTCAGTAAGCTGCACATCTTCAGTCCCTCAGGACTGCCACTTTGCTCCCACGACAGTGGAATGGCTCAGTGAGTTAAAACTCTTCTGCTAAAACAGAGGGTTTTAGCAGCGTAAATCCCAGTAAGTCTTTCCTTTGTTCTGGGGTGATAAAATGAGTGGCATTAAATGTGATAATATTAACATGTGATGTTTACAGTTCTTGGAAACAGCATAAGTGATGTATGGGTGTTATATGAAAAACAAGTTGTCATTTGCTCTTCCTTTGACCCCAAGTCTATGAACTCCTTCATTTGAACCCTTTTATTAGGTTTAAGTCTCCATGCCGACATTCTAGGGTGACAGCTACGCTTCATGTCCCTTCAAGTCCTAATTTTCTATGTTTGGCAGCAATGCTCTCTGGTCTCTTCCTTCCTCTGGACTGTGAGGCCACCCCTTCCTATAAACCTCCTCCACTGAATCACAAGAATTGCAGTTATGTTGCCAAGTCCATTCTTAGAAAGTCTTTCTTTTGACCTTGCTAGTGGAAGGAGCGAGCTGCAGCAGAAGTGACGTCACTTTCTTAAGAAAATCTTTGGTCCTGTTGTCTTTATCATCATCATCATGATCTTTAAAACGGAATCACTGCTTCTCCCTTTAGAGTCTAGAACCATTCTTCATCATACATCACTGTTTTGTGGGATTGACGCAAGAAGCCAAACCATAATAAGTATTGTCAAGGCCTACAAGTCTTGTCTTTTGGACCTATTGGCTGCGTCAGTGGTTCCAGCCATGTAGTACATCCTCCCCAATGACGTGCAGCATGGTTTTTAAAGAAGAAAACAAACATACGAGGCTGGCTGCATGATTTTGTAGACATGCATACCAAGCATGCGAGAACCCACAAAATGAACTGAGCACTTTTATTCTGTTTCCCAAATTGTATTAATAGGGAAAAAAAGTAGCAAAGGTGGAGGGAAGCAATATGGGGTAGGCGGAAACAATGAGGAGTATGGAACGCACAGCATGAAGGAAAGCAATGCGAGGGAAGAAACAGTAGGGGAAGGGCAAAACAATGCTGAGGTAAGGGGAGGGATCAAGGGTGACGAAGGGGGAATAAACAGAAGGAGGGTCATGGGTGGGGAAGGAACACAAAGGAAGCATAAAAAGTACACGGAGGGGGGCAAATGGAGAAGCAGGTACGTGGAGGGAGGAAACGAACAAGAGGGCAACACAGAAGTGGAGGCGAATGCAGTCGAAAAAGTAGCGCAGGGGTCAGATAAACACGTGAAGGCAAAGGGAAAGCACATGCATAGCAAATACAGCAAACGGAGGAGACATGTACAAAGGAGACAAGTAATGGGTCCATGCTGCAGGGGAGGGACAAACCCAAGAAGGAAAAGTGAAGCCGACACGTGCTAACGAATATAAAGCAAACTAATGACAATCAAGTCAGACAATGGAAATCGATGGATCTGCTCTAAGCCCACTACAAGGTAACAAAATGTCTCACAACTGACTGCGCATGCGCTCTCTGAGGTGAGACCTAAACTAAATTCACAAGCCCATTAGCATGCAAAAGGCAAGCAGAGGGGGCATCCGCCAGTAACAATAGGTGTATGGCACAATAACCAGTCAACCAAACCGAAAATATTACATTGAGAAAGTCTCAATCACTCTTGACATTTAAGAAACAAAAATTGAAATGTACAGGTACTGTGATGAGCAAAAAAAGAACACATTGAAATAAAATGTGACAAATTTTAAAGTTTCCCCATGTAAATTAAGTAGAGGAAATGTGTTCATGTCAAAATATATACATTTATGGTTATGCGTAAAATGACAAACTATTTTGTGCGTCAACCCACTGGAAGTTAAGTGGTGCTCTCAGACGGACCCAATGGCTCTTATTTGATAAGGATTTTCTGTCTTGGGCTGCTGGAGGCCACACTCAGCACTCAGCTTTTGTTTTCCTTGGTAGTTTAACAATGTTTGGGTCTCAGGCTCCCAAATATTGTTAAACTAACAAGGAAAACAAAGGTAAGTAATAGCAGTAGTACAGAAGATACACACGTTTTATTGCTTTCTCGTACTTCAGTGTGAGTGAGGGTGTTCAATTTGAATGCCTCCCTAGGTACCACTAGAGTACAGATTAAATAAATCTCAGCAGGACCCCTAATAGACTGAGCACAATCAGGAGCAATGTCCTTTCAGTCGATTTTTAACAAATATGGGCAAATGTTTGGCTTCATTGGCAGATGGAGGACTGCTTCCACTCCGTGCTTTCTTCTGTGAACAGCAAGTTCCAAGTGACGCACACAACATTCTTTCAGCCAGATTACATAACCTGTGCTGGCCCGCACAATTTTCTACAGGTATAGGGGACATTGTTCAACAATGCCTAGATGTTTTACACCGCTGCTTGAAAATATCGCACTAGTGTCTGGAAACTTTTCCCACACTGTCAGTGCAAAATCAACACTGCACCAGCCGCTGGATGCAACAATGATTGGCACCGGACTCCTTGAATGTGTGATAGGACGTTACACACCTCGACAAAGGCACTGGACCGACAGGCATCCGAAAAGGCCAAGTGTCATCCCTTGAAAGAGAGGTTCACTAAGGCGTTTCCTCAGGGAACAATAGCATGAAAAGGCAGAGTGCTTTTGTTTCCAAACTATAAAACAAGCACGAGCGCCTCGCGCTGGCATGAGGGGGAGGGGAGAGAGGAGGGGGCCTGCGCCGGTTTCCCTTGTAGGAGCCAGCAGGAACCATATGTTAATTACAAACTTATGGTTTGAAAGCTCTCTCCCGTGAGTGAATCGCCAAACGTGCACGCGTTGCCATTCAAAGCAATGCAACGCGAGCACGTTTTTGGGACACAAACTCAATCGATTTCAAAAGGTATTTTTTCCAATGCAGCGCATGCGCGCTGCATGGGCGAGACCTAAAAAGGACCTAAAAAACGCTCATGCAAAGGGGGCACAAAAAGAGGAGTTGCGTTGATCAGTACTATATTCAAGGTAGCAATTAATAAAACTCGTTGTTGCAGGCAATTCAACAGTATAGGATGCCCATCTTTAGTGGCAAAGATTCTATTTACGGTGTCAATTACATAACAGAATTGAGATCTACTCAATCTTACAATTATACATTCGACAGTTTTCCTAAGGAGCACACCTCTGGCCCTTTTTAGCTGTCATACCACACTCACCTTTTCTTTTCTATCATTTGTTACCAGATGATTTTAAATATGTTCCCGCCCTGATGATTTCTGTAAGATTTATACTAATGGCTCCAAATGAAGTACTTGTGACCGGAAATGACCGTGGACTAATTGGAATGCCAGTTGTGGGTTCTATTAGTCCTACACTGTGGTCACTTCTACCTCAATTGAGGTTGTTAAATTTTTCAAAACTCTTCTAAATATAGAAGAATCCTTTTCTAATATCCAGAGTAAGGTACAGTAATGATGAGTGGTTTACTCAGTTAATGAGTTTGCATTAAAGGGACTTGTGGTTAAAGGCAAATCCCCTATCAATTATATCTACTGCATCGTAAGATCATGGTATGAAGGATGAGCAGAAACCAGATTTCCATGTGTGCAATAGCACCAAGGTCACAGTCTTGAATGAAGGCAGGTATGTAAGTTACATTAGAGACCACATACCCACAGCTAAGGAAGGCAACTTTGAAGTTGGATTTAGAAGATAGGTCACTTGGATGATAGGAGGTAATTTATCCTGAGATTGTTCGGACAGCTTGAACTTTAATTCCTGCTGGGACATCTAGTCTGGAAATTCTGGTAATATGATTTGTTGTTGGTGTGTGGGAAACATCAGATTTAAAGTGTGTAGAGGAATGTCTCAAGCATGCACATGCTGGGTTTTTGAGTGAGTGTTGAGTAAGGTATACCATGTTTAAGAAAGTAATCTTTGGGAGGAGTATACTTGTAGGAGAGGGAAATGGAGAGTGTGTTATACAGACTTTGTATCATCTCACGTAGGTGGTGCAGATTCAATTTAAATATTTGCTCATTGGGATGTAATGAATAAGAACCAAGCAGTCACACCTCTCATATGGATTCTGCCTATGGACCTCTCGAGTTCCTCCATGCAGTGTCACTTTGTGTGCTTTTTTGGTGTCCCTCCACTGGATCAGAATGTTAGTTGACAAATGCAGGCTGTATTGAGGGATGATAATGGCTACCGGAAGGGAGGGTATGTCCTTAGTAAAAAAGTAAAGCCCAGTTTAAGACTTTGATTTTAGCCACTGATTGATCTTTCTGGGATGACCATCAGGTCTTGGTGTCTGCGGTATTTGATGGTAGTTTTGATAGGATGTGGGATTTGATGGTAGTTTGGATAGGATGTGGGAATATGGTCTTGGAGGTGTTGTTGCTTGTATCTTAAAATCTGATCTCATATTACTTCTCTGTGCTTTAGGTTTGGTGGTCTTAACACGATCACATGAAAAACACGTTGGCCATTGATCTTGAAAAGCAAATTAGGTATGGGATAGGAGCAATATGCAGCCCCTGTAACACAAGGTATACAAAATGGGCCTCGCAATGGCATCACATTTGGTTGACTACACATTGAGGTGAAAAATCACCATCTGAGCAACCTCAGTACAAGTGTGGAAAACCTTCATTAGAAAAAATACAGTTAATTGTAAAATTACTCTGTGCTGTAGAACCTGTATTGTGGTAGCATGTATAGGAGTAAATGCACAGTTATGCGCAAATTCACATTAAAGTGTACCATTAACACTGTTGCAAAATCAGCAGGACTATGGAAGCACTTTTAGGAATACAAATGTGCCGCCATTGCAATATATGGAAAAACATTTTTCATGAACTGCAGTGGGAGGCACTTTCTAAACACATAGATTACCAATGTAGTGGGCAACAGGTAATGGTGAGTGCAGGAAACTGGGTTACTGGTTGAGAAAGGTGAACTCCTACTCAGGCAGCAACCACAATTCATGGCAGGGTGAAGTCACACAATTGAACCTGTGCCTAATCCTCTGGTAGCTTGACAGAAAAGCAGTCAGGCTTAACTTACAGGCAATGTGGAAAGTATTTAGGCAGCACTTCAAACACAAACAATCTGATACCACAACACAAGAAAAATCCCACACCTATTTAGAAACGAGGAGCGAACTTTAATAAAATATTTGACACCAAAACCACAAAAATCCAATCAGTAGAACAGGAGATAAGCAATTTTGAAGAATTAAGTAGAAATAGTGCAGGGTTATCTGGTTGCACCTGACCAGGACAAAGTCACAAGTTCAGGCTGACCATGATGGAGCACAGGCTGTATGCAGGGATCAAGTTGGGCCTGCTGAACAAACTACATTAAATCTTGCTTGCGGAGCATTGTTAGATCTTGCGTCAAGGATGTGTCACGCAGCGGCAGTTCTGAAGAAGCTGTGGCCTGCCATGTGAGGTCTTTGTCGGAGATGTATCGTACAGTGGCAGCGCCAATTAAGCCGTTGACGAGGCTTTCAATGCGAGGTCCTGCATCATCGTTGAGTTTCTCGTCAATAGGGCTTGTGATGCGAAGTCCTGCGTCAGAGATGCATTGCGCAGTTCAGATGCAGAGCTGCAAGGACTTGCATCATGTTACATTAGTTTTGCCTAAAAGACCACAGTTGGGCTGGCAGAGCATCTTCAGGCCCACTTCCAAGAGTCTAGTTCTTGAGCAGCACCTTGAGGGGCAAGACTCATAACAGACTGAGTCCAGCTTGTGGGTTCAAGGTAGTTGGAGCCTTTTCTGTCCGTGAGGCTCTGATCAGGGGGCCATCCAACTAGCCATTGGAGTCACTCAGGTGGTCCTTGGTTGAAGATTCAAGTCAAGTTCTTTTCACTCTGGCAGCAAGGCAGCAGAGGAGCGGGTCAGCTGAGTAGCAGTCCTTCTTGCAGCAAAGCAGCTCAATAGTCTTTCTGAGCCTTCCACAGGATCAGATGTCTAATGAAGAGTTGTGTTTGAGGGTCCAATCTTTATACTAGGTGCCAGCCTTGAAGTAGGAGAAGGTTCCAGAGGTTTTCACTCCAAGAAGTCTTTGGAATTTCCTGCATCCCTGCCCTAGCCCCAACTTGTCTGGGGGCATAAAAGACTAATGTCAAATCCTTTTTCAGTGTGCTGAGACAGAGCCTTTGTAATATGTAAATATTGTAGGTACTAGCTCCTCACCCTATCAAACCAGAAATGGCCCATCCTGCCAACACTAATTGCTACTTTGTCTTATTGTCTGGGAGCCATACACAAGGGCCAACTGCTAGCTACCCCTAGTCATGTGATTCAGGGTAGAGGTTGCAGGCACCAAATTGTTGTGACAAAAAAATGTAACATTTTCAGAATTGTTGCTTAAATACAACTTTACCATTAAGGAGGGTTTTAAATTAAAATTCTTTAGACACCAAACTCAACCTTCCCGCCTGCTCCCAATTGAAAGTTATCACTTAATAAGTGTAATAAGGTAACCTAGGATTTTCCTCTGGAAGAGGTTGTGCAGTAGTGAAAAACGAATTGAAGAGTTCTTCACTACCAGGACATATAAAACTTAAAAGTGCATGTTCAACTTTTTAATGACACTACATCCTGCACTATTGTTGTTTAGGACCTACCCTAGGGGCCCCTTATTTGTATTACAACAGAAGGTTTAGGCCTGGAAAAAGGTTTATTTTGCCAGGCCGAAATGGCAGTTTAAAACGTGCACACTTAGACTGCAT
Organism: Triturus cristatus; assembly: GCF_964204655.1. Taxonomy (NCBI): domain Eukaryota; kingdom Metazoa; phylum Chordata; class Amphibia; order Caudata; family Salamandridae; genus Triturus; species Triturus cristatus. The sequence continues at coordinate 388,084,602 of NC_140587.1, read as the reverse complement.
TGGCAGGCCTTAGACATGTTTCACAGGTGACCTAAGTCAGTGGCACAGTTAGTGCTGCGGGCCCACTAGCGGCATTTAATTTACAGGCCTTGGGTACAGGTAGTGCCACTTTACAAGGGACTTTTAAGTAAATTAAATGTGACAATTGGGTGTTAGCCAATGTTACCATGTTTAGGGCTTGGGTATACACACTTTGGCACTGGTTAGCAGTGGTAAAGTGCATACAGTCCTATGACCAATAAAAAGGAGATCAGCAAAAATGGAGGAGTAAGGGAAAACGTTTCGGGGTAGAGATTCCTAAAGCTGACAGGTCTAACAGCGAGACTGAATTACTTCTCTGGTTTAATCCAAAATGTGAATGACCCCTTCTTCAAGCAATGGCTGTGGGGACTGACCCAAGCAAACCAATAGATAAAGAGAGTTGACACACAGCCCCTCTCTGTGTATATTTTTGTTATTGATGACCTGAGCTCTGACGTATGCATAAAGCTATCTGTAGCCTAACCTAAAAAGTACATGTTCCCAAATGAATATCCGCACAGCCATCTGCCATGCCACAGGGGAGTTAGTTGCGTTAGTGAGGTTGCCCAGCCCATGTGCATCAGTGCCTCCCGCCACCTGAGAGACACCATACGAGTCACCTCTGGCAATGCGGCAGGCATCGTGTCCCTGTTTAACATGGCCATCAGGCTGGAGAAGCCCATAGAGGCAAGCTCAACCCCTGTACGCAGGGTCAGACCACCCACGCTGTGAGTCAGTTATTTATAACTATTAATTGTGATGCCAGGTAATAAAGACATACGTTTGTCATGCGAAGACCAACATCATAAGGGCCACTTTGATATTTGGTGTGCGCCAATCTGGGTCTTGCGTTGTGCCATAGGAAGCGTATCACCAAGGAATCTATCTCCAGAAACCAGTGCCGAGGTACCAATTGCGTTAAATTCTGAAAAACATATAAAACTCGTGGGAGGACCATCATTTTGTACACAGCTATACTGACCATGACATAAAGTGGAAGGGATTGCCATTTTTGAAGATCGGACTTGACCTTCTGTACCACGGGCGTCACATTACTTGACCATATTAGGGCTGTGTGGAGTGCCACTTGTATGCCTAGATAGCGGAAACTCAGCTTACTATAATATTCTTTTTACTGCATGTAGGTTACATCTTTTTAAGACAGCATATTATTGAGAATGGTAATGGCTGCTGCAAAAGCTGTATGCCTCTCAAAACATAGCATTTACATCAAGCACAAAAAACATATATGTAGTGGTTTGTAGCTATATTTAGATATTATTTCATGCCGCTGACGATGTCCCAAAACCGATTAGTGGATGGCTAGCATACAACACCATAAAGGAGCACTTGGCTGGGAGAGTATTCAATTGTTTTGCAGTCTATCTGGGAAGCAGTTTAGTGTCAACTTGATGACCAGAGTCTCTGTGCTTCAACGTGACGCTTGAACAGGATTGAGAGGCAGGGCACATGCCAATACATTACTGTATTTTATAATTTATTTTTATTGAACATTTTGCATACCAGGAAAGACAGCAGGTAGGATCATGTACATACCAAATGCAGGATACAGTTTTTCATACAATAGTAAACCATAAATGCAGTAGGCAGGTTTTACAGGGAACATGACCAGTTGTACACATGTACAAAACAACTGAGAATAAGTAGAGTGCCAAACCTTTAAACATGATGTATGGGATTTGCAGTGGGTGCAGTGTGCGTCACAGTTAGCAACCAAGTGGGTAGGATCAGGTAGCACTGCAGATGGAAATAAACACTGGGGCGGGGGAATGTCGACTCTGGTGGGTATTGTGGTCCAGGAGCAATACTACAACCGACAGGCACCAACATTGCAGGCTCGCCTGGGGGCTGCTGGAGGCAAGTTCAAGCGGCTGGAGATCTCGGCAGCTGCAAGTCAGAGTAAGGCTCCAGCAGCAGCAATGTTACGTCCCACCCTGTGATTTGTGTACCCTGTCCAGCTCTGTAGTGGAGTTGCCGCCTCACATCATCCTCTGCCCATGTCCAGCAGCGGAGCTCAAGCTTCCAGTCCAATGGCACAGGTGGAGAGGCCTCTTTCCAGTGCATCGTGATTGCTCGCCGTGCATAGGCACCTGCCAAGTCTCTCAACATTGTCCTTCTTGGAGCGGACATACATTTTTGGGGTACTGATATGATGTCTGCCCATTAAATGTGTGGTGTAGTCTCAAGCTTCAGTATAGAAAGCATGCAGTGTTGTGTACTGCAATGTCATGTGATAAAAATCTACATGGTCTGAAACGCACCGGAAATTTATGGGACCCATTGCCAAACATCCTGTGCTACCGTGAAGGGATCAAGCATGTGCGCCAGCATAATTCAACTTTAAAAAGTTCAGATGTGTATTGCTATAAATCTGCAGAATTGAGCTCAAAACCCATCACTAGTCTGCGTCAGTAAAGTCGATTTGTAAATCTTGACTGTAGCAGCATCTTAGTCTGGACGGTGCTGGCTCCTTTATCTGTCCAAGTACCATGTACACATTGTAGACATTGGTAATCCTGTGACTCGTGACACTCCATGTCAGCAACCTGTGCATATCTGGGTCAGTGTCAGGCTCCTTTCCTGGGTCACCCCACAATCCCCCCACTGTCTCTCTCCACATGTCACAAGTGTCGTAAATTATCACATCAGCACAGCGTACGCTTCGCAGAGTTCCTTGAAAGAAGGGTTGACTCCCTCAATGAAAAGCTGTTCCAGATTCACAGTGGAGGTCTGTCGCCGCTGCCACTGGTGCGTGGTCACCCCAACACTCGTGAAGTCGAGTAAACACCATAGAGGGAGATCTGGCGAGCACACCACCCTGCTGTGCCAGCAGTGGAGACAACGGGACCAGCACTACAGAACCACCCTAAGCAAGACTGACAGTAGCACGCCACAGACCCGCCCCAGGACGTCCCTGAAAGCCCTCATTTGAGTCTTTGCCTCGTGCTGTGCCTCCAGAGGAATCTACATCATCAGCCACTGCAATTGCCCCACTAGAAAATACAACTCATAGTCTGGGGCCCTAGACCCCCCTCCACCATGGATAACAACAATTTATTCAGGGCCACGCAACAACTGCCCAACGCACAGATCAGGTCGTAGAGCAGGGCCACCATTTTTGCAAGCATGACGTGACCAATGGGTGACAGCCAGAGTTTCTGCCAGAACACCTACAATGAAGAGAGGCAACCACCCTACCTAGGCTGCCCTCATGAACGTCCACTGGGTCCCTATACACATGGACCCTTGGATATTTGAAGGTATGTGGGGAGAACAGGACTGTGCACAAGTCCAACAGGGGGACAATGCTAGAATTCTGCTTTTTAATGCGGAGTCCTAAGAGCACACCAAAGGAATGAAAGAATCTCAGAACTGGCATCAGACCTGAAGTACTATTATTCAAGTAAATCAGAATGTCATCCGCATATAAAGAGATAATATGTTCCTGGCCCACCACTTGCAGCCCATATCCAAAACCCAACATTCACATTCTGCCTGCTAGGGGCCCCGTGGCAAGAGTGAAAACCAAGGGCAACAATGGGCAGCCCTGGCAAGTGCCCCTGTACATATGTCACTGTTCCAAGTACTCCCATCCTACTCACGCCCGTGCTACTGGAGATGCAGACAGCTGCGCCCCAAACCCCATGCAGTGGAGAACTGAAAAAAGTATGACCAGGAGAGACTGTTGAAGGCCTTCTCCATCTCCGAGACTGCCGCAGCTTGAGAAGAGTCATCCAGCAGCCCATCCAGTATATGGAAGAGACGTCTGATATTGAAAGAAGTTCTCCTTTTGAGACAAATCGGAGTGTATCAGGGATGATAAACAGAAGTGAATATGATTCACGATTATGTTCGCCAGGATCTTACAGTTCAGGTTGTGAAGGGACAGTGGCCAATACGCTGTCCTATCCAGAGGGTTCCCTCCGTTTGGGTATCATCACTGTGAGGACTTACCATGATAATACCAGCAGCTGTCCTGCCATGGGGGCTGCTGCATTTAACTGAGCTAAATGCTTAAGGAGGCCCTCCTGTAAGTACTTAAAGAATTCCAAGAGAAGGCTGTCACTGCCAGGTGTTTTACCCATCCCCAGCCAGCAAAAAAAGAGGTCAGCTGATCTGTGCCCACAACTAGTGCTGGAGTATACCGGCTTTGTAATAGCCCAAAAACACTGCAACAATATCTGCCTGCCTATGCATAGAGTAGCCCTCTGGATGTTGGATGGCGGTGGTCGTGGGCCGGCTGCACTCCATCCATAGGAGACCTGCAAACAGACATATGGTCCGGTCCCCTTCCACATGCCTCCACGACATGTTTACCCAGAAATCATTCTAGACCAGCATAGAGCTCAGGTCAGCATTTTCCCATCTCTTTCACACCAGTTAACAATGTGTCTCTCCACAACCGAATTTGGACAGAGCTCCAAAAGATGCAGCTTATGCTCTATCCGGTGCATCTGGACCCACAGAGCGGAGTGTACCCCAGAGGAGGTTTTAATACAGACAAATTCACAGAGGTGTACTTTAAAAGTGTCCCATTCAACCAACGGCATAGAGGCCAAACCAGCACTAGCTTCAAAGTAGTGAGCTATCTCTTTGCTCATGGAGCCCCAGTAGGCAATGTTTTCTAATGTTGAGCCTCACAGATGCCAGGGGGTACACAAGTTCTCAACAGGCAACATCGCAGATACATCAGAAGCGGGTCATCGTTAAGTATTGAGCATTATGTGTCTCCTCAGCAAGATGCTAGAAGTAAAGAATAGGTCTATCCTAGTGTGCAGTGTGTGAATGTAGAAACAATTAGAGTATTCCCTGGTCAAAAGATGTGCCCAATTGCATGCATCCAATAAGCGTCAATTTTAGATCTAGCTGCCCACTTTTTCAGATGCCATGTGTGCTAAAGCTTACAGCAGGGATCTGTCCATCACGGTATCCAACACACAGCGGAAATTCACCACCAAAGGCTCGTACAAGGCAAACACCAGGGTGTCACTCAACAAGTGTAGGTGCGCTGTCTGCCCTGAGTTGAGAGAGTATAGCCTGAGTTGGTTAACCTAAGACCCAGCTAGTCTGTCCCTCACAACACTTATCTCGTTTCAAGGCCCGTCCTCTTCCATTCTGGTCTAAACCCCCTGGTGCAACCCACATCTGAACTCCCCTATAAAAAAACTGACATTTCCAGGGGGAATGCAGTCGCCACCCCTTCAGTTCCGTGAGGTGCATCTCCTGCAATATGGTAATGTGTGTATTACTTCTCATCAAGAAAAAACTGATGTGATGTGCTTGACCGGTTGACCCATGCCCCGGATGTTCCATGTATGGAATTGAAGGTAGTGCAGTGCGTCATGGGGCCTTCTATGGCATTTTGTGTTTTGTGCTATGGGTGAGCCTGCATTCCCCCACTCCGTGTTTCCTGCCCACCCTGTATTAGGGCACCAGGCAAGTGGAGTGCCCCAGGAACCACTGAGTCTCCCTGTATGGTTGTCAACAAGGTGTGTTTCATGAGAAGCACACAAAAAAGGACATAACATTCCCTACAACAACTCCCCTCACAGGGTTGAGTCAAAAACTTTACCCACCCAATCAAATATAGTAAATTAACCACAAACTGAAGAGTCAAACCTCCTAAAGGAAAAGGTAAAGGGAAGGAATATGAAGAGACAAGTAGAGAGGGAAATACACAGTTGGCAAAACTCCGGCATAACTAGGAAACAGTAAGAGAGTAAAAAAAGAAACTGAACATAACAAAGTGAAGTCAAGTCTCTTGAGGGTAAGCATAGAGGCACTGCTCCTGTTACCGCCATGCATGGGCATGGCCCCACACTAGCCAACTAAGGTGGCAGGCGATTCACACATGGGGTGATGACCGTCCCATTGTAGGCCAGGGGCTATGAGCAGACCCCTGGTCACCACGGTAGGCTCCGGACAGATGGCTGATGGCTGGGCAGTCCCAGTTTGGTCCAGTGTGCTTCTCTGCACCCTGGTTCCATGTCACAGCAGGTAGCCTTGGTCTAAGTCATATCAGCTCCTATGCAGACTGCGATGTATCCCTAGGGAGCACTTGCACCTCCTCAACCTAGCTGGTGAGGAGCTTTCTGCCGTCTGCATCACTGTTAAAATTCGATATGAATGTGGAGGGGGGTCACGGAGTGCAGCTGCAGCATGAATCGCTGAGGCCCTGTCTGCCTTAGCCTGACATTTTGCCGGGAATCAATGCTGTGTGGCTGTTCAGCTCCCATCATAGTTTCCCCCGCTTCATCGTGAGCCCCCAGAGCATGGCAACCACTCCTGCGAGTTCCCCGATTGCGAAGACAACCTATAGATCTCTGCCCAGTCCCAGACATCCACTGGGTCAGTAAAGAAGAGGGACTTGCCCTTGTGAGTGATCCAGAGCCTGGCTAGGAAAAGCAGGTCACACTTGAGTCTCATATCCCGAAGTCCACGTTTCACAACATCCCTGTTGCGAAAGTGCAGGTGTTTTGCCACCACTGGTCTAGGTGGGACTCCAGGGGTGGCAGCCTCGCCAGGACTCAGTGCACCCGCTCCAGGGAGAAAAATGTAGACAGGCTGTGGGGTGCCACTGTCTTTGCCAGCCACCCCTCCAACTAGACCATTATGTCACACTTCCCTGCACCCTCGTGTACACCTACTAAGCATATGTTACTGTAGCATGCTCACCCCTCCGCATCCTCTGGCCTGTTCCCAAGGATGTGCAGGATGTCCACAAGCTCCCACATGTGTTACTGGAGAGCCGTTGTTTGGGGCTGCAAGTGTTGTAGGGACGATTCTGCTTGGGTCACCCTCTCACACAGTTTCTTTTGATCCTACTGGAGTAAGCCCACCTCCATGGCCACTGCGTCGATTTGTGCCTCCAAAGAGGCTCTGGAAGAGTTCACCACCCACACGATCTGGGTAACCCCATTGGGGCAGGGTATAGTGGTCAGGGACTGTGGTGCACCGCCTGTTGGGACTGCAGGATGAGGTGTGTCAACCACGGGCCACCAGGCCAGAGGCAGGTACTCAGCCAGTGGGCACAGGTGTGGGGGAGGTGGGATTCAGCCCCCACTCCTCCACTCCCCTTGAACAAACACTTGTGGGCGCAGCCCAAGTTCATGTACCCCAAGGTCCACCCCCCAAGTAGCCTCAGTGGAGGGGGGAGTCCAGCAGTTAATGTGGCAGTCCTTCCAGGGTGGTTGGGCTGCCTCCTAGCTGTAACCAAGTCCCAGAGTAGACCATGGGGCCTTCCAGCACTCACCTCCTGCACAGGGCCCCTCTATAGGCTGAATAGGGGACCGTCCTCGGCCCCTTAAAAATGATGTAGTGTTCCACTCTCGCCATTGCCTGCAGTCTCCGCAAAGGTCATGGTGCACTGTGTCCTCTGCAGCTAGCCATCGCTGAACAGCGAGGGGTGGCCCAACAACCATTGCATCCCCCTCCCTCCCACCCGCCCCTTGTAGCAAGCGGCCGCACAGAAGAACAACTCGGCAGCCACACATCTCAGGAGCTGAAGGGGCCCCTATCAACAAGGTCCAAGCCCAGCACTATTCAGATCCCAAAGATAAGAGTGGCGGTCCAGCGGAGCTGGCTAAGCTGCGGCCTCCCTCTTCCTAATCATGGTCACACCCCTACTGAATTGGTATAGCTAGATATGAGTGTGAGTAATGAGTGTGACCAAAGTGGGAAGTGTTTTGATGTCATGCGTAATGAGTCATAATATGCAAGCCCCCTGTCACTCGGGTCATGTAAATGCACTTGTGCCTGGAGTGGAATAAAGTACAGTAAGATATACATGAACATGTGGTTTTAAAAACGAGGGAACAGGTTACAACTCTTTGGGTAGGTTTGAGTAGCAAAGGAGCAACCCAAAGGAATATACTGGGAATGCGCTACAGAGTGCACTTAGGAATGACAGAAGGGCACTCTACAGGAATGCACTGTTTTCAGGCATTCCTGTGGCTGTTAAACACTCATGTGGCGAATAGGCAGACAGAAGGAAGGGTCTTCAATCCAGGAGTGCTTAAGCAGAAGTATGTATTTGAATGAAGCTGCAACAATTGGCCTCAGAAGCAGACCTGCTTTGCTGTCAGTATAGAAAAAGGACTAACTTGTTTTAACACAAAAGACAGACATGGGTCTGCTATCCAAAATCTATCAGCATAGGAGAAGGTTTGTTTTTTCTACTTTGTGCTTAAAAGGTGGAGTGGTGGTCTACAAGACTTACGAATATTTTCAAAAGGCAGCACAGCCCTGCCAGTGTCAGCCCTCCCCCACTGAGCTATACAGTTTACAAATAAAAAACAGTACTGCTCTTACAGGTTCTGGTGGTACTCCCATGGATATTAAAAATAAAAGCATGAGTCATCTGAAGGTGTGAGAGAGACCATATCAGACTAATGGGGCATTTAGGCACCGAAATAGGCCTGTGAAACTCCATGAGTTATCCAAAGTGTCCTTTAATGATTCATGGAGATTTGCTCTCAAGTTTTCAGTTCACTTGCCCAAGAATTCCCAGAACCCATAAGAATAATGTTTCCTTCAATATAACATTAGTGATCGGTCAGTATCTATGATATTTCAGGTCAATTGGGACAAATGTTAATTTAGGTGAGTAAAACCAGCTAGCAGCCTTTTAATATTGGTCCTTTTGCATGAAAATAGCAGTACTATAGTACAATATTCATAATTTTTAAAAATATGTAATGTTTGAGAGCCTAATAATTCATGCCCACTAAAGTAAATCAACAAGTGAAAGTCTCACAAAAGAAATATGTATTGTGGCTCATAGAAGACTACTTTATGCTGCATTAAGACCAAAATCATATTTATTATTAATCTGCGAGTGTTGTCCTTCTGATATGCCAGCACAATAGGAGACAGGAGATAGGACAAGCTCTGGTTAGCTTTATTGTACAGAAAATTATCATGGATCTTATTCGCTTATTAAAGAGGATTTTTCACCCAAAACCCTAGAAATTACCTTAATTAAAATGAAATAATAACGTTTCAAATAAAGGGTCTGTGAAATATCCATTTGTAATCTACAGAAACCTCTAGTTCTCCAATTAACTTCCAAAGTGCACTGTCAGATCAGACTAAAGCTTTCATGTTCTAGTGGCTAGAGCATTATTGCATTACAACGTCCAGGTAGAAAGATTGTAACTCAAATAAGTCACACAACAGTCATCTGTGTATTATGGTTCAAAAGACTGATATCTATTTATCCTATTATCTGTTAATTCTGGGGACAGATAACATGGTCATTTTTTTTTTTTAAATCAAGACAGTATTTACTGAGAACAGTAAGTTAAACACTGTGCAACACTTTTGTCTGCATTAAAAATAAAAGTTAATAAAATATATCATTCATAATGCCTGGGTAGGGGTGGACGGATTTTTTTATTCTGTCAGCGGAATTTAGAAATTCTGCATTACTCATGTAACATGGAATTACTAAAAAAATTCCGCCACTCCACTCTGACAGCCAAATCAATCAGCCCTAGGGGTGGGCGTAAGTTTTTATGCTGCAGACGGAATTCGAGTAATTCCACGTTACTCTTGTAATGTGGAATTACTAATAAATTCTGCTGCTCCGTCAGCAGAATTAATCAACACCGAACCTTAAATACTTAAATATGGCAAAGTAGCACACAGACATAGCTTATAGTAGAGTTCTAGGGCGGGTCTGTTTTCTGGTAGAACATCTATTACCTTGTTCTCATTACCGGGAGTTGAAATGCTGGTAAGGAGCCATTATACAAAAACGCCTGAAGCGTAGAAGTACATATCTGAAGTCAGAAGACGGAAAAGAATCCAAATGGATGCCGCCTTGCTGACGGAAAGATGAGAATGATAACACGTAGAAGGCAACAGATCCATAAGACAAGCTAAGGAGACCACGAATACCGGAAGTCTCCACTGCACCACGACTCAGCTGTGAACAACTGCACCACAGCGAGACATGAGAACAAGGTAATAGATATCCTACCAGAAAACAGCCCCACCCTGATGAAGACCTTCATATAAACAAAGCGTCCTGGTCTCCCGTCACAAAGGTCAAAACGCGTTGGCAATTATGTATAAGGAGGTTAAGAGCAAACAAGGACAAACACATGCCAATTGTTATGCATCTCGAGTTGGAAAGCTCAAGCTCGAGATAGGAGTTTGTAAATAGTCTCTGACCTCTGCAGGACCTAGGGAATAGTTCAACTTGAGGACGAAAAGATAAACATCCCAATAGCATACACAAAACAGTAGGACTACAATAGTTTAGTTGAAAATAACCTTTTCTATGCAAAGTGACTGAACCTTTACAATTGTGCTTGATGGCTAACATATATATTTGTTCATGAAAAAAATATCTTTGTGTTGTTAATGTTTCAGTATATGTAAGTGATGTAAATATTGTAAATACTGCTTTTTACTAAAAAAAAAAAAACACCAAGGGTATGTTCAAAGATATTTGGTGATAGGAACCTTGAATTTAAAAAGTATACAGAAAAAGAAAGAGAAGAAGTTTAAGCCCAGAGTTACTTAAAAGGACTCATGTGGTAAAAAGAAAATCTAATTTGTGGTTTCTGAGGCATTTGTTTGTTTGAAAAACGACACAGTGTGAGGCACCCGGGCTAACATCAAAAGAGGCGTGCAGCTGGCCCGGAGCCATAGCCATGGTGAACAGATGGGTAATGCTGTATAGGGGAAAGGGGTGCATTTATAGGAGCTTTGGCACATATATCACTAAACTTAGTTACTACCATAAAGGAAAATTAATTCCACTTCAAGGCGCTGCTCTCAGCTCATTACCTCAGCTGGGCATTGAGGTTCCGCCAGTTTTCAGACGAGGCCCTGAATTGCTTTCAGTAGACAAGATATTGAACATTTGGGTTGCGCAATAGAGCCTGATTAGAGTACATGACGGATGTGTGCCACAACATGTTGCTACTTAGTACTCTATTATGTAGGTCGATGCGAGCATAAAGGGTGTGATTCTTAAGGAGAGATGTTATCTGGGATGCCAGCCTCGCCATTTCTCCTTTCCCTGGGGAGAGGAGGCCCCTCAGTACAGCACTATAATGGCCCTCAGTACAGCACTATAATGGTGCCTTTGCCTTACCTCGGAGCTCCCGCCCTTCGCTCTGCCATCGAAAGAGCATTATTGACTGTCTGCCATAGGCCCTATGATCAGCGTGGTCGATGGCAGTCATATTTATTGACAAGACTCCATCCCTCCTACTCTGCATCAACACAGGGGGGAAGGAGTGCAGAAACAGCAGTGGCTTGCAAAGACAGAAGGGACACAACGTACAAAAAGATGCAGGCCTGCAGGTAGCAGCGTGCTCCACTTGGGCTGGCAGGCCAGAGTCAATACAGTGTGGCCAGCTGATATGGAGGCCTTCCGAGGCACCAAAATACAGACACTAAAGTGTGCATTCATTCTGTGTTAAGTGTCTGCTGCCTCCAGAATTTGGACAGCCTTCCTGTGTGTACAAAGCTGCTGAGTCCACGATTACAGGCACATACCGAAGTAACTTACTTACAAATGTCAGAAGGCCGGCCATGTTTGTACCATGACTGAGAGACTACTGGGCTTGGCTTTGGAGCATGAGTCACTAGGTCCTGCCAGTTTATGCGCTGCCCTCAGGGCAGCCGCAAACTCATGCTGCCCTGGAGGCAGCTCATTCAAGTGACATACGGAGAGGTTACGGTGGGCAGAACTCCACAGAATCTCGCAGATAACAGGTAGTGGGACGTTCATACTGCCGGGAGGAAGAATGTCAGTGCAATGGGATTTTGGCTCACCATTCTTTATGGTAGCCCCTGCCCCCCTTCAAATGGCACCATGATCATTTTTAGGATTACCTTCGATTGAGGTTGCAAGTAACCCCCCAGCATAAGCAATTCTGCATATAATGACGTTGGTATAGGGTTAAGGGCTGGTAAGGCTGTGGTGAGCTTTAATTTGACCTCTTCTAGGGTAGTGCATAGCTGCTGGAGTTTTTGTGTAATTATGAGAGCATTAGTTACTCAGTTGGTTGTCAGCAATAGGCAAAATGGCGCTCTAAGGTCTATCACAAGTACAAATCAGTTAAGGCAGGTTATCACAATGATGCTTGTCTTTATATTTTCAGATGTCTTTAATTCAAGATCTTTAAGCCTTCTTAGCCAACACGTGTATCGTCGCTGTTACAGGAGTTTACCCCGCGACTTCTTCAGGGCTGAGGTCAGTTTCAAGTAGTATCTTAAGTCCGGTGATAATTCCAACCCGGGAGGGGTTCCTATAAGTTCTGCTCCTGGAGAGGTAGGCCAATTAGTCTTGTGTCCGGATAGCTAAATATGCTTCCAAATGTAAGGGGGATTCTTTTAGAAGAGCTGCCCCAACTGGCAGTATTAAGTATAACCCTTTGGATCTCCAGGCAGTGGCATGTTCGGCATGCAAATCAGCAGTCTCTAATTGTGAGAGCAATTGCTCCTCTCCTGTATTGCAATCTACATTGCTTATGCTGCAGTTTTATACATAAAGACCAGTCGCCTGAAACTTAACTCGGACAAGACAGAAGTACTCATCCTCGGATCCACGCCCTCAGCCTGGGACGATTCTTGGTGGCCTGCCGCCCTGGGAGCCGCACCCACACCCACCGACCACGCACGCAATCTGGGGGTCAACCTGGACTCATCGCTGCCAATGACCCAGCAAGTCAACGCCGTCTCCTCCTCCTGCTTCAACACCCTTCGCATGCTACGCAAGATCTACAGATGGATCCCCACCGAAACCAGAAGGACGATCACACAGGCCTTTTTCAGCAGCAGGCTGGACTATGGCAACGCCCTCTACGCCGGAACCATGGCCAAACTCTAGAAGAGACTCCAACGCATACAGAACGCCTCTGCACGCCTCATCCTCGACATACCCCGCCACACCCACATCACTGCCCACCTGAAGGACCTACACTGGATCCCAGTCAAGAAGAGGATCACCATCAAGCTCCTCACCTACGCTCCCAAAAAAAGTACAACACAACAGCGGACCAGCATACCTCAACAAGCGGCTCACCTGCTACACCCCAAACCGCCAGCTGCGATCCACAGACCTCGCCCTCACCGCCGTTCCACGCATCCACAGAACCTCCACCGGCGGCAGATCCTTCTCATACCTCGCGGCCAAGACATGAAACACCCTCCCCACACAGCTGCAACAGACCAAGGACCTGCTGACCTTCAGGAGACTCCTCAAGACTTTGCTGTTCAGGCAGTAGCTGCTCCCCCACCCCCGCTCAGCACCTTGAGACCCCCACGGGTGATTAGTGCGCTCTACAAATGATTGATTGATTGATTGATTGATTGATTGATTGATTGATTGATTGATTGACTGATTGACTGAAAGGCTGAAACTCAGTTTAGTTGCATGTGGTGATGGTACTATCAAGCTTTCTTTAACTATTGTTGGTACTTATCGCCAACTAAAGTCTTGGTAGATATATCAAATGGTGTTCTCTTGTTTCAATGATGTCCTCTCTACCATTATATTTGCAGTTCAAATTTGCTTTTTGTGTTTACATTTCCTTCATATGTGAAGGTATTTGTTAGGAAAGGGAGGGTCTATGAAAACATAAGCAGGTGAAGCCTGCCTCGAAGTTCTCTTCCTTATCTATGTTTCCTTGCACTCCTTTCTTTGTGTGGAAAACCGATGGATTTACTACCTCTGTTAGAGCTCTTCACAAAAGAGAAAAACCTTTTCTCAGTCAACTCTGATGGACTATCTCCAGCTACCTGGTAAGGTTAAATCGTACCTGATGCCAGGACAGCCTAATTAGAGATAGGTGTAGGTACCCCCCTTGGCAGAAATCCCTCTCGTTACCATGCCGTGGTTGGTTGAGACTGTGTTTGATGATTTATTTCTTGCTAAAGTGACCCTTATCGAGCAGTTGTGTTAAAGGTCTGTAAAGTAATGCTTGGTAAACTGTGGTTTCGCCATCCCCAGTTAACCAGTGGAAATGTTGCTGCTTAGCTCCAAGAGATGTTTTGATGACTTCCCTAGGCCTGGTAAACTCGTCCTTTGGTTCATGAGCTGAACCACACAGAAGTAAGTGTTTACCTTGCCCTGGTCTTCTTGTGATTATCTAGAGAAAACCAATGTGCCCATTTTAATGTCCCAACAAAGCATGCAGGCACAATGAGATAACCTGAGCCTCAGTGTGAACTGCCCAATATCCTGCGGGGTTTCAGCACCCTATCGTGGGATTCATCATGGCCATCCAACCAAGGCACTCTTGGGGTTCGAGCAACCTGTGGGTTTTTCGGCAACTTTAATTTAATTAACAATGCTCTACCTCATTGTGAGCTCCTCTGAACTTTGGATGTGATAATGTTGCACCCAGAAATACTGCTGCTTCAGGATGAGGTCATTTTTTGGGGGTAATATTAAAGAGTCAACACACGTTTTTGAAAAGACAATAACCTTGGAAATGGGCGTTTGTGCACCAGTTTTCGCAAGTTTTGTAACATTCTGGGTACTTTTCCCCCAATATTTTCTCCAAGGTTTTTATTGGCATAATATATCCTTGATAGAAACTAAAGGTGTGGCTTTCACATCAGAACTGATAATCACGTGTAAGCCACTAACTCATTATCCAAATCAGGATTTCCAAAAAGCAGCCACAAACATTTTGGGATGTTATTTTGTATACTTCTTAGATGGCTGCGTCGTGACACCCTTTTTAGAAGGGATAACAATGCTGTTTTGTATACTTTTAGTTATATGACAGCTCATTGCGTTTAGACACGATGTGATGTCATCTTAATAGCACACAAAATAACATTCAAGATGGCCACCCACCAGTATTGTCTTTAACGTATAGAAATGGTGAAAAAACCCAAAGCATTAAGATTTAAGAATGCATCACTGTTTTTTCAAGCAACACAATACTATTTGCTGATGTTCAGGTTTCGGTTTCATTTAAGTCGGATTCCTTCCCACCCTTTTCCCCCAGGCGCGCATTGATAAAAGAATATGATATTTTGCAGTCGAGCTATAGAAGGCAGTGCCCTATCCAAGTCACATGAGCGGTCACCACTGAGAGAACAGCCTGGCCGTCAGCCAAAAAAGCACTCAGAGCAGCGCCTTCCAGGGCACTGCACCGCGCCGTGGATCACGACCGGTTTTCAAATGAAACGAGCATGCGAAGGACATCACTGCATGTGTGGTCAGATGACATCATGTCTGCACCACTGCTAATGCATCATTCTCTGAAGTATTGAAGATGACAATAAATGATAGAAACATGGAATCGATGCCTATTCCAAGTTAAAGAATGGGGCCCGACTACCAGCGGCCCTTTAAATTGCGACCCCAACCCAAACAGGTGTTCGCACAAGAATCACAGGTACACGTTGTGATGTTTGACGTACCCAGTAATTGCCAGGGCTGATGGAAATCTCCCACTTTGTTAGATTTCAGCAAGATAAACCTGGAAGAATGTTAACACCAGGAAAAGGGCTGGTCTGCGGGTTTTGGTGCGATAAGCAACAAAATCCCCATGCTGTTCCCCACAAAGTGGAAATAGGGGATAATTATCATACATTTATAATTATTATCCGAACACCGGATTTTTATTGGATACTATAATTATCGCTCTAGTGGTAGTGGTGACCAGGCCCTTCGTGTTGAAAGCAGCTCATCAAACTCGTCATACTCAAGAAATGAACCAAAAATGGATTTGTGTTCTGGTCTGACCAATGCACAAAGGTAATGTCCATGGTTATAGGACTGTGGGGCTTATTGAACAAGACGTATGGGGACATCGCTTGACCGCGGATTCCTCAACCATGCGTGTTCTCCACTCTGGACACATGCCTTTGAATGCCTCATTGATTCCAAGTATAGCAGTAATATCATCAAAGAACCATTCTCTTGGCTCAATAGACTCCACTGATAAAAGTATGCAATCAGAATAAAGGGAGAAAAACGGGAAGGAAATCACTTACAGAAAAATGAATCCCATATTCTATATTTTCTCAGGGGAAAAGCAACGATAGTTATAAAAAATCAGGCAAAACACCATTTCCTCATGCTACTATTTTGATATGCATCCGTAAGACCAATTTTTGTTGTGCATGTATAACATTAGCTTGGATAGCTAAGCCTATTTTCCGAAAAACCAAAAAAATGGATGCCCTCTATTAGTCCAGTTAAAAGTAAGGAAAGCCACATCTGGCCATTGCAGCGGTAGGCTGCCTGCTTCCTGTTCCTGCTAGGGGCAGGAGAGCAGGAGAGGAGCAGAGACGATGCAGGACCGGGCCGGCAAAGGTAAACTAACTTTTTATTTTTATTTTAAATCAACCCCTCCCCGCGCAACCCCCTGCCGCCCCAGCCGCGAGTCACGCCAGCCACGACTGACCAGCAGTACACAGTGTCTCTGTTCCGCTGTTCCTGTTACAGCCCACCATGTACTCATTTTGATTGCGTAATTAATTCAGATTGATGCTGGGATCTATGCTAGGCTCTTGCTCATAAAACTCTGTAATCCTAGATATAAATCGATTCAATTGCCAGACAAAGAAAATAGTTTTTTTTCGTTTTTTTTTTTTACTGCATCTCTGGTGAAAGGTTGAAAAGAGAAGACAGACTGACAAAGACCCTTAGTGACAGCGCATCTGGGGGCACACGCTCTTTCCTCGTAAAGCACAGCCAATGCACCACAGTAAACTGATGGCAGCGAGGACATCGTTCCACCCAGTGCTTTAAATGGGAAAAAAATAGTGCAGGTACTCATTTAAATGTGGCAAGGGGGCGGGGCTATGGGCAGGTCTAAAGGCAAGCCATGCGAGGTTTATTGGCTTAAATACTAGTTGCAGTACACACGAGAAATGTCTTTCTATAAACAAATCAGGTTAATTCTTTATACAAAATGAAAGTCAAACAGTGATGTTTTAACCTTCCTTATTTTGTAATATTTCTCTCACAAAAACACAGACACCACAAGCAGGCAAACAGACCCACATAAGCAGACAGATAAGAATCAGGTGGGATTAAAGCCCTTTTAACCTCCCATAGCTTTTCTGATTGTGCTGTCACTGAGCTGCCTTGATTCCTTGCAACGCAGCATGACGGCGAACACTGGGGTGTCATGCAAATGAGCCCACGCAGACGAGTCCAGTGGGGGCTCAGCTCAGGGTATAAAAGTGATTTGGCTGAACAAAGAGACAGGCTACTACAACTAGATGCTAATGCGCCTACCCTCCATGAGTACCGGTACTCTCCACGGCCGCAGAGAAGTGCCGGTACTCAGGGTGATAAAAATAAGAAGTGCCGGTACTCAGTACCGGTGAGTACCGGCCCATTTAAAGCACTGGTTCCACCTCAAATATAACTTCCAGGACAACCGAGCACATCGACTGCTGGGTTTGTGTTTCTACTTTCTTACAAGACTACAGTTGTCTGAGTCAAATGCAGAAACGGGATTGGATGAGCCATGGTGGGATGGGAGAGTGGCCAGATGTCTCCACGCCCCATAGGCCACCGGTTCTCAGCGTTGAACTTTCCTTACACAGTTCCTTGTTCTCTGGTGCATCAGGCAAAGTGGTGCAAGAGAAAGCGCCGAAAACTACAAACTCCAGAAAGCACCAATTTGGTAAATGAAAGTCCATGGCTAGAAAGATGGTTTCCTGTTGCATGGCATCCTCTGCTCAGCCTAGGCATGGCACACTCAGACCTCGGGGGCATCAGTGCCCTGATTCTCTCACCCTGCCGTCCAGGGGACCCATTGGGGGCCTGCAAGAACTTGATTTGTGCCAGTGCCTGCTGGTGTAGCTTGCAGTTGCACTGCTTCTTCTTTGCAAGGTCATAGGTGCCAAGAGGCACCTATGACTTTGTTGTCTAAAAAGCAGTGACTGTCTAAGAGTGCCTTAAATGACGTGGTACCATTTGACACCTCTCTTATTGATTGCCCTCACACACCTAGCAAGGTGTCATGCTTCATCATTGGGCTGTGCTCCTCGTCGGGCCGGTGCTGCAATGCCCGACGGGCTCCCGCAAAGGGGCTCTTTGTCGGAGATCTTTTAAGAGACAGCCGTTTAGGTGCGTGGGGGTAAGTGAACAGTGTAGTGAGTGAGTGTGCTAGTGGTCTAAAATAGGTCTGGCGCTGCCACAGGGAATTGCATTTATTCAGGTGGTGTGCCAACCTAATTAAAATATGTGAGCCCTGTCTGGATAGTTAATGATCCACAGGGACTAATGTATGAGTGTGGTCGACATGTTTCTTGCCTACTGCCCCTAACGGATCGCTCAGCAATTCTTCAGGACCGTGGTGGTGGGAGAAAGTGCTCAGAAATAACTCTACTACAATGCCAGTGAGAATAAAATGAGTACATCACCAGCAAAGATCAATGCGGTCCCAGGGAGGTGGAGGGACATGCGAGTAAGAGACCCCCAGTTGTGGGGTCGTGGTTCGTGGTTCGACGGGTTTGTCGAATGAGCGGTTTGCTGCTCACCATGCGGGGGGCGTGCAACTAGCGATGGCTCTGGCTCCACGGGAGCCAGAGCCAGGGTAGGAGCATCGCTAGTTGCACGCCCCCCGCATGTCCCTCCACCTCCCTGGGACCGCATTGATCTTTGCTGGTGATGTACTCATTTTATTCTCACTGGCATTGTAGTAGAGTTATTTCTGAGCACTTTCTCCCACCACCACGGTCCTGAAGAATTGCTGAGCGATCCGTTAGGGGCAGTAGGCAAGAAACATGTCGACCACACTCATACATTAGTCCCTGTGGATCATTAACTATCCAGACAGGGCTCACATATTTTAATTAGGTTGGCACACCACCTGAATAAATGCAATTCCCTGTGGCAGCGCCAGACCTATTTTAGACCACTAGCACACTCACTCACTACACTGTTCACTTACCCCCACGCACCTAAACGGCTGTCTCTTAAAAGATCTCCGACAAAGAGCCCCTTTGCGGGAGCCTGTCGGGCATTGCAGCGCCGGCCCAACGAGGAGCACAGCCCAATGATGAAGCATGACACCTTGCTAGGTGTGTGAGGGCAATCAATAAGAGACCTGTTCTTTTCCATTTTTCCCCCCTTGAGGAACTGCACACCCACTGCCTTTCGCATATCTTTGGAGCATTGTGCAGGACCTCGCTAAAAAGCTCTCGATTCCCCCCCTTTTTTTACAACCATTTGACACCTACCTTAGTTAGGGCGCCTAAGGTCTCTTTCTCATTAACTCAATTCCAAACCCCATTCTCGTCTATAACAGTGCACTTCTGATGCATTATGGAACTTGAAGTATGCTTCTGCCAATCTGTTACAGATTCTTATGCCTGCAAGGCCAATTTAGCCTTCCGCCATTCTCATTTACTGAATTTGATTGAGTAACATTGAGCCGAATAATTATTACACCCAATGATAAAGCTCATGAAGTCTTTCTGTGGCATGGTGCCCTTGGCAGAAGAAAATTGGCCAATGTCTGCAAAGTGATGGGAGAGAAAAGACTGGAAGAAAAGACACTCACAGTCACAGAGGGTCACTATTTGCGACCTACAGCATTAATATCCATGAGGTAGGTCGAATTACGAACCACTACAATTCAGTATTTTGCAAACTGACCTATTAGTACATAGGTCAGGCCCCCCAATAATCGCAGTGGTCGCCAAAATTCTGGTGGTAAATTGTGAGCGATATTTTGCAACCAGTGCTCAGTACATATGTCCCAGGATGCGCAGAGGCCTGGTGTGCTGCTGAGCACATACTCCATGCCTCCTCCTGTGAAGTGGCTCCAGCGGAAGCAGACTGCTCTTTAATATGACCCGCGCTGGGCAGTTCTGCACCATAAGCAATTTCTTTCTTTTTTTTAAATAAAGAGCGTTGAGTATATTGAGCTAAAGCAGTGAAATTCCAAGCTGTTTAAATTTGAATCAACTCTTAACACAGTCCCCAAGGCAAAGGAGTCATGTTCTGGGAAATGCAGCCGGGACTCGGAATAGCTCCTATCGATTTAATTCAACGTCTATCAGTTGTTACAGTTTGAAAGAAGGCTGCGCGGCCGCGCCTGACACTTATTCTGTCAGTCAGTGCGCGCGAACAGCTGCAAAGTCAACACTAAATCAGTCATTTCTCGAGGGCATTATTTATAGGGCTTGCATGTAGAAAATTGTTCCTTTTTTATGGCGACTGTAAGTTTGCGAGCGAGAAGGGTACGGATCTGACACTGCTCATTACTGGTGAGCAGTGTGAGCGCTGGTTTTCTCCATTGCTGCAGGCATGCTTCTCTACCGAGGCACACACCTCTACTGCGGTCACGCCCCTCTAGGCAAGCACGCTCTCCACTTCCAGGTACTCCTCTCCAGGCAGGCACCACCCTCCACCGCTAGGCACACCTCTCCAGGCAGGCACGCCCTCCACTGCCAGGCACGCCCCTCTACTGCCAGGTACGCCCCTCTAGGCAGGCACGTCCCTCCACCGCCAGGCACGCCTCTCCAGGCAGGCACGCCCTCCACTGCCAGGCACGCCTGTCCAGGCAGGCACGCCCTCTACTGCCAGGCCCGCCTCTCCAGGCAGGCACGCCCTCTACTGCCAGGCACGCCTCTCCAGGCAGGCACGCCCTCTACTGCCAGGTACGCCTGTCCAGGCAGGCACGTCCTCCACTGCCAGGCATGCCTCTCTGGGCAGGCACCACCCTCCACCGCCAGGCACAACTCTCCAGGCAGTGAGAGTGCTGGTTTTCTCCATTGCTGCAGGCATGCTTCTCTACTGAGGCACACACCTCTACTGCGGGCACGCCCCTCTAGGCAAGCACGCCCTCCACTGCCAGGCACGCCTCTCCAGGCAGGCACGCCCTCTACTGCCAGGCACGCCGGTCCAGGCAGGCACGTCCTCCACTGCCAGGCACTGGGGGTCAACCCTAAATGGAACTATAGAAGAGAAGGTACTCACTATGTAGAGTACCTGCTTTCTCCTGTGAAGTGCCGTTACTCCCCCATTAAACGTACTTAAGCACTACCTGCCCATTTAAAGCACTGGGTCAATCCAATCAGAAGCAGTCAAGAGTACTGCAGGTAATCCAATAACGAACATTTTTCACTACTGCCACATTGCATGTTGATTCTTCTGTGTAAGGTGTGGCTCGAGTAGGCCTGACAGTGAAATTCTGCTCCGGTCGGGGAGTTTGCAGAGTTTTTCCCCCTCCATGCTCCGCATAGTATGCGGAGTTCCAAAAAACTCCGCTCTGTGTAGCAGAGCTGAATTTTTTCCTCACTCGTGCTCGCCAACATTAAGTTTCTGAGGGAGAGTGATGAAAATCTTACTCCAGACCACCTCCCAGCGAGATTTCTCTACGCGGGCCGTCACGGATTGCTGTGACCGCTCATGTTGAGAAACCTTCCATTAGCGTTGGGGAAGCTACCGCTTGAGTAGAACATCTACTTGAGCAGTATAAAGAAGCTGGGTCGTCTTGGGATTCACATGGTGCCGCTTGCGCTGATTTTCCAGCGCTGGACAAACACTGCACTAAAAATCAGAGGCACAACCAAACACACTCCACCGCTTGCAGAACTCTGCATAGCACGGCGGAGTTACGCAGAACTCCTGAACTCCGCCCAGGCCTAGGCTCAAGGGGCCATGGGTCACCTCACACAAAAGACTCACTACAAACAAACACGTAGTGATCTGACACACATATGTTGACATTGACACGTGTTTAAATCAGCACAAATCACAGACTCATGAGCTGTAATCAGGCCCCATTAAAATACACACAAATGTAAGGCAATATCATGTGACATAGTTGTTTAAATTATGCAGCAAAAAAGTTACATTTGCAGTATGAAGAAACATATTCTGCAGTATTACTAGTTCACATTATTTCTATGTACGTTAAATATTCACTTCATTAGTACTAGGTGAAAGGCGACCAGTTAACCTGTGCAAAGGGCCTGCCACTGCGCTGCACCGTGCTCGTTCAATACGTTTCCATTCGTCTGAGCTAGAAACAGTTTTTGGTCTTCAAATCCTGAACAGATTGAGACTAAGTGTCATAAAGGAGCAAAAAAGAAAGGTAGAAAAACAATGTCTACGAGAGAAAGCAACAATATAAGAGAGCCTGTGAGAGGGAGCTCAAAGACGGGAACTGCGAGTAGGGTGGAAGAAAGAGGCACGAGGTGGAATCAAGAATGGCAGCTGTGGCATTCCATCCATGGTGTTGGACAGAGCCAGCTATGGCCTCCATGGAAAACACTGGTCCCCGGCACGTATTCGCTTCTACTAATTAATTGCATCTGTGCCACTGAACGGAAGTCCGTGTTGACACCTAGTGTCAGTGTTTGCTCCATCGCCTGCATATAAGTGATTTTCAGACAGCATCTATGCCTGTCACACACTAGATGACGTAGGAGGAGGAAGGAGAAAAAGGTGAAAGAAGAAGGGTTATTCAGCCTCCGTCTAGAAGGCCATGGCCTTGGATCGGATTGAGCTGTATGCTGAGTGTCTTTCTAATTCACCAACTTGAAAAGCTTCCTTATAAAGAGCATGCAGGGATGGGGCAGCGCCAGTCACAAGCCAGTTTCACCTTTCCAGTGGCCGGTACAGCAGGCTCAGTCAGTCACCGGTCCATCTTGTGCCTCTGACTGGCCAGCAGGGTTGGGGAAGATTCCGTCACTGGCAGGTCAGTGGCCTGCTAGGAACTGAAAGGGAGGGGCACACTCAGCGACATTTGAAGCGAATGCTTTGAGGGGTCAGCAAAGCAAGGTCAAAGTCAACACCACGCGACCCCAGTGCTTCAGGATGGTAGGGCTGATATAGGGTCATTCACTTGATATGTTCAGTCCATATACGGTTTTAAAAATCATATGAGCACACATACTACATCACAGCTGATCCGTATTACAGTGACATTGCAGTCAACCATCACTTTAATCTGTAGTTTTATCTAGGAACCCCACATTTATTATCAATGGCCCAAAGGACAGTAGACATCAGATATCATATACTGGACGTAGCCTCATCAAGACAGTGACATCATTTTACAATTAACCTCCCTTGCATCTGCATGTAACTATATCATAGTTTAGATACTTTTCACAGTGACATAGGCATTTCCGCCATCCAGCTTAGGAACACTTTGAACCAATTCTTTTCAGGTACTATTAAGATCAAGTCCTATTACATATATCACAATTCTTAATAAAATAGTCCTCCTCCCACCATAAGGCAGTTCAATTTAAAGTTATATGTTGTATGCATCCAACTCTTTGTCCACACACGTGACCAGCCCACACTTCTGCATCGACGTTGAGGCAAGGACGGCTACCTTCTACGAATGGGGACGCTCCTAATCAATATAAAATATGGGTATGCCATATGGGTTCGTTTGTCACCGAAGCTGACCTCAGGACTGGGGTCTTCAAGAAGGCCCACATAGTCTTTTAAAGATAGACGATGAAGGTACAGCTCCAGAACAGTACTTCAATTCACAGCAAGGTATTACTTGAAAGTGAGACTTTGCATTTTCTCTTTTTACAATATATATCTTCAGCTGCCTGAATGCACATCCTTTGCTCTTCTCCTCTCATCAGGTCAAGCTACATCCTGGGCTTTGAGCCGACATTTTTTACTGCCAGTTCACGTAATCCCTCAGTATGGCCCCCAAGCTGGCTTGAGTAACAGTTCCAGCATTACTACCTCAACAGCTATAGGTGCCGAGAGCAGGGGTATAATGCAGTGCCTGCAATACTGGGGGACCCCCCAACCCTTCATGGGACTCCCTAACCTTGGGCGTGGGGCTAATCATTCCATCTGTGAGATGTGGCTTACTGAGTGGCCGCATCGCATTCTGAAGGTGGGCCCCATCGTTTTACTAGAGCCTAATATACACTTCCATGGGACCCCTTCCTGACTATCAAAAGAATGGTTGGTTTTCATGAGCCAGTCTGGCGCACCATATGCCATCACACCAGAGTACTTTGCCTTAAATGTCTTACTAAAAACTAGCACTGAGAAGCCCCATAATCTCTATTGAACTGGGCCAAGCCTCCTGCCAGAGCACCTAAAGTGTGGTTTTTTTCTAGCATGGGTTATTTATTTTGTGTGTGTTTTTATATAGCTCGAAATCGACCCCAAGGTATCAGAGCTCTTTACATGAGCACCATTTACGTTACAGATGGGCACTTTCATTTTTTTGTTGGGTAGCCACAGGGAGATTAAGTCATTTGCCCAGAATAGGATGTTGAGATTCCCTGCCGAGACTCCAACCCGTTTCCCTCTACTTCGAGGTCCCCAGAGGTAGGCCACATCCTCTCCCTTTCAACAAGAGTGTATTTCCAGTCAGTTTACCTAGTTTTGTATAAATAGAAGACACATCTGTTTTCTTAGAGTGCATACACCAGGGTCAGTCACTTGTTGAATGAGTGCCCTTGTATGAAATATCAGTGTGGTTGGGGCAAGTGAGTCGGTTGTCACACATGCACCTGTCAGATGCAGTAGGAAGTGTCAGCAGTGGCAGCTAGCGGTCATTCCAAGTGGTGAGCAGGGCCGGACTAGCCGTAGCGGGCACTGGGCATTTCCCCGGTGGGCCGCCAGGGTGGGGCCGTTTTTGGGCCCCAGGGGGTCCGATTTTGTTACCTGCAAGCAGCTCGGCCGCACCCCCACCCTCCCCCCAGGGGGGCCAGTCGAGCGGTCTGCCAGGGCCAGTTCTGGTTCCCAGTCCGGCCCTGGTGGTGAGGCTACTGGGAGAAAGTCAACTCCAAGTACGTTTTCGTACAGTTAAGACACTGAAATCTGCACAAGCACTTGCCACGCATGCAGACTTCAGACTCTTACACACCAATTTATGCAAGCAATTTCTGTCTCTCCGCTTGCACATGCTCATGCACAAACATACCTGCTCTCATTCGCAACTACGCAGCACTTGACATGTGTTTTTTTGTACTTACCTTCTGTTGTCTTCAGGTTTTTCGTGATAAAGTTTCTGCATTATGAAGCCTGGAGACACACGTACACTGATTGGCAGTTCAGGGCCTCATTTGGTCCTGCGCTGTCAATCAAACTGTAAGTGTGACGCAAGGCCACTTGGTTTGAGTGCCGAGAGGCAGCACTCTGGCTGAGAGCCTTAGGGCCTAATTGAAGGCCCAGATCCACTCAAACAGAGCACTGCCTTTCATTGGTCTACATACGCAAGCTGTGCATGACAGTCTGGAGATGGTATCATCACCTCCCAAGACATGCATAGTTTGTATATGCTTTTTAAATGTCACTCAGAGGCCGAATCTGGATGCACAGCTTCAGATTCTCAGACTGACAGGAGAAAAAGCAAGTGGTGGCATATCTGGAACAGCAGCGTAACGAAACATGAGAAATCTCCCCCCCACCCCAGAAAAGTGCATGGAGGGGGCCCTCCACACTCCAGACCCAGTCAGGAGTTCTCAGAGCCGCAGGGTGCCCCCTGGAGCTCGCACACACGCACCGCAGGAGCTGCATCGCCCTCCCCGCACTGCGAGGGCTGTGGGGGCTAATGTTGCGCCACTGATCTGGAAGATATCCTGCAGTCTTTCCTCTTCCTATTAAGCTCTGGCTGAGTTTGCTTTGCACTTGAGGATTTTGCTCATTGGGATGATTGTTACACAATGAAGCTTGCGGTCCACAATCACGTGATAGGATAACCCAAAAGTAGATCCATAAGCAAAATATTGATATGCACATTCTTTAATTAACTTCTTGTCAACATGTCCGGCAATTAGAGACTTGGCAGCAGCAGTTAGGGCGGCATTGGATAAGTGATCTGATTCAGGTAAGCAGGACCTTCCTTGCACAGAGTATCCGGGCTTCTGGAGTTTGGTTGAGGAGCCCTGCATGCAGCAGGAGATGAAGAATAACCTTGTTATGCTGCGGACTCATAGATCAGTGGGTACACCTGATCCAACTGTTGTGGAGCTTGCCAATCTTTACATTTTGGAATGCAGTAAATAATATCACAGGGGCGAGGGTGATAGTTTGTGTTTCAGGACTTCATTAGTCAAGACTATGCTCCTTTGCCCATTGATACAAACTGATAGACACAGAAATGTCTCAGTGGAACCATTCTGTGTTGGGCAGTTTTTCTTGTTAGTGAAAAGGGATGGGTTTCAACTGGTTAACTGTTCATGTACAAGGATCAGGAACCAGCTCTGTTACACCTTATTTCATTTCAAAATTAAGGAGGAGGGTCTCATTTACCCAAGTGTAATAAGATGTACCTTTCTCTTCTAGCACACTGTAGAAAGAGAGATAGTAAAATGTTGGAGAGTGGTTTATTAGTAGGGGTAAGTAGGTGCCTACCACTAGTAATAAGGCCACAATCACAATATAAGGCCCCAGTCAAGGTCTCAAGAAATTATTCATATGCTCAACCCTTGGTAGCTGGCTGCGAGCAGGTAGGCTTAACTTAGGAAACAGGTGTGAAAATCATTTAAAAACAGCATAACATTAAATAGGTAAGACACAATACACAAAAAGAAACCAACACCAATTTATAAAAAATAGGTCATACTTTTATGATCAAGTAGACAACAAAATTTAAAAAAATCCAATGTAGGGAACCAGAGATTTTTTTTTTTTTAGAATTAAAACTAAAACTATCGCTTAGAAACAAATAGCGTTCAAAGGGTTAAAAAAGGTTGTGCTGGACCAGGACAAAGTCAAGGTTTCTTTACACTTATTTCCAGAAGTGTTTCTTGATGCTGTAAAGTGGTCCAAGCACCAGCCAAGGGTTCAGATGCCCTAATTTGCCTCTTGAGGTCTGGGACTACAACTCCCACAAAGCACCTGGACAACTTATAGTTGCTACAAACATCTTGAAGCTTCTTGAACTTCTTCCCAAAGTTCTTCTTTTGGGTTCAAAGTGTCCAAAGTACAAATCCAAGGGTCTAGAGTCTCTGAGATGGTCCTTGGGATGTTGGGATTACGATTCCCACAATGCACCAGGACAAATCCTAAAAAGTCCACTGGACGCACTGCAGGATGGGGACTTCTTGGTGGAGATGATGCAGGTGGACTCTGTTAACCTGTTGCTTTTAGGGAGTCCAAACCTTAACCCTTGTGAAGCCAATCAAAGTCCTTAGGGCTGTAGTATCAGATTATGCTGCAGGTGCAGTCCTTATGAGTGCAGTTCTCATGGGGTACAAACCAGGGGATCCAGCAGGGCAGTCATTCTTCTCTTGATTATTCCAGGCAGGGATCTGAGTTGCTTTGCAACTCTCCCATATTTATTCAGTGTTCCTAGGAGTCAAGCAGGGGGGTAGAGTGCCACCCAGGTATATGACTACTTCCTCCAAAGTGTGGCATATTCTTGTCCCAAAAATCACTAGTCTTTCAAAATCCAAACTGGAGAAAGTCTCTCCTGAAGTGTTAGATGTTGCTAAACCAACCTACTGGTGTGGCTAAGATTCTCTAACACTAAATAATCTAATTACAGGGGCTCCTGTGTGGCTGGGGTTGCAGGATGTGGGGGTAAGCCTGTGCTGTCCTAAAGTGTCATTCTCCCTTTGAAGACCAGTTTGGCAACTCCACCCTCATCCTGATGTCTGCTTCTGCCATTTCAGTTCCCCTCCCACAGGGAATCCTTTGTCTCTTTTGCAGGCCACTTCACACCTCATGAAGACAGTTTGGTTCAGCCTAGCAGAGGCTGGGTAATCAAGAGAGTGCAACTGGAAGGCCGAACTTTGGTTAACAGAAAATAAAGTTCTATAACTTCTTTTCTATAATAGTTATCATTAATCTGAAAGTGACAATTTGTTGGATTTATCATAACTATCATATTGAGTCATTGAAGGACATTTCTATCTCGCTCGTGTCAATATTTCTACTTAAATTAAATATTCCCATGTTAGCTTGAGGAGGTAGTTTGTCCTTCACCTGGGTTTATAAAACAGCTTTTATATTGTCCCTGCTTAAAGTTACAAGGCACCATATGCCTGGGGCACCAGGGGAGACCTTTTGGGTGACTGATATGTGAAAAAAGGTAGTTTAAGACGTTGGAAGTACCTTTAAATTCAAAGTTGAGTTTGCATATAAGTTCAATTTAAAAGCAACCTGCAAGGCAGGGCTGGCTTTCAAAATGACAGCAGGCACCACAGTAGTGCACTGTTAGAGTCGGGGATCTCTGGTTGGCGCAAGGTTGCCCTTGTGTCAAGCAGGAACACTCTCCTCCACGTCAGGGCGCAGGATAACCCCTCGCGAATGACCCTTGCTCACCCTCTAGGTGCGTGGCGTGAGCAGCCAAGGCGATTCCTCAGGCGTTGTTGGTTAAGCACTTACAATCGTACACACAGTAAATACATCAATCCCCCCAGAAACGGACACCAGACTTGGATATATATAAAAATACGATCCTTTATGTAAAAATAAGGTATATATATCTCAACAGACTTATCACAAGACCAATAACGTTTTCGCTAGGCCACCAGGTTATACAGCAGGCAAATGTTCTTGGTTCGTAGTTTCAAATGGATAGTTCGTAGGTTCTTTACTTGTAGTTCCAGTACTCACAGAGATCGGTTCCTGCGAACGGGGAAATAAGGCGTTGCGGGCCCCGAGCCCGATACTGGACTTCTTTCGTGATTAGGAGAGTCGGCACAGGTCGGTGCGACTCTCAGCTTGGGAAGTGTTCTTGGGTCCTCAATCAGCAGGTGTGGGCACGTAGGCAGGCGCGGCCAGCGACCCTTTAGCACGGCGGTGCAGGAGGGTCTCCACAGCGGGGGCGGCGCGGCCTGAGATGTCCGGGGATAGCGAAGCGGGGTCACAGGGCACAGTCAGTGCAGCTGGATGACCCGGCGTAGATCACAGTCGTCGGACGGCTTCCGGCGGGAGGGGTGATAGCGCGTTCAGCGCACTCCAATGGCAGGCGGTGACAGGGATGCAGGCGGCCTGGCCCGGGAACAGAGAGCGGCTCGGGATGGAGCGGGGCTCTCACGGGTTGGAGGCAGGCGAGCTTCTGAGTGTCACGGCCCTAGGAGGGGCGATGAGGGGCGCAGTCTCTTTTCCAGCGGGATGCACACACGGCTCGAATTGGAGGACGAGCAAGAAGCACAGAGAACCCACTGTTCCTGGGGTTCAGTTCAGGGGGCAAGCTCAGATCAAGCCCTTGGAGAATGTTCAAGCACAAAGTAGCAAAGTCTCTTCAATAGTCTCTTCCTCTCCTTTCTCAGCAAGGCAGGCAGCAGGCCAGCTCCTCCAGCGTCTCCTTCTCCTTCTAGTCGGGCAGAGGTTCTTTGTGGTAAACAGGATTCTGATTTCTTAGGAGCCAGGCTCCTACTTTTATACCATGGTTCTTTTGTTCTTTAGCGCCAGGGGGCCTGGGCCTGGCTCAGTCCAGTTCTGGAGCACTTTGTTATGGTGACTCTGCTCTTTCCTTTCAGCAGCAGGGCAGAGACATCAGCCGCCCCACAGGGGGTGGCGCCGGCTTTGTGGTGGCAGAGCACAGGTCTATTCAAGAGTCAAGGTGCACTCCTCCCACCCATCCAGGTGTAATCTCTCTACCCACCACCTGGCAGCCAACCTGTCTCTGGGGATTCCCCAACCCTGCTCCTTACTGTTGCTGGGCAGAACACACACACATACAGCAGAGGCGGACTGAGATGGTCAGGTCAGTAAATACTAACTTTCTAAAAGTAGTATTTACAAACCCAGGATATTAAAATAAACTTGACTACAAGAAGTATTTTATCATCCTGAGTTCAGGCATACTAAACTTGACACTTCTACCATGCTCTCT
Organism: Triturus cristatus; assembly: GCF_964204655.1. Lineage (NCBI taxonomy): Eukaryota > Metazoa > Chordata > Amphibia > Caudata > Salamandridae > Triturus > Triturus cristatus. The sequence continues at coordinate 388,054,828 of NC_140587.1, read as the reverse complement.
GAGTCCACTGGGGTCACAGCGTTGGCGTGATCCCAGCAGCCCATTCTGGCCTATGGAGAGCAGGTAGCCTTCAATAGTGAAGAACGAAAATGGCTGTAATTCACTACTAAGACATGCCACACACATCAGGGCATGTCCTACCTTATGCCTACAATGCACCCTGCCCTTGGGCCTACCAGAGGGGTGGCTAATATGTAGGTAAGGGAAGGTTTAGGGACTGGCAAGTGGGGGCACTTGCGCAGTCAGCGCGACGGTCCCGGACCGCGCACAGGGTCTGCGGTGGCAGGTCCTAGACACACTTTACAAGGCCGCTTCCGTGGGTGGCGCAACCAGCGCTGCAAGCCCACCAGCAGCATTGGCATTCACGAGCCCTGGCACCCCTGGTGCACTTTACTGGGGACTGACAGTGAACCCAATAAACCAATCGTGGACATCAATTACAGGTACACTTTACCTAGGGAGCACTTGCACTGCGGCACGGATTAGCCGTGGCGCAGTGCCCTGAGCGGACAACACCAGCAAAACAATCGAGGCACACCATCAAAAAGTGGAAGGGAAACTCACGCCAACGTGCCAGGTCTAACACGTGTCCCCTCCAGCTGAAATGTGGGGAGAACTACCCTTGCCCAGGGGGTTCCTCGTCACTAAGGCGGAAATACCTGGACAGACCGTCAGCGTTGGCGTGATCTGTACCAGGACGGTGTTCCACCGTGAAGTCCATACCCTGTAGGGAGATGGACCACCTCAACAGCTTCGGGTTTTCACCCCTCATTTGCATCAACCATCTGAGGGGCCTGTGGTCCGTCTGAACCCGGAAGTGAGACCCAAACAAGTAGGGTCTTAGCTTCTTCAGCGCCCAGACCACAGCGAATGCTTCTCGCTCAATTGCACTCCACCTACTTTCCCGTGGAAGTAACCTCCTACTGATGAAGGCTACGGGTTGGTCCCAGCCCTCCTCAGTCATCTGTGAGAGAACAGCCCCTACACCATGCTCTGAAGCGTCTGTCTGTACTAGGAACTCCTTGGAGAAGTCAGGGGCCAAGAGCACGGGCGCCGTGCACATGGCAGTCTTCAGGGTGTCGAAAGCTTTCTGACAGGTGTCAGTCCAAATCACGTTCCTGGGCTGCTTCTTCGAAGTCAGCTCTGTCAAGGGGGCAACGATCGTTCCATAGCCCTTGACAAACCTCCTGTAGTACCCAGTGAGCCCCAGGAAGGCCCTCACTGCGGTCTGCGTCTTGGGGGGTTCCCAAGCCAGGATGGTCTCAATTTTGGGTTGCAAGGGTGCCACCTTGCCACTCCCCACTTGGTGTCCCAAGTACACCACGGAACCCTGCCCGATCTGGCACTTGCTTGCCTTGATCGTGAGGCCTGCTCGGCGCAGCGCCATCAACATTTCCCAGAGGTGGCGCAGGTGTTCAGGCCAGGTGGCACTGAACACTGCGATGTCATCCAGGTAGGCGGCACTGAACGCATCCAGCCCAACCAGTACCTGGTTGACCAACCTCTGAAAGGTGGCAGGGGCATTCTTCATCCCAAATGGCATGACTCGGAACTGGAAGTGCCCATCTGGTGTAGAGAATGCGGACCTCTCTTTGGCCCCATCGGTCAAGGCGATCTGCCAGTACCCAGACGTTAAATCAAACGTACTGAGGAACCGGGCAGCCCCCAGCCGATCAATGAGCTCATCAGCTCTGGGGATGGGGTGCGCGTCAGTCTTCGTGACTGAATTGAGTCCTCTGTAGTCCACACAGAACCGGAGTTCAGGTGTGGCTCCCGGCGCAGCAGCCTTTGGGACCAAGACCACGGGGCTGGACCAAGGACTGCTGGAGGACTCAACCACCCCTAGCGCAAGCATTTTGGAGACCTCCTCCTTAATGCAAGCTCTGACCCTGTCAGTTACCCTGTAAGCCTTGTGCTTTACAGGTAAGCTGTCTCCTGTGTCCACATCATGGACGCACCAATCTGTGACACCAGGAACCAGGGAGAATCGGTCGGAAAACTGTCCCAGCAAGTGGCGGCAGTCTTCCTGTTGTTCGGGCGCCAGGGTGGGTGAGAGGTTAACTCCATCCACTGACCCATCTTTCTCAGAGGCCACTAAGAGGTCAGGAAGAGGCTCGGTCTCCTCTTCCATTCCATCATCAGTGGCCAGCAGCATGCCCACTTCGGTCCTCTCTAAGTGGGGCTTAAGGCGGTTAACATGTAGGACCCTCAAAGGGTTCCTGGGAGTCTGCATGTCCACCAAGTAGGTGATAGGACTTTTGCGCTCCACAACCTCAAATGGACCTGTCCACTTATCCTGAAGTGCACACGGCTCCACTGGGGCCAAGACCCACACCTTTTGTCCAGGTTGAAGCTCGACCAGAGTGGCATTCCGGTCGTACCACCGCTTCATCTCCTCCTGGCTGGCTTCCAGATTTGCCTCAGCAAGTTGCCTGAAACGCCGAGTCTGGTTTCGGAAGGCCAGCATGTAACTATATACATTCTGGGGAGGTTTCCTGGGAGATTGCTCCCAGCCTTCCTTTACCAAACTCAGAGGTCCTCTTACCGGGTGACCATACAGAAGCTCAAAGGGGCTGAACCCTAGAGACTTCTGCGGCACCTCTCGGTAAGCGAAGAGCAGGCATGGCAAGAGGACGTCCCACTTACGCCTCATTGGACCGTCCAGGCCCATGATCATGCCTTTGAGGGTTCGGTTGAATCTCTCAACCAACCCATTTCCTTGGGGGTGGTAAGGAGTGGTGAACTTGTAAGTTACCCCACACTCCTTCCACAGGGATTTCATATATGTGGATATGAAATTGGTCCCCCTGTCGCTCACCACCTCTAGAGGGAATCCCACTCGGGAGAAAATTCCCATCAGTGCCCGTCCCACCACGGGGGCCGTCACTGTCCTCAGAGGGATGGCTTCAGGGTACCGGGTGGCGTGGTCCACCAAGACCAGGATGAACCTGTTGCCCAGGGCTGTCTTGGGGTCCAGAGGCCCCACAATGTCAATACCCACTCGTTGGAATGGCGTACCGACCACAGGGAAAGGTTGCAGAGGAGCCTTATGCTTCCCTCCGCTCTTACCACTTGCCTGGCAAGTCTGACAGGTTCTGCAGTAGGAATCGGAATTCTTGTGCATTTGGGGCCAGTAAAAGTGGGTGACAAGCCTGTCATAGGTCTTGTCCATCCCCAAATGTCCTGCTAACGGCACATCATGAGCCAGCCCCAGTAGGAAGGTTCTGAACTTCTGGGGTACCACCAGCACACGGGCTGACCCAGGTTCAGCAGCCTTAGGCTCGGAATACAGGAGGTCACTCTCCCAGTACACGTAGTGTGTTTTGGCCTGAACACCATTGGCCTGGTCTGCAGCCTGTTGCCGCATACCCACGAGAGAAGGGCATTCTTTCTGCTCCCTGCAGAATTCCTCCCTGGAGGGACCTCCTTCTTGCTGCCAATGGGTCAGCTCAGGCAGATCTCCCAGTTCGGCAATCTGTTCCCCGGTAGGCTCCAGAGCATCCCCCTCAGGGTCTACTTCCTCCTGGGCCGTGGGAACTTCGGGGGCCGGTTTCCCGCGCCTCCTGCGCCTTCTCCCTAAGGCCGGTTCCTGGACCTCTCCCTCAGGCTCCAGGACCCTCTCAACACCCCTACTGGCTGCCATGGACCGGGTGGTCACGCACGCCCAGTCGGGTAGACCCACCATCCTCAGATGCGTGGTCTTCTCCACCTTCTCCCAAGGGGAACTCTCCAGGTCGTTCCCTAGCAGACAGTCTACAGGCATGTCAGCTCTCACAGCGACTTGTAGAGTACCAGAGACCTCCCCCCACTCAAAGGGAACTTGAGCCATTGGACAACGACTCTCTACGTTGTCAGCATTGACAACCCTACAGTAGGCATTGGGTACAATCTGCTCTTGAGACACCAGGTGTTGCCTCACCGAGGTCACGCTGGCTCCTGTATCTCTAAGAGCCTCAACCTTCTTTCCATTGATGGTCACCACCTGCCCATATTTCTTAGTGTTAGAGGGCAGGTAGGTTACAGGGACCATCTCACTGTCTCCTAGCGAGACTAGGGTCATCTGCCCGGGACCCCCACCCTCCTGGACTGCTACTTCCTCCCCAAAGTTAACACTAGCTACTTGCCGGGGTGGAGCACCAGTGGGTGCGGTCTTACCAAACAGGCGACACTTAGGATCAGAGGCAATGTGACCCGGATCACCACACTTATAACAATTGAAGGGCCCCTTTGGAACAGGTCTACCTGTCGGGGCCCCGTTCTGCTGCGGGGGTGGGGGAGGCTGAGAACCCTTCTGCTGGTTCCCTTGGGAATTACTTTGGGGGCCTTTTTGGAACCCCTTCTGTTTACCCTTGTCCCCCCCACTCTTCTGCTGGGGACCCTGCCCACCTTTGGCGGAGTCTCCCACTTGACCCTTGTGGACCCTGGTGCTGAGCCAGCGGTCCGCCTCCTCAGCAAGCTTCCTCGGGTTGGACAGCTTGCTATCAATCAGGTGCTGGCGTAGCTCAGGAAAACATTGACTGGACAAGTGCTCCCATGCAATTAAATCAAGCAGCCCTTGATAATCATTCACTTTGCTACCCTTCACCCAACCATCCAGCGCTCTGCAGAAAAAGGTCACATACTCCACATACGTACTCTCAGGGATCTTCTTGGTCTCCCTGAACCTCTGTCTATATAGCTCAGGAGTTAACCCATACCTGGTCATTAAAGCTTCCTTCATATGGGGGTATGAGGTTTGGAGATCTAAGGGTAAATCTAACAGTGTGTCACGCCCTTCAGCAAGGAACCTTCCCCACAACCCCGCTCCCCAGTCTTTCTCGGGGACCCGGTGTGAGGACATGGCCACCTCGTAGGCCCTAAACCACTGCCCTATGTCATCCTTTCTGAAATACTCCTTTACTACATCTTTGGGGATGTACACCTTGGACTCTACCTGCGCTGGTGGAGTGCTGCCACCAGAAGGAGCGGTGTCCAAACTTTTCGCCTTTAGCTCCAACTCCTTCAATCTGATATCATGATCCATTTGGCGTTGTTGTGCCTCCAGGGCCAACTTCTGCTTTTCCATTTCCATCTGTCCTGCCAACTTTGCCATCTCCATTGCATGCGCCCTGTCTGCTGCCCGGTCTGCCAGCTCCTCTGGCGACCGGACTCTGCTGGGCTCCTCAAGGTTGTCGGGTGGAACGATGTCCCCCGCATTCCGTAGGTCTCGTGACTCCTTCCAGGCTCTCAACGCCTTGGTGTACTGGGGCTTCCTCTTGCATCCAGCATGGGGGACTCTGAATTGTACACTGTAGCCTTTCAATTGCTCCATCGTGTAGCCTTCCAGTCTCTCCCAATCCACCTCATCTATTCCAGAAATCACAGAGAGTGCTCTTCCAGCGGAGTGCGAGCCAGGCATGGTTGCAGTAATGGCAGATGTCTCAACAAAGTTCAACAATTACAAACCTGTGGCTGCGTTATTTGGTCTGCTCTCACTATCTGGTGATTAATAATTCACTGTATGCAAATTACAAGTGCAAATCCGAAATCCCAACCGCTGCCAACAATGTTAGAGTCGGGGATCTCTGGTTGGCGCAAGGTTGCCCTTGTGTCAAGCAGGAACACTCTCCTCCACGTCAGGGCGCAGGATAACCCCTCGTGAATGACCCTTGCTCACCCTCTAGGTGCGTGGCGTGAGCAGCCAAGGCGATTCCTCAGGCGTTGTTGGTTAAGCACTTACAATCGTACACACAGTAAATACATCAATCCCCCCAGAAACGGACACCAGACTTGGATATATATAAAAATACGATCCTTTATGTAAAAATAAGGTATATATATCTCAACAGACTTATCACAAGACCAATAACGTTTTCGCTAGGCCACCAGGTTATACAGCAGGCAAATGTTCTTGGTTCGTAGTTTCAAATGGATAGTTCGTAGGTTCTTTACTTGTAGTTCCAGTACTCACAGAGATCGGTTCCTGCGAACGGGGAAATAAGGCGTTGCGGGCCCCGAGCCCGATACTGGACTTCTTTCGTGATTAGGAGAGTCGGCACAGGTCGGTGCGACTCTCAGCTTGGGAAGTGTTCTTGGGTCCTCAATCAGCAGGTGTGGGCACGTAGGCAGGCGCGGCCAGCGACCCTTTAGCACGGCGGTGCAGGAGGGTCTCCACAGCGGGGGCGGCGCGGCCTGAGATGTCCGGGGATAGCGAAGCGGGGTCACAGGGCACAGTCAGTGCAGCTGGATGACCCGGCGTAGATCACAGTCGTCGGACGGCTTCCGGCGGGAGGGGTGATAGCGCGTTCAGCGCACTCCAATGGCAGGCGGTGACAGGGATGCAGGCGGCCTGGCCCGGGAACAGAGAGCGGCTCGGGATGGAGCGGGGCTCTCACGGGTTGGAGGCAGGCGAGCTTCTGAGTGTCACGGCCCTAGGAGGGGCGATGAGGGGCGCAGTCTCTTTTCCAGCGGGATGCACACACGGCTCGAATTGGAGGACGAGCAAGAAGCACAGAGAACCCACTGTTCCTGGGGTTCAGTTCAGGGGGCAAGCTCAGATCAAGCCCTTGGAGAATGTTCAAGCACAAAGTAGCAAAGTCTCTTCAATAGTCTCTTCCTCTCCTTTCTCAGCAAGGCAGGCAGCAGGCCAGCTCCTCCAGCGTCTCCTTCTCCTTCTAGTCGGGCAGAGGTTCTTTGTGGTAAACAGGATTCTGATTTCTTAGGAGCCAGGCTCCTACTTTTATACCATGGTTCTTTTGTTCTTTAGCGCCAGGGGGCCTGGGCCTGGCTCAGTCCAGTTCTGGAGCACTTTGTTATGGTGACTCTGCTCTTTCCTTTCAGCAGCAGGGCAGAGACATCAGCCGCCCCACAGGGGGTGGCGCCGGCTTTGTGGTGGCAGAGCACAGGTCTATTCAAGAGTCAAGGTGCACTCCTCCCACCCATCCAGGTGTAATCTCTCTACCCACCACCTGGCAGCCAACCTGTCTCTGGGGATTCCCCAACCCTGCTCCTTACTGTTGCTGGGCAGAACACACACACATACAGCAGAGGCGGACTGAGATGGTCAGGTCAGTAAATACTAACTTTCTAAAAGTAGTATTTACAAACCCAGGATATTAAAATAAACTTGACTACAAGAAGTATTTTATCATCCTGAGTTCAGGCATACTAAACTTGACACTTCTACCATGCTCTCTGAGTCCACTGGGGTCACAGCGTTGGCGTGATCCCAGCAGCCCATTCTGGCCTATGGAGAGCAGGTAGCCTTCAATAGTGAAGAACGAAAATGGCTGTAATTCACTACTAAGACATGCCACACACATCAGGGCATGTCCTACCTTATGCCTACAATGCACCCTGCCCTTGGGCCTACCAGAGGGGTGGCTAATATGTAGGTAAGGGAAGGTTTAGGGACTGGCAAGTGGGGGCACTTGCGCAGTCAGCGCGACGGTCCCGGACCGCGCACAGGGTCTGCGGTGGCAGGTCCTAGACACACTTTACAAGGCCGCTTCCGTGGGTGGCGCAACCAGCGCTGCAAGCCCACCAGCAGCATTGGCATTCACGAGCCCTGGCACCCCTGGTGCACTTTACTGGGGACTGACAGTGAACCCAATAAACCAATCGTGGACATCAATTACAGGTACACTTTACCTAGGGAGCACTTGCACTGCGGCACGGATTAGCCGTGGCGCAGTGCCCTGAGCGGACAACACCAGCAAAACAATCGAGGCACACCATCAAAAAGTGGAAGGGAAACTCACGCCAACGTGCCAGGTCTAACATGCACACTTGAGTGTATTAAATTACTGGACCTCTAAAACTACATGTTATACCATATACTAGGGACATACTGGTAGGTCGTCAGTACCAATTGTAATTATACCTAATTACCATGTACGTTTACACAGAGCACAGGCCCTGGGTCTGATTAGTTTTACCCGGGTCACAATCAGAGTCAGAAAACTAGCATCTAGTAGTCACAATGGGAGCAAAAAGTGGGGGGACACTAAAAACAAGTCCTGGTTTCTCACAGTGAAGCTCTACGGAAGAGAGGCTGCAATCTGATGTGAGATGTGGCTGAGCTCCCACCAAGGCAAACCAGTATGATTGTGAGGACAACCTGGCTCAATCTTCAATCTTCATAGCTTGGCACAAACAACCAAGTCATCCTCTGAGAAATGAGCATGCTGTACAATAGCAAAACAATAGTAAAGTTAAGAAAACACTGACTTCCAAAACAATTTGAACATGAAACCTGAAATGTAATGAGTGGAAAGACAAAAAAATAAAAAGAAATGTAATTTAGATCTCCGCAGTTATTGTGGAAACGTTCACTATTAAACAGTAGCAAAGGCAATATCAGTGTTATTCTAAGGGGTGGGAAGAACAGGACCAAGATAACCCAAGGTCACTCACTCATGATGGAGAGCAGTTGGCTACACCACCCAACCAAAAGGAATGACAAATGTAATGAGTGAAAAGACAGAAAAATGATAAAGTTGGATTTAGGTATCAAGAGTAATTGTGAGAAAGGTTCCCTATCAAATGATGGCAAAGTGAATATCAGCGTTATTCTAAGGGATGTAGTAGCTAAGGCACCCTCTATGACTGAATCCCAATGACTGTATTGCATAAAATGAGCCCTGAGATTTCGAATGTAAAGCCAGGTCTCAGCCTCAGTCTGTTGCTGACTGGTGTCTTAAACAACAAAAGAGCTGGAGCAGAAGTCTTTTACCATTTTAAATGGTTTTGTTTGTGAGTGGACCCTTAAAGGAGTCTTTGCTGATATCCCTAAGGTAAACAGCAGTACAAAACAAAATCATATAATACAAATCAACATAACGATTCAAGGAAAAATAACAGGGCACAACAAAACAGAATGCATCATAACAGCCACAATACACAACAACAACAAGACAATTCAATAAGACAGCACAAAAATACAACAGCATAAAAAACAGCAAAATAAATCTCTACCACAAAAAATGCATCACAGCAAAAATGCCCATTCTTATCACAGTATTACCATCATATGAAATCTGCTTTTATAAAATGGTGGTAAAAGGTGTTTGCACTAAACACTACCTTACATATCACCAGGTACACATGATAGTGCCAGACAAAAATGTTTTGTGATATGGGCCATGAATTTCTGTCAGATGAAAGTCTATTAGAAGATAAGACTTCCTAGCAGTGAAGGGGTTTATAGGCTCACTGCAAGGCCTTGAGGCTGAGAGCACTCTCAATTTGTTGCGCAGCATCAGAAAGGAAATTCAGTTTTTCTGCTCAGTTAGGAGCAGAATCACAGCGCCCCATGAATAATACGCCACTAGGCTTTTCCATCATGTAGATTACAATGAACATTTTTTAGCTTTAGGTGTCAGCGCCTCCTGACAAAACCAATATCATCCCTGGAGAGGAAACACATAGAAATATTGGTATTTACAAACAGTTAAAAATATATCCAGATATCACCAGAAATGTTACAGTTTCCAGAACCCAAGCAAAACCGGATCCAGCTTCGGTCGCTGTTGTGTTTCACCGATCTGTTCCCCACTGATTTCTACTTATTAATATTTCGAATGCATTTGAAAGCATATCAGCGCAGTGCATATTGAACATAGCGGCAGTCCGTGGCCTCCTGTAAATCCTGCACTTCCAAGGTAAGTCACAGCATCAGCCATGAAGGAGTTATTGATGATGGTGTTGAGTATTTTTACCAATAATAACAAAGAACTAATTATACCAGTAATAAAGATAGCAATGCTGCTAATAATAGTGAACAAATGCACACCAATACTACTACTACAACTACTACTACTACTACTACTACTACGACTACTACTACTACTACTACTACTACTACAACCGACCACTATGACTACTACTACAACTACTACTACTACGACTACCACTATAAACACTACTACTACTACTACTACTACTACTACTACTTCTAAAACAAATATAAATTATATAGCATTATATCCCACTGCCGAGTGCTATAATAGTCGTTTAAGGCATTGTTCCTGAGGTACAGGCCCTAGCAGCTTAAGTCACAGGCAGAAGGGCTACAAGGCTTAGAACATTTGACCCACTGAGGGTGGAAGGTGTTGAAACAAACAAGGAGTTACGGGTAAGCAAGCAATGGGATATTGGAGCAGTGAGCAACGCTTAGCCCCAAGCTACTTCATTGGAGCTCTCAGCTTTCAATGCAGTATTATTATCATAATTATTAACAATAATAATAATACATACTCTAAAGGCACCTTCCTAGAGGGTAATCGGTATCTCCTCTTGCATACCAATTAAAATATGCTGTTCAAGTAAAAGTTAAAAATAGAGATGCCAAACCATGGAAATGTCTCTCTTCGGTTGAAGTGCTCTAATCATTCCATGAATGAATGAGGTGACATTTAAAGTCTGCAGCTGCCCCGGATAGTGTCCCGGCGATACAAATGTACAAGCAGACTCACTAGCCAGACTCTAGGCTAATAGAAAAAAAGATCAGTTTTAAGCTCTTTCCTCCTAGTGATTCCTGTGAAATGGCATGGAGAGATAATGGAACCAGATGCCAAGCTTTACTGGCAAGGACCGAACAGGACCACCTGCCCGCTAGGTGCTGCGTCAACCAGTCAGTGCAGAGTTCAAAAAGAACTCAGAAATTAAAGATGGCTTCTTCCCTTTCCAACATTGCTAGCAATCAACTAAGCTGTCTCAAAGGAATTTGATCACAATTTGGCAACCTTATCTTAGGAAGCCCTGCAGGTCAGAGCAGTGCTGCAGTCTAGGAAGGCCATACTCATGAAAAGAATCGAACGTTGACCTGCCCACTACATTCACAAATGTCCAAACATCTCTCACTCTCTCTCTCTTGTGTGTTCCCTTTCAGGAAAAACAGCAAATGTCTTCCAGAAGGTCATTGAAGGGAGTGAGTTGGATCTAACCTCTCTCCGGCAGAGGAGCAGAGTAGGCATTCAAGAATATCGGCTAAAATAGGCACCTGATTAGGTCACTGCAGTTGGCCTGGAACACACTATACACATTGAAAATCAAAACATTATATCTGGCTAGAAATGTTAGTTTGTCAGGCTATTCTATTGACTGTATTTTGCAAAACTGAAACCCACACCAGTAGGAAAGTGCTATTTCTACATAAAAGAGAAGTGAGTCTGCAGCCTGAGGCTGTCAGTCAGGAAAATGATAGGTGGTGGGAGAGCATCTCCTTGAGATTCATAGGTGGTCCTTCTGTATTATGGAGGGGGAGGGGCTTCCCCAGACTACCACTACTCAGAGACAGACAAGGAACTAAAACAGCCCAGGCAAAGTATGTCAGACCAGCCCACATACTGCGCGCAGCAAGCGAGCACAGCCATCAAGCCCGACCACAGCAAAGGGGGCTTTGGGGGGTTGTCTCCCAAAGAAATATTTGAAACAAATTGCTAAAATTGTGCATTTTACAATAGATTTTTCAATATAGAACCTTGTTCAACTATTGAATGGGTGTATGGAGATTGAAGACATGGCTGTATAGCTCAATGAATGAATGAATTGTTGGATTGTGAGGACTGGGTAGATGAATTATTTTAACAATGGATGATAATGAATAAAGTCTTTTAGCAACGTGGAATAAACATGCACTGAGCAAAGATGGGTGCTCTGGTTTTCATTTTTGTCCTCAGAGCAGCGGCAGAGGGCATCAATGTTTATAAGTTCATTGTTAGAATCACTTCTAATAACTGTCACTCAATGCAATGGTAATATTTAATATACTAAACCGAAATGATTCTATACTGTTTTAATGTTGCAGTGTGTAAGTGCATGTGTGCATGTGTGGGGGTCTATTGGTATATTATATGATTAAGGCTATCTGACCATTTAGAGGCAGCTCACATAGCAAGATCATCAAATGGCACTCTATTTAGCTAATCAGTTGCCAAAGTTATGTATTAAAAAAATCGGGGAGTTATTTGGCTGGATTTACGATTTAGCAGCACTCCGCTGCTTCTTTGCATGAATGAGTTTTCAAAATTGGAAATATAGGGAAAAAACTGAATTTCTGAATTGTAAGTAGCTCTTTTTTTACAGATACACAGAATGTGAATGTGAGATTCTTGGGCTGTTCTACAGAGCCTGCAAACGAAATACCAGAAGGCCTGGATCAACCAAATCTTAACCTCATTAGATCTCTTTTCAGCTTAAGTGCAAGTAATAACTTGAGGTATTCGGAGGATCATATAATTTTAAGACTAAAGATCTATTTGACATGTTGACAGTATGTATACTCTGTCGCAATGGTGATGGAGTATACATACCGCCAAAATAATTGGTCCGCCCGCTCGGCGGTGACTACTCCATCACCGCCATAGCCAAACTTCTCCAATGGCCTGATACAGTAAGGGCCGTCAAAGAAATGGCTATATGCCCACCACCCAATAAGGATGGACACACATACAGCCATTTCTTTACTGTCCGCCACCATCATGAAAAACCTTGGCGTGAGGGACAGTAATAATGCTCCCATCAACATAGGGGATGACTCCCCTGGAAAGGGAAGCATTACATTTTGTATTTTCAAAAAGAAAATCCCATTCCAGGATTTTCAAAAATAATAAAAAGACAACTGTTTGGTGCAGGGCTGCCTGAGCATGGCGCAGACCTGCATCAAACCTTGAAATGCATTGTCAGGAACCACCATGATGGCGGTTCCTGCCTATGCTTCATAAATGATCACCTGTTTAGTGGTCATTTATAAATGTGGCAGCCACTCCCTCCATCAGGGGTACAGAATAACTACACCATCTCCCTGGCGGGACGGCGTGCGGTCTGGCAATTTATAAATCATCCCCTAAATTTGAATGAGCTTTCTTGATGAGATCAACCATAATTTTCTGTGAAAAAAAGTTGTGATTGTTTTTTTATTAGCTTTGCTAGTTGCTAACTTGGAAGACCTATTGCCCATACTTCTTTTGCTTCCAGTTCAAAGAGTGGTGCTTCAGAGAAACATTGCCAAGGAGAAGAGCCATCAGCTACCCTCTGCCACAAAAGATTTTTCAAAGTTTTGGGTGCTGCATCTTTCAGCTTCTCAGTGACACAGGTTTATTGTGCTTAACATCATATTGTGTCTTGTTAAATTACATTCCAGGTGTAGTGGAGATTGGACAGTACACTCTGGGGGATAGGAAAGTAGCCGGCGGGTGCTGCATTGTGCCGTATCAAGCCATTTGGAAGTTTGCTTCTGAGCATTACCATTCCATGTACCAGAGCTGGTATTAATCTGCATCCTGTAACCTCGAATAAGCAGTTGGTGTCTGGGCCAGCTGGATTGTTTTGAAGATGAAGGAATGCTCTATTTAAGGCATGTACTGTGTTTGTAGTGCATGCAGATGGGCCGATTAGCAAACCAGACTTTTGTAACTTGATAGATGTTTGATTTGGATGTATGACGTTACAACGCATGCTGTTACAACGCATGCTGTTACAACGAAAGTTTTACAACGCGAGTGCATTGACAACGCAGGACATTACAACGCAAGTCTTTACATCGACTTGCACTAGATGGCGTGCTAACATTAAAAAAGTGTAATTTACTATTCCAACTCCAGTCCACGTAACAGTAGGGAAGGTGTTGGGATAGTAAACTACACTATTTTTAATGTTAGCACGCCATCTAGTGCAAGTCGATGTAAAGACTTGCGTTGTAATGTTCTGCGTTGTCAATGCACTCGCGTTGTAACAGTTTTGTTGTAACGGTAGTGCGTTGTAAAAGTTGCGTTGTAAAGGTTGTTCCCCGTTTGATTTTTTCTTTTAACTAGTAGCCTGCATCATTTTTTATTGATTTTCAGGCTTAAGACAATCATCTTGGACTTGGCTGTGTTTATTTTTATACTATTGGTGTCACAGCATATGGGTAGAGTGTCCTGCGACCTTGGTAGGCCTATTGGCATTTGGTCTAGTAAGACTGTGTCATCGGCATACTGTATGGCTTTGATCTTCTGTTCGGTCAGGTTCAGAGGAAATCCTCTTGTGGCTGTAAGTGCTTTATCAATCTCTGCCAAGTATAGGTTAAACAAAAGTGGGTCTTGGATGCGGCTTTACCTTTATAGTTCTAGAGTTTTTTGGGGAAACAGCCCATTGTAATATCAATCAAGCCTTAACTCAAGTGTTCATCTATAAACGTATTATGGCACTTAACAAGGATGGTTGTATGTCCCATTAAGATAATTTGGCCCAAAGCTTTCCTTAACTTTGTTGTCTAGTGTGATACCAAAGTATGTCCTTTTATCCTTCACATTAAGTGACTAGTCTCCTGTGAGTACCACTGTCATTTTACAAATATATGCATGTGGTATTTTATAGTGCAAACTTAGCCAAAAGGCAGCAGAGCACGGTTCAGGGTCAAAGGCAAGGATACAGCCAACAAGGGAGTGGAGAGATAGCTGCGAGATGGTTGGCTTGAGCACTGCTTCTGCATGATAATGTAGTGTTCTTTAAATAATTGTGTCTTCGACTATTTCCTGAGCATGGTTGAGGGAGTCCTGATGGATAGGGGGATGTGATTCCAGATCATGGGTTCAACATGAAAAAGGCTAGTTGCTTTATTGTTTTATTTTTCACACATCTTTCTCTCTTGTTTATTAGGGAGTGTTACACAAAAATGTATAAAAAAAGGAAATCACCCTAGTAAATTCTGTTCTATTCTATTATAAGTTAGGAAGAGAAATAAAATAGGATGATGGTGCGTATTTACACCCTTACATTGAGTTACATATACAAGAAGCACATTCTTGGGATTATTGTTACTTTGTATGATTTAGTAAATAAATACTCTGCATTGCCAAACACATTGTTCCCCTGGATCCTGCCTAAAAGTTTTCGAGAATAATTTTGAAAAGAAATGAAGAACCCACACAAAGATTGTTCTATTTAGCCTGCAGTATATTTAATTTGAATTCATTTGTAGAGAGTACATAAACGATTGGCCTCAATAATGCATTATCTAATTTTAAAGCTGTTGTGGTTCAGTATGATAAGGAGATTAGCCTAAGTACAGTTATCTGCCATTGGCTTAGTCAATTTACTGTAACTATTTCGCAATGTTCCTATTCTGTTTCCTAAAGCTTTATTACTTTTAAACGGGTGCTACAGGCATTCGATGTGCATGACTTATAGGTTTGAGATATTTGACGATGAACAACAGAGCCCGCATACTGAAACCCTGTTTGCTCAACACCTTTAAACAAGAGTGCCTGACTCAAACAGGGATAGTGCACCCTATTACAATGAATGTGCTGCCCCCTGGGCAGCCGCTAAGTCCCGCTGCCCTGAGAGTAGCGCATTTAAGAGATATACAGAGCGGCTACTTCAAAACCGCTCCGTATTTCATGGAGCAGGCACCAACCTACCTGTACTTTGAATAGGGATAAGAGGTCCCCTTGCAGGTGGGTGCAGTGAGTGACTGCACCCGCCTGCAGGGGCATGACTGTGGTGGTGCATGGGACCCCCTTAGACACCTAGAGAGGGCTGTCCTTAGGGGGCGCATTGACCGTGCACCAGCTTTTTGACACGCACTTTCAGAGTGCCTCTTAAGGGCATGTTTGCCTCTGCACCCGTTATAGTAATACAGCAGAGGTGCAGAGGCAATCATGTGTGCCAGTGCTATCTGTGTTACAGACGGGACCGCAATGTAATACGAAAGTGCCCCAGGGGCACACAAAGCATGTGCACACGCCCATTGCACCCCCAGGGCACTTTCTGTAATATAGTCTCAGGTCTCAAAACCCCTTCGCTTCAGGGTCCAAATGTCTTTAAAGCAGATAGGAAAAGATTTATATTTTGATCACCAATAAATGTGCCAATATTTTGATTCAATATCTATGGAAATGGTTTAACATCCATTCCTGTCATAGAAACCACTTTTCTACATTTTCCATCACTGGCAACCATTTCCTTTACGTTGTTTTGCAAATAATTATCTTTAAAGCTAAAACATAAGCCAATTTTCTGAAAAATGTTTTTTGCCCTTATTCAGTTGGTCAACAGAACAAGAATATGCCTAACTTCCCTTTAAGGCTTTATTTTTACCACCCAACAGCAATATCAGCCGAAATATATTCTGCCAGTTGGGCCTTCTGCTAACTTCTTTAAATTTCACAGTTTAAGCCAATAGTAAGCCACACCTACTCAAAGGAGAGTCTTTGTGAACCAGGCTCCAAGTTAGTTTATATTTTCTCACTATCTGAA
This sequence comes from Triturus cristatus, assembly GCF_964204655.1. Lineage (NCBI taxonomy): Eukaryota > Metazoa > Chordata > Amphibia > Caudata > Salamandridae > Triturus > Triturus cristatus. The sequence continues at coordinate 388,038,607 of NC_140587.1, read as the reverse complement.
AAGACAAATGGCTGAATCGGCAGAATTATTATTTAAAAAAAAAATCTTTTTATTAACGTAGCTCATACAAAGACAGATAGTATCCATGAGACATGACAGGAAATAGCTGTACATTTATCCAAGAAAGACACTGAAGCACACAAGTGGGATGCACCATTGCTTTAGTTACACCCCCGACCACCCCTCCGATTCTCTGTATTTCGACCAGGGCCCCCACACTTTCCTCCATTTCTTGATGCAGCCCCTACTTTTGTATATAGTCTCTTCGGCCCGTCAGCACCAATCAAGGTCTTGCCTCCACTGTTCCCATTGCGGAGGTGTCTGTGACCCCCAAACCCTGGCGATGTTTCTTTTCGCTATCCCCGCTGCCAAAGCCAGCTTGAGCTCCACTTATCTGGACCAGCCAGTATCCCCTTTAAAAATAAGCAACAGCCACCTTGGCTCCATCGGGACTGTTTTGCCCACTACGACGGACATAGTGTCTGTGACCTTAGACCAGAAGGGAACTATCTCAGGGCATTCCCACAGTACGTACACCAAGGATCATCCCTCAGCCCGACTCTCTTCAATGTCTACATGACGGCGCTCGCCAACATCGTCCGATCGCACGACCTCAACATAGTCTTATACGCCAATGACACCCAGCTGATCCTCTCCCTCACCAAAGACCCCGCCACCACCAAAACCAACTTCCATGAAGAGATGAAGGCCATCGCACAGTGGATGAAGAGCAGCCGCCTGAAACTGAACTCAGACAAGACAGAGGTCCTCATCCTCGGCTCCACCCACTCCACCTGGGATGACTACTGGTGGCCAGTCTTTGTGGGAACTGCGGCGACACCCACCGACCAGGCACGCAACCTGGGGTTCATCCTGGACTCCTCGTCAATGACCCAACAAGTCAACGCCATCTCTTCCTCCTGCTTTAACACCCTCCGCATGCTTCACAAGATCTACAGATGGATCCCCACCAGAACCAGAAGAACGGTCACCTAGGCCCTCGTCACCAGCAAGCTGGACTACGGCAACGCCCTCTATGCAGGAACCACAGCCAAACTCCAGATAAGACTCCAACGCATACAGAACGCCTCCACACGCCTCATCCTCGACATCCCCCGCCACAGGCACATCACCGCCCACCTGAGGGACCTGCACTGGCTCCCCGTCAACAAGAGGATCACCTTCATGCTCCTCGCCCACGCTCACAAGGCACTCAACAACACCGGACCAGCATACCTCAATGACCTACTCGACTTCTACACCCCGAAACACCAGCCCCGCTCCACCAACCTCGCCCTCGCCACCGTCCCACGCATCTGCCGGCAGCAGATCATTCTCCCACCTCGCCACCAAGACATGGAACACCCTCCCCACCCACCTACGACAGACCCAGGACCTGCTGACCTTCAGGAGACTCCTCAAGACCTGGCTGTTCGATCAGTAGCTGCTCCACCCCCTCAGCACCTTCAGACCCTCACGGGTGAGTAGCGCGCTTTACAAGTGATTGATTGATAGGTTGACTGAGTATGTGATAAAAGGAGCCCTCCCCTTGGCAACCCCTCACGCAGCAGGCCGAAAAAACCTACCCCATGCATAGAGGTGTGTGAGAGGATAGTAGATGTGATGTAGTATCTTTAGCTGCACTAATCAGAACCTTGAGCGGATTGCTATTTCACGCAGACTCTGGTGTCTTGCCAGTCGTCGTCATCTATGGTGCCAATGTCCTGGGCCCAAGTTGCTCGGAGCGCCAACAGAGGGTCTGACATGTTGTTAATGAGCTTACGATAGATGGTGGATGTGGGCTTTTCTAGAATGGGGTCTAATAACAGTCTATCTTCCATGGGAGAATATTCCGGGAGTGAAGCGTCACTGCTTATGTGTGAACGTAGGACGTGCAGGAGACATATATAATGGTAGTGCTGTGAGTCGTGGAGGTCATATTCCTTCTTGAGAGATGCGAAGGATCGAGGGGCCGTTCCTTTCCAAACGTCACCTAAGTATTCGATCCCTATTAGCATCCACCCCCTGAAGCCTGTCAGCTGTGTCACTTCTCTCAATTGATCGCCGAGCCAGAGAGGGGTCCTACCAGTCAACGTATCTGTCCATCCCAGAAACTTGTTTCCCTTCCTCCAGCATTGAACCACCACCCTCGTATGTAGGGGCCACTCCTTCTGCATTTTCCGGGCATAGAGAAGGGGCTCGCAGTTTCCACGAGGCATGCTCAGTCTATCGACCCTGTAGGCCGCTTTAGAACCATCCGTGTATGCCCAGTCGTTGACAACTTGAAGCTGCGAGACCCAGTAATATAGTTTGACGTCTGGAAGCGCCAGACCACCATCATATACCCCTCTAGTAAGCTTCGGCAGCGCTATCCTCGGGTTGCCCCCGTCCCACAGCAGCGTCCGTACCGCCTGCGATATTCGTGTGAATACACCCAGAGGGATAGTATATGGTGTATTCTGTAGGATGTATAAGAGCAGCGGCAGCGCGAGCATCTTAAATAATGCCGCCCGGCCCATGAGGGAGAGAGGCAGAGATCTCCAGTGACTCACGTCGACCCCGAGGCAAGCCAGTTGGGGCTCTAGGTTTCTGGCCAAGAATTCCTCCTTGTCTCTCGTAACATAGATCCTCAAGTATTTGAAAATGTCAGTCACCACGGATGCGGGACACCTTGTGGGGATCCGAAGGGGAGGTCCCGACAATGGGAAAATCACTGACTTTGCCCAATTGATGTGTAGTCAGAGTAGTTGCCAAATAACTTGAAGAGGTGTAGCGCCTGCGCTATTGAGTGGTATGGTCTGGCCATGTAAAGCACAATATCATCAGCGTATAAGAAAATACGCTCTTCCCACTCGTCAGTGAGCGCCAAACCCCAAAACGATCTGTCTCTCCTGAGTCCTGATCCAGTGAGCCAATGGCTCCAGGGCGAAAAGGAGGGAGGACAGGGGGCAACCCTGTCCGGTGCCCCTCCTGAGAGGAAAGACCCTGAACACGGCTCCATTGACCCTCACCCGGGCCGTAAGTTGCTCCTAGAGCAGACACACCCAGTTACAGAAGATCGGGCCAAAGCCTAGTTTCTGGACCTCCATGAACAGATAGGGCCATTCAATGCTATTGAACGCCATAGAGGCATCCAATGCCATCAATGCAGTCTGCGTTCACCCCACGTCTTGGGTCATATAAAGTACCCCAAACAGACTTCTCAAGTTGTGGTGGGTGCTCCTACGGGACATAAATCCTGACTGGTCAACATGCATCAATTCCAGAAGTACAGTCACCAGTCTGTCCTCCAGGGCCTTGGCCAGAAGTTTGGCCTCGACGTTGATAAGTGAGATAGGACGATACGAGGAGCATTGGTCCGCTGGCTTCCCTGCTTTATGAATTACCACAATCGTGGCTTCACGTTGATCAGCTGGGAGCCTGCCAAACTCATGCGCCTCCGAGTACATTTGAAGAAGGGGGTTGAGGACGACGTTCACCTGTCATTTGTAAATTTCTGCTGGAAGCCCATTAGGTCCCGGTGCTTTACCGGATTGGAGGGAGTTGAGAGCCCTCCCCATTTCCTCCCCCGTGAAGTTCGTGTCCAGACGGTCTCTCTGGTCTTGAGATAGCTTGGGCAGCGCAAAGTCTCGTAGGAACTCTGCGCAGTTGTTTTCCGTCCTGGTGCAAACGGGGGAATATACCCTTTCGAAGTGGGTCGCAAAGGCTTCTGCTATGCCCGTGCTGGTGGACGCTAGGGACCCTGACTCATCGAGCACCTCAGCTATCCAGGAGCGCTCCCTGTCCCGCCGCTCTAGCCGCGCCAGGAGTTTCAAGGCCTTGTCGCCCACGTCATATATTCGATATTGTTTGGCGAGGGCATAGGCTCTTGTCTCCCCCTCTGCCAGGGCTCAAATTTCCCTCTGTTTGAGTGTCAATCTGTGGCGGAGTTCAACAGATGAGGCGATGCTGACATCACGTTCCATCTGTTCGATTTCATTTTCCAGTTGACTAATCTGTATGGATTCCTCCTTTTTCTGGGCCCCGATCAGTGCCTGAGCCTGACCTCTCAGCTCCGTCTTGTAGGCTTCCCGCACCGTTATGTGAGAGTCAACCGAGCCCCTTTTTTCCTCGAAGTAAAGACGGGAACCTTCCCGGAGCTTATCCCCGAGGGTCTGATCCCGCAGGTGCCACGGATCTATCCGTGGGAAGAACGGCCTATTAGTCATTGGGCCCCTCAAAATGCCACAGACTGGGGAGTGGTCGGAGAGCCCACGGGCCATAATCTGGGGTGCATCAAAGTCGCCCACCTGCTCAGTGTGGGTGAAGAGATAGTCAAGTCGTGAGAAGGACCCGTGTCGGGCTGAATAGAACGTGTATTGTCTGTCTGAAGGGTTATGGTTGTGCCACAGGTCGCTGAGCCCCATGGCCGTGACAAGGCTGTCCAGGCCCCTTTCCCCCCTACAGCCCAACCCAGCACTAGAACGGTCCAGGTCTGCATCCATAACTGCGTTAGTGTCACCCCCTATCAGGAGGATCCCCAAGGGAAGATCTGCCAGGAAGGATCCCAGCCACGGGAGAGTCGAGGAGTGCAGGCCCGGCGGGATATAGCAGGAGCAGAACACTACAGTATGTCCCTCCCATTTACCCGTAATCGCTGCCATGCAACCCGCATCGTCAGTCTATTTGCCCGAGATTGTCATGGGGAGGGTGTTACAGACTAGAATGCCCACCCCCCATGAACCCGACGTGAACCCCGTATGGGCCAGCATATGATACCCAAAGCGGTCCAGGGCCTTACACTTATTGCCCCTCAGGTGTGACTCCTGGATTAAAACCACATCAGGCAAATGCCTTTTGAGGTACTGTAGTACCAATGTGCATTTGATTTTATTGCCAAGCCCATTCACGTTCCACATCCATATTGTTATGTTAGCCGACACACCCATACCCATCAAGGAGGCTCCCCTTCCTCGGATAATCGCGCAGTCCTACTTCTTCACCAGGCAGAATACCGCATGCCAAAGGTCTGAGCTGGTCTAGAGCAAAACATACTAATCCTGAGAACCACGGATAGTAAAATCTCCTACAAATTAGCCCTCAAAGAATATAGGAGAATGATCGAGGAGCACAAACGGGATTTTCTGGCCTCCAGAATCATGCGTGCCAGCAATGGCGCTAGGGAGATCTTCAACATAGTTAGATCCTTTACAGACCCCAACGGGTTGATCCGAACTCAACCCGCCTCACAGTCATTATGCAATAAACTCTCTCAATTTTTTGAGGATAAAATCGAAACCATCTATTCCTCCTTTCCCACCCTCAATACAGAAGGATGGGAAGAGAAACCCACTATTCTCCCACCACTACTGTCCACCCTATCGGAATTTGCAGCTATCTCAGAAGCCGATTCCATGGTCGAACTACTTAAATGCAAATCAGGCTCGCCCAATGATCCCTGGCCAGCCAAGCAATATAAAAAACTTGCTCCCCTTCTTAATCCCTACTTGAACCACATCTGGAATGACTCCCTTAGATTGGGCTATTTTCCTGCCAAATGGAAACATGCCTCTCTGGTCCCTATTCTTAAAAAGTTCAATTTGGATCCGGACCACCCTAGCAACTATAGACCCATTTCCCTCCTGCCTGCCCCAGCTAAGATCTTGGAAAGGCTGGTACACTCTCAGTTGGCGAATTACATCGAATCCAATGGACTTCTCCACGACTCCCAGCACGGCTTCAGATCGGGCCACAGCACGGAGTCGGCCCTTATTGAAATGGCTGACTCGGTGAGGTGGACACTAGATCGGGGGTCGAAGGCGGTGCTAGTGCTGCTGGATCTTTCAGCAGCATTCGACACCGTCTCTCATAAGATCTTGCTGAGAAGGTTCAAGGACTTGGGAGTGGGTGGCGTCGTGCTGAAGTGGCTCTCATCTTACCTTTCGGACCGCACACAGCAGGTTTTTACCCCCCCCTATACCTCACCTGCCAGACCACTTAAATGGGGAGTTCCTCAGGGCTCTTCCCTGAGCCCGCTCCTTTTCAATGTTTATTTCACTCCTTTGGCTAAGCTGATCGCCCAGACTGGGATTAAATCCACCTCCTATGCTGACGATATTCAGCTACTGTTCACTTTTGATACCCCTTCTGTTTCTGTTTTTGATCCACTGAAATCCTGCCTTAGGGACATTTCTAGTTGGATGGATGCCAACTCCCTCCGACTTAATGCAGGAAAAACGGAGGTCCTGTTTTTTAACTCTCCATCCCCCCTGGATTCTAGCCTGTGGTGGCCAGATGACCTGGGCCAAGCCCCCACCCCCAAGGACTCGGTGAAAGACCTAGGAGTACGCTGGGATAACCACCTTAGTTTCAACAATCAGGTACAAACAGTAGCAGCCTCCTGTTTCGCTAAAATCAGGACTATTAAACGGCTTATTAACTATCTGCCGGCGGACTGCCGTAAGACTGTGATCCAGGCACTGATAATTTCCCATCTTGATTATGCGAATGCCCTTTACCTTGGTATCACAGCAGGCCTTTGTCACAAACTCCAGACGGTCCAAAATGCAGCCGCCCGGCTGGTGGAGAGAACCCCTGCTAGACACCACATTTCTCCACTTCTTCGTAGACTGCACTGGCTTCCCATTCCTAAAAGAAGTGTCTTCAAACCCATGACGCTGGCCTTTCGAGCGTCAAAAGGCATTGGGTTGGCCCATTTGAAAAAAACCCTGCGACCGTATGTCCACTCCAGGACTTTGCGCTCCAACTCCTTATTTTTCCTCGACACTCCACGATTTAAACGAGCCCGTGCAGGCGGAAAAACTTTTGAGGTCTGCGCCTCTCAGCGCTGGAATAAGCTCCCGCTTGCTCTACGCACCTGCCATATAGAATCAGTATTTCGTAAATCCCTGAAGACACATCTTTTCTCTTCCTAATTTGGCCCTCTGATCTTTGCTCTCTTTTTCCAGAGTTCTCAGCGCCGGGACGCCCCGTCGGGGCAGCTGTGCACTTTATAAAATACACAAATAAATAAATAAATAACAAACCCCCCCACCTCCCAACTCCCCCCTCCCTGTCTCCCTGCCCGGTGGGTCCCCAAACTCCAACCTTCCAAACTTGCAGAGTGCCTGTCGCCCCATCAGCCCCAAAGTCAAACTTTGTGAGGAGACATGAACCTGCAGCCAGCCAGCAGAATTATACATAACAGACGAATGTCCCACCCACTTTCAGTAACTGTGTTAGGGCAACCCAATGCCAACCCCTGGTTCTCACCCCCTCAGTACATTGCTGGCTTGTGCCAACCACATTGAAAACATTACAACATTGCAAATCTGTGCGAACAAGTTCAGTTTCAAGACTTAAGAGGCTCCTCTGGCCAGAGTCCCCCACCCAAAAATCAGAACCCGGGCAGTCCTCAAAACATTCGGGAGACAAAACAGAGCCACAGCAAGACCATCCCCAGATCACTTAATCACTCTCTGATCATGTCAGACATAGGTCTCTCCTCACTCACAGGGTCCCGCTAGTTTTGGTGCTGTCAGGCTCCGTTTGACCCACCTTTCCTGCCCAATGTCCGCCAATCCTCCAGCCAGTCACTGGCCTCTTCCGGTGTATCGAAGAAGTACGCCTTGCCGCCGTCCAGGATCTTGTGTCGGGCAGGGAAGAGCATCATGTATTTCACCCCTTGCTCACGGAGAGCCCTCTTCACACCGTCGAAGGACCTTCTCTGATGCTGTACATGGAGAGTAAAGTCCGGGAAGAAGCGGATTGTGGCATTTTCAAGCCAGAGAATGCCAGACGTCCGCACCGCCTGCAGGATGGCATCCCGATCTCTGAAATTCAGAATGCGGGAGATGATAGTACGCGGGGGACCCCAGGCTTAGGCTTGCCCCGAGCACTCGATGGGCCCGTTCGACTGAGAAGAAGTTGGACAAGTGCTTGGGTTTCAAATGGTTCAATATCAGGTCTTCAATAAACCAGTCCGTGGAGGGCCCCTCCATCCCCTCTGGAACACCCACCACGCGGATATTGTTGCTTCTGGCTCGCCCCTTCTGGTCCTCAAGCCAGGCGTAGATGTCAGTTTGATTTTTGTTCAGTGCCGCAACCTGTTCTTCAAGTCTTTTTATTTTGGATTGAAGGCTCCCAATGCCCGTTTTGGCTACCGACACTTTCTCAGACATCTTCCGGAAGTCTGCACGCAGTAGATTGACTTCCTCGGTCATGGAGTCTAGCTTGGGTTCCAGGGTTCCGCAGAGCTCTCAAATGGCTGCCATGATGTCTCTCAAGGAGGGGTCGGGCCACCGTCATTGGGGTCCTCATGCTGACTCCCGCCCGTGGCTCCATCCTCTCTCCCCATGGCCACCGTATATTTGTCTATTTGATTGGACTGAACCGGGCAACTCGCAGCAAGGTCCGGTCCCGGCACGGCGGGCAGGAGGCCCCCGAAGCCCCTGTGTGTTTGCGGCCCGTGGCCGGGCTCAGGGGCCAAGAGTAGACTATGTCTGGTGGCCCAGGGACCCTGCGACGCATGCCTAATCACCACTATAGGCCCACACTTAGGAGGTTGGTATGGCTGGTTTGCCAAGCGGTCCCCTGGCCGATATGACTCTTTTGCCACCTTCTCCCCCACCCCACGCCACGCCGCCAGACCAGGCACTCGCTCCGGTTCCAAACGGCCACACCCCGCTGCACCTACTGTCGGAGTAGCGCTGTGTGGGCACTGGGCCCTGTCAATAATCTGGGCTGGTGCCTCTGGGATCCTCGCTGTTCTGCAGGCCTGTGCTGCATGCAACATGCAGCGGCCTGTCTCCAGATGCAGCTCTCCACTCCCGCACTCACCGGCTGTCTGAAGGAGAGGATCGCCGCGCGATATGGCCCCCCGCCTCGCGGCGTCCCCCGTCAATTGCCGTTCAGGTCAGGTCTCCGCTCCTCTTTGCTGACCGCGCCTTTGCGGTCACACGCTGCTGATCTGCGAAGTAGGGGGCTACCTCTGCACCACAATATGCCACCACGGAAGAACGGCTCCGGCGGCCGCTGCTCTCGTCTCAGGCCGGCATCATTTTAGCTGTGTCCGGCGAGGCGGCTCTCTGTGTTGTTTTCACGGTCCACGGCGCCGCAGTGAGAGTGCCTCGGGTCCGGTCGACTCGCCGCTTCACTCTACCATGGGCTGACACCGTCCGTCTCCCAAGTTGCCCCACGGATATTGATGGATTTTGGGCCTGAACGCTGACCACTAGCGCAACTCACTCAGCAAGCGGCCATCTTCCGTGGCTGCAGGCCACGCCCCCTCAATCAGCAGAATTTTGATGCACCCAGGCAAAGTAAAGATAAAAACTCACTTGACTCAGAAGCAAACTAACTGATACATCCTCCGTAGTGTATTTCAATCCAAATGAACTGCCTGTCTCTGTTTAGCTGCATATCTCATTTCTCAGCTACAACTTGGCAGCGGAGGCCAGCACAGATCAAGGTAGGGGGGGCGGGGCATGGGCGGGAGGAGGGTGGACACATAGAAAAGCGGGTATTAAAAAATAAAATTTAAAAAGTACCTTCTTGCCCCTTCCTCGCCGTGTTTCTCCTCCGTAGTCCTCCCTCACTTGCCTGAACAGGAAGCACACCCAGGCTCCCAGTCAGCCAATCACAACGCTGCCTTTGCAGCATTGTGTTTGGTCTGAGCACCGTGTTTCGGCACTCAGACGCTGACTGGGAGCCTAGACATGTTCTGCACGCAGGCAGTAATGCAGCCTACATGGAGAAAATGCTAAGTGCGCAAGACTGTTTGGCCGGCCTGAGAGGGCCAGTCCAGCAATCATGGAGCACTTAGGAGGGTGCTCCCATTCCTTCCCTGCCCCTCCCCCTCATGCAAAGCTTCAGAACTAGATGAAAATAAAATGATAATAACGTGAGTTATCATTTTATGTTCCTTTTATTTCACTGCTTAAAAGCAGTGAGGCTACGCTCCTCCGCATTAGCAGTGGAGCCGCCACTAGTACGTGGAGGACCTGTTGCTGGCTTTGCACATGGTCAGTAGCCTCTGGTACAAAAGAATTTAAAGCACCTTTTAATCGCCTATCTAAATGTCACCTTGCTAATAAAACTCCTTGTCTAGATATTCTTGTGGGGTTCAGCTTATGGGTAGAGGACCCCAATGACCATCTCACCTTGCTCATGAATGCCAAATGATTCTAGATTTTTTGCTTTATTTTATTTGAGAGTTTTTCATATACTGCTGCTAAACCCCATAGATCGGCAGGGCACTACACAATAAAGGGTTTTGGAATAAGACCTACTCATCCCCTGGAACACACATACAACTTCATTTAAAACGCATTGAACATTTTTTTTCAATACAGCAGCTATTCTTTCAGGCACCTAACTCTTCATATTCTAACCTGCAGAATTGTACAGGCACTTAAAAGAAGAATTAATACGTGTGCCTTAACTTTAATGTTAAAGTGGTGTCAGTCTATAGTTAATCAATCAGGTGTTTGTTAAGTGCAGCTACACACCCGGAAGGGTCTCAAGGTGCTGGGGGGATGGGGGCGCGCAGCTCCTAGGCACTCCTGGAGTATCGTCGGAGGCCAAGTGGGTCAGAGGTCTTCCCTGGCCTTTCAGGGTACATGCGGTGCCGGACGCTCATTGTGATTCATTGAAGAGCCAAGTCTTGAGGTCCTTCGGGAACTTGGAGAGAGTTGGTGTCTGGCAGAGGTGGAGAGGGAGGGTGTTCCATGCATTTGCAAACTGGCCTTCATGAGAAATCTGATTCTTATGCTTATGAAATGAAGGATTGTCTAACATATTTTTAATTTCTTACATTTTGTGCTTTTCTCATTCACAGTGAAGCAATTTATTTTGCTGTTTAAAGCTCTGAACTCTTAATCCATAGCTCATTCCTTTTCTGTGCTTCTCCTTTTAACCTTACCTAGAGTGTGTCACTAAAAATCTATATTTTGTTATGAGACTGAAGGAAAGCTGTTACTATTTCCATTTTACTGCCTAAATTACTTATTGACATACGAAGAGAAAAGGCAAAACGAAAAGTTTTTTGTGAACATCGAGTGGTGGCTTGAGAGACCAAGGTTTGACGTAAGCACTTAATACTGCTGAATTGTGAGAATCACATTTCTAATTACAGGTAAGACTAACATTTGCATGACTGCAATCTTGCTGCTTGAAGGGTAGAGCTTGATATTACTTATATGTTAAGTTATGTGTATTTGTATAGAGCACAACTCACTGGGTGGGTATACTGGCAATGAGGCACAAGCTGTTTAGGCCAAGCCAGGGTCGGGGTTAGGTGAAGAGCCAGGTCTTCAGTTTCTTCCGAAATTCAAGATCTGAGGAGGAGGCACTGATGTGTTGGGCAGGTTATTCCAGGTTTTTAGAAGTGTGGTGGGAAAAAGTATGACGTCCGTTCTGCGTGTGCCAGGGTGTGTGAGTAGGAGTCCGTTTGAGCAGAGGTGTCTAGTTGATTTGTGGAAGTTTTTGCAGTTGTTGAGGTATGTAGGTTCAATTGTGTTTAAGGCTTTGTATGTGTCCATGAGGAGAATGACGATTGCTTGTTTGTGGATTGGGAGCCAGTGAAGTTCTTTGAGGTGTGGGGTGATGTGAGTGTGAGGTGAGAGGTTGAGGATGAGCCTGACAGCTGAGTGTTGTATTGTCAGGAGTCTTCTCATCAGTTGAGTGTTGATTCCAGTATGGAGCTTGTTGCCTTAATCCAGCTTTCTAATGATCAGGGCTTGGGTGACGACGGGTCTACAAGTGTTGGTGGGGAGCCATTTCAAAATCTTGTTGAGCCTCTTGTAAGTGTGGAAGCAGAAGATGGAGAATGCGTTCATTATGGCACAATATGGCAAATTCGCTGTTGATTACTATTCAGAGGTTCTGTACGTGGGCTGCCCAGAAGAGTGTGGGTCAGACCACCAAGTAAAGTCCCATAGCAAGGTTTCTTTCCCAAAAATTAATACTTCCATCTGGTCTGTGCTGAGCTTAAGACAGTTGGTTTCCATCCATCTGGTGACTGCGGTCATGCAGGAAGAGAAATTGGTCCAGCTGTTTGGCGTCTCGTCAGAGATGGAGAGTAAAGGTGTCTGAGCTGGGTGTCATCAGCAAAGGATATTATGTTGATTCCATCTGTGTGGATGATGCTGGTGAGTGAGGTCATGCAGGCATTGAATAGAGTGGTGCTGAGTAAGGATCCTAGTGCAACTCCATCGATGAGGTTGATGGCATCCAAGGTAAGGGATGCCAGGCTGACTGGGTGCGACCTGTCAAGAAGGAGTAAATCCAGCAAAGTGCAGGACCTTGGATGCCATCTTCACACATTCATTAGATAAGCGTGGAGTAGGAGACAGTGTCAAAGGCTGTGGAAAGATCCTGTAGCATGAGGGCTGCTGTGTCACCTCTGTCCATTATCCTCCAGATGTTGTCTGTGGGAGAGAGGTCTCTGTACTGTGTTTGGGGATGAATCCGGATTGAGTGGTGTCGAGGAGGTCGTTGTCAGTGAGGTGGGTCAATATGTATTTGTCAACCATCTTTTCCTCTACGTTTGAATGGGAATGGTTGCAGGGAGATGGGCAAGTATTTGGATAGCTGGATAGCATCATCAGGTCTGCTTAGGGTCTTTTGAGGAGGGGGAGTACTGTGGTTGTTTGCAAGTAGGTAGCTGTAATTACTGATTTGTTCAGGATCGGCAAGAGGGCTGCGCTGCTGGGGTCTAGTCCTTTGATGCAGACGATGAAGACATGGTGAGGGCAGGGGCCCGAGAGTGCTCTTAAGTGGATGGGCAACATGGTTGTTATGATTTCTTGAGTGGTGATGGTTGGCCAGGATGTCAGGGTAGATCTCTGGGTGTATCTCTGGGTGTTGGTAAAGATGGACTGGATGGCTGTAAGGGTGAGATTTTATAGATGCTGTAGTTTTGTTGCTGGGTGCAGCGGTTCTGAGAGAGGGTTACACAGGTGGAGATTGCTGCCTGAGAGGTGAAGTCTTTAACTATGGCAAAGATTTCCTTGGCACTGTTGGTGCTGCTTTCGATGGAGTCAGTGAGTGCAGAACATTTGATGGGGCTGAATTGCTGTTGGTAGTGTCTGCAAGTGGATTTGTAGGTGCTCTTGTCAGTGGGGTTCTGACATTTTATCCATCTGCTTTCAAGTTGGTTGCAGTGGAGTTTAGTGAGCCTGAGCTCTTCCATATACCAGCTTGCTTGCAATCTGGCTCTCAGGGCTTTGATAGTTTAAGAGGAGCCATTGTATCAGTGCAGGTAGTTATCCGGCCGTTGACGTTGGAAATGGATGTTGTTGTTATGTCCAGGCTTGTTGTGTAAGCGTTCAGTAGACCATAATTTGGTAAGGGTGTTTCTACACTGGTGTGGGATAGGTACGCAGAAGTTAATGAGGGAAGGAAAATGCACATTCAGTGCCAAGCAGCGAGGTGTGGCAGCTGTGCTGGGAGATGTGACCAGGGTTTAGTGTGCAAAAGGTCGCAGTAGAGTAGTGATTGATGGAGGGGACAGTTTGATAGTAGGAGTACCACGGATCCTGGTGCTGGGAATGGGCGGGGCACCGACAGGCTCAGACAAGTTAGTCTTTGGTTTGCCTTTAACCCACCAGCAGCACGCCTGCTGTGCAACCACCCTGCAGCCCCCAGTAAGTGAAGACAGTGTTATGTCTTATCATAATTGATAACGTTATGTCTAAATATATTGAATTAAGGTTGTATAGAGATGAGCCGTTTTTGTTGACAGAGCCATCTTAGGTATTTGGCAGATGGGAAGCTAAGACATACTTAACAATATCGACATGGAGTAAATTTGCTATGAAACAGTAATGGAACTCAGAGGAAAAGTCAATTAGTGAAAAACTGACATATTTTACATAACTGTGAATGATCTCGCCAAAATTATGCCACCAAAGTAGTACAGGGAAATTTTATATCTATTATTTCGGGATAACCAGCCAGAGTAAAATCACTTTGTGAGAGACAAATCAAGCCAGCACTCAAAGATCGTATAGCTATTTATTTATTTATTTATTTACTAAAACTCATTTTATGGTGCGGATCCAGCCACAGGGGCAGCATAGACCTTCACATGAAACTAAGCATTAAAATATAATAAGCTAAGTGAACTTGTTTAGCATTGAGTAGATGTGAAGGGTTCGTTACTCCAGGGATTTTAAGGTTACGTATTCCAGAAACTCTTCCTTTGATATTTTTACAGTTGGTATTCCATGACGTTGGCATGGTGTGCCACTTGAGACTCTCATTCATCTTGTGATGGAAGGCTTTGTGGGTGATATACACCATTTTGAAGTAGACTGAGTTGTTCCGGAGGAACGAGTGGAGATCTGACAAGAAGATGCTCACATGATTGACTTTCTTAGAGACTTTTACTGTCAGTAGTGCAAAATAGAGGATTGCCTCAGGGGTATCCGGGCATATTTTGGAAGGCAAGCCAGTACTGTGTTGCAGTCAGCAGCTGGGGGGAGAATCTGAGCCTCGATGAAAATCTGATGGAGGGATGGTGTTAGAAATTGTATTTTTGGTTGGCTAGGGCTTGCGCCTTAGCCAGGCAGAAACTACCACTCTAGTCAGGGAAAGGGAGATACACGCTGAAGAAAACCCCTGCTTACCCCCCTTGGTAGCTTGGCACGGCATTCAGGCTTATCTCAGTGGCAATGTGAAAGAATTTGCGCAACACACACACACAGGAGCAACACACTAGGCACACTGCAAAAGAAACTACACACAAGGTTATTTAAAAATAGCCTTTGTATTATCCAAAACACTTTAGAATCATAATCACACATATACACTGTGCCCACTGGCACCAGGTAATAATTTACAGGGGAATATATACATGACAGGGCCAATCGGGCCACTGTCAGAACCTTTAGAGAGCACAAGTAGCACATATAAAACAACCAGTATCTACTGGCAAAATACTGTACTCAGCATTATTATGCGCGCATTCAACGGCCAGCCCCAGCAGAAGCAGGACGTCTCTGACTGCTCGGCTTCAGGCACCCATTCATTGCCCTGTCGCCCTTCAAAAGAAATTTACATTCCCCAGGCGGATCTATGTACTGCCCAGCTGCACAACCCAACATCTGATTGATTTTTATTAAACTAATTCATTTGGCTCTTAATCGATACAGCCTACGTGAAGCCCCTTGCGTTGGAGCACTGTCTCTAGGAATTACCCACCTCCTTACAGGCTGTTTATTTTTAATACAACTTGCTCACCATTGTCCTGAAGATGAACCCCAATAATTGGGTTTGAAACGCCGTCGCCCACCCCACAACATGAATTCCTCATAACTTGTATAAATCATTTATGGAGTTCAACTATATTGTTGTCAATGCGATGTCTTTTAAAAAAAATCCACTATCACTATTTCACACCACGCTTTCTTATTATGTGAGCACTCCAAAATTGAATTTGTTGAAATAAATATCTGTAATCTTTTGACGTACATGACCCTTTACGTACTTTGTCTCTTGCTCCCTACTGAATTGATTTCACTTTTTTTTAAAACAGTGCCCCTCTCCGGGTCACTCCTCTTGCTTTTTGGATCTTTTAGGCCACGCTTGAACCACTGTTCTTTAAATATTCTTTATCACCTCAGGTTCACATATTGGGGTACCCTTGTTTCCTAAAACCTCACTTTTAGAAAGTAGGCATTTCTCTGTGCCTATGACTCTATGGGGCATATTACCAAGGAAGTAGCGGAGAGAGGCGTTAGCCGTCTTTGCTTAATGCCTCTCTCTGCCACTTCTGAAACGCCAGGCTGCACCATACAAGGATATGGTGCAGCCTGGCGTTTCCCCCTGCGATGGCGCTAAGTTACACAACTTAGCGCCAGCGCAGGGTGCAAGGGAGTCAGCGAGCAGGGAGGTTTGTTTATGTGTAGGAAGGAGTTCCTTCCTGCACACAAACAAACCTAAAATGCCATTTTGTAACTTTCATGTGTGCTGCTTCGTGCAACACAGAATGAAGTAAAAAAAATGGCATTTTGAAAAACAGTTTGTTCATGTACAGGAAGGGACACCATTGCATTTTACAGGCCCGTTATACTCAGGCACAAGGCAGCACACATGGAAAAAGCAAAAACGAGGAGAAATGAAGCATTTCTCTTCGTTTTGCCACCTTAAGACCAGGATTCTTCTGGTCTTAAGTTCGGCGCTGCCACCTATTATCACCAAACTTGATAATAGGTGGCAGCGTCGACTTCAATGGGTGTTGCGGTGGAATGCCCACCGCAACACCCACTGCACGCCCCCTTTCACGCTAAGTTTAGCGTGAAAGAGGCCCTATTATCAAGGCAGCGTTAAGACACTTAACGTGTCTTTAAGCCACGTTAAGTGGCTTAACACTGCCTTGATAATAGGGCGCTGACGCTATCCCCACCACAACGTCACAAAAAGTGACGTTGTGGTGGCAGTAGGGGCTTAATAATATGCCCCTTTGTGTTTTGCAGCCTGACTCCAATAGACATCTGGCCTGGGTGACAGCTACACTTGTTGCATATTATCCAAACAGCCAAAACACAGCAAGGGATGAGTGTGACAGGGGATGCATTTGCTTTCATCTGCATACTGATAGTCTTCCTGAGCTTGGAGAGGGAGAGGTTATTCACCCTAACATTTGAAGAGGTGGTGTCCTGACCTCACACAAAGGGCTGGTAGACGTAGATCCAGGACTGGGTTGGAAGGGATTGTTGCACACTTCTAGGGGTTCCTTTGAAATCACCCCTTGATCATAGACAATTTTGAGTATAAGTACTGGGGCACTGACCCCATATTTTTAGACACTGCGTGGGACTTGTCACGAGACGCTGCTGGTTTTACAAACTGCGCATTGCCAGAGGACTGCTGTGCCGCCAGGAAGAACCACCATTTGGACTGCTTGCTTTGTTGTGCTGGCCTGCTGCCTGCTGGGTTGCTAGAGGGGCTGACATTCTGCAAATTGACTCTGTGCTTGCCTCCTTGTGTGCCTCCAGTGCTCTCCAAGGGCTTGCTGGCTTGCCCCCTCTTCTCACCGAAGTCTCAGGGACATCAAAGACCTCATGAATCTGCCTGATTAGCGCTCATCGCACCATTTTCAAGTGCCAGTGCTTCGCTTTGTGGGAGCATTTTTTCTGCCAGCTGCTGCTGCTGGGGATCCAGGGCGGTGTCTGATTTCAGTTCATATGTTCATTTTTGCAAGCCAAAGTACTGGCGCTTTAGTCACAACCAGCATATAGTGAAGCGCTTCATGGTCTCTGTGAGCAGCAAATCTTTTATTCTCCTGCGGGCTGCTGAAGTTCTGGCACTTTCCTCTGGGTTGAGCCACCTGGGTGGTGTGGCTGGCACTGCAGAACTCCATGTCTCCTCCTCCGAAGCAGCGCGGCACTGAGGGCGGCACTCTGACTCTACAATGGGAGCCGTTTGAAGTGAAGGATTCAACCCTCGAGGCTGCTCGGCAGTCAGGACCTCCACCCTGGGCTCTGGAGTGCTGGGATCGTCTTCTGGACCCGCATGTTCCACCAGACTAGCGCCCTCGCAGTGTGGACTGCCGCCCCGGTGGCTGATTATCATGCTCCTTTTCACCACTGAGTACAGAGCAGCATGGCCAACTCCCCCACAGTTGCGGCAAAACTGGGTACTGTGGAGGGGTGTCCCCGAGTCACGCACCAGCTGGCAGTTATTTGAAAAGTGCGCAGCTGAGAGGGACCAAGAGAGGCCTATTGTGCTCGGGCTGAGCCTTTATCATTTTTTAGACTAACAGGCCACTCACCAGGACCTCCAGGTGCTTTGCTCCTCCGGCTTCCACACCAAAGGAGTCCAGGGGTTGATCCCGATGGGGATCGTTGCCTCAGGATAGTATCCCCAGAGACTACAGTTTAACGCTAAAGAGAAGCACAGGCTCGCCTGTGCCCTATGTTTTGGTCTCTAAATACCATAATTTCATCAGGGCTCACAAAATCCTAGTAGGAGCGCAGATGTTCCTGCACCTTATAGTGCTATATTGTGATGTATGTGTTTTTCTAAACATGTTTGTAACTCTTGTACTGATTATATGATTCATGTTGTTTTTCCCCATATGAGCCTTCCCTTATTTTGCCATATGAGCTTTTCGCTTGCACCTCTTACATAATTCATGTTGTTTTGCAACCTATGAGCCTTCCACTAAGTCTGCATAACTTGCAAAGTATTTACTGATGTATGTCGTTTTGATTCCCCATGCAAGGGGACTCCTATTGACCTCGGTTTGGTCTGTTACTGTTGCAGTCACTAGGCCCAGTCACACAAGTGGCACAATGTTTTTATCAGCAAGGCTAGTTGGTAGGAATTTTGTGGACTCCTGCGGATCCAGATGTTTTCATCACAGAAATGTTAGGAAAATGAGGGATTTCAGGCAAAGTTTGAGGTTTACAGAGCACTGTGGGTATGAAAATCTCATGGGAGTCATTCAAGGCACACTACCCTGAAATTCCTTGACTGTCTAGTTTTCAAAAATGGCTGTGGTTGATAAGTTTCCATGGGTGATGGCTGAGCACGTCCCCAAATGTTGCAGCTACCCCGACAGATCTTTCCACATAGCACTTTAGGGCCTTTGTGTCAAGGTCTCTTGACCACCCACATAGGGCCTTTTGTGTCAATGTTTCTTGAAGCACCCACACAAGTGAGGTACCATTTTTATTGGAAAACATGGGGTAATGCTGTGTGGTAGGACATTTGTGGTTCCCCACATTTGTGGCTTCTGTGAGAAGCTTTCCTCACAGAAATGTGGGGACAATGCTTGTTTTAGACTAAGTTTGAGGTTTGCAGAGCATTGTGGGTAAGAAAATGTTGTGTGATGCATACGAAGCACACCACCCTGAACTCCACCGGATGTCTAGTTTTCAGAATTGTCTTGGTCTGTTTTTCCAGGTGGCAGCCTACCCATGCACAAAAAGTGCAGCCCTCCACCATTGCAAGTGTGATGATTTTGCATGTTAGCCACATTCTCCTGGCCCATACGTAGAAAATACACCCAAAAGAATCAAATGTCCTCTTGCTTACCATTGGGGTGGGATGCTTTAGTCCTCAGGGGAGCAGAAAGACTGTTGAGATTTTTGGGGTAAGGGTGTGGGCGGATGTTTGGATGGGCAAGACACACCCTAGTATTTCATATAAAAAAATATATTCCTACCATACAGTGAGCTTTTTGCTCTCTAATGGCGGGGGCGGGGAGAAGATAGGTTTTCCCCTTTTGGGGTTTGCCCCTTTTGGTCAGCGCCAAGTGCAACACCTGAACCATTTCCTTTTGCCCCAAAAGCAAAATTCCTAATGTAAGGTGGATTTTCTACCCCCAGGGGCAACTTGAGGGCAACTTCCCCTGTTGGGATAAGCCTCCTATCTGCCACCAGGGTGGCAGAAAGACACTATCTACCCCACAAGGACTGGGGTACAGTTCAATACAAGGGTAAGTCGCCTCATCATTTTGTTTGTTTCGGTGCCATTATGAAATCCCTGGCATCTAGTGGGCTTTCTGCCCCCCATGGTAGTTGGGGTTAATTACCGTGGCCGGCAGAAAGACTGTTGGAGTGGGGGCATAGCCCTGTCCATGATGGGCATCCCCCACCCCTATATTTAAAAAAAGCTTTCCCTGCACCTAGTAGGCTTTCTGCGTCCCCCCTCCCATGGGGCAGATCGGAGTAATTAACCTATCTTCCCCTCTGGGCATAAAGACTTTTGCCCCATTTACTTGGAGTGAGGGCATGGCCATGCTCATGATGGGCAGCCTGCACTGCTATATTCTTCTTTTTTAGTAAAGTCTTTACGTCTAGTGGGCTATATGCTCCCCCGTGGGGCAGATCAGGGATAACTACCCCATCTGCCCCTCAGAGGAAAGAAAGACTGTTGCCCCAATTAGTTGGGGTGGTGGCACAGCCATACCCATGGTGGGTGGCCCCCACTCCTATTTTTTGTTTTTTTAAAGAACTTTTGCTGGTGTCTAGTGGGCTTTTTGCCCCCCCCCCCCCCTTTGTGGGGCAGATAGGGGGCAATTATACCCATCAGCCCTTCTGAGAGGGCAGAAAGACTGTTGCCCATTTTCTTTGGGTGAGGCATGGTCAGACCCAGTGGGCTTTCTTCCTCTGGGGTGAAGATCACTTACTGCCCCCCCCATCTGCCTGGGGGGTGGGGCAGTAAGAGTGAAATCATAAATTTGTCCCTGGGTGAGCACAAGCCCTTGCCTAAGGGGCTGCTCGCCCTATCCCTAGTGGCTAGTGGGTGGATCCCTGCTTGGGTATTACTTTCATGTGGAGATCCCCAAGGAGGGATCCACTGGACGAAGGTACCATTGGATAGGGGAGATTTTCTGCTTTACAACGCTGCCTCGCCCATCAGAATCAGTGCTCGGGGGCTGAGATATGCCCCTGAGCACTGATTCAGTGAAAGTGAAACGAGCCCCTATGCATCTTTTATTTTCACCTTTACTGCAATGACGTCAATGCACCCTGCGTGCCGATCGTCCTTGCAGTAAACAAAATAAACAATCAGGCTACTCTGGAAGCACTTCCCGAGCAGCCTGATGAAAAAAAAAATAAAGGACTCCCTCTGGCTATAGAGGGACTGTTCATTATCTACAAATGTCCCATTAGTGAATTCTCATTTGCAGCAATAGCATGTACCACAAAATGTATTGAATTTATTTTTGGCAAAGATTTCATAAGGATGCAGCTTAACGCTTAACCCAAATTAAATAGAAGAAATTGAGTGACTGGTGCAAACAGTTGAGGAACACATTATTGTATATTGGAAAGGGTCATCTATTCACCACTCAAGGTCTTGATTTGGAAACTTTGTGAACGTAGATAGTAACCTATGTTTTTGTCCAATTGTAGGCATGTCCTTGTTCTTTTAATCGCTGTGAGTCAGAAAAATATGCTGATTTATTTTCCGTCTGCTGCTTTCAAATTTACCAGCATCTCCTCATTAACATTTAGTGTATACATTCACAGAGTCCTCAGCCTTGCCACGAGTAACACAATCTCTTGTCCTCTAGTGTCCTTGGAGCTGAGAATATTTTCTCCATTTCTGCTGACTGAACAAAAAGTACTCCAGCATGAGACACAATACAGACAGCATCCACAAATTCTACCCCTAGCTCCTAGTGCATTGGTGTCAAAACACTTAAGCATGCAAGAAGTATGACAGCTTTGCTGGCCTGAATCACAAAGATATTTTCGATATATGCCTTGGTGTTAAAGGGTTAACGATCTATACTGATGCATATAAACTAAAGATAGGACTATTCTAAAAACGCATTTCCCCAAACTTTTTTCCCTTACTCCTCTATATTTTTCTGATCTCGTTTTTTTTGGCTCTGTGCACTTTACCACTGCTTAGCAGTGCTAAAGTGCTTGTGCTCCTCCTTCTTAAAAGATGGTAACATAGAGGTGCGGGTCAGCAAAAAAAAGAAAAAAAAGGTAACATTTGCTTGTCCCCAACTTGCAAAATTAATTTACTCATAGGTCCCTAGTAAAGTTTTAACATGTACCCAGGGCCTGTAAATTAAATGCTATGAAAAGGACTGCATCACTTGTTGTGTCACCCAATTAAGTAGTCTTGCAATCCTGTCTCAGGCCTGTCATTGCATCCTGTGTGTGCAGTTTTTAATTGCGATTTTGACCTGGCAAAAATAAACCTTTTGCCATGCTCAAACCTGCCTTTTTAATACATATGAGTCACCCCTAGGTCAGTCCCTAAACAGCCCAAGGGCAGTGTGCAAAGTATTTGAAAACAAGGACATGTAATTTTAAGTTTTACATGTCCCGATAGTGAAAAACTCAGAAATTCATTTTTCTTAAATTCAATATTGAAATGCCTACCACTCCCATAAGATAACATTGGAATTACCTTATTACATTTAATAAGCTGTATCTTCCAAGTGAAAACAGATAAACAGTTTATGTTTGGTGTTTTGAATTGTAATGGAAAATCCTGTTTTATGGTGAAGACGGACTTTGGATCATAATTTTGATAATGCCACTTTTAGAAAGTGCTGTGGCAACACATGATGGATGGAATGCTGAATAAATCAAACATTCACCCCCAGTCAAGAGATCTGGGTTAAATTCATTGTTATTTTGCTCACTATGCCACCCCAGTTTGGACCCAGCCATATGCAAATCAGTCTTGACCCTGCTCCTCATGGGAACAGTCCAGCCCGAACTGCCAGGAAAGTTCCTCCCTGGACCGGAAATAAGTATCCTAGGACCGGTTTCGGGATATCAGCCCACATCAGCCAGGCTAACTTAAATCCAGTTGTTCAGTGAGCAAGGGACGCAAGTCAGGGCATACCCATCCCACTTAAGGTGAAAAGTGCTGCGGCAACAAATGAAGGACAGAATGCTGAATGAATCAAACATTCATCCCCAGTCAAGAGATCTGGGTTATATCCATTGTTTCTTTGTTCACTACGCCACCCCATTTTTAACCCAGCCATGTGCAAATCAGTCTTGACCCTGCTCCTCATGGGACAGTCCAGCCTGAACTGCCAAGCTGGGTCCTCCCAGGAATGGAAACAAGCATAATTTGTTGTTGCAGCACTTTTAGAAAGTTGGCATTTTCCTGCACTGGCCATTAAGTGCCAGCAGCCTGGGTGTAGTTGGCAGCTGGTCTTTGTGTGTTCCTCCTAGACAGTAATAAACAATCGAAAGCTTAGGTGGGCCTGGATGGGTAATCACTAGCACGATGGGATGGCGGAGCTAGGTACAGCCCCACGTACACCTGAATAGGATGTGTGCTGCCTTCACACAAAGGATTCCATAACCCCTGTAGTTACTCTGGAGTCAGCTCAGTAGAGTCAGGAAACATTTGTACTTCAAAGGGAAGCCACTTGAAGCTTTTCCCACTTCAAAGGATGCACTAGGTATACATATTGGACCTCAGACAACAACTCTTGAGTATGTTCCTGGACCTGCGAATACTCTGATTTGCTGCCAGAAGGACTGCTACTCTGCTGCTCTTCTGCCTGCTGTGCTGCATGCTGAGAAGGAAGATTGTACCTGCACCCTGCATCCCAGGCTAAAGGGATTCCAAGGGTCAGCCAGTTGGACTCCTGTTCTGAGCTACAGAAACATTATAAGCTCTGAGCTGCCTTCAGCTGCCCGCCGACCTGCCTGCCTGCACCTGCAACATGACCTACGACTAGACCTGCCTGAGCCCTGCTGGTCTCTGCTGAAGTGTGTTTCTGACCCCTAAGTGGTGCCCCTCAGGTCCTGGACTCTTGGTGTGGCTCAGTTAGCTACCCCAAAGTTTTTGGGCTGAATGCGAACAGGCCTGTGCATGCCAAGACTGCGCTGACTGCACCCACCGCCAATGCAAAGTTCCAACGAACCAATTCTTCATGCTACAGCATCGACTGCCTCAGTGACTGCCAATGTGAACTTCCAGCCATGACTGTCTATGATGCTGACAGGAACAACAGTCCATGATGTCCGGCCGGCCCTTCACGCTACTTCAACGGACACCTGCAACTCTTCCCCTGCTCCTTGTGCCCCCTTCCACCGCGAACTGAACTCTGGGTGCTGGACTGAGAAGGTAACTTTCTGCTGGACTAACCTGGTGCCTGTATCTGACCCACACTCCATTGCGGTTGGCTGTAACTTGTGACTTTCTCACAGTCTCACATGACCAGATAGCAGCGAGTGGCAGTTTGTGCTTTTAGACTCTATTTTCACTTAAATCTCTGATTAGGTTTTTTGTTATTTTAGTTTTGTTTTATTAACTAAATTCTATTCTATTTTCCTAACTTGGTGTGGAAATTTTCTTGTATTGTTTTTTCACTATATTACAGTTTGAATTGCTGCATAGATACTCTATACATTGCTTCTAAGGAAGCCTGACTGCTCTGTGCCAAACTACCAGAGGGTTGAGCACAGCTTAATTTCGGGTTTGCTTGTGACTGCACCCTTACAAGGATTGTGGTTGCTGCTTGGGTAGGCTTTCATCCCCCTCAACGAGTAACCCAATTTCTTACACGCATTAAAATCAAAACTTTGAAAAAAGTTAACAATTCCAGTCATAAAAGTGAAAGAGGAGTTCATCTTCATTAATGAAGTTATCCTGTACATAAAAAACCTGTACATCAATGACATATCCTCACAAACTAATATAAATTCTGATTTGACAAGAGTGTAGCTGAATAACATTTAATATACTATATAAATCAAATAGGAACTAGGGGGTCCATTAGGAGGTTCGCCCACGGCCCTGGCAGTCCCGCACCGCCAATTAGGATGTGACCACCACTGTTGTGGTCGCATTCCGCATATTCAACGTTGTGGTGGGCGGTGCTGTAAGCAGCACTCACCACAATGTTGAATATGCATGTTGTGCATTGGCATGCACAACGTGACAGGCACCGCATGGTGCCTGCCACCTTGTGCATGCCAATGTAGGGGATACCATGGGTACCCCCAAGTGCAGCCCCCCACTCCTCCCAGGGCCCACAACGAGCCCCCAAAGTAAAAACTGCATGCCTATCCATGGCGGAGTCTCCGCCATGGAAAGGCATTTTACCGCACACATCATATTATGGGCCTGTTCTGCCCGGTAGGCAATCGATTGCCTACCGGCGGAAAAGCGGCGGGCGGTCTTTCCGTCTGCCGCGGTACCCCCGCCATGCAAATTTGCATGGCGGGGGTAAAAGGCCGTCCGGCGGGGTGATTTTGCCCGCCATGCTAATAGGCCTCTAGGTCTCTTGACAATGATTTTCAATCAATCATCTGGCCTTAGGTTGCAAATGTACGTATGTCTGTTTTGTTAATTGTTCACTCACAATACACATCTGATGGCATTTTTAAGTAAGCTGGCCTCAGTTTCCCACAGAGTTATGTTTTACTATTGCCAGCACCATAGCACATCAGGCATTCCAGAATTCGATCACGCCAGAATTTGTCTGCTTTGAGATTAATGAGTTCGAATTTCCAAGGCTCCAACAATGTATTTTTATGTGCAATTGAAACTGTATTGAGGGAATTAACACATACTTGGGGATTTTAACACACACACTTTAGTACTGTGCAAAAAAATGAGTTCCTCTTTTGTGAATTGCTTGTCTCAGACTACAGGAAGGTTGATGAATCCTGGATTGCGGCAGTGTTAGAAATGGGGGCCTCCAGTTGGCAGCGTCTGGCGCGGGTGTCAAATAGTGACCCTTCTTCCTAAGTCAGAGTAAGGGGGCTACACCCTTTGATAACCCCTGCTCAACCCTGTGGTAACGTAGCACGAGCAGACAGGCCTATCTCAGAGGCAGTGTGTGAAGCATTTATGACCATACACAATAACGCTGGAAAGACGCTACAAAACGGACACCACAAGCAAGTATAGAAAAATAGTTATCTTTATATAGGTTAAGCACGAAACGGAGAAATGCTCAAAGAACCACAATGCACATAATTACAGATCCATTCAGGGCGATGGAAGCACTCGTGCGTGCGTGCGGGTGGAATGGGCTTAGTTCGAGATCGGGGCCTAGGCGGCCCGGTTATGCGCAATGTACCTGGGATATAAAGGGGGGCACAGCGCACAGCTTCACAGGGAAGGTGTGGGATGACAGGCGGACTCTCAGCGGCCACAACTCCTCGGCTGTTGCAGTCTGCGGCGTGCACTCACGCTAATCCTAGGATGGGGTTAGAAGGTGGCGCCCAGCGGCACACACAGAAGATGGCAAGGTTTGTGACATAGGGGCTAGCGTGGGCGCTCAGCGGCACAGCTCTTCAGCTGCAGCAGCACGCGATAGCAATAGCGATGGTTTCTGTAGTAAAACAAGGGTGGGCACTCAGCGGCACAGCTCCTCAGCAGCGGCGGCCCAAAATAGCGATAGTACTGATCCTCGTAGTATCCTCGTGGTAGGACCAATGCGGGCACTCGGCAGCACGACTCCTCAGCGGCAGCGGCCCACACTAGCGACAGCAATAGTTTTCGTGGCAAGGCCAAGGCGGGCACTCAGCAGCACAGCTTCTCAACAGCAGCGGCCCACAATGGCGATAGCAGTGGTTTTCGTAGCAAGTCAGATACGGGCACACAGCGGCACAGCTCCTCAGCTGCAGCGGCCCACAACGGCGACAACAATGGATTTCGTAGCAAGGCAAAGGCGGGCACTCAGCGACACAACTCTTCTGCTGTAGCGGCCCACAATGGCGATAGCAATAGTTTCCGTAACAAGTCAAATGTGGGCACTCAGCGGCACAGCTTCTCAGCTGCAGCGGCCCACAATGGCGATAGCAATAGTTATAGTAGCTAGTCAAATGCGGGCACTGAGCGGCACAGCTCCTCAGCTGCAGCGGCCCACAATGGTGATAGCAATAGTTTCTGTAGCAAGTCAAATGTGACGTTCCCCACAGTAGGACTAGAGACCCTGGATTTCTCGACAGAGGCCTCACCTGCAGGTAGGATTCCCTTCAAGAGGAATCCGAGCTGCTGACGAATGAAGTCTAATGTCCCTGAGACTTCGGCAGGAGGCAAGCTCAAATCAGGCTCTTGGGTATTTGCTTCAGTAGATGGATGAAAGTTTCAAAGTTCTTTTCCTCTTGTTACGCTGACAGAGGTTCGTCTTCCCATCCTGAAGTTACACACCTCGGAGGGGTTTCAGCTCAGATCTTTATACCCCAAAAGTCTTTGTTCTTGGGAAAGTCACAAATCACTCAACCCGGACGGAACCAGTTTGGTGTCGACTTGGGTCACTTTATTTATGAGGCGCCATCCTCCCTTTCAGGGAGAGGGGGCCCACCATCAGACGCCCAGTGGGAGGTGGAGCCATCATTCACCTTGTCAGGCACAGCCCTGCTCAGATCAAAGGGGTTACCCCTCCCCATACTTCAACGGCAGATTCCTTCATTCAACCCAGGTCGGCCTCAGCCTGCCCGGACCCTCTAAACCAGATGGCCACTACACATACCAAGAAAACACACAGGAAGGTTTAGACAAAAAGATACCTGCTTTCCAAAAGCGGTAGTTGCACACTCAGAATATAAAGACAATCACCACTACTAGATGCACATTAATATTTGAAGCTCAAGCATACCAATTCGACTTTCCTAACATGTTCCTTGGCACTACTAAGACTATACTAGTTCATACAGTTAATTTATAATAAGGAGCATTTGCGCTGTGACACTGAATGGCAGTGGCACAGCGCCCGGAGCAACCACGAAGGAGACAAAAAGTGACAAAGAATAGAAGGGAGACCTACGCCAATAGTGCCAGGTCTAACACGCAGCATTTGATTAATTTGCATAGAGATGATTGAATGCAAATGAGAATCTGATTTAAATGGATTTGCAATCTTGTTCAAATAAAAATGACAAACACCAGTGTGAGGAAGTATGTATGTGTATTCGGGCATTAATTGTGTATTTTTTTAAGATAATTTTGTGGTTGTTTGTAATAATTATGATACTATTGTGGGTTTGTGTTGTAAAATTGAATAAACACTTTTCTAAACTGGATCTTGAAGTTTACAGTCAAGTTTGGGCCCAGAAATGGTCTACCACTGTAATAAAAGACAAATCACAGATACTTTAGAAAAAGGGCCACTTTTATTTTATTAATTTTCTAAATATTTATCGAGAAATACATTGCACTACTGATATGTGTTGTAAATACATGGCCAGACTTCTACAGGTATTTTGAAAAAATGCATTAATTGCGCAGTGCAGGTTCCAGCCCATATCCTCTTTCTTTCACTAAACCAGCACACCAAAATCAAAATCCATGTGATTGATAATATATATCTTTTTTTTACAGAGTTCTATATAGCGTGAACTTGACTTGATAGAGTATCAGAGCACTTTACATAGCACCAGTTGCATTACATGAGGACACATTCATTTTTGTTAGGCACAGGGAGATTAAGTGATTTGCCCAGAATCACAAGATGTTCAGCGTCATTGCCGAGACTCAAACCCAATTCCCCAGATTCGTGGTCGACCGCCCTAGCCGTTAGGCCAACTCCTCTCCCCAGTATATCATATTCCCTTGCAAGAAACACTCTCTTGTGATTATCATCCACTCACAAAATTGAAGTTTCACCACTTTGGTGCCGATTCCGATCCTGGAAAAACCGGGTACGAACCGTCGGTCGGAGCGTTTTCTCCGTCCAACTCGTACCCGGGAAAAAAACATTACAAACATGCAAGTACGATTTGCACGGAAACACCATTTCCGTACGAATCGTAAAAAACACCGACCGATGAAAAAATACATACCAATGTGATCCGGGACAGCGCAGACGTGACGTCGGGACGCATTCAGGCAGCGTTTCACGAACCAGGAAGTACGATTCGAACCGACAGCAGTCCGGACGGCAATATTTTTACGGCACCCAAAAAGTGCCGGAAAAGCGCAGTACGCCGTGATGCAAGCGGAATTGGGGGCCCGGTACGCGCCGTACCCCCCCAGCCCCCCGTATGTACGCGCCGAACACCCCCCAGCCCCCCGTATGTACGCGCCAAACACCCCCCCAGGCCGCGGATGGACGCGCCGTACCCCCACCCCCCGTGTATGTACGGAGCGTACCCCGTGTATGTACGGAGCGTACCCCCACCCGTGTATGTACGATGCGGACCCCCACCCATGTATGGATGGAGCGTACCCCCACCCGTGTATGTACGGAGCGTACCCCCACCCTTGTATGTATGGAGCGTACCCCCACCCGTGTATGTACGGAGCGTACCCCCAGCGCTGGGGGTCCGCACCGTACATACACAGGTGGGGGTACGCTCCGTACATACACGGGTGGGGGTACGCTCCGTACATACACGGGTGGGGTGGGGGTATGCTCCGTACATACATGGGGGGCTGGGGGTACGGCGCGTCCATCCGCGGCCTGGGGGGGGTGTTCGGCGCGTACATACGGGGGGCTGGGGGTGTTCTGCACGTACATACGGGGGGCTGGGGGGACGGCGCGTACATACGGGGGGCTGGGGGGGATGGCGCGTACATACGGGGGGATGGGGGGGACGGCGCGTATGCGGGCACATGTCTCCATGGTTGCTATTGAAGTTCGCTCCGTGCGGGGTTTTTTCCATACGGTTGTACAATCGGACGGACGGGACGGATCGTACTTGCGCGCTCGGACTTCAGTTTTCCGATTTGTACGTAAAATCGTCCGGGGACGTGTCGGACACTTTTTCAGACCCGAGGACGTGTGGGGGAATTTTCCCAATGCGATTCGTATGTATTTTTTCCCATACGAATCGTACTTGCCAGTTTGTACGGTACTTGTACGATTCGTACGGAAAAAAATCCAAATACGATTCGTACGGGGAAAATATTTCCAGGATCGGAATCGGCCCCTTTATGTTTGTCCTCATGAAGCTTGTAACAACTCCCTTATTCAGCTGAAACTTGGATGCAGGCTCATCCAATAAAATGTTTATCAGAGTATTAGTTCCTATAGTTTGTAAAGAATGATTTTAATACAGTGCATAGACCACAAAGCAACACAACCTTTGATTTTGTTTCCTGTGGCTAATTAATTATTTTCATTTAATCTAAACTTCTTTCTGTGCCTAATGTACAGCACGATATGCCCAGCAATATCGAGCTTGGGTCACAATGGGCCATCGGACACTGCATACTCTCAATATATTGCATGAAACCGGTCTCATTTCCCACTCTCCCGCATTAACAATCCGTTTCATACCGAGAGGTTTAGTCTACTATCGTAGTTGATATTTCATATGTCCTGTTGATTAACCACATTCCCTAATTATAATTATTTTCCAATGAGGTAATAGCGCAATTGGATGTATTCATCTCATTGTTTCAAAAATGCAAATATGAAAAATAAATATGAGGTAATCTCTTCGTAACTACGACTAGAAAACCCCGCTGTCACCATACCTAACAAAATCACTTTATTCTGTGGGAGAAAGGGGCATGTTTTATGGCATGATAATGTACATTACTGTTGAAAAATGGCTGAACTACACTCACAGTGCCACAGACTATCACACAAAGTAGTGCTGTCAAGTTTCTAACAATCTTCAGCTCTATGGGGATAAAGTTCGATAACAGCGACAATGGCGCCGGCCGCCTCTGTTATGATTCTCCGCTCCGAAGTCCTTCGTACTTTTAACATGTTCCATAATATGCTGCATAAAACGGGGCCGCGCTGATCCCACGCGACAGCCGTCCTAATGAGGCTCAGTGCAGCGCGGAGGCTGCAACCCGAGGCCAGCTACCGAGCAGAAGCCATGGCTCTCCGGCTGAATTAGTGCCGCCATTACTGAAGGAGGTCGCGTCCGCGAGCGGCCTGACTCACCCATTGCAGCGGAGCTGAACCCCCCCGCAGATGTAAACGGAGATTAGAGGTGGCATGTGACAAAGCGGTGCACCGATGACTTCCTCTGATGTGACAGGGGCCTTGACGCGCGGCGCAGCGCTCAGCCAGCAGCCACGGCTCACATTTGCAGACTGGAAACTTCCCCTCGCCTGGTAAACGGAAGAACGCACTGAAAGTTTCCTGGATGCGGGGAAAGTTTAATGTCGCCTGTTTTATAGCTTAGTATATGCTTACTGATTTCGGGAAATGCATTAGAACAGGTCAGAAGCATTTAATATGGATCAGCTGCAGCCAGGAAGGGGTTGGGTATAACCAAAAGATGCCGCCGAATTCAGGTGAACAAGCTAGCACGCTTGAAAGACTCCTATTAATTTAATCTGCATTTTTGTGCACACATGTTTTTTTTATACTCACATTAAAAGAATCCTTCGCTAAACTGCTTTCTAAAATGTGCCCATCGAGAGTTCTATTGCTTGATCCATAAATGCAGTAAGTACAGAAATTACCCGTGAAGTCATTTTCAGATACTTCTTGTAAATAATTAAGAGTAAGGCCTTCTAGGGAATGGTGAAATTGCGTTCACCAATCAGAAGATGTGGAATGTGAGCATTAATTGCTCTTGATTGCCTGCATTCCAATTTCTGGGAAACAGCTCAATAGCTATATTAAAATTTGATTTCCAAATCCTTTTCTGTGAAAACAAATGTTCATTTCCAGAGGGTCACTTCTTGCTCCAATCGTAATCGCGACGGAGCAATTAACAGGTGTTAAAAATATCAGCTGAGGCCAAAAGTAATTACCAAAATGTCAGAACAGTATACGCATGAGAAGCATTGGCTTTATTAGGCACTGGTGAAGACTTCAATTCTTGTTATATATATGTGTGTGTATGTGTATTGTATATGTACGGAATATATACTGTATATCTATGGAATTTCATTTGGATGACTATGCCACTATCTGAGTATAATGGACCTGTAAAGACTTGTGTCCGCATGAAAGGTTCAGAGAAAATATCAAAATTACAGGTTGTACAATAATTTTCACATTCTCAGTTTTTCCCTCATTGATTCCGGCAGATTAAACCTGACAGAATATATTAAGGGAAAAGACCAGGAAAAAAGACAGAGCATACAGAATTTGGGGTGTTAAATACCGATTTTACATGTTTGCAAGTCGATACAGTTGTATGAATAAAACAACGCATGCATTTACCTCGCGTGACTTTGCAACGCGCACACTACCACGCATGACCCGCTACAAACCAGCACATTACCACGCATGCCATTACAATGTGCATTCATAAGGACACATTATAAGTGGCATTACCACGCATACAGTAACCACGCGTACTACTAAACGCAAACATTTACAACTTATTTTTGCTACATGCTGAACTGCTTTACTGTTGAAGGAAACAATTTTTAAATAGCCATCGTGTTATTACTGACACTTAAACACAACACACAAATACATTTCATGTACATTTCATATATTAAATGTTTTGTTGCTGTTCCTTGCAGGATAAACAAGCAGGGCAGCAGTAAAAACACCAAATAATAGGAACCAATCACATTGTAAATAAAACGTTTACCATATAAAAATGTATCTCTTTTACTGACAGCTACATATTTTGTCCCCAACCAAGATGGTTGACATACCTTGCGAAGAAGGTCACTTTACATTTTTTAAACAGTTAAATTAAATTTGCATTCATTCACTTATTTACTCATAAAACAACACAGTTTCTGAAACATATTTTCAAAATTATCATTCACCCTCAAAAACATATTTATATGACTATCCACCATTTTGTCACCAGTGGTACACTCCCGTATAACGTGACCACACACTTTACTGAAACCAGAGAAAAGTAAGCCACGTATATCCCAAATACTGCCATCTATTGACAGAAGTAAGTACAAATGTTAACTGTAAAAAAACTGTGTCAACGCTAGGACATCCACCAAATTGTATTTTTAATTCACTTTTTTATTTTTAACAGAACTTTCCCTAAATTAGTGGACACAGCATAGAAAAATCACTTTCCAACTGTACTTACAAAAGAGGTAATACATTTCTCCATATCTTTGATAAAAATGTGTGAAAGAGACTAAACAACATAAGAACAGGCATGAAGAATACATTTGAGGAACTTAAATGTCACAGGCTATAAATATTTAAACTTACCAGTCGTGATAGTGTAAAAAAGGAACAATGCTGGACAGTGACTGGAGAACATTTTTTTTTTGTATCTAGGCAAGGTGGTGGACAGTGTTTGTGGTGGGTCTAACTTTATTATATATGACTCCCCCATTCATTTACCTTAGAGTAGGTGCAGGTCAGTGGCGGGGGGTATGGGTGGTTTCACTATTCTAGCTCCGCAGGTTACTTACCTCAAGAAAGGTGCTGGCAGCTTTTCTATTCTAACTCTATTTAACCCGTTATTTACCTCGTGTAAAGTGATGGACAGTGACTGGGGCAGACTTACTATTCTAACTGTGCTGGTTACTTATGTCAGGAAAAGTGCTAGACAGTGACTGGGGGGCAGATTTTCTATTCCAATTTCACAAGTTACTTACCTCAGGGACCGTGCTGGATAGTGACTGGGGTGCAGATTTACCATTCTAACTTATTCTGGGGGGTTTTCCCTCAGGGAAGGGGCTGGACAGTGACTGGGGGAAGACTTACTATTCTAACTCTGCCTGGTGCTTACTTCAGGGAAGGTGCTGTACAGTGCCTGTGGGGTCAATTTTGTATTCTTTTTAAATTCAACAAGATTTTTGAGGAAGTAAGCAATTGCAGGTTAAATAGTGAATGTTTGCTACAGGGTACATTGTAGATCATCATACGAAACAAAGATATCATGTGTATTGTAACACGTGCAAAGTAACAAAGAAAGGAGTACACAATGATAATATAATATCAGCTGGTGTTTCGGCTGACATGCATGTAGAATGATCACTACAGTAAATTGCCCAATTACATTGAGAACAAATATTCTTACTGTGATAGGAAGTTGATCAAAGGTGCTCTGTATAAGACCATGACTGTGGTCCCTGAGCGCGAACATTGTATATGAGAGAATAAAGAAAAAAAGAAGGAGGCAGAAATAGACCATTAGATGCGAAAGCAAAGAGAGGGGAAGGAGTAGACGAGAGGGGGTGGGGTGAGCATCAGCAGAGACTATTGCAAGGGCAGGTCTATTAGGCATATAGCGATGGCCAATCGGTGTCCTTACAGGTAAATGGGGTTGTAAAAGCAAGAGGAGCGAGAGAGCTACAGAGGATCCACTTTTTTGGGAGTACGTGGTTTCCCAATTATATCTTTAAGTTCTAGAAAACTATAAAATTCGATGAGAGGGAGACCGTAACGTGAACTCAAGCATGCAAAGGAGATAGGTTGAAGGGATGTACCTAGGTCTCCAACAGAATTAATGCCCCTTTGAGCCCAATGCTCCCAGAGCCCAGTTTTCCCCTCTAATTTAATTCTTTGGTTGTACCATAAGGAGGCTCCCCATTGAATCCCATCTAATTTCCCCTCTTCCTTTGAGCTCCTTCCTCACTATTCATGGCCTGCAGAAACTGCCTGTGGCTCATTCATACCCCATACACTCCAACACAACTTCTGCTCTACTTCGAGTTGGTAAAACACTGTGGAACCGTCTCGCTCATTCCACTTTAGCCTCCTTAGTGTTTCGGAGGCAGCAACAGTGGATTTAAGTCGCCTTGCCAGTTACTTCCAATCAAGGTGCAGTAATAGATTACTTAAATTTAGTGGCTACATTTACTGTAAGGAAAGATTAACTGAGCCCAGGAGTCATTAGAAGTGCATAAAATATTTCTCATCTTATTGCAAAGGCAGAGCGGTTACCCTGGGTGACATAGTGGAGAGGTTCACAGAGCATAACCGCTCTGCCTTTGCGATGGAGACTGAAGTTAGAGAAAATCTACAACAGATAAAATATTTAGCAGCTACCTCCAAAAAACCCTCTAGAACAGTTTTACGGGAGGTTGCACAAAACATACCCATGCACATTGCAAGTAGTATGCCCACTCTCCCTAATTTAAGACAAATGATTCAGAGAACAAAACAGCCAATGAATTCACACACAATAACACTGCAAACGTGCTCCGATACTAACATCCCCCCTGAACTGACTGTCACTTTTACTAAAAAAATGTTTTTTATGCATGATAGTCAAAACCCCCTAACATGCATTTTAATCTACTCTACAATGCATAATTTGGTAGCCCTGGAGAACACTGAAGTTTGGGTGATGGAAGGTACTTTTAAGTCGACACCCCAACCATTTATTCAAATTAACACTATTCATGATAATATTAACAATGGGGCCGATTCACAGAACTAGCTTAAGACAAAATCCTAAACTTACTACTTTTGGTATTCACAGAAGTTAGGATTTTGTCTTAAGTTTGTCTTAAGACAAACGTAAGACAGACTTAAGACAGACTTAAGACAGACTTAAGACAAGCTTAAGACAAACTTAAGACAAACTTAAGACAAACTTAAGACAGACTTAAGACAGACTTAAGACAAAATCCTAACGTAAGTCTGTCTTAAGTTTGTCTTAAGTTTGTCTTAAGTTTGTCTTAAGTCTGTCTTATTAAGACAAAATCCTAACTTCTATGAATACCAAAAGTAGTAAGTTTAGGATTTTGTCTTAAGTTAGTTCTGTGAATCGGGCCCTATATAACTATCCCCTTAGTATTTAGTTTACTACCTGACAGACAATCCTCTAATTATACTAAGTTTTTATCAGTTATTAAATCCAAATTTGACAACAAAATTCCCAGGAAAGCAATAATTGACTTTGAGTTGCAAATGATAAATACAATTAGTAAACTTTATTCTGATACCTCAATTCAAGGCATGTTGGAGAAAAATTTTAAAAAAACATCC
Organism: Triturus cristatus; assembly: GCF_964204655.1. Classification (NCBI taxonomy): domain Eukaryota; kingdom Metazoa; phylum Chordata; class Amphibia; order Caudata; family Salamandridae; genus Triturus; species Triturus cristatus. Next base: position 388,003,383 of record NC_140587.1, on the reverse strand, counting down.
TTAGCTTAGGGTTACATGGCAGACAGTAAACTTCAATACAAGTTTAAAAAAAGAACTGGTTTGTGCTTTGTTCCACCTAAATGTGTAGCTGACTTCTACACTTCAATTATATAATCATATTTTTTACTGAAAATGAAGAAAAACTGGCACCTCTTCTAAATTACTTCAAAGATACCTAAATTGACCATCTGAGTAGGTAAGGTCGCAGGAGGAAGCCAAGATTCCCCATTGAGTGGTAGAATTGTTACTCGACCTGCCAAGAGGAAGGAGAAAAAACAAAATGCCATCAAAGGATGACATAACTATTTAAATAAATCAATTGGTAAAAGTCACCCTAACCTCCATCCTTTCTTGGATTTTTTTTTAAAAAGAGTAACAGTTTCAAGAAATGAGAATGGCTCAGTCACCTTCTGGTAGTGTGAATCCCTGAGTTTCTAAAAGAAGCAAAGAAATGTGTGAAAGGCTTTTATCCAAAATTCAACAGTTTACAATAATGGGGACATTAGACTACCTAGAAAGTATTGCTTACAGTCTATATTTGTAACTAACATTTGTACCCTTTGCAATTATTCACCTGTTTTAGACCCCTTAATATAAATTCTATTGGCATTTTATAATCATTTTTGTAAATTACAAGTATATTAAAACTTCGAAGTCCTGCCCGTTGTTGACTTCTTTTTTCGAGTTATGGTGATTTTTTTTGTTAGTAATCCTGTCACCATGACTCACGAAAAATCCCTAAATAATCCAAATCTGGAAAGGTAAACCTGTAAATGGTTTCCAAAACAGAAAAACAGCCACCTATGTCATATGTTAAGATTTTGGTTTTTCTTTAACCCCTTCCCTGCGGGGGTGGGGGGGTATCAAGTGTACTGTTAACTAAGTGGAAGTAAACAACAACTGCCAAAATTAATTAGGCCACCACATTAAAGGCTGGACTGGAAACACTGTCCACGATGCCATTGAGTGAAGTGGCCATCTTAATTATCATTCTCACTATTGTGAAGAAGAATTAACACCCTCGAATTGTAAATAGTTCAAATTTAATTGAACACACGCTCAGTCTCCAACTGTCTTCTACTCAAAAAGCACCAAACCTGGGATTCAAACTTGTCTTTAGGCCCTCGCCTTAAATATATTGCCTGAAAGACTGCCATTGTTCTTGTTTCCTTTTTCGAATTGTTTCACCCATTCTGCTGCTGAGATCACTACTGTACTTGGGGTGGTCATCTTTAGAATTATCTACTGCAATTAAATCTGTGAAGGGCTTCCTCTCCAGATGTTTCAACTAGTGCACACGGTCTCCATCCATGGCCTGAAGCACACAGAATCCATCTCCTGGACCCCATTGGCTCACCCTTTTCTCATTTCCAAACATCAGATGGAATTCAAAATGGTATACTATCTGCTTGGGGCTTTCCTTTGTCATGCACTGCCCTACACTGTCAACAAAATATCTACGTTCAGTATTCCAAAATAGACTGTTTTTTAGGGAGAATACTCTTCATACAAGATTCCTTTTTCTGGAGCTTACTGTCTCTGCTCCTCCATCTTGCATTAGACTTTTGGAGATTCAGAAATGCACTGAGGATGCGCTAAAGATGCCTCTGCTTTGGTAGGCCTTTGGATTTAATCAGAGCTGACTACTCCCTGAAGCACTATACTTCTAATTGCTTGTGTCATCTCTGAGTTTCATACGCTCCCTCTCTTGCACTCTTCAAATCCCATCTCTTGCTAAGCATTCTAAAGAGGCATCCTGTCAGCATAATCACAATATCTGCTCCAGTTTATGCATTCTGTATCTAGAGACTCTTAGTTTCATCCTTTGTGATGCACTGTCTTATCAGCAACATTCTGATGACATGCAAGCCTACCTCAAAACATTGCTTAACAGCAACATCACCTCTGTGAGCATGTGCTTAACAAGCCTTCGCAACCGGATGGCAGAAAGCTTCCTTTCCCTTAACATGTGAAAACAGAGCTCCTTGTTTTTCACCCTTCCCATTAGTCCAAACCTGATACGTCAATACTGAAGTCACTAAAACTTGATCCTACAGTCTCCTTCTACCTATTTTTATCCTTCAGTCTCTCCTATAGTTTCACCTATAAACACACATACTAACTTGCATACCTCACGTTAAGAGGGTGGCAAACTCTGCAAAATTATTTTCCCTCTCCCTTAGGAAACTTAAATATCCTATCTCCTCAGACCACCTAAAACAGCAAAAGGCACACAAATGATGGACGGAATGTGGAACAAATCAAACATTCACCCTGAGTCAACAGATCTGGGTTAAATCCATGGTTCTTTTGCTTCTAATGCCACCCCATTTTAGACTCAGCCATATGCAAATCAGTCTTGACCCTGTTCCTCATGGGAACAGTCCAGCCCGAACTGCCAAGCCAGGTCCTCCCGGGACCAGGAACAAGCATCCTGGGACCGGTTCTATGGCATCATCCCTCAGCAGCCAGGATTACTTGAATCCAATGGCACAGTGAGCAAGGGACCCTTGTCTGAGCATGCTGAGTCCACTTAGGGCGAGAAAGCAATAGATACACAAATGATCTCTTGACTGGGGTTGAATGTTTGATTTGTTACGCATTATGTCCATCATTTGTGTGTCTTTTGCTTTCTCACCTAAAAACAGCTGCACATATGCTTGTTATTTCAAGGCTGTGGCCCACTCAGCGGCCTGATTGGTCACCATCTCGAGGTTTCACTCCATTGCCTCCATACTGCACAGACTGCACTGGCTACTTCTAACTGCAAAAAATCAATTCAAACATTGTTGCCCTGTGTGCAAGTTGATTCATTTCTGCAACACCCTATACCAACCCTGATCTATTACTCTGACGGCCGCAGACGTCATACCTCTGGACGGACTGGGCTTTACATTCAGCAGGACCTTCTCCCGAAGCCATCTTTCACTGGTTCCACCACCACTGCCTGGAACATGTTTGCCAGCAGCTTACCTCTTTGCCTTCAAGAAGCACCTTAAAACGCACCTCTTTCAACTTTTCCCCAAATAATGTTGCTCACATGTAGCAAAAATATACATCCATTTTCGATTTCCCACCCAGTTGCGTGCATATGCACACATCTCCTTTGCAATCTCTCATTTTTAGCAATATTCTATCCTTCACCCATCAGGAGCTTTACACAATTACACTTTGTTATATGCAGAGCTCCCAGGTACTCCCAATTATTGTATCAATGCATCAAACTATTAATTATATGATAAATAATATATTCATAAACTGTAATATATACAATTACGAACCAAGATTAAGGATATTAATAACGACTGCTGGCTTTTCATCCCTTTGGGGCCTACCGGTCCCTGTGAGTCTTGATCTGGCGTCAGATACACTTTTTCTATTTTAAAGCTTGAATGCACTTTCGATTACGAAGGATTCAGAAATCTGGATCCCATTGGTGCTTCGTTAGAAGTAAGACTGATAGGTCTAACTCTTGGATGGGCCTTCCCCTCCAAGGTGAACATTTAGAAAGTACCCATATGTATGCAGTTTCATCCAGGCAAATATAAACTTTTGATAAGGAATTAGAACGAAACATCCTTTTTAACCATAAAAACAACCAGTCGCATCCCTGAGTCAGCTTCTACTAGTAGTTCCAAGCAAATGTCAATTTGAAATGCCGCCAAGAAAAAATCTAATTTGGGGCTTTGTTGTAACTGCTCTGCAAATCTCGAAGCAGATGGAAACTCCTATTTGCGCCTGAAATTGTATTTTAACACAGGTGCTAATTACCCACCTAAAGGGTGATAACACACTATTTGCACCTGGTGAAACCTGGCCAAATCATGTGGTTAAACAGTACAAATTCTAAGTTTGCACACTTCAGAATGGTGGAAACTTTCACTATTAGCCTGTGTTTCTCCATTGCGTGATCAGCAACTTGGAATTATGAGCAAATGATGCACCTAGTAAATACCACCTTCCAAGTTATTGGTAATAACTGGATGTGGAATTACAACCATGGAATATTTATTCAACATCTCTTAAACTGAAAGATTTGTTCCTATTTTTAGGTCGAGCTATTGCAACAGCGCACCTGCGCTACTCGCTCTGCGTGGCATGCAGTAGTAGAGTATGGGAGACAAGCTGCCCTCATCTCTGCCCATATTTTTATATTGGCTTGTGTCTTTGTCCTTTATAAATACTGCCTTCTGATTGGTTCATAAGCTTGGTAGTCCCTCCTTGTGACGGCCATGTCGACATTTGTATCCTTCTGTGGCCACTAGCCCCTTTACTTCGAGTGTTGCACAGTATGTTTTTTTTAGAATGTGAGCACAATTTTCTTCCCGTGCCTTCTCCCCCCTCCCGCAGTCTGTGCCGTCTTGCCCCCTCACCCCCGTACTCCCGTCGTACGTGCCTTCTCATCCCCCTGCCCCCCGGCCACCCACACTCCTGTTTGCAATGCAATAGGTCTCGCGTAAATGCGAGCCCTATTGCATTGCTAATGCTTGATTTGAACTATTTGCCGCCTAAAATCATCTCTGCTTCAGTATATGTCAAAGGACAAAGTACCCCCTTACCCCCTATATTTCTTGCCAAATTTCCCACTTTCAAAACGTTGTCAAGTATTGCATGCCTATACACCGGAACAACATCCACTCATAAACTTGTGATAGTTGCTGTGTAAGGTGTGGGTTATCTTTCCCGATGCACGTTCATACCTAACACTTTCCCGACAGTTTTGGTTGTCTAAAACAATGTGTTTACTTTACTCCATTGATCACCCGTACACCACGTAATTTTAAGAAGAGAAATGTAGCCAGTCTAAGATGGCCGCCTAGTGGCGTGCTGTCGCTTTCATGCGTCTTCCAGGTTTCCTCAGCAAAGTCTCCCCTGCTTCCGGCAGAAGTTCTTGTTCAACATTTCATTGCTCAGACTGCGAGCAAAGAGGCCCAGAGAGAAAGGTTGCCAAGTTATAAAGAGGTGAGATTAACTTTGCCCTTCCTCGAACAGACCAAGATCATGAGACAACTGTGCCGCGAGGGTGTATTGATGAAGAGATAGGAATCCTTTACCTTGCTAAGAGAGTCTGGGAATTGAGGCCTGGGGCGTTACGGAAATAAGCTTGAACCGAGTCATCTTAATAGAAGGGTTTCCTGTGCACAAAGGAGTTAGCTATCGATCCTGGTCAAAAAAATACCTGATTTTGATCTTCACGCACTGCTGTACTACCACTGCTCTGCCCAAGCCTCCTCGTCCCTGAGCTCCTTTTGTGGCCCAGCGCCATCTCCCAACCCCACAGATGGGCCTACGCCCTCTCCACCTTACCTTTGAGCTTCGGTTGTTATCCCATCCTTGTTACTCCTAATAATCCGACTGCCAAGAAATTACCAGCAGGGACAGATGTGATGGTAAATCTGTTATGGCGTACTTAATTGGTCCCAAACTGGTTGCATTTTAAACTGCACACGCTGCTTGGTGTATCCAGCAAAATTTATAGTGGTAAGATAACTAGTTAGTCACTCAGTCTGGTCACAGATTTCCCTCATAAAATAACATGAAGGATTAGTGCACTGAGGATTGGATGTTCTAAGGGTGTGGCACATAGGGATATTTTTTAAGGGCACAGTACATGCGCAGAGGGAGTTGCAAGGGTATAAGATAAGAGTGAAAACGGGCATAGTTTTCGATCACTTAAGCCTCACAGCGTATAGCCTGCCAATAAGCAAATTTTTGCTGTACAGGAAATCTTAGTTTGAACAAATAGTCATGTACTGGGGATCAGTGAGACATGTTACAAGGACCCCATTCCATTCTGAAGCCACCAAAATCATCTGCGGCGTGCCCCAAGGATCATCCCTCAGTCCTACCCGTTTTAACGTCTACATGGCACTGCTCGCCAACATCGTTTGCTCGCACAACCTCAACATCGTCTCCTACGCCGACGACACTCAACTGATCCTCTCACTCACCAAGAAACCCGCCGCCGCCAAAACCAACCTCCAGGAAGGAATGAAGGCCGTCGCCAGCTGGATGCAGACCAGCTGCCTGAAACTTAATTCGGACAAGACAGAGGTCCTCATCCTTGGCTTCACCCCCTCCGCCTGGAACGACTCTTGGTGGCCAGCTGCCCTGGGAGCCGCACCCACACCCACCAACCATGCCCGCAACCTGGGGTTCATCCTGGACTCATCACTCTCAATGACCCAGCAAGTCAACGCCGTCTCCTCCTCCTGCTTCAACACCCTCTGTATGCTCCGCAAGATCTACAGATGGATCCTCACAGGAACCAGAAGGACGGTCACCCAGGCACTCGTCAGCAGCAGACTGGACTACGGCAACGCCCTCTACGCAGGAACCACAGCCAAACTCCAGAAAAGACTCCAACACATACAGAACGCCTCCGCACGCCTCATCCTCAACATACCCCGCCACACCCAAATCACTGCCCACCTGAAAGACCTGCACTGGCTCCCAGTCAATAAGAGGATCACCTTCAAACTCCTCACCCACGCCCACAAGCACTCCACAACGCCGGACCAGCATACCTCAACAAATGTCTCACCTTCTACACCCCCGAACTGCCAGCTTCGCTCCGCCGACCTCACCCTCTCCTCCATCCCACGCATCCACAGGACCTCCGCCGGCGGCAGATCTTTCTCATACCTCGCCGCCAAGACATGGATAACCCTCCCCACACAGCTGCGACAGACCCAGGACATGCTGACCTTCAGGAGACTTCTCAAGACCTGGCTGTTCGAGCAGTAGCTGCACCCCCCCCAGCGCCTTGATACCCTCACGGGTGATTAGTGCGCTCTACAAATGATTGATTGATTGAAGGACCACATTTGATGAAATGGTACATTCAGGGTTCAGTATTATTCACTAGAGTAGAGAATCCAAGGGGGTATGCTGTCACTGATACTTAACTCATTGACCTGCTCAGAAACTCAAATCCTACCACATTTCTCCTTTGAATTTAATTTGCAAACTGTGCTATCAACATTATTTTGTATTATGGCATTCAGAGAATGACCGCATTTTTCTGGACCAAATACTCTTATTTGCACCACCAACCAATTGCCCGGGTAAACGTAGCCCTGTGAGACTTTTTGAACTGTGGGTGGACAACCCAGAATGAAATCTTCCTGCTGAAAAGATTAAAGTCACTAATGATTTAGGTTTCCGAGAAATGGTGGCGGGCCCTCCTCATAGAGATGGCCATACTTAAGATCTGTTATTTACTGCTAATAATTGATTTTGAGATGTTAAATGCACAGTCACCGTACTCTCACCATTTATCATGCTTTGCCTCCAGGTTAATGTACCAGCCTTGCCCCCGTACCCAAAGTCATCTGACCCATATCCCAACTGTGCATTTGAGTAACTTATGAAAGAGTTTTAAATATATTCTACCAAGTTACAACAACTTAGTCCTGGGCCTTATCCACAGATGCTACTTGTTAGAAATGGGATCTCTGGTTGGCTAAGACGTGCGCCAAAGCCACGCAGAGACCACCACTCTAGTCAGGGCAAGGGAGTTACACGCCAAAGATAACCCCTGCTCAACCCCTTGGTAGCTTGGCACGAGCAGTCAGGCTTATCCCGGAGGCAATGTGTAAAGCGTTTGCGCACGCACACAGCAACAACACCCCAGATACACCACAAAAGGAACTACACACAAGGTTATATATAAAAATAGCCTTTGTATTGTCATAAATACATTAGAAACATAATCCCATAATATACACTGTGCCAACTGGCACTAGGCAATATTCACAGGGGACTATTTACACATGACAGGGCCAATGGGGCCACTGTCAAAACCATCAAAAATCACCAATTATAAATGAAGCACAACTAGTAAATGTATAGCACAACCAGTAACTACTGGCACAAGAATGACCTCAGCATTAACATCAACACATTATGCACTCTCATTGGGCCTAAGTATCATAGCATGACATTTACGTTAGGCAACACATTAGCATAACCACACTATGCTTAAATCACATTGGTCTTGGGCATCACATAAATGACATGGGGCAATAGATCACCTTAGGCCCCACACCTTACTAGCATAAACGTGTTACACTTTAGGGATCACATTAGGGCCTTGCGCCCTACCACAAAAATTGGACCCCCAGGCCAACTGGCCTTCTCCAGGGCTCAAATGCCCTATGTCCAGAAATGTCAGGGCGGGGACTTCTACTGGCCCCTGGGGCTGCAAAGGCAGCGGAAAGTAATGTGCCCCAAGTGCAGGGGGGCGGGGGAGTGTATCTCACTCCGCTCTCGTGCAATCCAAAATGAACGCCCCGCGTTGAAGCTGCCCGCTCTCTCTCGTGGTGCAACTGTGGGCAAAGCAAGCAAGGGTGCTACGGTCCCTCCAGGGAGCACCAACTCAGAAAGGGGGTGGAAAAGGGGCAGCTGCCCACTGCGAGTGCCCCAAAGAATCTGGGCAGGGTGCAACTGTCACAATGCTGAATGTTTCATCAAATACGGCGGTGTCACTCACCCTGCCACCCTTGGACTGCACTGGCTCCTGCGTGCAGTTACCTCGAGCGATGCGGCCCCTTTGGTGAATAAGACATCGGCACTGTGCCCTGCAGGCCCCACTTACCTCACGGAGCGAAGTCTCTGTCGATCCGGCTATCCGTAGGCCTCTCCCGATCCTCTCCTCGTCGCTCCTGCCAGCGCGGTCCCTCCACCTCAGGACTCCTCCAGTCTCTGGCGTCTCTGGACTGCACTTACGGGGCTCTCTTCACTCACGGGAGCCCCGCGCCACACTCAGCACGCACTTCACCCGGTACCCCTTTCTTGGGACCGGGACTTCGTTTTGGAGCCCGTGAGGCTGCGGGCCTGCCTCGCGTCACGCTACCCCGCCCACAATCAGGCGGAATTTCCTTTACTTCCGGGTTGCCGCTGGCAGCGCGGCGGCCCTGTGTTCACGGCGGCGGTGGTGGCAATACGGGGTAGGCTCCTGTTGCAATATGCAAGACTGCGGGGTGGGCACCCGCTTTCTTTAAGTATGCAGGGAGCGGGGTGGGCACCCACTCTCTCTCTAAATTCCCATAAAGCGGGGTAGGCTCCCGCTCGTCACCTCAATGCGGGGTGGGATCCCGCTAAGGCGCTCAGGAGGAGGAATACACACGTCGGGGTTCCTTCGAGATATGTGGCAGCTCCGTGCTGCAGAGCCCACGCACTCTCCTCTTGGTAAAATTTAAAATAAAACGCTCACAGGCGCTAGAAGCCACAAAAGTCCTTAAAAAAGGCAAGAAGGAAGAGTCCTTGGTGCTGGGGAGACCCCAGCAAAGCGCAGCCAGGCGGGCCAGCATGCAGGGACCCCCAGGAACCAGCAGCTGGGTCCCACGGCTGTTCCTCCTGGCAGAGGGTCCTCCCCAAGTAAGAACTAGCACAACAGAACATTTTCATGGGGTCGCAGCCCCTTCTTTTATAGGACATTTTCCTTTGTGACACAGCACAGGGCTGGGGGAAAACCAGATGCAACTGGTTTGGGGGAGCTTTAGAGCACTTTGTTGTGCTCAGCTCCTCTCTCCTTTGTCAGGTGGGGGCTAGGTGCTCTGATGCACCACAGGGGGTGGAGCCAGCATTGTGGAGGGAAGGCACAGCTCTATTCAGGTCCCCAGTGCAACTCCTCCCTTCCATCTAGATGCAGATCTCTCTATTCATCACTGGGCTGACTCACCCTGGCCCCTGGAATTCCCCACACCATCCAGCACCTGTCAATCACAAGCCAGACATGCACTCCACATCAGGCAGGCAGACACATAGCACACAGAAAGGTCAACTTCTAGAAGTGGCACTTTTCCACCAGTCACCATAGATCTGCGCACACCATTACGTAGCATTTATTCTCACGAGTTTGCACATACTAAACTTGACCCTGCACTTCTCTCACACCAGGAATTACCATGGACACACATATCCCCCATGCATTCCTATGGGAGGGCAGGCCAATCTCACCACACGTACTCAGAGAGCGCACGCACTTTACTCTGGATCACCAATACCAGGTCACAGGGAAGGCAGAAAGTTTATGGGTGAACCTGCCAAAAAGGCCAAGTCCAACACTACTTGATATCATCCATCACTAAATGACTAACATGATGGGCTATATTGCTCTGCACCGACTTTTCCAGTAGAAACCCAGGAATGATTCTCACTCAGTGCAATAACTAGCTGGTTAAATTGAAGATGTATAATATCGAACATCAACAGCAGTCTCACAAAAAGGCATACCATGATGCTATTGCATTGTCAAAGCCTGTTCCAACACTGAAGACCTGTGAATTTCTTTGATATGAACATCCTAGAACTCTAACAAGACATTACATCAAGAGCCATAGAGCAAATAGTGAGAGACTGTACATTGGTTAACTGTCATGAGTTACTAGCCTGGTTTTTGGGTCAACATCTAAAAAGTGTACTTCATCATGAACTTTTGCGCAAGGATGAGTGTAGTTAGGTCTTTTCCCTTCGGACTTTTCTTCCTTCAGCAAAAGTTATAATTAGCATCAGGAATCTTTAATATGCAGGTAATTTTTTTAGGCATTCTGAATGGAGTACAAATTAAACAATATACTAAACAAAAATCAAAACTGAATAGTCACAAATTCCATTAATTTTCAGGGTTTGAATACACACGGACGAATAAATTGACCAACCTATGTTAAAATACTTAACACTTATTAAAGAGAGAGGACGTGTTGGTCATAAAAAATATCTATTAGGATCTTATGAAAATATGTAACCAAGTTGCAGTTAAACAAATCAGCTAATTAGAAGCAATTTCAGACACCCTGTCCTTTAAGCTTCATCGAAATTGATCAGAGTTGGAGAAATTAGAACATATTTAAATGCTAAGTTAAAAGATTATACTGCCTACAGTGGACTTGGCACACTTGCAACAAACGTCTGGTCCCTAGCCATTGGTTAAATAGTCCCATGTAGTCTGAAAGCCAAACTTCAAAACATTAGTTCTTGGGTTCGAGCCCACATTTCTCAGCAAATCTGTAGTAGAAGCAACATTATATTGGGTATAGCTCTTGATTTGGGTATGCTAAGATCAATAATATAGTTAATCATGTTCAATCTGATATTAATTTGGTAAATACAGCTGCTGAAGTAATACAAGAAAAGGTGCACTTTTTTTCAAACCGTCCATTAAATGTGAACAAAGTCTCGGTGGTATTTTTAGGCACTGAAGCCTCAATTTATAGGCAGTGATACAAAATATTCTACTCTGGCACCTTTTTTATGTAGTACTTGAATGTATGACATTGAATTTACACTCACTTTTTGTCCAACTTTTGCTTTATCAGTGTACAATTATCATATAAGGGCGATCCTTTCCGCAGGTAAGGCAAGTCCTTTCTTCTGCACATAGACATTTTGTAAAGATCGCAGCTTTTTAGGTTGCACCCTATGAGACAGTTTGCTAAAGACATATTGGGGTATGCATTCCGCCCACTGCTTACCATTGGCTTTGTAACTCACATTTGCTTGCTGGCCTTATATGTTTAGGTTTTCTGGCATGAGTTAGTCCCTCCTGTTGAAGATATCCTCTTTACTTTATTCTTCCACCAGTCCTTGTTTTATGTAAACATGCCTTTAAATCTTGATCATATCTTGTCACATTTGCCGTGCTTTCAAAGACAGAGGTCAAATGTCGGACTCTGTCTTCCGAGGGAGCTTGGTGTTTACTTTCCTTTCCCCAACTTCAAAGTGAGAGGATTTATGTGACAATCTTGCTGGGGTTGTGAAAGGAAAGGCTTTTTTTCTAGCACACAATAAAACTAAGTAAGATGTCTGTAACTGAACTGTGCAGATATTTCAGAATAAGTATAGTATAAATAAAGATTTCTTTTTGTAATTCTGAAGTCTGGTGAAATAACATCAAAACAAATCAATACAGTTGGTGATGCCATTTCCAAACATTGTTTGCGCCCGTAATAATTTAATCAGTAAAACTATATGCTTTTGCAAATGTAATGATCATTTCAATTGAAAATGTGTTGGCAGTAGTTGCAGTGCGCTACCACACCACGCAACTCTACTCCACTCTGCACCACTGCACTCTAAGACATGCCGTTCCAGTCCCATCCACTATAACACTCCACTTTATGCCCCTACACCACACTACACTCTGCGCCCCTACACGACACTCCACTCTGCGCCCCTACACGACCTAAAACAACACTCCACTCTGCGTCACTAAAACGACACTCCACTCCACTCTGCGCCCCTAAAACGACACTCCACTCTGCACCCCTTCACATCACTCCCCTTTGGCACCTGATCTATGCTTCTCTACGACGCTACACTGTACAACACTCTACTCTGCTTCTCGGGATTCCACTCTATAATGCTGTACCCAGCTTCTAAACACCACTCCGTGCCACTTAACTCCCCTAAATTCTACAACACTATTTCACTCTATGACACTTATTGCCATTCCACTCTATGCCACTCAATTTTACTTCACTCTACAACACTGTGCTCATGCCATTCTACTCTGCTATACTCTGTGGCACTCTGACAGTCTTCTCCTCTCTAAAACCCTTTTACACAACTCCCTCTTCACCACTCCACATTAAAATACTCCCCTCCATGCAACTCTATGGCACTCTACGCCACTCCATGGCACGTATTGACACTTAACAACACACCACTCCATCCACGACCCTCTCCTTTACGCCACCCTGGTGTACAACATGGCTAAAACACATTGGCAAAGCCAATAGCTCTTGCATAGGCGAACTATAGGAGAACATAGGAGAACCACTACAAACCAAAACACATGGGTAAAAGACATTGCCATTTACAATGCCAGTAGCTCTAACTCTCACAATTTGCATTGCAAGTGCTTGTTTAATGCTCAGGAATACTCACCATTGCTTTGTATCCACATATATATCAATAGATATCTAGATACTCATGGCCATAAGTGTTATAAATTCACCAATTTATGTTTAAAACATGTAAACAGGTTTTGCAAACACTAGTCTCATTATGCACGACTCCTAATAACCCAGTAAGCATCAACTCATTGATCTCAAATCTCATCACTGGTTAAGACAACAAATCATCCATTAAAACAAAGTTCCTTGTCAACATGTGTTTTGCTTACATTAAAAAGCAGTTTCAGAGTAGTGTTAATCACCTTGCAGTTCCAGGACAGAAATAGCTCATGAGAAAGATGTGATACATTTGATTGGACACACATTCCATATAATGTCATGGAATGACCTCTTGATCGATGAGTCATTCTTAGAAACCCACATGAGTACACCATGAATCATCTACGCCTACTGTTCGGGTCCTCACTTTCTAAGGTGACACATATTTAATAACTCATCACGTACATAATGAATCAACAAACTCACAACAAACATTCCATCGATAAAAGCACAGTAAACCGCCTATTGTGTGTAACCACATAGGCCCAGTTTCTATGGTTATTATTGTGACCCCATTGATAGTGTGGCTCTCTCAAGGTGGGGACAAGGAGCCCCTTTCATAATACAGAGGGACCAACTGAGATCTTATGGTCTGGGATATGCTCCTGCCAGTAAGAGTTAAATTACCCACAGGCCACAGCGTCAAATATTTTACAAGTTTCAAGCTTGCATGCAAACTTTACCTTGCTGTGGGAATGTTATGGTGCCCGAGAAACGTAACTTTCCATTCACCTTTTCCAGGCTATATCAGTGCCTAAGTTACGTAAAACGTGAATTATAGCCACAACTCTTATGGCGCGTAATAGACTTAGCTCTATTGTAAAATAGCGTAAGTTAGTCAATTTTTACCTTCATATTGATTTTCTAACTATAAACGACCTAACCTTGTGACCGAAGATTCAGCTCTTTCTGATTTACCTTAGCCAGACACTGTTTACATCGAGTATTGATGAAGAAAGTCCCTGTTATCAGTGATTGATGCAAATCCAGACATGAACCTTCTAGCCAGCCTGGCAGCTTCAACCTATTTCCTGTTTGATGGGAGATATAATATTGTCTCATGTTCTGCAAAATAGGCAAGAACTGCCCAGCCCAAGGATAAAATAGCAAAAGTCTAAAGTGGTCATTTAGCGTTCAGCGACGCTGGAGTTTCACCATGATCTGGTGTTACTCCCACTCCTCTGAACCCTATTAACACCTACCAGTCTGTCATCCACAGGTCCCACCAGTTCAGGCTAAACACCTAATAGGTGATGGGAGGAATCCTTTCCATATGTCTAACCACAGGCAATCACATGGGCTAGCATTCCAACCCTTCATTCTTGTGCCTGCCATGTCACATCAGACATGGATCCCAGGCTCACATTGCCACTGGAATCAAGCTACACCCGACCGACGAGCCCCATTTAGGGCAAAACTGGTCCTGGGTTGCTTGTGTTCCAGTTCAGGGAGGACCTGGCCTGGCAGTTGAGGCTGGACTCTTCTAATAATGAGCAGGGTCAAGTCTGGTTTGCATATGGCTGGGTCCAAACTGAGATGGCATGGTGGGCAAAAGAACGATGGGTTAGAATTCTGCCCTGAGCGATTCCCAGTGGTTAGACTTATTGCAAGCATTTCTCCCATCACCTTTTGTGTGGGTGACATACCGCCTTAGGGGGCAAGGGTATGCCCAGACGTGGGTCAGCCGTGTGCTCACTGTGGAACTGGAACCATGCTACACCTGACTGGCGAGCCACAATCAGGCTGAATCCAGTCATAAGTTGCTTGTCTTGTTTTAGAGAGGACCTGTCCTGGCAATTTGGGCTGGGGTGTTCTTATTGGAGAAGGATCACGACTGATTTGCATATGTTTGGGTCGAAACTGAGGTGGCAGGGTGGACAAAAGAACAATGGGTGGTTATGCTACCATGAACAATTGCCAGTGGTAGACGTCTTGCAAGCACTTCTCCCATCACATTTTGTGTGTTCAAGCCATCAGTTCACAGTGGCTGTGCCCTGTCCTGTATAGGCTGAGGCTACCAACACGTATTCTTCCTTTCTGGGGCCTCCATGAGAGGTGTGGTGGTCCTTAGAAGAAAACTGCCAAAAATGACCCTGGTTGAACGGGGAGAAATCTCACTGCACGTAAGGGACATGTTTGCTTTTCAGCAATAAACCCCCACTTGGGAGGTTTGTTGCTGAAAAACCAAAGAGCATGCTGAGCAGGGTAACAATCATGGCGACTCATTCGGCATTCACCAGTAATGAAAGTCCCTCTGTCGCACCAACTGATTCACTTTCACAGAGATTCTCACCAGACAATCAGAGATCACTAAATATGTCAAGTGGGAGGTCAGCAGTTGGGATGGAGGCCAGTCAAAAAGAAAAAGAGCCCCACGGATTTTTTTCAGGTTAGGATTTGCAGAAACTAAACTAGAAATATGACTCGGATTTAACAATGGAAAGACCAACAAGCTGCACTCCTACAATCGGCATCTTCTCTCCCAGTTCTCTCCTCACAGGTTCTGGGAGAAGGCTTTGCCTCAGCCTCTCACTTCTCTGACATGTTCAAGTCTACCACAACAGTGTTTGTTAAGCAATGTGCCTAATAGAACTATGGACCTCACTAGGCACTTGCATTCATTGCAAATGGTAATGGAGTAAGGAGGACACACGTAGGAAAGTAAGTAGAGAGGTATGTGTGGGAGACCTCTCTACAGTACTTTTCTGTCCAGGTTCCACGGTTTCTGTTCCTTTGCACAGCTTTCATCATACCTCTTCTGCATGTTTGTACGCCTCACGATACATGTGCTTGCTGAGTTCAGTCATGGGGGATCAGAGTAAGTGGATATCTGAGCACGGTGGGCTGAATGGCTTCCTTGCGTAGCCCGATGATTCAGGTGCCCCTGCCCAGCCCATCATTCAGGTGAGCTGCTGTTAAAATAAATATATGCATTCAGTATTGGTAGTGTAGGTTGATAGCTGCCTCTGTGGCTCTTCAGTAGCCCAAATCATTACTCCTTCCTTTTTTGGGAATGTAAAAAGATCTGCAGAGAATGCAAAAAAGGTCCTATTTTTCTAGAAAGCGAGATAAAAACTGTTTTGCCACAGAAAAAACTGTACCTTAGACCTTGACTGGCATTAGTGAACTAATGCCACGTCCACCAGCTGCACCACATACTTTAGTGCTGGTCACCTGCAGATGCAGTGCACTCTCACTGCAGGAATTCACATTCATTCTTTATGAACATCATCAAAGGGAAACATGTTTCTAAAACTGCATAGTGCAACTGAGGCTACCTTCTGTGCTGCACCTCCTCCCTACCAGTCACTATGTAAACTCACTCTGGCCACACACCAAAACTTCATCGGAGCTCGTGGTCACAGAGTATGGTTCTGCATAAGGATTGGAACTCTCTCTCTCGCCCCTGGAAGTATTCCAATTTATTCCTGACCCCCCTCAACAAAAGAAGAGGGTGCAAGGGGGAAGCCCTGGAGCATAGCTCAGTTGCATGGCCTCGGTGGTATGAAAATGCTCAGGAACATGTGAAAAAATGTCGGCGGTATTAAAGTAATCCAATGAAAATCTGTCTTTACATAAGGAGGCGGCTGCTTCTTGTCTATTATGCAAAGGCAATCTTTGTAAGGTTGCTGAATCGAAAACCACTGTTATTGCATATCACAAAGTGACGACTCCAGGTCTTAATTTGAGCTGGTGTTTTTCTGTGCTCAGCTCCAGCACTTATTTATCAACACAGGCCCCTATGACAGTCAGCCACATAGAGGCGCTGTTTGTCTTATTTAGAGATGAACACAACAACCTCTGTTTAATTATTCAATATACACTAAGAATGAGTAATACCTGCTGCCCAAGCCATTCTTATACCTTTGGGTGCCTGGAATAGTCTGCACGTCACACTTGCAGGAGTATGATGGTTAGTAGTTGTGTTTACTTTGTCATTGACACTACTGGCAGAAGCAGGGGGTGATGCGAGCTGAAGCAGCCTCCGGACGATGGCCCTGGCCCCCATTTTTTTCAATTTAAGCTCTGGACGGCTGCAGCATTTATCTCGACACCGCGCTTTTCAGAACGGGTGAGTTTGATGTATTAGTGGGAAATTTGTAGTGGCAAATAGGTGTCTGCGGGAGCAGACATCCCACGATTGACTTTCAAACCGACACCCGCAGTAGATGACACGTATAAACCTGAATGTACTACCGATGAGGTGTGACGCCGCCCTGGCAGGTGCCTAGAGACTGCAAGAGATGCATAGCATGGATTCTGCATAGGGATTGAAAGCAGCAACTCCTTATATATCCACATATGGTTTTCGTTCATGTATCTAAAACATTTAAAAATTCTCTGCAGAGGAGAAAGAGAAGGACTCAATGATTGACAAGGAGATGTGCAGAAACACAGAAACAAAGCAGACATTTGAAAGTGAAAAAACAGGCAACAGCACACAGATAAGTAATCGCAAGGAAGCACAAAAACATAGATTAATAGGCATCGGCCGATATACCTGCATAGACTTAGAAAGCATTGGCAAAATGAACTGCCAGAAACATACAGGCAGAGAGACAAATAATAAACTGAAAGCGCAACATGCATGTATGCAGCATGTAATGGCAAAGCCAATAGGCCCCACCCATGAGAACTATTGCCTTTGCTACTGCCTGTTTCTTTTCCATGATGACTGCCAACGTGGAATATTAGTCCAAGATGTACTCCAGGTATGTGCATGTATGCATGGTGGCTATTTTACAGTGTTTTTAATCATTCCAGGATGGAGCTGTGTGTGCAGGTGCATGTGTGGTGGCCTTCTTGGAATGATTTTTCTTTGCTTTACGAAAACATAATTCCGAAATCACTGCTCTGCATTCGCATTCATGTGCAGCACCCATCTTTGAATGATTTTTATTTAAGCAAAAAAAATAAAAAATTCCAAAATTGCCACCTTACATGAGATTGCATGAAGGATATCCAGTTTGGAATTCGATTATTTTTTATACTTTATTCTAATTTTCTATTACAAGATGGCGGTGGTTCATTTTGAAATAATAAAAGTTAAAAAAAGGATTTGCAGGATGAAGCAAAAATGTGGACAGGCACGTGGCCTAGTAGCAGTGTACCGTTGCAAGGCACTCACAAAAAGGACAAAAATAATAATTTAAAAAGGGAAGTGTGCGGAAAAAGTGAAGGAATGTGAATTACTTCAATCAAGTGAAGAAAAAAAATAGTCCCTTCACATCAGCAGTGAAAGGACACCACTCAGTCGAAATAGACGCAAAGAAGAATGCTCAGAGGGAGAACAGAAGAATAGGTAGGTAAGTCATTCAATAATAAAAAAAGGAACTGAGATAGACAAGAAGGCCACTTAGTCAAGAGCAAGGTCCTTACTCAAAGCCTACTCCATCTATTGTACAGCAGACAGTATGCCTTTGACAACAGACAGCTAAGGTTGTTTATAAGCAAGACCTTAAAATCTTCAAAGAAAAATAGACAGACATAGGCAAATGATATAGTGAGACATGAATGGTCAGTGGCCAGTGCTTGACTTGTAAAAGAAAGAGGGCTGGTGCACACAACTCTGCTTAGGAGCCCACTGCCAGTGCAACTGCATGTTGTCGCACCAAACACCTAAATCCGCCTCTTTAATCCATTACCAGACACTTCCTTCCCATGTATCTCAGCCTTGCAGCTCTCTCCATTCTGCAGTTGTGACAGTTTGGGCATCTTTCTCTTCCTCCTTCTTTCTGTTTTGTATGATTTCCCTCTCTTGCTCTCTGATGTGGAAAAATAAGTGCTAGTCCCTAAAAGTGAGTGCTGATGCTCCACCTGCAACCAGCGGCTCAAATTAAGCACTGGCAGTGGCCCGCATAGAGCCATGGCCAGGAATGCTCATAGTCAAACTCTATCAGTCTCAGCATTCTGTACCTGCCATACACAGAAATACAGCATCAACATAACCCTCCCAAATAGGAATTACATAGATAAAGATGCTCATACTATACATTATATGAGCACACTTACAGATTAAAAAACACACATATGAACAAATATACATATGCATCATGATGGAAATAAACACCCTTATAGGCAACTACATAGAGAAAAAACAAGTAGGCACTGTTAGAAATGGGGTCTCTAGTTGGCACTGTTTTGCACCCTGTTCAAGTAGGGACCCTCACTCTAGTCAGGATAAGTTACACACCTAAGCTAACCCCTGCTCACCCCCTTGGTAGCTTGGCACCGAGCAGTCAGGCACATCCCAGAGGCAATGCGTAAAGTATTTGTGCACACACACACACAGTAACAAAGTGAAAACACTACAAAAAGGCCCCACACCAGTTTCGAAAAATAGGCAATATTTTTCTGAATAAAACAAGACCAAAAGACAAATATCCAACATACACAAGTTAAGATATGAATTTTCAAAGATTAAATACATTTGGAGCTCTTAAAAATCAATGGTTGTGCTTGATCAGGACAAAGTACCTTTGATGCATCAAAAATTAAAGACGATGCAAGGTGTAGGGGAGGCGAGGTGTTGAAAAAACAGGTGATGCGTCAGTTCCTTACTGCTACAGGAGAGGTGATGCATCGGTTCCTTACAGCAAAACAGGTGTGGGGATGCATCAGCTCCATACTGCTACATGGGAGGTGATGCGTTGTTTTCAGGCATGATGCCATGGCTCCTTATAGCGGTGTGGTGCCAAAAAAAAAAAAAAAACGGTGCCCAGGGGCGATCCTTCAAAAGTCAAGTCACACTGTGTCGATTCAACAGCATTGAAGAAGGCAGAGCTTCAGAGTTGAGTGATGCATCATGGACTTCGATTATGCTGTGCTCGAGATTCATGCAGCAGTTCTTCGGAGGTGCTACGATGAAAAGCTGGGGTCTGCGCTGTAAGTTGCGGTCATTGCGTCAAGGGGGGGACCGTGCTCTGGTGCAAACAGCTGTGATGCGTTGAGTTTTGGCAGTGCTGTGCCGATTCCAAATGATACTTGGAGTCGATGTGTGTATTTTCTTCTTTGTATCACCAGAACTCACTTCCAATGGCCCAGGAACTGGATTTGACACCACTTGGCATAGTAGGGCTCACAGCAGCAGAGTCCAGGTGATTGCAGGTGAAGTCTTTCATGGCCCTGAGACTTCTTAACAGGAGGCAAGCTCAAAGCAAGCCCTTGGAGAACCTTGGAAGCAGGATGTAGAAAGCAAATTCCAGTCCTTTCAATCCCACGACAGAAGCAGCAGTCAAACACTGCAAACAAAACAGACGTGTATTCAGAGGCAGGCAGAAAACAGAATGGTTAAAGTAAGGAAATGCCAACTTTCTAAAAGTGGCTTTTTGAGACCTGCAATGTTAAAAACAACTTCACTAAAAGATGTATTTTTAAATTGCACAGAGACACCAAAATCCAATTTTCTATCAGCTCCCAATTGGAAGATACACTTTTAGGATGTTAAAAGGCAGTTCCAATGCTAACCTATAGGAGTGTTGCAGGGATTCTGCACATACACAGAACTATGAGCAGGAATATGGGACCTCGGTGTATAGGGGCTATGCCTTCCCACGACCTTAGTGCCCACGAACCCAGGACCGACTAGCTATAGTGTCTCACTCACTCTCCTACACACTCACGAAGAAGCAAATGATTAGACACCCCAGAATACAACACTTCCGGTTCTCTAAGGAATCGCAGTAGCAAGACACACCTTTTTGCTCACTCTCTCGTACATGTCCACAATAAGAACTGACTAAAACCTGAATATAGTTCAGAATGTTTATTTTAACTATCTAGCTCTAAAACGCAGTATACAAGCCACAACCAGCAGAAAAATGCACAAGCACAGTTAGCATTGCAGCAAAGCCATAGATCATAAAGGGAGATATCATCATATAAAGATGGTGGAGAAAGGACTATAAAGCCTACCCACCCTTCCCCTGGTAAGAAGAAGTATTATTATTAAATAGAAGATCTCTGGGCTTTGTCAGCAGACCCCATACCTTAGTGCCCTAAATGGTATATTTGCATCATAGGAACCGCATTGCTCTTCTCCCTGGAAAGCTCCTTCTCCAAGTCCGTGTTACCTAAACATGCATCCCCATAAAATCAAAGCACCAGTTTCCAGCAGTACAGCTGCATTAGCCTGTTTTGTCTATGTGCTAGGGACTGACCAGAACAGAAGAACAAGGGGCATTGTTTATCGACCTTGCTCACAGTGTTCAGACTAAACTCCAGGAACAGGCAAAGAACCAACCAAGCAGACGGTTCTCATGTGAAAGGCATAAACAGAGTATTGCAAAAATAAAGCCATGTAGAAATGCGTGCAAAAGCAGCATCATGGCTGCTGGGTTCATGCTAACTTAGTGATGTCGACCATGTGACAGGAGAGATAGGCCTTGCTGTAGAGAAAAATTAATGTAGCAGTTTTTCACCTCCAGGACTTGTAAAACACAACAGTATGTGTCCTACCTTTTAAATACGCTGCACCCAATCCTTGGGCCGACCTTAGCGGTGTTGAACATGTAATAAAAGGAAAGGTTTGGGTTTGGCAAGTGGGCCCACTTGCCAGGTTGAAATAGCAGTTTTAAACTGCACACACAGACACTGCAGTGGCGGGCCTGAGACCTGTTTGCAGGGCTACTCATGTGGGTGGCATAATCAGTACTGCAGGCCCACTAGTAGCATTTGATTTACACAGTGCACTGTACTAGAGGCATACTAGTAAATCAAATATGCCAATCATGGAGAAATCAATTACCATTACCTTTAAGACATAAAGCACTTACACTTTAGCACGTGTCTGCAGTGGTAACATGCCCAGAGTCCTAACACCAGCAAAAACGAAATGCAGCAGACAGACAAAAAAACGAGTCAGAGGTAAAAAGGCAGGAGAAACCACACCAAAAGATGCCAAGCCTAGCAGGCACATATAGATAAAAACAAACACCTATATGTTAAAGGACTGTCCTAATCATAATAAACTGTTCACAAATGTATTCCTATAGATTATACATACAGCTATAGCCCTACATGTACAGGCAATAAGTGCCCTTTTTGGCAGATATACAGACACATAAATGAGAAGTAGAATAGAATATGACAGACACAAACCAGAAGGACTGAAATTCATGGTTGTTGTAGACCCATGTCTCACATGTATGTATGTGTTGGTATTTGTACAGCGTGAACCTAGAAATAGAGCAACAAAGCACTTACGAAGGGAGCGTCCCGGGATGCGAATCAGGATCATTTAAAATGGCAGAGTTTTAGTGGCTGGTGATTCCTATTGTTTCTAGATGTGTTATCTGTAACAGTGAGTCTTCTGATGCTTTCTGAATCACAAGAGTTTTAGGGCAATAGGTAATTTGGGATATTGACAGGATTATTGTCCATATTCTGGGTTGTAGCCAGAGAAGGCCTACTTCCTTTTTCCCCTTATTCTTACATCATCTTTTTCCATTAGGCACAGACTCTGTAGTATAGTTTAGAAAATCTTTGTAGATAAATTCTTCTGACACTGCCATGGAGATGAGGATGGTTCTGTCGCACTACATCTCATCAAGTGGCTTTGAATTACATCACTGCTGTCAACAGGCATGCCATCCTTTTCAGGCAGCATAGGAACCCTGCAATGGCATCTTTTGGAGGCACTCTACTGACAGAGTCCATAAACCTCCCATCAATTCCCCCCACAGGAAAAGGCCTACAAGTGCCAATTTTGAAGGCTTGCTGAGAGACCTCATGCAACTGTCATTAAAACCTATTTTCTGCTATCACCGAATAGCCCACTGTTTACAATCTTATTCTCTTGAGATGCAGGATGAATAAATGCACGGTCCAGGTTCTCTCTTCCTTTCTTTTGCCGATTGATCTGATTTATACACACAAGTTAACTAACCCTAATATAGAACTGAAGAGCTCTTACTACAGCCAAATGCTATTGTTGTAAATGCCCCTCATTACCCAGAATAGACCCTTCTGCCACCGAATGCTTACTTATATAATGTCATGCCAGCCTGCAACCCCAGGGATTGTCCCTCCACAGGGAAGTGTAGAAATAAGTGCTGCTGGTACCTTCTGAATCCTCCTTCTACAGCCCCAATGCCAGCAGAGAAGCTTGTACTGCCCTGCTGCACCCTCTCCAATTCCCTCACCTCTCCTAGGTCTTCACAACATGGACTGATGTGGGAGAGAAGTGGATGATGTGGCAACTCTCTCTGCCTCAGCCAGGCCTGCAAATCCCCAAAGAAAGAAGGGGTTAATGTGGTTGCACTTTGCAGCAGCTCTCGGCCTGGCAATGCTGCTTCTAAGATCAGTAGGTGTTTCCATAGCCTAAGAAGGGGATGTGGGAGATGGTAACAGGAGATCAGGTCGCATTTCTTAACTTGAAGAGACAGAGAGATGATTTCGATGTGGCAGGTAATTAAGAGTGGTATAGGGCTAGGCCCATTTTTTATATTTCATGGTTCCAATAATCAAGGTAACAGAGGAAATTTGGAATGGGTGGAAGCGGGGAAAAGCGTACTAAGGCCCAGATTTATCAATGAGTTGCAAAGAAAATCCTCTGATTTTTGTTCGAAGCAGAAATTCCGTCAATGGAAGCTACGATGCACCTCATAACCCTAAGGCAGAGGGCTGCTGCAGGATTGTTCGTCATCAGTGAATACTCCAATGGACAGTTTTTGTACTTCCTCGAAAAACTACAACATTTCTGTTACCACCCACCTCTGAATCAATCACTGAGCCTTTTCTTCTGTTATGATGGCTGTCAAATACAGTAGCAGCTGCTACCAGCCAGGGGTGGTAGGCGGGGGGACGAGTGGGGGATGGGGGACGGTGGAAGGGAGGGGAAAATGATTTAAAAAAACAGACTTACCTTTTTAACGCCGACTGCCACCTCTTCTTTCTCCATCCTCCTCTCTGCACGGCAGGAAGCACACAGCCTCCCAGAATCCCCTGGACAATCACAACGGTACCTTAGCAGCATTATGATTGGTCTGAGCGGTATGATTCAACGCTCAGACAGGGGATGGCAGGCTGTGTATGTTCTTCAGGCAGGCTGTAATGCAGCCTGCATGGAAAATATGCTAAGTGCGCATGACGCTTTGGCCAG
The DNA here is from genome assembly GCF_964204655.1 of Triturus cristatus. NCBI lineage: Eukaryota > Metazoa > Chordata > Amphibia > Caudata > Salamandridae > Triturus > Triturus cristatus. The sequence goes on along the minus strand of NC_140587.1, from coordinate 387,979,323 downwards.
CCCGAAACACATCAGGTGCTGCCACCACTCCTACCCCTGTGACACGCAGGGCACCCAGCCCCGCCAGCTTGGCTTCAGGTGCAAGCTGAATGCAAAAAACAAAATGATAGTAATGGACGTTATCATTTTATTTTTTGCATTCAGCTTGCAGCTGAAGCAGTGAGACGACGATCCTTCGCCTTAGCAGAGGAGCCGCCACTGGTCACATAACACCTCCACGGATCGATACTTTTCATATCCTTGAGGATGGTTAAGAAGGTAGAGGAAAGAGCTCAGACTGCCATAGGCCGCATAACAGTATCCATGGGAAATTCATGTTTCCTGTCTCTGTGCTCTGATAGGCAGGTCACTTGTGTCTGAAGTGTCACTTAAAATCCATTGGTGGGAAATGTCCCAGTCGTGGATACATAGTGCAGTCCTTCATATGTTCCACGAATAAGAAATGGTGCCAATGAGCACCGTTATAATCCGAAATATTCTACAGTTCTCCATAATCTGTACTGGTCTGGTGTGACTTCATCAATAGTGCAACGATTATGGGTGACAGAAGAAAAAATATTGTTGCCCATTTTGTTCCCTACAGCAAACGGACCATATTTACATATCACAGCTGCAAGAGGACCCTCTTTTCTGCCCTGCTGATGATGCAGGAAGGTGGTACCATACCTCCCCTTATAGACATGCGGGCCCAATCAATGCTCAACAAAACAGTCCTTCAAAATGGAAAGGCCTGCAGTAAATCTCTCATGAACTCTGACCTTTTCATCAGTAAGCATAGGACCATCTAATCCGGTCTACTGTCTCCTAAATTTGAATTATCGAAGCACTTTTGTATAAAGGGAGTTTTCAGACAGAGCATGAAAGTGCAAGCTCACTATTATTACTGTCCCAACAACAATAAGCATGGGTAAAGCCTTTACGTGTGGCCCTAGGCAAGCGGATGCACGGGGACAGTTTTTTTGTAATGCAAACATTAGCCACAAAGTGAAAAAAAGAAGAAAATAACACGTAGCACCACCCAAACAAGGAACAAGGAGGCCTTATGCATACAGTAAAAAAAGAATTCGAAAATAAATTAATTGTTGCATTACTTTCAATAAGAGAGTATGCATGCATCCTACCAGACATGTGTACTTAGAAGAGGTACAGATACTGTTTTTAGGTTGAATGCACATTACAGGAAAATATGATTTTTATTTGTGTAACGAAAATGTACTATAGGCTTTGAATAACAGTAACCTGAGTGCATAACACCTAAGGGGAAAGAATGGAAAGAAAAATGCATTGGTACAGTAAAGTGGATCATCTGAACTCCATAGAGAAATAACGATCCATATAGGACTCCTAGAAGACTCCCATGGGTTTCTTCCTAAACGACTAGCAAATCGGTAGGTTCACAGAGCAAAAGCATTTGCTAAAATTATAAAGAATTACTGCAGGTGTTCCTGCAGGGGGATAGGGCAGTTTGAATATGAATTTACATTGATAAACAAAGACAAGAGGCATTTGGCAAAACAGGAACAGTTAGTTTAATCAAACACTACAGCCGGGAGCGCAGCAAACAGAAAAGGGTCTGAGGACTGACTCAAAGTACAATTGTTTTGAATGTCTTTTTATACATTTCTTGAAGCATCATAAAACAATTCATAGATCCTGTTTTGGGAGTTGAATGTGAGCCTTGTCATGAGGCTTTAAATTACTCCCACCTGATGACAAATAGAGTTGGGTCTCAAACTTGCGTGGACACAAGAGGGCCACTGGGTAACGAGTCCAGATGTCCGGCATGGGGAGCGCACAATCACTGCGTGTGTGCTGTGTCCTGATTGGCTGAGTGTTCCTAACTTCATGTGTCATTTAACTTTATGGTGTTTTGGGAATGCAAGCCCCTCTGGCCATGTGCGTTTCGTTGGGGCTAATCTCCCAGGACCATTGTGGTGTCGCTGCCGATCTGTGGGACTAATCTGGGTTTTTCCTGTTCATGCGTTTGTTCTGCTGGTTACGTACTACCAGCGATCTGTCAATCAGAAGCCTCACGCCTAAAGCGCAGGGCCTGCCTGACCACGTATTTTTGACTCGGTGTTGATGGAGAGGTCATATCAGGGGATTTCGACAACATTGATGTGATTTCATTTTTGTGCATACACGTATCATTGCGTACCTTGACATTAATATTATCATTAGTATCACCAGCGAGGAAACTGATGAGACAGTAAGCTATGTTAGCAAGCACTAGGAAAGCATTATGTGACCTACATTCAGGACTAAGTACACCAATCTCATATTTAATATTTGTTTTCGTATGTGAAATCTATGGGATGATTTATTGCTAGAAGCAATTTTTAACATAGAAACAGAATCTTGCAAGTTGTACTATTAGAACATTTCATCAAAAGTAAGGAAACAGATTGCAAATACTAGCCAGGCATCAATTAGCAGCATGTGGGTGGCAGCAAGGACAGTCATTTGGCATCCTAATGAAGTACAATGCATATCTCATCCAATAGTGGATACTGAAAGAATTGTGTGGAGGAAAGTAACATTATGTATCTTTTTTAGAGCATAGCTCTCATACAATCTGAAAAACGCATGTTTTGTAGAATATTGTACAACGGACCTGAATTTCAAAAGTGTAAAAAACATGCCAAGCAGTTTTACACCGCAGTTGGAAAATTTTGCACTGCCAAATTCTCTGCCCCACACATTCCAAACGTCATTTTCACACTCATCAATTGGTGCAAATATTTTTAGCACCGGTCAGTCTGTGCACATGTTACAAAATGACACTTCGCCGGTGACAAATTGCCCAGCACTGGGGCAATTTGCTTAATCTGGCCGCACTTCTTTCGTTTGACCCCATCAATCAACATGGTTTACATCTCTAGATTTACGTTATTATCCGAAATCAAGAAGGAATCAAAATGATCGGAGAGCAGGAATGTGGAATATGTAGATCACCCATAAATGATACGGAACGAGGTGTATTCCCTCTGAATGCGTTGATTCTGATAGAAGATGCAGAGCACAATGACGTGATCCTCTCTCAGCCATCAGCTCCCAGAATGTGCAGCGTGGAGTCGATAGATAAGTAGGATGTGTGTTCTTGTGGTAAATATTTCATTACAGGTACTATTTTTATGCGGTAAAGTCTATTAAGAATAACTCAGTAAATATAAGAGGCAGAATCCGTGGTATTAGAGGTTTTAAAAGGCTTTATTCCTATACAAAGGAATACAATTCGAATTGTAGGCTTTCTATTCCATCACCACGAAAGTTCAGGAAGGAAGGGCATACATTATTGACAGATAATCGGTTTTATAGGAAAATGCATTACAGTGAAACAGATGCAAGAGGCGTAACAGCTGATAATACAGATAAACTGTGCATACGTAACTAATAGAGGCGGGCATATGGGCGTAATTTAATAAACGTCATTATACATGATGTCACAAGTGGGTGGATCCATAAAAGAATCCTGCAATGTCAGCAGAAATATTTGGCAGAGATGCGCGCGCAGCCGCATGACGTGTGATTGACGTGCAACTAGAGGGTGAAGGGGACTTGACATTTAGCTCTACATGTGGAGACAGAAGTCTGGGGGTCATGTCAACCTAATCCCAAATCATATCTAATATCCTATGTTTAAAGAACTGTGTTATCCAAAAGGAAAGGTCTCTAGGATAGAATCTATTCTATACTGACTGTTGGTGCGTGTACAAGCGTCTAAGTGTCTACATGAGATGCGAGGGGGTAGGAATATTCCATGGTAACGGGGCTATGAATTACTTGCATGTGGACAGCGAGGCCTGGCCCTTTGCACGGTAGCTGGAGGAATGTTTACCTAAACTACTAGACAGGAATGCATCGGATGAGGAGCGGAGCAGATAATCTTGAAGGTGAAATACAGTTTTTGGCAGGCAATATGCTGGATCAGGCACCGTTAGCCGCGCAGGGAGTAGGACAAAGTTCATGGATACAGATGCAGGCTCAGACTGGAGCTTTCAGAGGCAGAAGGCAGGAAAAGGCTTGATGACAGAATTCAGGGCCTACTCGCCTGAATCTGTAAAATGTGGAAAGTGAACCACATAAAGTCGGTGGCCTTTCATACTTAGGAATGGAATATCTGACCCATTCATGGCGGAGCTGAAAGAGGACATGTTGACGGTGGACGCACATGTATTTGCGTCTTCAAAACTGGAACTGGAGGGAACATACATGTACTTGTAGCATGCACATGGAGCCGTTGGGGTCTACGATAGGGGACATAACTGATCACAAAATTCATATTTCCTCATTCCCTCCTTGTCCCCTACGGACCCTCAGGAGATATCGATCTTCATCAATCCATCGATCTGTTCATATAGCATCATTTGTTCTTCTTTCTTCTTCCGGGATCTTGAACGAAAACTTGGATGTGGGATACACGATGTGGCACACAGACCACAAATCGCTGGCCCACATTGTAGACATAAGCAGCAACTGAATAGTATGAGGAAGCCAATACCTAGGAAGGATAGGATTCTCCATCCCCAGGCTGACAACACGCCCCAGAACCAACCGGACCAAGTCCAGGTGCCTGGACTCTGGTGGATCTGGCTTATAATCTTATGAAGGCGGGTTATGGCTTTATATACTGACGGCGAATTTTCTGGTATGAAAATGCAGCAACTTGATCCGATGACCCTACAAGCTCCGCCCCTATCGGCCAGGATGACGTCAAGGACAAGACGATTTTGAAGCACAACAATCCGCATAGCAGACTGCTCTTCTGTTAAATTGCCTAAGGCGGACGTAGTCTCGTTCACTACTGCTTCAAGGGTTCTGGTTAATCTACGTATCAGCTTACTATTAGTGACTGTACCTATATAGGGAAAGAAACCTTTATTGAAATCTGTGTATTTTTCCCATGCTGTTTCAGTGTAATCGACAATTGGGAGATCTCTCTGTTGTCTATTGTGTACTAAATGGGTATTTCTATGATAATCAGGAGGAGCTAGGAAAACAGGTGGCAGAAGGAATGCTATGTAACAAGTACCATCCCAATCTAAAGGTAGACATATATATGCGGTCTGGCCACATATGAAGTAGGAATGATGGGAAGCTCTAAATGTAGACTTGCCTTGATCACTGAATTTTATTACAGTGGTGCATTTACTATGGCCCATGTGTATGGAACCATTCTTTCTTACACATAATTCCCCTTTTACTGGGAATACTGACATGGCGGGCAAGATTGGTGTAGCTTCAGATTCAACGTTCAGGATCATGAGGTTAAGTGTAAAATTACCTAATCCATATACTTCATTTTCTAGATCAGTTCCTGTTCTTTTGGGAAGTCCCTCCTTGTTAGGGTAGCAGACTTTAAGCAAAACTAGGTTCAGGTTTCCCCATACCCAGTTGTCTTGATAAACTGCGGAATTTGAATCTAGGGAATTAATCAAACTAAACCATGCTCCACAGGAGCCATTATGTGTGAACGGATATGGAAAGAGGGGCAAAACTCCCTTATAGTTCGGATAGGGAGGGAGTCGGCCACATATCCAACAATTTGTGGCATTGCTGGTCTGATGGGAATGATGTAACATACTGATAAATGTGTTGTTGCGCAGCGCAAATCTGTAGGACAATTCATGCGGAGGTAATTCGCTAAAAGAATGTTCTGTAGTTACATTGTAAGCACGCTTAAGAATAGGGTAATACATATGCAATAGTATGCTGAAAATAATGATCAGAAGACTTAGAAAAAACAAAAATAATAATGTTACTATGCAGTGACTACGAAGTGATTTACAATACGCATGTTTTTTAAGCTGCATCTGTTGATTTCTTTCTCTATTCCGGTCTAGAGGATACATGTCAGAGACAAATTCAACCGATTCACCTTGGAGAGGACTTAAACAATCAAATTGTCTGACTTGCTAGACCTCAATTTTAGTTTGTAAAGTTCTGGTTTTGACTGCTCAACCAAGGGGAGCTTTGAGTCTGTCTGTGAGGGAATACAAGGTTGAGTATTCACACTGGATGGTAGTCCATAAAATTTCTTGATATGACTCGAGTGCAACCACCCTTTACGACCCTCAATCTTCACGGCTGTCCTTGTAGTGAGTAGAACTAGCTTCGGCGACTTCCACCTAGGCTCCAGTTGGGTCTTCCGGTCGAAATTCCGGACCAGAACCAGGTCACCAGGAACCACGTCATGGGGCTTCACCTCAGTATTATCGGGAAAAGCTGCGGCTACCTGTGAACGACAAGATTGTAGTGCAGACATCAAGGAAGCCAGGTAATCTGTCAGCATATTACAGTCAACATCAGTGATTTTGCGAGGTATAGGCGTCCCCCACATATTTGGTGGTCTACCGAAGATCACCTCGTACGGGGATAGCCCTGTTCGAGAATGTGCTACCATTCTCATGTAAAAGAGCGCAACTGGTAAGGCTACTATCCAATCGACACCTTTTTCTCTACATATTTTGGACAATCTAATTTTCAGGGTTTGATTATGACGTTCCACGAGACCTGCTGCCTCGGGATGTCGGACACAGTGGAATTTCCATTGGTAGCCTAACAAAAGGGAAACGTGTTTCATTAGTTCGGATGAGAACGGCTGGCCGTTATCTGAGTAGACAACACGTGGTAAACCGTACCGTGGGAAGAATTCTCGAACTAACTGTTTGGCAGTAGTCGGGGCAGTGTAATCTGAAACCGGGTAGGCTTCTGTCCAACGGGAAAGAGCACAGACAACTACGAGAACATATTTGAATCCTCGACATCGTTCCATCTGGATATAATCCATCTGGAGGACTTCAAAAGCATGATCGGGAGGTTGAAATCCACCCTGCTCTTCGGGGATGCTTTTACCTGGATTAAACTGACAACATATCATACAGGTACGAACTTTTTGTTTAGCTGCTGCTCGCAAGTGTTTGTTGAACCAAATGTGTTGAATGCTGTCTAGCATAGCTTTTTCTCCTAGGTGCGCTGGACTATGTATTGTGTTAATGATGACTTGAACCATAGAGTCGGGAAGAAACCATATAGATTTTTCCTTCGTCATCCATCCTTGATCCGTTTGGATCCCTCCTAATTCAGTCCATTTCTTTATTTCTTCTGGTGTAGCATGTGTCTGTATGTCAATTACATCAAGGGCGGGATCCTTAACTGTCATGCAATGTGTTAGTGTCTGAACTATTGTCTTTGTCATGTCAGTTGTGAGAGTCTGATTCTGAGCAGTCTGTTTAGCTGTTCTGTCAGCTAGGTCATTACCCTGAGAAATGATATTGGTAACTTTTGTATGGGCTTTGCATTTCATAATCGATATTGCAGTGGGTAGATGAATCGCGTCCAATAGGGTTTGAATGAGGGGTCCGTGTTGGATGTGGGCACCGTGAGAAGTTAAATAACCTCTCTCTCGCCACAGTACGCCGAAGTCATGGACGACTCCGAATGCATAACGTGAATCTGTGTATATGTTGACTTTCTTATTTTTGGCTTGAATACAGGCTTGTGTCAGAGCGATGAGCTCTGCTGCTTGAGCTGACAAAGTGTTAATACAATTTGTTTCAATGACTTCAGTGTCTGTTGTGACTGCGTAAGCGGCCACTAACTCTCCTGTACTTGTTCTCATACATGACCCATCTACATACAATGTCAAGTCTGGATCTGACAAAGGGATATCTGTCAAGTCTTGTCTGGGTTTCGTCGTGATAGTAATGACTTCGACACAATCATGTGCCAATGGATCTGTTCCGCCCACTGGTAACAGTGTGGCAGGGTTTAACGTATTACAACGTCTGATTTCTATATGTGGCTGAAACAATGTCAGTTCGTAACCAGTGAGTCTCGCTATAGTCAAGTGTTGTGTTTGTGTGCGGTTCAAGAGAACCTCTACTGCATGTGGTACTTGTACTGTCAATTGGTGTCCTAACACTATGGCATCGCTTTGTCTGATAGCTAAAGCTGTTGCTGCCACCGATTTCAGGCACGCAGGAAGAGCCTGAGCTACTGGATCTAATGTACTAGAGAAATAAGCACATGGTTTGTGTGATCCTGCTTGTTCCTGAGTGAGTACTGACAAGGCAGTACCTTCGCGTTCTGTAACAAAGAGTGTAAACTGTTTACTGTAACATGGTGTTGCTAAAACAGGTGCTTGGCATAAAGCTTTCTTTAAGCTTTCAAAGGCGTGTGTATGTTCTTGAGTCCAAGGGAGGACAGTCGATGTGGCTGCCTCCTGTGTTGTCAACTGGATGAGTGGTTTTGCTAGAAATGCATATTGAGGGATCCACTGCCTACAGTATGAAGTGAGGCCTATAAAAGCCCGCACCTCCTTTTGTGTCTTGGGTGGTGGCATGTTAGCGATTAACTGGATGCGGTCGGGTGTAAGCTGCCTTCCCTCCTTGGACAGCGAGTGCCCAAGGTAAACAACTCGCTGGACACAGAATTGCAGCTTAGAAGGGGACACCTTGTGCCCCTTGTCAGCCAAAAATTTTAAAACCGTCAGTGACGCTGTTTCACATTCAGGTTCGCTTCGGGCGGTGATCAGCAGATCATCGACATATTGAAGCAAGGCAGTGTTAACTGGCATGTGGATACTGTCAAGTTCTCGTTTCAGTGCTTGGCTATAGATGCTGGGGCTTTCTGTAAATCCTTGAGGTGCGCGTGTGAATTTAAAACTTCGTCCATTTAAACTGAATCCGAACAGATATTGACTTTCCGGATCTATTGGGACGCTAAAGAAAGCATTCTTGAGATCAATTACAGTGAAGAACGTTGCTTCTGAGTCAATAGCTGTTAGTAATGAAGAGATATCTGGGACCACAGGGTATTGTGGTACAATACATTTATTTAATTCGCGCAGATCAATAACTAATCGATATACTGGTGGTGCTTTTGGATCCGTTCTTTTAAGAATCGGAATTATCGGGGAATTACATACATTGGAGTCGGTTTCAACAACCACTCCTTGTGCAATGAGCTCGTCAATGATTTGCAGCAAAGCCACAACAGCATCGGGTGGTAACTTGTATTGTCGCATTCGTGGTAGTATTACTCCTGTTTTTAGTGTGACACGATATGGTGTAATATTCATGCAACCAACATCAGTGGGGCCTTGTGCCCATAAATGTGTAGGTAAATTCTGCAGTCGGTGATCCATGTCTCTGGACACGTAGTGACCTTTGAAGTCACGTAAAAATAGTCGTACTCCTTCCGGAGAACAACATATTATAGCTCCTAGAGCTTTCAATGTTTTTATACCTAACAAGTTTTCTGGACATGATTTAGTAAGCAATAAATCTGTAGTACGTGTCAATGGACCGATCGTAAGTGGAAGAGGTTGTGTTACGTCATTTATTATAGGTTTTCCTGAGAATCCAAGGGAAATATTTTGTGAGCCTGAGAGGGGTGCCCCTGGAACTTCACTGCGTCTTATAGTTGTTCTGCTTGCCCCTGTATCAAGTAAAAACTTTCTGTCTTCCCCTAATAGTTCACTATGTACATAAGGTCCCTCTTGGTCTACAGGAACCTCAATAAGGGGTAAGCCAACTTCCCTCTCTAGGCTATGTCATGTATATCGCTGATAATCGGGATAATCTGCTTGTGCATACTGATACATCTGTTGTGTTGTTGCTTGTGTTGCAGCAATAGGCTGCGCTTGTGGTGGTGCTACGGTCTGTTGTGGAGCTCCCTGTTGCGGAGCTAGTTGTTGCGGAGCTAACCTAGGTTGTGCATGCTGAGAGATTTGTTGTTGATTCTGATCCTGTCTAGGTGGACGTGGTCTCTCCTGGGTTCTACCTGTAGCAATATTATGTTTCAGGACTGGACAATCGTGTATATAATGACCTGGTTGTTTACAATAGTTGCATGTCCCTTTCGTAGGACCTGCGGAATCACCCTTTTGATGACCATCGGCTGGAACTGACTGGGCAACAAGCATTTTCATTTTTGTATCTTTCATACGTCTTTGTTCGTGTTCTTGTTCTTCTCTAATTCTATTGTGATGATATTGTAACATCTGTAACATCTGTGATGGGGTATTACCTTGCCAGGTACTTTCGAATTTCAATACTCTATTCTTGACTTGTAGCAGAGAATTTTCAACTAATTTTGTCACAAACAGATGTGGATATGACTCACTACTGGCTTTTATACCACTATTTATACCAAAACATTTTTCAAATCGGGAATAGAAATCACTAGTGTCTTCATCTGGCTTTTGTTTACAGGCTGATATTGCACCCCAGTCTTCCTTCTTCGTAGTTAATAAACGTGGCAGTACCTGCACTAGTAGTCCTGCTAGTTTCCCCAAGTCCTGCTCCTGCAGCTCGGGCCCTTTCTTCGTTTTCTAATGCTGTCCAATCTATCTTTTGGTCTCCCACCTCCCATTCCTTTTCTTTGAGTTTCTCGTAAACACCGGCGGGTAATAGGACTTTTAATATTTTCATAATGTCGGGGTAGGTATACTCTCCCATGAGTAACATGTCTTTTATTTCACGGTGGAAACCTGCTGGATCCTTGTCATGGCTGGGTACTACTTTCTTCATTTCTAATAATTCCAGTTTAGTTATAGGCGTGTACACAAACACGCGTGTAAAGTTATTACCGTCACCTCTGATTGGGTGTACTTCGCGTAACGGGTTCTGTCTATCTATGTGATACATTTTTCTTCCTATGATGGGAACTGGAACGTGTTCTGGGCATACGAAAGTTAAATATTGGTTTCGTTAATACTTTCTGGACCTCGCCCTGTTTGGACAAAGCGATATATATTGTCTAGATGTTCAACCATTCCTGGTATCGTCATTAAATATAATGTAGCTCGTCGTATACGTAGTGATGATATGAGCAATTTGTCCTGTCTACCTGGCACTGGATCGTATCTACAATCCACAAGCTGTTCTTTAAACATGTCGGATGTCGCTAATTGGGGTGTACGTTGGAGTGCTAAATCTCTAAGGGTCTGTTTATTTCGCGGCGGGGTGGCAAACATGTCTGTCGTACCTCCTGTAGCACCATCTGAGGCGCTAGGCACGAAAGGATTCGTTGGACGTAGGATAGAGATTGTGGATGCGGGAAAAACTGTAGAAACGGACGGACCTGTGGGAACTTGTGTAGGAGTTTGTAGTTGCGGGGATACAGACGGATGCTCTTGGTGTTGAACACCATCGGCAAGCGGTGTGGGTGGCATGGCATTAGCATACTCGGGAGCTACGTCATCTAAATAGGAGGAAAGGAAAACGTCCTTTGCTGTTTTGGGATGTGTTTTGGGATGTGCTTTTATCGGGAGCAATGGAGGAGTTAAGTCTTTCGGTATTTCCGGGGTAGCCTTAGGTAACCCTTCGGCCAGAAGAGGATACATACCATTCATAAGAGTGTTTCTTTGTCTATCTACTTGTTCTGAGTTTACTCGGGTACCTTCCTCAAGTAATAGATTTTCTCGAGTTTTATTTGAATTCTCTCTACCTTTCTCTTCCTGTCTGAGTGCTTTTTCTGTACGTCTGTATGATTCTTTACGCCATAATTCAATGGCATCTTTCTGTGACTGTCTGGCTTTCTTTTTCCATAATTCTTCTTCTACTCTCATGATGCAATCTGCATCCCAGGTCCCCGCTGCGGGCCATCTCTGATTTTCTGGCAAATCCTTGGTGTAGTCCACCCATAAATCAAGAAATAATACGGCATCTAGGCCATGCTTATGATACATAAAGTACCCGGGAGTGTCCCTAGGTGGGATGGGAACAGCTTCTTCGAGTACACCTTTTCTAGTTTTGATCTGTCTTAGTTTCGAAAAGAGCGGCATTTTTAGACCTTATTACTAGAACACACTTTATAAAACACAATAATGAACAGTCATTCACACCACAATGTATAGAACGTATTATAACATTTAACATTTAACAGTTTTAACGAACAATGATAACTAATAGAAAACTAGTTACTGACATAATACTGACACTAGATAATACTTATTTATATGCAAGACATACTATATATACTGCTAAACAGTACAGATACACTGCTGAAACAGTGCAGACCGGATTTGTGTACCCAAACCCGTCTTGACCGGCACAGACTATGTGCACGTAAAATGCCTCCCCGGTAATGGTACTCACCGGGTAGCTCGGAACGGAAGGCCTCGGAACGGAACTGAAACTGGACCGGACTGGACTCGACTTGATTGGACTCGAAACTTCGGAACCTGGTGGGCCTCTGTATACCTCGGATCTTGCTCTCTCAGCTAGGCTCTGGTCGGGATACTTCGCACTTCTCACCGCCTCGTCTGGGTGTTGATCGCAGCCTCAGTCGCCCCCGCTTGGCCGGAGGGAGATACAGGAAATCCTGCAGGTACGCGTTTTTGTCCGTTCAGCTGTGGCAGGAGACCGGGCCTGCAACGCACCTCCGGCGCGTGAGATGAGAAAGTGTCCCTGTTCGGGCGCCAATTTATGTGGTAAATATTTCATTACCGGTACTATTTTTATGCGGTAAAGTCTATTAAGAATAACTCAGTAAATATAAGAGGCAGAATCCGTGGTATTAGAGGTTTTAAAAGGCTTTATTCCTATACAAAGTAATACAATTCGAATTGTAGGCTTTCTATTCCATCACCACGAAAGTTCAGGAAGGAAGGGCATACATTATTGACAGATAATCGGTTTTATAGGAAAATGCATTACAGTGAAACAGATGCAAGAGGCGTAACAGCTGATAATACAGATAAACTGTGCATACGTAACTAATAGAGGCGGGCATATGGGCGTAATTTAATAAACGTCATTATACATGATGTCACAAGTGGGTGGATCCATAAAAGAATCCTGCAATGTCAGCAGAAATATTTGGCAGAGATGCGCGCGCAGCCGCATGACGTGTGATTGACGTGCAACTAGAGGGTGAAGGGGACTTGACATTTAGCTCTACATGTGGAGACAGAAGTCTGGGGGTCATGTCAACCTAATCCCAAATCATATCTAATATCCTATGTTTAAAGAACTGTGTTATCCAAAAGGAAAGGTCTCTAGGATAGAATCTATTCTATACTGACTGTTGGTGCGTGTACAAGCGTCTAAGTGTCTACATGAGATGCGAGGGGGTAGGAATATTCCATGGTAACGGGGCTATGAATTACTTGCATGTGGACAGCGAGGCCTGGCCCTTTGCACGGTAGCTGGAGGAATGTTTACCTAAACTACTAGACAGGAATGCATCGGATGAGGAGCGGAGCAGATAATCTTGAAGGTGAAATACAGTTTTTGGCAGGCAATATGCTGGATCAGGCACCGTTAGCCGCGCAGGGAGTAGGACAAAGTTCATGGATACAGATGCAGGCTCAGACTGGAGCTTTCAGAGGCAGAAGGCAGGAAAAGGCTTGATGACAGAATTCAGGGCCTACTCGCCTGAATCTGTAAAATGTGGAAAGTGAACCACATAAAGTCGGTGGCCTTTCATACTTAGGAATGGAATATCTGACCCATTCATGGCGGAGCTGAAAGAGGACATGTTGACGGTGGACGCACATGTATTTGCGCCTTCAAAACTGGAACTGGAGGGAACATACATGTACTTGTAGCATGCACATGGAGCCGTTGGGGTCTACGATAGGGGACATAACTGATCACAAAATTCATATTTCCTCATTCTGATGACTTTATGTCTACTAATGCATGGACTGAATAACAAGGAGTATGAACACACAAGCTACAGAAGTGCGTTGGCCACACCCCTTACCTTATATGTGAAGGTAAACCATCTTTAGCTTTACTGTTCAATTCTCATATGTGTCCCATCAGCCAGCATCTATGTAGCCACTTGCCCCAATCCCGGGACCATGTTGGTAACACTGAGCGGCATCTTTATTGGTACATCTGCGATCATACAACCCTTATGAATTGCATTAGAGGCTTTGAAGCTGATTGACAGCCACAAAGAACTGGTGTGTGGCAAGAGGTGGAAATGCAACAACAGGGAAAGGTGTTCATTCGCCTCTCTGTAGGAACCACCGGGGGTGCTGACCCGTGCACATGTGACATTGAAATACATGGGAGTCTTCATACAGAGATGTCCCTGTCACCCTAGATCAACCTTGGACTCAGGGTGGGACAGACCAAGTGCACACTGCGCTTCACCATGACTGCAACGCTTCCACACGCGGTTATCATCGGTGCTGGTGGTGTCTCTCCACTTAGAAATGGCACTGGACTTTGCCTATAACCAATATCAATCCATTCAGCACCTGAACAGTCGCAAGGGCTGTTGTCCACCTCCACACTGCCAGCTACCGAAAAAAGAAGGTCAAGCAAGGATTCAGCGCACGACTTTGCAAAAGCAGTTCATGGCATTGATCCGAAATATCTTGACAGCCTTTTCTGTGTGCGGACAAGATAAAAATACTTAATAGATACTGAAAACAGAAGGCACTATCAGAATTCTAAAGCTGACACACAAGCCTAGCAGAGGAAGCTCTCATATATTTACTGTGACAGTAAAATGTTCCTTCTGATTAAATTTTGATTATGAAAAGTGAGAGGTGCACTATAAGAGTGGTCACTTTCTGCCATTTCTGCGGTCCTAAAGAAAGGCTAGCAGTGACAGATGATTCTGTGTGTGAGGTGCAACAACATGGAATTAACTTCCCCTTTATTTTTGGTCAGACCCTGTCCTTCAACTTTCAGCAAGGCCTCAATCTCTTCCTTTTTCCCCCTGATTAATTCAATTACTAGATGCCATAACTCAAATATCTGTGCCCAGAAGCAATTTATAGACTAAAGGGGCCACATGAATGCAATCACTCACTCTGGAAATGAGATCAGCTTGCCTGAGAGACATAATGCAATTGACGATATCCCAGAAACAGGAATTATGAGAGACTTCATCGGCAGTGTTATCCACATAATTGTGGATTGTACACACAAGTAATATAATTCACCCTCAGCTACATAAATTGCAGATTTCAACTAAACAAACTGGGGCCAATTCACAAAGTAATTTTACCATAAACATAAGGTTATATCGGAAAAAACCCTTCATTTAACTCTACTTGGAATTCACAAAATGGACTCCAATGGGAGGCGGGAGGGATGGGCAGAACAGGGAGTGGTTTCCCTTGTAAGTTTGTGAGCACCCACAAACCTGTATGCTTTGAAGCATTCACAAATTGTGATATGGCTCCTTCCCACCATGGAAATGGTCGGATATTTGCCCCAGCAGATGGCTAGAATAAATCCCATTCTGAGATTGAAAGTTGGACATACCACCTCGAAATCTGAACGAGAGATAGAGGAGAAAGAGGTTTCGTTGTAAGACAAAATGATTGGCCTCTGGAGGCAAAAATGTGGATTTGAACATAGGACATGTTTCCCCTTGCCTAAAAATGTGTTACATAATATTTCAGTCTATGCTTTGTGAAGCTTTCCAGGCATATTACCAAAAATGTTTGCAAGTTATAAATAGCAGTAAATCTGCAACTGTTTGATCCAAATCTTGTTTTCTGAATTGTCATTAATGTGTTTCTACCTCAAACTGAAACAGATCAAAATTCAATTTAAAAGTGCGGCATGTGGTGCCGCGATGTCGCAGGAAATTTGCGAAGGTTAACTGATCAACTTTCATTTGCTGATTGCTGCATTCAAATGTTAAACCATTACAGAGGAGCAGAAACATTTGCCCAAGCGATATCAATGTATTTTAAAATTCAACACAGCAGAATAATACTGCCACAGAATGTGCCACATTATCCTGCAAAATTTGCCTCATCCTTTCAACAATACTGTTTAGTAGGAGGGCAACAATGTATCTGTTGGTTTCATTCTTATGTCCATGATTCGGTTGTATATAGCTGTAATCACCTTAGATCCAAATATTCCTATGTAAAGTTTTTACTTTTGTTGTAAATTATTCTTCAAGCGTTGGTATTTTTTTCAGAATGTTCTTTATTGCAAATCAGTTCTCAATCATCCGTTCCACAATTTAGTTACCCCTTCTGTATTATTTGGCTCTTCCTAATGCCAAAGGCCTCAAGCATATCTATGATCCTGGGGTTCCAGGACCGGCAACGGCAGAGCTTCAGAAGATCCTGTGTGTTCAAGAGTTTAGTTTCATCAAATGATGGAGTAGATTCTCTCATATGAATAAGACCAGGAACCGCATGGTATTGGCAACCTCTCTGCCACAAGGAAAAGCGGACTGTGCTTCTTTAACCAGTCACTCGTCTCAAGGAGCTCACAGCCAACTACTGCTTGCATTCCTGCATGAACACTTGTGAATGAAATATCTGCAGCACATTTGTTTTTCAGAATGAGATTTTCAATCCGAATACATTTAAAATTAAGATTTAAGAAACCCTGTTATCTGTTCAACTATGGATATTCTATTTCGAAAGAATGTGCATTTTTAGGACCCTCTGAAAACCCTGTCACTCAAAGGACAACCACACATGGAGCCACTTTATTAAATTTAATTCACTCCTCCCTGGACTGTAGATCTCAGAGAGGTCACACACAAGGAACAGAGGAATTTGAAAAGAGATTTCTTCTTTTGCCTGCCTGCTTTTCTGAAATGTTAATAATGTATTGTTTGCTCTTCCTCAGGTGTCCTTTAAAATTCAATTTGCAAAAAGATGAGAAAATGGATTTTCTGAAAACAAAGTAAAATCCAAACTGCTTTCTGCATTTGTGCTTCTTCATGAAAATTCCACCTTTTACTGGTTACTTCACACTGCTGCCACACTGTATTCCTCTCCAGTACATATGAGCCTCACTTACAGATTTAATTCATCCATCGTCCCAGTGAGTAGATTCTGGGAGAAAAACCAGGAACGATCAGCAACCATTACCTTTTTTAAAGTAATTTAAATCCTTTTGTCCGAAAATCTCTCCTCCTAGATTACTTCTGTCACACTCAATCTTCTCATGTTAGGTATATTTTCCCATTGAGGAACTGGGGTGGGGTTGGGGGGCTACTGAGGGGACGCACTAAATAAGCCGCCACTCGTAGTCAAGCATAGTTTTCCCTGCCTCAGCCAGCAGGCATACTGGGTCACAGTGTTGCATGTGCTGCCCCCCAAGGTGCTAAAATGATGACATGTTACATATACAGTTCCACTTCTGTGTCTTATTGTGTGCCCAGGTTTACATTTAATGGGTGCGTGCAGGGTCCTCTGGCACACAACCCAGCTACTTTTTTCTAACCACGTCTGGGATTTGGCAAAGGGCCAGACCCTTCCCTCAAGGCCCCCCAAGGGCACTGTATGGGTGATTAACTCAGTGCTCTTCCCTGGGAGACCTGTTTCTTCCTGTGCATGTTCTTAACCTCTTCTGTGCCCATGACGAGATAGTCTCGTCATGGAGCACGGTCGCGCTGTGCCCATGACGAGACTATCTCGTCATGAAACCCGCCCACTAATGTAACGCCCGGCACAGGAGGGGGAAAGGGCGTGGCACAGAAGGGGTTAATTGGACCATTCATCTGAAGATACAGGAGACCTTTTGCATCAGGATTCCTTGATTAGCATCAGAGAAATAAAAATGTGGAAACACTCATTGAGAAACTATGGGTGATGAGGCCCACTGTTAAAGCTGACTGGGGGAATATTATTTCACATTTAGGTACAATAAAGCAAGTAGACTTTTTAGGTTTATGTCCCAATCCTGACATCAAAACAAAAAAGAATTATTGTTAAGACTCTCTCAGATCACTCTAAATAAAAATATTGCACAATATCTATTAGGCAACATATAAAATGAAGGTAAATACCATCCTCTGTGGCAGATGTCATGTTCTCTGCATGTCCCATTTGACTGCTTTCTATTGCATTTTAGACTTGGGAAAGACTGCACTCACCCATCCAGACTGTATGTGTTTCAAAATGAAGGGGCATATTATCAAGGACGGCGTTAAAATTATCCCCGCTTCAGCGGTAGGAAACTGCCGCTACAAGTGGCGATAATGGGCTTGATAATATGCCCTTGAGAATTGCAATAGAAGCCCATGTTGTGGTGTAACATGGGCTTCTATTGGAATTCTCTGCAGCATATTATCAAGCCCATTATTGCCGCTTTAAAGCGGCGATAATTTTAACGCCGTGCTTGATAATATGCCCCGAAATGCTTTAAAAGTTTAATTAACACACAGTAACGACTGTGCCGACGGTCATTATCATAAATAACTGGATCCATTTCGGGTTTGAGAGTGTCTTTATGAAAGCATGACCTCCATCCACTGCCATTCCGAGGAAGGCACGACAATGGCTGATGTGAAAATGCTGAAATATATGGTGGAGAAGTTGAGCCATCGCATGTAATAGAAACCTAAATTGACATACTGTAGGCGTTGCTATTGAGGGGAGATTCTCTTTCCATAATGACAGGCTAGAACTGATTGCCGGCTGTGAACAGAATAATTGCATTCGTGCACATGTCAAAGCCTTGTGATTGCAATCTGCCCAGGCCGATGCTTTATTGTGAAGCCTATCGCTTCTGTGAAAGAGCCTGGCGATAACAGAAGGAAATGGCAGGAGACCTGGATGAACCGTGAAATGTTCATCTACAGGACACGCTGAACCGCAAAGATAGCTAATCACAGACCACTTGATCTAAACTGTTGGATGCGGAAATCACCTGTAGTGTAGGACTATATTCAAGTGAGATGTAGAAAGACAATTATTTGTTGTAAATCTCAGTTTTTAGGAGCATGGGAACTAAGCGACTTTGACCAGGGGTATTGGGCTCTAGCAAGGACAAAGCAAATGTTCATTTCTGACCATCGGTATCTGCAGACTGGAGCTGAGCCCACTGATAAACAATCACCACAACGGTGGTACATCTCCAAAAGTGAAGGCCGCCCCTGCTGAAAAAGCCTGGGGCAGGAAAAGCTGGTAAATGAATGCGAGTAGCTAAATTGAGTAGAACAAATGTGAAAACTTGTTTAACTTACATTTCTCCAAATGTCCTATAATTCTATTTAACCCAAAGGAAAGGTAGAATTGGGTCCTAAGCAATCCCGATACAAGAAATGCCTTATCTGTTTTTGCATAAAAATGTGTTAACGTTTGACATGCCAGAAAGTCAGAGAAGAAAAGCTCAACGCCACCGTCCAATACAAAAGTCAAACAAATGTAAGATGTGAGAGAAGTTGATTATGTTGCTGTTAAACTGTGATTAATTGACTAGAGAAGGCTCAACCAGTTATTAAATCTAGAATTTTGAAGCGTTATGAGAAGTCTGTTTTTCGATTCAAAAATGTAAACAGAGTTTAGCCACCATTGCAGACAATGTTTGTTGGAAGGTAGATTATTGGTAAGTTTATGTATGCACCTACAACTAGCAATAAGACCACCAACGTCACCTCTTGCCTCTCCTCGTATATCGAGGATAATGGCCTCCTCGCTTCCCATCAGGCGGGCTTTCGCTCAGGTCACTCAACGGAGGCAGTGGTTCTCGCGGTTCTGGAGGAACTCAAGGGGAAGGCCGATTCCAACCTCCCCCAAGCCCTGGTCCTTCTCGATCTGTCCGCTGCGTTCGACACGGTTGACCATTCCATTCTTCTCGCCCGTGTCAGCGCAGCGGGCATTCGGGGGGCGGCCTTCTCCTGGCTGGCATCCTTCCTTCGAGATAGGTACCAGGCGGTTCATCTCTCCGGTTTCTCTGCCCCTCCCCACCCGGTCACTTGTGGTGTTCCCCAGGGTTCCTCTCTTTCCCCCCTTCTCTTTAATCTTTATATCTGTCCCCTCGTCACCTCTCTTCTTGAGCGGGGGGGTCTCTGTGTATAACTACGCAGATGACCTCCAGCTCGTCTTTGATCTCTCCTCTTCTCCTGACTCTCTTTCTAAGTTCAGTTCCACCTTAATCTTCATTTCGGAGTGGATGAGCGCTAACCATCTTAAGCTCAACCCAGATAAGACGGAACTTGTTCTCACGGGTGGTCCATCTAACCCCTGGTCACCAGCACACTGGCCCCTCTCTTTTGGTCCCCCTCCTATGCCTTCCCCTTCTGTTCGCACCCTTGGCATCAAAGTTAGTTCTGACTTAACGATGCATAGTCAGATTAGCTCTGTTGTGTCTTCCTGCTTTCTTTCCCTTCGTCTCTTCCGGAAAATCTCACGTTTTTTCACCACTGATGCACTCAAAACCATAGTCCTGGCTTTAGTCATCTCTCGCCTCGACTATGGGAATAGCTTGTACGTGGGCATTCCTGCCTACGAGTCTCGACACTTACAGGCCATCCAAAATCAAGCTGCCCGCCTTATTTTCTCCCTTCCTAAATTCTCTCACATTACTCCCGTTCTTAAATCTCTTCACTGGCTACCTATCCGTTTCAGATCTCTTTTCAAACTAGCCTGCTTCGCTTTTCGAGCTCACTCCCGCTCTGCCCCTCCCTACATCAACTCCCTTATTTCATCCCACGTCACCAGTCGAACCCTTCGTTCTTCTTCTCTTTCTCTTCTGCACATCCCCCGTTTCCGCAAACTTAGAACTGGTGGTACTCGCCTCTCCGTTTTGGCCCCCCAGTTCTGGAACAGCCTTCCACTTCATATCCGTTCCATCCCCATCTACACCCATTTTCGAAAAGCCCTCAAAACTTTTCTTTTCATTCAGGCCTTCTCTTCATAGGCTCCTCGGATTCCTTCTGTGAGCTCTGACCAGGTCCCCAGCGCCAGGAAGCCGCTTGGCCGCAGTGCGCTTTATTAAATACTTTTTTCATTTCATTTCATTTTCAACGTAATGTAAGGTCCAGTCAAGTTCTTAATACATTAGCCACTGACTTATCCTTTGGTGGCTGGCTGCGATCAGGCAGGCTTAATTTAGGAGACAGGTGTGTGAAGCATTTAAAAACACCAATACATAAAGTAAGTAAAACACAACACACAATACAATTCCATAACCAATGTATAAAGTGGGAAATAATTTTTTGATTAAAATAACATCAAAACAATAAAAATCCAATATAGGGAACCGGAGATATGAATCTTTAAAGAATTAACACATTCTAGTGCTCAATAAAATACAGCGCCAACTTGGGACATCTGGTTGCATTTGACCAGGGCAAAATCAAAGTTTGAGGCCGACCACAATGGAGCTCTGGTTGGATATTCTAAGCGGGAGGTCCCAGTCAAAATTTTACATTCGCACTTAGAAACTTTTCTGAAGGATTTTCTCTCGTCGTCGAGCTAGGCTCCTCTTCAGGTCAGGATTCATGTCCACAACGGCAGCTTGTTTCAGCGCGAGCCCATGGTGAAATCCTGGAAGTCATGAGATCCGTAGCTTTCAGCAGGAAGAACCTGAGGTCCAAGCTGGGTCATGGTTCGACGTTGGCGGCTTGACTCTCGTTGACGGGTTGGTCACCTTATGGAGCTTTTTCCAAAAGTTGTCAAAATGTCTCCAAACTTCTGGAACTTCTCCCTGAAGTTCCTCTTGAGGGTTCAAAGTGCCCAAAACACAAATCCAAGGTTCTAGAAGTGTTGAGATGGTCCTTGGAAGTTTGGGATCACAATTCCCACAATGCACATGGCCAAATTCTTTAAAGCCCCCTGCACACACTCCAGGCTGGGGACTTCTTGGGGGAGATGGTGCAGGTGAGCTCTGTTAACCTGTTGCTTTCAGGGAGTCTACTCCTTAATCCTTTTTGCAGCACGGCAAAGTCCTCAGGGCTGTAGTTCCCAGTGTGCAGCAGGACCAGTCATTCAGAGTGCAATCCTTTGGGGTGTAGAGCAGGGTTCTAGCAGTGCAGTCCTTCTTGTCCTTGTAGTTTCAGGCAGCAGATCTGAGTTGCCATGCAGCTCTCCTCTATTTATCCCCTGTTCTGGGGCAACAAGTAAGGGGCCCCCTTGACAAATGGGGTACAGGGTGCCACCCAAAAGCATGACAGATTCCTCTAAAGTGTGGCATATTCTTGACACACAAAGCACTGTACTTTACAATTCAAGATGGAGAATTTTTCTCTGCGGTAGTAAGAACAGTCTAAGGCAACCTATTGGTGTCGCCCATTTCCCTTAACACTCCCTTTCTAGACCTCCTGCAAATTCCATTCCTGGGGCTCCCACCTGGATGGGGGTAAAGGAAGAGTGGTAGACCAGGCTGGCATTCCTTACTGTCCTGCACTCTTTGAAGGCCAGTTTGTTTAACCAGCACCCTTCCTGGACCGTTCTCTGCAGCTGCAGAGCTCCTCCAACCACATAACCTCTGTCTCTATACAGACCACTTATTATCTCATCAAAGCATTTTGGCTAAGCCTGCTAAGGGCTTGCCAATAAGGGGAGGCTGCCAGAAGGCTGGATTTTGGCTCACAGAAAAGAAAGGTCTATAACTTATTTTCTGTGTTAGTTATGATCAAATTTATCACTACCAATCCTCTAAGTCCTTGAAATATTATTTCAGCTCACTCCTGTCAATAGTTACACTGTATTACAGTATTCCAATGCTAGCCTGTGGAGCAAAAATGCTACAATGGTGGGGGGGGGCTGAAATTGGTAGGTTTTCCATCACCAGGGATCAGTTGTTGTGGTGCTGGTGTTGGTGGTGGTGAAGGTATTGGTGGTGGTGCAGTTAATGGTGGTAGTGCAGGTATTGGTGGTGGTGCAGGTATTGGTAGTGGTCGTATTGGTGGTGGTATTGGTGGGAGTATTGGTGGTGGTATTGGTGGTGGTGGTGGTATTGGTATTGGTGGTGGTATTGGTTGTGGTGGTATTGGTTGTGGTGGTATTGGTTGTTGTGGTATTGGTATTGGTGGCGGTATTGGTTGTGGCACTGGTATTGGTGGTGCATATAAACCATCTTTTAAAATGTCCCTGCTTATTTGTACATTGCACCCTACCCTGGGGGCACCTTGTGTAGTCATTAGGGTTGACCTATATGTACAAATTAGGTAGTTTAATACTTTGGATGTACCTTTAAATTCAAAGTCAAATTTCCATGTAATTTCAATTTAAAAGCAACTTACAACACAGGGCTGACTTTTAAAATTACAGCAGGCAACACAGCAGTGCACGCTTAAGTGCCTCATAGCGGCTGAGCCTCTAAACCAACCATATCCTAGGGACATACAGATAGGTTGTCAGTGCCAATTGTAATTGCACATAATTAAAATATACATTTTTAAATCAGAGCACTGCTCCAGTCCCAGGGCCTGGTTAGCAGAGACCAGGGTGCAGTCAGAGTCAGTTACCACCAGTATCATCATAAAATGGGGGTGAGCGGGGCAAAAAGGATGACTTTCTTGCAATGTTTAACAGTGAGAAAACAAATGCACTGCCCTGTTGTTAAGCCAGAGTCACACATATTGTTGCCATTAATTTTACTTTGATCTGCATTATATATCTCAGATGGAACTGATAAATATAAAATTCAGTACTAAAGTTATCTTATGCACTTTCTCGAACATGCTGCAATAAAGTGGTTATT
Source organism: Triturus cristatus (assembly GCF_964204655.1). Taxonomy (NCBI): domain Eukaryota; kingdom Metazoa; phylum Chordata; class Amphibia; order Caudata; family Salamandridae; genus Triturus; species Triturus cristatus. Next base: position 387,955,942 of record NC_140587.1, on the reverse strand, counting down.
TAGTTTGAGTTGAGAAACTATGGACAACAAAAAATTCTGGAACGAATGCTGGAATTAATGTTAGGCACTAATAATTACTTGTGTATACATATCTTTCTAGTACACCATTCCAGTCCAAGCTCATCCGTACCACTAAAAACAGGGAACAATTATATTCAAATCAAACATGGTCCCTTCTCAAAAGGGAGAGTCTGGTCCTTTGCCCCATTCCCTCCCAGTTAGAATATTTGTGTATAAGTAACTGTGGAGTGGTTTTGGCCTTTTTGGGCCACAACAGTGAAGGATAGTAATATTGAATTAATCTATCCCACTGGTAATTATTCCAAGTCACATTCCATACACAGTTTATCTAATCAGTGCTGTTTCGGAAGGGAGCCAACCATTCTACTAGTTGAGAGAAAGAGAACAGGTACAATATTAGGAGATAGGAATAAGGGGAGACGGTTTCCTATGGTTGCTTCCTTTCAGGTAGGAATCCATTTCAGATACAATAGCCCTTATTTAGAGTTTGACAGATGGGTTACTCAATCACAATGTGAAAGATAGACCATCCGCTTTATTGCACGTTCATTATATGCTATGGCAGTTGGAATAAGGTGGCTGTGATATCTGTCATATTCTGACAGAGTAAGCAGTCCACCAAACTCCAAGTCAGGCTCATTGTTTCCAATTTTGTATGGTGCCCGCTGAGATATTCATTTACAAAAAGGAACCAATGGGGTCTTGCAGGCAGGTCGCCCCCCACTCATAGTCATATACAAAAAAGGACCTGCCTCGTACACCAATCTTAGTTTAAAGCCCAGAGAGCATTCAATACTTCCTACTCGACGTGCTGGCAATTGTACAATTTGTTGCCTATTAGCCGTTTGGTCAATCGCTACGGAGTTCTAATATCTCGGGCTATGGAAATACCTGAAAACTAGGTGAATTTGACTAAAATTCCCCTGGGAGCCTATACAACCCCCCACCACTATGTGTGAAGAGAGAAAGGAAAGGCAAGGAGAAGAGGAAACATCAGTCTCGCACTCAGCAGCACCATCAAGAATTGATGTCCGTTCCAACGCCTCAAAGAAAAGAAGTGCAGGAAAAAATGAGGACGGCAGTGCCTCACGGACGTAACCCCCACGAGGTGTAAGCGGACAGGTACTCGTCCGTTACCTCACTTTCTCATCATCGGCCACTACCGTCCAAAGTGAAAAATGAAAAGTGACAATACCTATTGTAACTAATAATCTAAACTGTGTCTGTGTGCAAAAAAAGGAGTAGAAAAGAAATGGGTGTCGACCCTACGACTAGGGAGAATGAGTCTGATCAGGACCCAAAGATGCTCCCAGTTAAAACCGGACAAACCCACACTAGCTAAATGAGACTTTTTATTCAATGCTGTGTGGCTGTCCCCTAAAAACCGACATGTTTCGTTGCCTGTATGGATTGGCGGCAACTTCTTCAGGGCTAGGGTCGACTAGCCTCTCTGCTTTACTTGTGCTGACCAGTATGATATCTGTCAGAACCTAGGGGAAACATAAAATGGACAAGAACAAATTCAGCTCAACACCCCAATTGCTCACATGCAGGGACAACATACGTACAAACAGGCAGGGAACATAATGCCTGCATCACTTCAACCGGTTATATTTACCGTAAGGGTTGCTCACTTACAGCATACCTCACCCCACAAAACTCGAGGGTCTGTGCTCCCTCAGATACTTCTGGGTTGCTTGCCCGCAACCTGCGGATTCATATATCTAAAATGCATAAGGAATCAGAGAATTTAGCACATTACGTGTACGTGTTGCGCAAGATATACACGTGTGTTTAAAACTATCTGTATGGTAATGGCCAACTACTCTGGGTCCTCTCTGTACCCCGTCTAACTGCCTTACTTGTATCGTTAATTGCCAGGTGCATGGTGTGTGGTTGACCCCATAAAGATTGCATTTTACTTCCCACTAGATTCTTAATTCTGCCTCTATATCTGCGTATGTTTGGTATACATTCCGGGAGGGCTCACCTATTACCCCCTCCCACTGTCGACAGTCGAGGACATTCGGTATATTACTTGCCCTCTAACATGGACACCAAGTATCAATCTTTACTTTTCTTTGCATACCAGTACAGCGCCCATGACCCACTGTAGACCTCACCTCATCAGTGTCGCGTTTCGAGTTCTATCAGGCTTCCATCACGGGCTCTGCATCCCGTTCCTGTTTAAATACTCCGCGCACATTGTTTATACTCATGCGCAACCCTGGATGGAAGGCTGTCGCGGCCATGTTGTGTAAACCGGGCTTGCCTTACGTATTGGAGGAAGCATGTGTGATGTCATGGGCATGCGCAAACGTGTAGTTAAGGCAATGGCGGCCATCTTATGTATACCGGAACGAGTGCACCCGTACTCAAGGATACACAAGACATAAGGATACTACTGATAGTGGCCCTACTCGATTACCTTCATGAGTAAAGGGTGTGATGACAGTAGTGTACCCATGCCAACACACCCCTTAAATGCTCCTGTGAGATATACTCGAATTACCACATCAAGGGTTCAAAAGTTACCCTCTCCGACCTGTCTCTGTATATGAACTTAATTATCTAGGCCCTGAGGTTCATGGATCAGGTTACAGTGTGATACATATATTAATTTGTAACCTGATTCCATTCTATACAGTCATTCAGGCCCTGTCGATCTACTCCCTCCTGATAGATCCATCGTGCCTCCTTCGTTGTTAACCTGGCATTCATGTTATAGCTGTCACCCCAGACCCGTTCCACATACCACCCAACGTAATTCGCGAGGGCCATGCCTTGCCGTTACAAAGTGCTGAACCAACTTTGTGGTTAATTTGCCCATGCGGATTGTGCTAAGGTGTTCTTGTACACGGACCTTCACTTTTCGCGTGGTCAATCCAATATAGTGAAGGCCGCACGGACATGTCAGTCTGTATATAACGTTGTTAGTATTACAGTTACTGAACGCGTTCAGATGCCAGCATTTGCCACTTGCCAACATGACGCTCTTGGTTGGAACAGTTAATTCGCAAACATTACAGCCGCCACATTGGTAATGTCCCGGTGGAATTCCTGTGGACTTGACCTCACCCTTGGGTCGTGAGTGCACCAGGCGATCGCGTAAGCTAGTAGAGCGCTTAAAGGCAAATCGGGGTTGGGGCATAGTCACGGTCGGGGTATGGAGTAATGGCCAGTGTTTTCTGATCACCTGTCTAATTTGGGTTGATAAAGGGCCAAATGTGGTGACTACAGGGATGCATTCTCCTGAGGTTTTGGGTGTTCTCTCTAGGAGGGCCGCTCGTGGGGTATTAAGGGCTCGTTTTTTAGCCTGCTTAATAACCCTAGTAGGATAAGCTCGAGCCTCTAATTTACATGATAGTGTTTCTGCTTGTTGTACATAGTCCTCGATGTTAGAACAATTCCGGCGGTAACGCAGGAATTGGCCCACTGGCAAGTTATCCCTCAGAGCCCTGGGATGGAAGGATCTATAGTGAAGGAGGGAGTTCTTGTCGGTGGGTTTCTGATGGACGTTGGTGACCAACTTACGGTTCACTGCAGTGATGTCAAGATCCAGATATGTGGCTGTGGTGTTACTAATAGTCCACGTAAATCTTAGGCATTCGTCAAGGCCATTCAGCCACTGAAGAAACCTATCCAGATCTGCAGTGGAGCCGGTCCATATACAAAGCACATCATCGATGTATCTCTTCCAGAGGGCAATGTGCAAGCAACCCAGAAGTATCTGAGGGAGCACAGACCCTCAAGTTTTGTGGGGTGAGGTATGCTGTAAGTGAGCAACCCTTACGGTAAATATAACCGGTTGAAGTGATGCAGGCATTATGTTCACTGCCTGTTTGTACGTATGTTGTCCCTGCATGTGAGCAATTGGGGTGTTGAGCTGAATTTGTTCGTGTCCATTTTATGTTTCCCCTAGGTTCTGACAGATATCATACTGGTCAGCACAAGTAAAGCAGAGAGGCTAGTCGACCCTAGCCCTGAAGAAGTTGCCGCCAATCCATACAGGCAACGAAACATGTCGGTTTTTAGGGGACAGCCACACAGCATTGAATAAAAAGTCTCATTTAGCTAGTGTGGGTTTGTCCGGTTTTAACTGGGAGCATCTTTGGGTCCTGATCAGACTCATTCTCCCTAGTCGTAGGGTCGACACCCATTTCTTTTCTACTCCTTTTTTTGCACACAGGCACAGTTTAGATTATTAGTTAAAATAGGTATTGTCACTTTTCATTTTTCACTTTGGACGGTAGTGGCCGATGATGAGAAAGTGAGGTAACGGACGAGTACCTGTCCGCTTACACCTCATGGGGGTTACGTCCGTGAGGCACTGCCGTCCTCATTTTTTCCTGCACTTCTTTTCTTTGAGGCGTTGGAACGGACATCAATTCTTGATGGTGCTGCTGAGTGCGAGACAGATGTTTCCTCTTCTCCTTGCCTTTCCTTTCTCTCTTCACACATAGTGGTGGGGGGTTGTATAGGCTCCCAGGGGAATTTTTAGTCAAATTCACCTAGTTTTCAGGTATTTCCATAGCCCGAGATATTAGAACTCCGTAGCGATTGACCAAACGGCTAATAGGCAACAAATTGTACAATTGCCAGCACGTCGAGTAGGAAGTATTGAATGCTCTCTGGGCTTTAAACTAAGATTGGTGTACGAGGCAGGTCCTTTTTTGTATATGGCCTGCTGAGATATTGCCAACAGAAGATGTTGGCAGTTTGTGAAGTAGAATAACCTGAATTGGTTACTGTTTAGAATTGAATGAAATATAGAGAGATCCTTAGTCACATGAATGTTTTTAATCCTGTCGGACATTTATGTGCAAGTGTCCATGTGTAAAATGTGGAACTTTTTAAAGAGGAATTGGATTTGGATCATTTGTAAATGGTATATTAGTCAATTCTTTAACACCAGCAGTTGAAATATATTTTGGATTAAAAGGCTTAAGATGGTCCAGCCTACTGTGTTATAAGTATCTGTGCCACTGAGGCAGAGGAATGAACAATGAATGCTTGTAGATGTGCCTAAAGCTTGGCCCTTAAAAACATTATTCCAGTAACAGAGATAAGATTTTTCTTTTCCTGATTCTTGGAGACAGTATGGGCCAGGAGGTGGCACAAGGGTCAGAATTGAACTGTTAACCATTTTAGTGGCCCCCAGTGAACTGTTAAATGTCTGGGCATATTGAAAACTGAAATGAATGCAAGAGCACTGGGACCCTTAAGGCCATTCCAGAGGGACTAAACTTAAAACACTAAAGAACCCCATTTTGTCTAAAACACTGGGTTTATACGAGATCTTCATCTTCCGCGGGATTACATTTCCATATTTACAAGTACTATAAGGACAGGTGAACCAGGACTATCTGTGAGGCCAAGGCAGAACCTTATCCTACTCTGAGCTCTAGACTAGCATTCAATAATAGTTCTGACTTCACACGCCCAATATTTCTCAAACCCCAAACTGAGACTGTCTCAAGGTTAGTCCTACTTAACTAAATAAATGTCTAAGTGCAAGGTAGAACTATCGAATGTGCCCACACTCAAACTTCAATCTGGTTGCATGAAAATTTGAGTGAGTCGCTTGATGTCCCTCTGAGACCAGAGGTGCATACTCAATATAATTTTTCATTTTTTGTTGCCTTTCAGAACAACACATTTTAAATTTATTTTAATAAGGCCTTTTCTTTTCACTTGCTGAACCCCTTTTTCCCTTTTTTTGATGTTTATTTTGTTTTTTCATGTTGGATTTCCGTTTTTATTTAAACATGACACAACATACACTCTTATTAAAAAATGTATTTGATTGCTTTGTTACACTCATCAAATCACGCAATTTAGGGTGAGTCAGGGTTTCCATGACTAAAACTACTTTTTCCTCTGTGTAATTCTCGGTTTCAGCAGTGCGCTTGCTAGCCACATCTCCATCAAGAATGTAACATCGCACTTTCGAAACCTACTAGTGAAGTTGTCTGTGTTTCAGCTTAAGAATGAGGCCTTATGAGTGTTTAATAACTAACAATAGGACTAGCACTAATGGGAGAAAGTCCTTGAAAGGGATGTTCAACATAACTTTTCATTCTTAAATTTGTAACTTTTTTCAATTTTGAACTTTGTTGTACAAACATATAACAACGAAAAGCACAACCATTTGGATGATGTGTAAGGCATGAGGATTTCTTTAAAGGCCTAATGTGAAGAAGCTGTAGAGGTCACTTGGAGAATGATATTCGGCCGGGCTATCAAGTGACGAAGTCTCTGAAGAGATGGGCCTTAAAAATTTCGATAAAGTGAGGTCCACTAGCAAAGAGAATGTCCAAAGTCCACAATCTTCCAAAAGCCAGCAGTCTGACCTGTGCAAGAAGTCACAATGCCAGTGAAGTGATACAGAACAAACAGCAGTACAGGAAGGCTGAAAAAGAGTATCTGTTGCACTTGACTAGAGAAAAGGCATAAGAACAAATTGTCGTGGAGGAGACAACTGTGAATTGACTTATGCTAAAAGATGAAACACCTAGAGCTGGAAACACAAAAGGTCTCTACACTCCCCTCTCCTGGCAGCAGCAATAGCAAAGAGCTGGGATCTAGTTATGCCATTGGCGGTGATATGGATAACATGTGTACAAATTGGAGCTCATTTGCACTATAAATCAGGTATTACAGTAACACTGGTGCAGTCATATTGGAGAGGTTACCTTTGGAGGGACTGAATGCCATTCTGGGTTTTGATACTGATCATCACACTTTGTACATATGCATCAAGAAAGCTCTATTCAGGAAGTTTGGTCTGACAGCTGAGAAGTACCACAATCAATTCAGGGACTGTTTTTTTTTTTGTTTAAAATGTTTGTTAAAGGGAAAGCAAATTATACATATGAATAAGAATACCATTCCATTAGTATAAACTATGGTTAATAGCAAGTGGAAAGAAAATAATAATATACAGGAACATTAAAAGAACTAGTAAAGCTTATCAATAAATGTAAGAAGAACTAGTAGGAAATTAAGAGGGAAGAAAGGTGTCACATGGTCAGGAGAAGTTTAGGAGAAACAGCACCATTTACATACTCATGTTTCTCAAGTTGTCTTCTCTTTTACACACAAATGCTTTTGACATACATTTTCGAGTGTGTCAGTGCAGGATAACGTTCCCTGATTCTGCACTGCTTACATTTCAACTTCGTAGGCACTCTATCATCATTCCTTGAACATTCAATACTAGGGATAAAGTTCACTGTGCAAATGTCATATTTGTCATTTGTCCGGTTGGCGACACCGCTATCCAACTAGAATAAACAACTGCAGCCCAAACAGGAGTTATGACATGGCCAAATGGATTCTGTTGTTCAAAGTACAACACCACTTCCTTGTTTAGGCAGAGGAGCACTCAACTAACACTGCCGGGGTACTACATGTCAGAATTTCAGCTCAGCGGATTCCTGCGTTCCAACGCGAAGGATGTTCTGCTCAACTTATTTACACAATACTTATATGCCTGCATATATACACTGTCTTAGCACAATGGGTAAAATGTTTATTCTTTTCACTGTTCTTGTTATTCTAATTATGGGAATCTGTTTCATTCTACTTTTAATTACAGCACACATCTTTTATGCAAGAATCACAACGCAGCAAAAAATATTGTAAGGCCTTGCTGATGACTTCTTGTTTACTTCTTTGGGTATGCATGAGAGTCTAAATGAAAAGTTTCTAGATCTATTACCACAATTTTATTAGGGAATCAGGGCTGTCATGTTCTGAGGCTGTACACACATATGTTGCCCTTTAAAGTTAGGGGTTTGGAGGGAGCACAGTGAGCTAACAGGACTATAGGCCAACATCTCGAGGGGATGCAGTGAATCAAACTCGCACAATCCCAGTGTTTATGTTATCCAACAAACACAGTTTCACCACACTTTGGTACAAGCCATACGACAAGGGTAGAGGGGAAAAGAGGAGAAGGGAATGAGGAAAAGTATCTAACAGTTAAAACTTCCTATAACAGTATTGTCAACAAAACAATATTAAAGATGTCATGAAAACAACATGGCTAAATAAAATATATACGAAGAACAAAGTAGGTATGCGTAACATGCTATTAATTAGAATTCAGAAAAGCAGTATTACTTGCATATGAAGACAAATATCTGTGAGTGGTGACCATAATATATCATGTTTGACATATAAAAGATGAGAATGTAAATTGTATCTGTCCAGCCTATGACTATTTCAGACTAAGTTCCACCACTGTTGGATGGTAATATTATTTGTAGATTTTCAGTTAGAGGTAATCAATCACCTGTAAACCAATTACAATTAGAAAATCAGCCAATGTTCCTTATATTTTGTTATGAGACCAGCGATTGCTTAAATTAACAAGGAATAAAACGGATAATGAGAATGATGTGGAAATTCCTCTGATAGCTCCAATTCCAGTTCAAACATTACCTCACATCCAGATAACTTAGGGCATCAGAAAAATATATGAGTGTAGGTATCAGAATTGGTGTTGCACACCAGCAAGTGACTCATTTGAGGAGTTTAAGTTTAAATAGATGTGCAGGGGTGTAAAAAGGTCTACTGTAAAAATAATTTGGGGTTTGGGTAAGATAGGCTGGATGAGCAGTGGAATGGATCTTTTCCCATGTTTTATATCATACAGAAATGGGCCAACTAGATTGTAGATTCGATTCCCTTTGAAGTTCTAGTTTGGATTTGACCCTATCAATGTGGCACACTCTTGAAGTTATTTATATTTAATCAGCAGTAGAGGGTGTTGTAATGGAGATTGGATTGATCTGCAAACCATCATTCTGATTGAGAGAAGGTGAAATAGATCCAAGTGCAACTGTAAGCTCTGTTTCTAAAAACTGATATTGTATAAGCAAATTAGGGGCCAAATTATAGATAATAAAATAGATTCAAATGGAAGAATGATGTTATTATAATGAACAATTTAAAAACTATAACTATACCCTTGTCAAACCATGTCCGCCAGATCAACGTCTTTCCATATTTCCTGAGCCATGTGTTATACCAGATGGGATTATGGAGAAATTGCTCATAAGGTGATAAATGAGCAACCAAGTATCGCTTAAGTTGAGGACAGGAGTGGGAGATGGTTGTATGGCGAAAGCCAGCATGCATTTACCCCGCATGCCTTCACAACGCAGTAACTATCCCCACTGCGAAGTTACCACACATTACTCTACCATGCAAGTCATTACAGCGACTTGCTTTGGGGGTGCTGGACTTTTGAATACCATAAATTACTATTCCAACTTCTGTTGACACAACAGTGGAGAAGGTGTTGGACTTAAAAATCGATTAGCAGTCCAACAACGCACCCCCTACAGCAAGTCATTGTAACGACTTGCGGGTTAAAGTAACACATGGTAACGTTGTAGTCGGGGTAGCGGGCTGGTCATTGTTGAGACTGTGGGTAAAGGAGGTTTTCGGTGGGAGATAACTGAGGGAATCCAATATTTGGGAGGGTGATACATATGAAGAAGGTGTTTGTGTTTAAAGGGAGATATCATGGTCGACTCAAAATGAAACTACAGCTTAGCTTCAGAATCAGAGGGGGTCCACAAAACAACTATGGCTTTGTTTAATGCCAAATGTCGTATGATAGAGAAAAATCACCCCTCCAGCGGATTTGGGTAGTTTCAAATGCTGTAAATATATGAGAAGGTATTCCATTCCAGTGAGAACTAGATAAAAATGTGTCTAGAGCCACAAAATACTTTCTAGGAATTCTGATAAGTCCATCATGAGATAGAAGGTAATAATTGGTAGTAATATCATTTTGATGGTGTCAAGGCAACCCCACCTGGACCAAAAAAAAGGTGACCAACTCTGCTTAAGAAATCCATGTTGCATTGTAACATATCCCTTATAATATTACAATAAAAAATCCCCAGGAATTTTATCTTTTCAAGATGCCAGGATAGACTTGCTCTAGCAAGTGGGGCCTTAAAACAGAACTTGCTCAGAGTCATCACCTCAGATTTTCAATGTTAAGAAATCTGTGAGGGAGGACTCCGCTTTAGAAATATAAAGTAGACTCTCATCAGTGTATGCAGTGAATTTAATGTGTGTATTCTTTACTTGGAAACCAGAAAGAGTATTGGAATGTTTCAGTCAATGTAAGAAGGGCTGGAGCCTCTATTAATAGGGAAGTATAGGGATACTATTTGCCGTCACTGTGGATCGAGGTGAAGAGTATAGTATTGAGATTTGGTGCAGGAATCTAGGACCTAGACCATGCCAACGTAAAGAGAGCAGTTGAAATTGCCAATTAACCCTATCGAAGGCTTTTTCAGCATCTAGAGTGAACGTTACCAGAGAGTTATTGAGTTTAGGAGCTTTGCTGAGAATATTCTTACCCCCATAATATCTAGCATTAATCTTGAGGAGTGTACCACATGCTTTCTCTCTTGAAGATTTATTGAACGGAATCTTAGCTACCACCATCGCATCCAAATCAGCTTTGTTATTTTTAGATGTGAAGTATTTGTGTTATAATAGTTTGATGTCAACTAGAAGGAGCGGAAGATTCTCTTTCCAAATCCTTCCTTTTTGTGGAAACATAATTAATAACGAACCCTCTAGAGACAGATTTAAAGGCTTCCCAAACAAATTGAAAAGATATTTCCTCTATATTGTTGTTTTCAAACTATTTGTTTACAAAAGTTTCATTAGAAGTGAGAAAAATCTTGTTAGAAGGTAAGGTATTATTGAATCTCCAATGAGAATTGGATAGGTTATCTTGGAGAATATCAAGATTGGTACATACAGGGGCATGGTCCATAATCAAAATTGAGCCAATCTTTGAGTGTTGGTTCAACTTTCTTTACTAAAAACACAATATCAATTCTGGTTTAGGAATTGTGAGGGGCCATGTAAAAGGAGAATTCTTTGAGAGTGTGATTGAAGTCTGATAAACCATTGTTTGTGATGGTGTGCTTGAAAGCTTTGTGTGTTTTGTGAGGAAGAAACCAAGCTGTAGAGTGCCAATCAAGAAAGGGATCATTGATTTGAATGAAATCACCACTCAATACGAAGTTTTCAGTGGAATATTGTACAACCTTTGTGAAATTTTCTTCCAAAAGCTTGGATGTGGGTATATGGGACCATACACATTCGCTATTGTGAAGATAGTATCATCAATTTTGAATTAGACCAATACCCATCTATCCTCCTCGTCATTTTCCAAGGAAATAAGGGACATGTTTAGACATTTATGACATAATATAACTACTCTATTTTTGTGTAAAACAGAGGGAGCAAAATAGAGCTTGCTTACCCATTGTTCTTTAAGTTTAATAATGTCTGCGTCAGCGGAATGTGTTGTCTGGAGTAATACCAATTGGCATTTCAATGAAGTTAAGTTGAATAAGACATGTTTGTGTTCAATGGGATTTTTTTGAACCTTTAAAATTCCATGCTGTTATTCTCAGTGCCATTTGTGCATTAATATGAAATATAGTAAGTGTAAATTTTGAATGAAAGAAGAAACCAGTTGGAGAACAGAGAAGGGGATAAGGGGCACGGGAGGAGTAAAGAGAAAGAAAAAGTTATAAATGGGGTAAAGGGCACCAGAAATGTGGATAGAACTGAGAGGCAATATAGGAAGAAATGTCCTTGGTTGCAATGAAATACTTAATGACAGAAGAGAACATCCAGAAAGATGTACAGAGTACGGAGCACCTAATGAAGACAGAACCAGTCCCAGCCATGGTGAATGGAGAGCGGTAAACATGTCATTGACGAGAAAAGCAAATACAAAATACTTCTTGATAAGGAGGGAAGGATTAAAAAGAATATTCGAAAATTACACACTCACTTCGTAGATTAAAACAAAAGGATAAATAATGTGACGTAAACTTACCATAGATAACAGGGAAGAGGTTGTGGTGGTAAGGGAACATACAACATAAGGGCAGAGATGACTAAGACAAATGAAACCTTCAAAGATCTGCTGCTGAAATACAAAGGGAAAGAAACAAGAGTGTTAAATGAGGGAGTGATCCGAAGAGAAAAATAATGAATAAGAGACTAAAAACAGAAGGTTATTCATAAAAGCAGTCAAATGTAGAAGAAAGACCAGGCATGTTTTAGCACTGGTGCCAATTTCCATGTCCTCCTGACAATGTTGATAAAGGAAATCTTACAGTTGGGCTTGGTCCTCAAAAGTATAAGATTTCTCTTTACATGTAATTTTGAAGAAGCAAGGATGGACTAAACCATACCTAATATTCAAGAACTTTAGTTGCGGGCAGAATTCAAGAAAGCACCTTCTCCTAGCACCTGTTGCATTGGAGACATTCTGCAAGAATTAGACTTTGTATCCAGCCCAAGACAAAGACCTCACTTGTTTAGCCACAGAGAGAAAATGCTTCTAGTCGGTAAATTGCAAAAACAGAATAATTATTCCTCTCGGTCGAGTGTCAGAGGATGTTGCAGATTGTTTGGGGCTCAGACGATGAGCTCTTGAATACTTAAGAGGGCTATGATCTTGTAGTTTAACAATGGAGGTGATGGGCTTTTTCAGAAAGATTGTGTTGGGGCTGTTAGATTTGGGGGTCTCTAGTTGGCATAGGTAGGTACCTGTGACAAATAGGGACCCTTGCGTCTAGTCAGGGTAAGGGGGTACACTCCTAAAATAACCTCTGCTCATCCCCTTGGTAGCTTGGCATGAGCAGACAGGCTTATCTCAGAGGCAGTGTGTAAAGCATTTGTGAACACATACAGATGGACACCACACAAATTTTATATAAAAAGATAAGTATTCTTTATATAGACTTATCACAAGACCACAAATGACAAAAATCCACAATACTGTCCTTAAAAATGGTAGAATTAGCTTAGTTCTCTTAAGATGGTAAATGCGACACTCAGAGTTCAATGTACCTTAATATACGTAACGCAAGACAATGAAAGTGTTGCAAGGACAGTGATGTGTTGAAGATCTGGTGCAAAGAAACAAAGATGGCGCTTTCTTCTTGATGCGACACGCTTCCCGGTGATGCGGCGGCGTCTGCTGCGATGTCGATCCTCTTCTCCGGCGATGCGAGATGCTTCCACACGATGCGAGCCGGACAGGCCCTGCGACACGCTTCCCAGTGATGTGGCGGTGTCTGCTGCGACGTCGATCCTCTCCCCTGGCGATGCGAGTTGCTTCTGCAACAATGAGAGCCGCGACAGGCCCTGCGACACTCTTCCCGATGATGCAGCGGCATCTGCTGCTACATCGATCCTCTTCTTCGGCGATGCGAGGCGCATCGGGGAACCTGCGATGACTCAACCGTTCTTCTGGGCCGCGACAGGCCCTGCGACACGCTTCCCGGTGATGCGGCGGCGTGTGATGCGACGTCGATCCTCTTCTCCGGCGCTGCGAGGTGCTTTCTCGTTGTGAAGTGACAGCGGCAGTGCGGCGACACGCTTCTTGCTCGTGAGTTGCGCTTCCAGCTCCCTCAGAAAGCCTCGCAAAACAGCAGGCACTTCCAAAGAACTCTTGGGGAGCTGGTGGGTGAAGTCTGTTGTCCCTGACACATCAGCAGGAGGCAAGCTCTTTTCTCAAGCACTTGGAGATCCTTCACAAGTTGAATAAAGTACGCAAAGTTCCTTTCTTCTCTCTTTGCAAGTCAGGCAACCACTGCAGGCCAATCCCTCAAGCTTAGGGATAGTCTCTCCTCAGTCTTTCTGGTTCCGCTCCTCAGCAAAGGTTTCTTCTTGTTTCCCAAAGTGATCTAAAGTTCTGGGGTCTGGGTCCCCCTTTTTATACACAGTTTCTCTTTGTTCTCTGAAGGCAGAGAGGTCTTTGCCTAGTCCAAACCAGTTCTGGTCAGTCCTGGAGCTCTTTGTTGACATGATTCCTTCTTTCCTTTCACAGTGCAGGGCAGAGAAATCAGACGCACCACAGGAGGTGGAGCCAGTATTGTGGAGGGAAAGCACAGCCCTATTCACGTCCCACGTGCAACTCCTCCCACCACTCTTCATGTAGATAGCCCTATTCAGCCCTGTGCTGACTCACCCTGCCTCCGGGAGTTCCCCAGTCCTTGGAATTCCCCAGCCCCTGTCACTCAAACTCCAGACAAGGAATACACATTCAAGCAGAGGCAGGCCTGGATGGTTAGACAAGAAAATACCTACTTTCTAAAAGTGGTATTTTCAAACACCGAATGTTAAAACCAACTTCACTAAAAGATGCATTTTATCATTCTGAATTCAGGCATACTAAACTCGAATTTCTACCATATTCCCTGAGTCAGTAAGGATTATAAGCTGTAATAATTAAACTGACCATTCTGGCCTATGGGGAACAGGTAGCCTTGCAATAGTGAAAAACAAAAAATGGCTGTAATTCACTATTAGGACATGCCACACACACCAGGACATGTCCTACCTTATACTTACAATGCACCCTGCCCTTGGGCCTACCATAGGGGTGTCTGATATGAAGAAAAGGGGAGGTTTAGGGACTGGCAAGTGGGTGCACTGGCCCAGTCAGCATGGCAGTACCAGACTGCACACAGGCTCTGCAATGGCAAGCCTTAGACACACTTTAACAGGCTGCTTCTGTGTGTGGCGCAACCAGTGCTGCAAGCCCACCAGCAGCATTTGGTTTACAAGCCCTGGGCTCACTCAGTGCCCTGTACTAGGGTCTGATCAGTAAACCAAATCAGCCAATCATGGAATCACTAATCCATACATCAATTTACAATAGGGAGAGCATATGCACTTTAGCACTGATCAGCAGTGGTGAAGTGCCCAGAGTCATAAAGCAGCCAACAATCAGGTCAGAAAAAATACAGGAGGAAGGCAAAAAGTTCAGGGATGACCCTGCAAAAAGGGCCAAGTCCAACAGGGGCCTTGTGAATTCTCAGGAATACCATAAAGCTGCAAATTATTCCTCTGATTTCTGTTTTCCAAATCTTCAGTGATATTTTTGAGTTGATCAATTTCCTTTGTTAGCTAAGTTACATATCGGATAGAGTATTCCAAGTCGCTGATTCGCTGTTAAACAGAGGTAATATGGAGGTCATGGGTGGACCATTTCTCCTCAATACATTGAAGAGATGTATTGGTTTTAACCACAAAAGGTTTTTAGGCACTTGTATCTTCCATAGGATCCTCTAAGGTGGGATGGGAGGGCGATTTGAAAGTAGAGACCAACTCTTTCTTAGGCCTTTTGACTGAGCTAGATGGTTTCTTTGATACAGCTGAAGGAGCACCGCCTATTGCAAATTCAGTGGTGCTCTTCATGAGGACTGTTGTATTCTCAGGAGCTAGGTTGCATTGGGAAATGGCATGTTGTATGGTGAGTTTATTGGAGAATGGGAGGAATTTGGCCTGTTCTTTCTGTTTCAGACATCTGCTCATAAAGAAAGCTGGAGTAGATAAACTGTTCCGTAACCATTGAAATAACTGAGGAGGATGTGGGAAAAAAGTAGTGTAATAGCCACAAAATGCATTCAGACCTATAGAAGGTCAAGTGAAAGGTCCAGTTATAAGGCTAAACCCAACTGAACTTTTGTGACCAATAGGATTGAACATGAACAAAGAGCCTGGTAAGTGCAGTAAAACAAAGAGAAGAAATGCTCAGTTTAGGAGCAGCACATATCTGATTCAAAGGTCGTCACCTGCCTTGAGATGGAAAAATCATGAGGCTTAAAGCAGTGCCTTGCGTGGCAGTGAAGGAAAATCAGCATAGCAAATTCTTGGCATAAGTGGGGCAAGGAAATCCTTTGCAAAATGATTAACTGCTGCATGCGAGAGTCAGTGAAAATGAAATAATTTGTAACAAGAGCAGAGAATAGCAAATTCTGCACAGATAGCTGCTGCATGAGAAATCCAAATTGATAGAACAATAAATGTCTCATATCTTCTGTGAAGCAGCATAGATTTACCCTCAAAAAGGAATAAGAGACCTAAAATGGCAGTGCCTCCTGATGCGCAATGCAGCATGAAGAAAAATATGTAAACACTGCACACTGGAAAGATAAAAATAAGCTTCAACTGTGGCGTCCACCTTCAGCTGATCTTATATTCCTGGAAGCAGAAGAGCCAACGGCATCAGAAAAGCAGTGCTCCCAGGAGTTCACCTGAGCCAATCAGGAGAGTCAAGGAGCAGAGGCCATCTTGTGCGGCGCTCGTGAAGTGTCACCCCAGGAACTTTTTTACAGTCTTACGAGACAAGCAAAGTTCGGATGGATCCTGCATCGAAGCCACTTGCTGCTTTATTAAATGCAGCAATGATTGCATGGGAGCACATCTAGAGTGATTGCTCTACAGATGTACACCACCCTGACAACAGAGCTATTTGCTCTAAAGATCACTAGAAAGTAACCAAAGGTCACACATGGCACATTACGAAGAATGTATAAAAAACAATTACTTTGTTATAACAACTCTCTATGAGAATGCCACAAGGTCATATGCTTGGCTTTATATTAGGCAAATAAACTAACTGAGGTAGTTCACTATTTTCCTAAAAGACCAGATAATGCAGTATAAGTAGACATGTAACATTTGAAGATTTGAGACATATGTCAATGCATGGTTGGGATGTACGTCCACTGCAAACAAATTGCAAATTAAACTTTCTTTTAAAACAAATAATGTAAATTGCAGCTTTGTCGAATACTCCCTAACTTAATAACCAGACCAGTTAGCTGCATGGTGGACGCCACAAATATTGATTCCCATGTCTTGATTGCATTGCATTAAGCACAGTGATCTCAGAGTGGTACTGTCAACTTGTATTAGGAGACAGAGATGTATCAGACATTGAAGAGTGAAAAGGTTGATTTAATTCAGTCAACAAGCATTTCTGTTTATTGGTTGAATGGGGAAGCCATTCAACTATATTACGTTTCTCTCCAAGGGTTGTTATTCTATGGATCAGTGGATTTAAGAAATACAAAATTGAAAATATGGGTTATGTGAGCAACCTTCTGTGCACTACACAATTAAAATTAGATCCAATGTTTCTGGTTGTATCTCTTAAAATGCACATACATGCATAGTTGATTCAGTATTATTTGACCAACATTAATTTCAGAAGTACACAAATGAAATGAAAAATATTAAAAGAACTGAAAAAAATGAAAAAATAAAATGTAATACTTTTTGCAAACTCACTTGTAGCAATTCTGACCAGGAACCAGATAGAATGGGTTAGAGTGGTAGTATATTCTTACCATCAAGATTAAATAATGTACACATTCTCTAGATGAAATGTGACTGAGTCTTCTTGATAGAAAGCAGTGGATAATTCTGTTAATCATAGTAAGAAATGTCTGCAAACGTCTGCTTTAATATGTTAACTATATATGATTCACACACATGGTGATCTCATACAAATAACTAATTTTGAGGATTAACTGGTTTGACCACCCATCAGTCGCCCTGCCACAATAGCCGCTTTTTCCTGTTAAGACCTGTTATGCTGAGCATCCCTCAATGTTATCTGACATATTCTTTAAAGTATTCAACAGAACCAGGCACATTGCTTGTAGACAACAATGTCCCCCATGCAATCAAGCATACATTGCAATGGCAGGCAACCTGGATTTCATAAGAAGAAAGAGCTGTCTGTGTCACCAGTATTGGGGCCACAAAAGGATTGGATAGTGTTATGTTACAGGGCTATGCTTATGCTGCTAGGAAATGTGCTTGTCTGTGAGCCTGCAAGCTTGGAGATGGCTGCTTTAGTAGCCACACAGGTTGGTCTACCGTCATCTTCCAGTCCTGTTGTTGCCTTATCTCATACTTGTAGGCTCATTGTACACTTTTTGCTGCTCCCCTGCCTCCTGGCCACCATTGCTATCATCACTGCCCTATCGCAGCACCGCAGCACTTTTTTGTAAGAGATTAGAGTGTTAGTTCAGGGGGCTAGGAACCCACCTCTAATAATAATCACAATCCTTTTTAGGCTGAACCACAAAAATCATTAAATAAACCTGTTCTTAATCCTCTGGTACCTTGACACAAACCAGTCAGGCTTAATTTAGTGGCAATGTGTGAAATATGTATGCCTACTCAAAGATTAATAAAGTGAAAACACAAGTAAAATCGCAATCCAATTTAGCATGATGGAGTACATTTTAATAAAGGAAGCGACAGTTTGAATTAAAAATAGCACCAAAAAGCACAAAGCATCAACCGTATCTATCTGGTCACTCTAGACCAGGTCAAAGTCACAAGTTAAGGCAGAATAAAATGAACGAGCAGTTGAAAACTGGTTCGTCTCAGTGGAAATGTTACCTTTGGACATTGATGAGTCATCGACAGGGCAAGCTGCGAGCTGCATCCAAAGTGGGGCTTGATGACGGTGGGTTGCTATAGAATGGGGTCCCGATGCGATCATCCATGAAAGTGGGAAAGATCTGAGAAGGTGAAGACAGTGCATAGGAAGGCCTCAATGTAAACAGGTTGCTGCTTGGCGTTAGTCCCAATTAAGCCCTCTACATTCGAACTTAGAAACTTTTCTGGAAGTGAGGTCTCTCTCAGCGTGGCAAACCAGCAAGCTGAAGCTTACCGGTTCATTCAACAGCCACTGTAATCCAGACAGGAAGTTGGCAAGAGATGGGAGGCACCACTTGGGGGTTGGGATTTACTCCATCTGAGGCCACCAGCAGGGTCCAGGGCCAGCCCAGGTTGTACTGATCAGCTGGGCAGTTGCAGGGAATGAGGCCTCTGGAAGCTTGTGTCTTAGTACCTCAAACAAGAGGTCAGTCAACTGAAACTTGGATAGGGGTGGGCCAAGAATTCTGCTCCGCCAGTGGAGTTCATGGAGCTTTGCACATTCCGCGCTCTGTGTGGAGTGCGGAGTTCCAAAAAACTCAGTGAAGTGACACGGAGCGGTGGGTTTTATTTTCCAAGCGGCTTACCAACGGTAAGTTGGCGAGCACTTGCGAGAAAAAATAACTCACTAGACCTCCTCCTGGTGAGATTTCTCATCGCAGGCGGTCACGGCAGGTCACGACCGCTCACATTGAGAAATCTGCCATTCACGTTAAGGAAGCTGCTGCTCGAGCAGCAGAAAGCGTCAACGTCCTCTGGCACAATGCTTAGTGCCGATTGTGCTGATTTTACAGCACCGGACAAATTCCTGGCACTAAAAATCAATGCGAGAAGCATGACTTAACAGACTCTGTGGAGCACGGTAGAGTTTTTCGGGCACTTCGCTGTAAACTCTGCCTAGGCCTACACTTGAGGTCACTTATTGGGTCCAGGATTACAGGCAAGCAGGTCCAGTCTACCTTCAGGTTCTTTAGACATCAGAATAGTCCTTATGATTCTTCACAGGTCCAGGAGTGCTCTCAGGAGGGCACTGGGGCATGCCTCATTTATGCCGAGTGCCAGTCTGTGGGTGTGGGAAACTCCAGGCCTCTTGCAAAAAGGTGCTAGGTCCCAGCTTTTGTAGTGTGGGCAGGATTAATATACTCCAACATTGGCCAGGGGTCCAGGAACTGGGAGGCATCACTTGTGGGTTAGGACTCACTCCACCAGAGGCTATCACCAGGGTCCAGGGCAGGTCAAGGTGGTGCTGATCAGCTGGGTAGTTGCAGGAAAAGAGGCATGTGAAAACTTGTGTCTCTGTAGCTCAAAAAGGAGGTCAGCCAACTGATACATGGGGTTACTTCTTGGGTCCTAGATTGAAGGCATGCAGGCCCAGTCTACCTTCAGGTTCTTAAGACAGCAGGACAGTCCATCTTCTGATTCTCCAGAGGTCCAGGAGTGTTGTCAGAAGGGACCTGGGGCGTGCCACATTCATGCATAGTTCCAGGCTGTAGGTGTGTGAAACTCCGTGCCACTGGCTAACCGATGGGGCAAGGGTTCCCAGGGATGACCCTACCCACTTTTCCACCAGTTCCTGAGTACTGTACTGTAAACTATCACACAGTGTCCATCTCTGCCAAAACATATTATGGCAAAACCTTCCTTCCCCTGTACAGAGCTCCTTGTGCCCAGCCAGAGGTGTGGCTACAATAATGGGTAAACCCTCCCAGGTGGTCACTCAAAACTAGTTCTGGGGCAAGTTCTGCCATCCCACTGGAATTAGAGCCAAGCTGGCTAGGAGGACAAAGTGATACAGGCGTAGATGTAAGCTACATCTATCAGTGTTAGGTTAGGCATCCTTTGAAGCTCAGGAAGGGACTGGGCACAACCCCCAGGCCATCCTGTTCAATGAAGAAAACACCTCCTTCCACCCTAACCTTTTTTCTACTGTCTGGCAGAAATCCCCATCTCGCCCAAGGGGAGTCATAAGCAGGTAGGTGACACTGGAAGGTCATTTTGCCTTAGGCAGAAAATTACAACTTTCTAAAAGTATAACTTCTAAAATAGTAATATCAAATCTGACTTGACCATTAAGTTGGATTTTAAATTACCATTAAAATGAGTCCTTGAACTATTTGTCTAGCTAAATCCAAACAGGAAGTAGCACTTAAGTGTAATAGTGTAAATCAATTTTAGCCTATGGAAGAGCCAGTCTTGCACCAGTGAAAGCCAGCTTTCCACTACCTTGTAAATACCATACACCCTACCTTAAGTTAGTCAATAATCAACAAGAAAGAGGAGGATACTTAAACACATATCAGAAATGAATAAAGGAAGCTAGGGGAAATGGATCACTGGCATGAACAACTAATGAACTTTAGAGCACAGAACAAGATTGACCTGCACCTGGGTGAAGCTCTGGAGTGACCAGGTTGAGGACCAAGCTTAATAAGATGCAAGATGGAAAAAGGCACAAAGTAGACAAGGCAGAGAAAAAGAACATCTCAAGGGCAACATAACTCTCCATCCACTCACGTAGGAGCACATATGACAACACAAGACTTACCAAATTTGAAAGCCCTTCCTCTCTCCCCAAAGGACCAAGTCTTGTCATGTAGTTTCCAGCCTACGGTAGAAACTGGGCTTTTGTGGACAGCATAACCGTTGGGATGGCGACAGACTGATTCCATGCACCCTGTCAGGATATGTCGTCCTATAGGTCGCCTAGTTCACAGTCCCACCATAAGCACCTCTAAACCTAGGTGGGTAGCAAATGGTTCTTTAAACCACTGAACAGGACAGCCCTGTTTCCCCAAGAATCAAGGTAACAGATCCAGAACCCTTTTTCTAAATCACTCATGCTCTCAGAGAAATATACAAGGAATACACAGTGGGAAGTTTTAAATATTTATTGAACCAACACGATTCTTGTATAAAATAAATGTGCTGCAATGATTAATAAACAGAAGCAAATTTAAGTTATTAGAAGTACTAGGACAGTGAATAGAATAAAAAGTTCCACCATCCAGCTAAAATAATGTATATATGCAAGCATATGAAACAAAATAGAAATCTGGTGCACTCCTACTATGCGTCGCCTAAGTGTCTAGTGCATGTGTGTGTGTTCTGCCAAGAATCCCCATACTGGATGATCCAACCCCTGTTACTTGAAAGGAAAGACTGTATGTCCCCATCATGGTCACGAGATGGACACCCCACGCAGAGATGTTAACTGGCAGCTGGGCCAAAGCATCAGCATGTAGAAACCTCACCAAACACAGCAAAGTGCTCCTCTGCTAACACCCAGCAACAGATGTTTATTTATAACAAAAGGCATCCTTGCCTTGGGCCAAGATGCTGAACAGGCTGCCATTGTTTGTGTGTTATAGATAGCTATGTCGCCATATGTACAAAAACCACAAGCACATTTGCGCAATGTATGTCTAATCCTTGTGCATGGTGTCAAGGTAGCATGATTGTATTCTTGCGAAGTTGATTCTGTAAGCAATTATAGTTTCCAAGAAACTAATCCAGACTGTCACGGATGCAAATGTGTGTCAGAAGTCATTGTCTAAAAGTGAAGGAAACTTTAGGAAAGACCTGTGTATATGTAAACTGCCAGTGTTTCTCTCCAGGCCTAACCTCTCCTCCTCACCTGAGAAGGGAGATGGGACCCTATACTCATCCCACTACACTGGGGACTACAAACCTTCCCCACCTCCCTTGGTTGAGAAAAACATGAAACACTCTCATTAGGATCACTCCAAAATGTCTTTCCAGGCCCTCTGGCTCTCACTCAAAGGTCTGCCTCCTTTGCAAGTTCCCTGGAACAGATGTTGGGGTAGCACTTGAAATCAACAAAGGGGAATGTGCTCTCTGACAATCAGATTGAACAGTTCTTTAAAATTGTTGCTGTGCAGCCCTTCACCCATCCCTACAGTGTTTTACAACAATCCTCCACAAACTCTTCCCCAGACTGGTGAGACAGTTTTCTACTGTCCCTGAACCTCAACCTATATCCTTCAGGGGTGACACCGTTCTCCTGGTAGCTAGGTACCATGCTCTTGGTTCCGTAAGTGGAGGTTTCTACGCTGGATGCAATTTGCTGCCACCACTGGAATCCACCTGCAGCACTGGGGAGTTCAGAACACTTAAACTATGCTCCTGGGGCAACCTTTCCTCAAGAGCTGGCTTCTCTCTGGCGTAGGCCTTTCAGCCTCCTCCATCCTCTCCTGAACTAGGGCTCCCTCAGCCTCTAGCCTTCTCTCCTGGACAGCCAACTGCACTAGCTTCAATTTGACCCTTTCCTGTGCCAGCTGGTGCTCCCTTTCCTCCCACCTATCTCTGAGCCCCTCAGGGGACAGGGACTTGTAGGTGACACTGCTCCTGGTACAAGACCCAGCAAGAGACTCTCTCTCCGTGGGATCCTCTCTATCTACTGGCATCCCTGCCCAGTCATTTTTCCCTCCTGCTCAGACTCTTCCAGGCCACTGCCCTCCAGGTTTGTGGACTGGGAAACCTCCCACTCAGAGTCCTCACTACTCTTGGGGTCCTCCTCAGGGTCTCGCTCAGAATCACCACCCTCCTGGTTCTCTTTTAAGGCTGCCATCATGCGGTCCCTTTCAAAATAGTGCAGGGTCCAATGACGTTCCCCATCCACTGGTAGTTCCATCTCCCTACAGAAAAACGTTGCCTCCTCCACTATGTAAAATAACAGGTTGTTCATGTCAAATGGTTAACTCCATTTTAGCAAGGTTCAAAACTACGAGTGCAACAACAAGATTTTCAGGTGTAAGAGCTGAGGCAGAAGTAAACGATAAAAAATGACCAATTGGAGAATCAGGAAACAAACATGCAATGGTCTACGTGCAGAGTTTGTAGTGCAACAATGAGTCGGTGTAGTACTGCGCAAACGCAAGTCCTATCCTCACTGCTGATCACTAATGTTAGAAATAGGGTTTCTGGTTGAGTAGGGTGTGCACCTAAGCCAGGCAGAACCCTCACTCTAGTCAGAGTAAGGGAGTTACACACCCAAGATAACCCCTGCTCACCCCTTGGTAGCTTGACAGAGCAGTCAGGCTTATCCCAGAGGCAATGTGTAAAGCGTTTGCACAACACACACACACCAGTGATGCAATAGATACACCCCAAAAGAGAAATCACACAAGAGTATATAAAAATACGTATCTGTACTGCATTTAAACATAGACAAAAAAAAACAATAATCACTTTGCCAACCAGGCAATTGTGAAAACATCACAGATAGTGCAATAGGTTAAAGACATATGTTGCACACATCATAAAAACACCATCACTGTACATATTATGCAGATCCTGAAATTATTGTTATCCTGTCAGTACAAGGCATAACCACCACATATATCTTCACATCAGGGCATGAGTATGAAGCAGTTTATGACAATTTATATAAATCACCCCCTGTCAACAAAACATCATGATAGACCACGTTACTGTGCATATCTATGCGGAAACATGATGTTGGCCTTTTTATCATAACCAGTTTAAGGTATAAAATGACGCATACCAATATCAGAGCATGAAATGCAGCAGAAACGTCTGACAGCACTCCTGCGCTCTTCTTAAACATTATACGGTAATAAACACAAGGATACAGGGCACAGAAGCAGAAGCGCTCCTACTGCCATAAGAGCAATAGTTACGGTGAGCTCCCATGAGGGAAGTTACCTCAGGCAGTGTCATTCTGGAGCCTTCACCCTCCAGAAGGCAGAAATCACAATGCCCCCAAGTACGTACCACCAGGAGAGGGAGCATGACCACACCTCTCCAGGAGCTGCAGGGAGCCCTGGCTGGGTCCCCCGCCTCAAGCACCACATGGTAGCTGTCCGCAATCATGTGGTGCAGCTGCCAAAATAAAGGCGTTTTATCAACAAAAAGCTGGCTGGCCTCTGAAGTAAGCACTTTGAGCCGCAGCTTAGAGGTGCACCATGCTCTGCCTTAGGGCCATGGCTACTCGCCTCAAGGCCCCCGGGAGAACATGGCAGGTGTGTCATCGTCAGGTCGACAAGCCCCACCCACTGGTAAGGCTGCTTTAGGAGCTTCCCTGTTGCCAAGCAATGCATCAAGAAGAACGTCGCTGGCTTGTGAAGCAACGTTTGAGCTGTTTTCACCATTGCACCCCGGGTTGCCTTGGAATCGGGTAAAGATGGGGGTGTTGAGGAAGCGACGTGCTGAGTCAACAGGCTGCACCCAAGCAGAACACCACAGTCTCACAATGCGGAGCACCTACCCTGTAGAGTTGTGCAGGGAGGTCAGACCCAGCACTACTGGCGATCAGGCAAGGCCAACCTCAGAGTGCTCGAGGCAAATAAAAAGCGCTTGTCCATGCACTGGTTGGAGTACTTACTCAGGTTTGGGACCAAAAAAAGCACCCCACACTCTCTGTTCCCGAACAGGCAGGGAAAGTGTAGCGCTCGCCATGCGGTGGCAGGACACAGAGAAAGCCACAAGCACTGGAGAGTGATCACAGGGGTCACAAGAGCAAGGAGATAGGCAGAAGGCCAGTACATCAGATAGTTGCAGATTGACAGTCTCTGTAGCAGCCAACCTGCACAACAGCACAACAAAGCAAAGTCCAACTTGTGGTCTTTTCTGGCAGAACAGCAGTCCCTCACAATGTGCAGCATGTAGAGCCAACAGCATCTGGTTACAAGTCCCATGCAGTGTCTAAAAACATTGGGTCAGAGCCCCTGAGCTTATTCTGAAAATGTCTTTGATGTTGAGGTAACTTCAAACAAACTTAAAAAGTGCACGACAACCCCATACAATACCCAGCCCTGGCTCCAGACTCGCTACAAGGGGGTGGAGACAGCATTGTGAGATGACAGGCACAGCCCTATTCAGTTGTCAGTGACAATGTCTCCCACCACTCTAGCTCAGGAAGGCCCATGAGCCGGGTGATGGACCATCAGGAAATGCAAGACACACTTCAACTCACTTTGTGTAGCTGTCTAGAGTGAATGCACAAACAGGCCCTTGTCAGTCTAAACCAGATGTTGATTGAAGTCAGGCTGTAAAGCGCAAAGAGTCATAAGAACACAGAAATTCCCATTTTCTAAAAGGGGCACTTCTTTAAAATAATAATGAAAAATCCACTTCCATCAATAAGCAGGATTTATCACCACTATTCCAAACATACCAAACATGGCAATGCTACTCCTCTCAAATCAGAATTTACCACTAAATACCTATCAGATAATTCCCAGTGCACACCTTTGAGCAAGCCTCACTGCAGAGAAAAACCAAGGACCTCATTACGATGGCAGTCAGACGAGCTTACGACCGCCATTGTTGCAGGAGCGGGACCGCCCGACCTTTAGTCGGTAGTCCCTACCACCGAATTACAATCTGACTGCTGTGTAGGCAGACGGACACAAAAAAGGGCTACAACACAAACCTCAATCGCGGAAGGCATGTTTGCAAACATCCCTGCACCGTGTCTCAGGCACCATCTCGAAGCCCCAGTGGGGACGTCTGCCTTTTCATAGCAGTCTGACAACCATGAAAAGGCAGAGAGAAATGGACATCGTAATCCCGACAGCGGTGCCTGCACTGGCACCACTGCCAGGACTTGTCACACAATCAAGGCACATGTCCAACCTTTTACCTACACAGCACCTGGCCATAGGGCTAGCTAGGGCCAAACTTAGGGGTGACATATGTAGTAAAAAGGGAGTTTCAGGCTTGGCAAGTAACTTTGAATGGCAAGTCACTGTGGCAGTAAACTGTGCACAAAGACCCTGGGAGAGGCCTGAGACAGGTTTGAAGGGCTACTTTTGAGGGTTGTACAAGCAGCACTGCAGGCCCAGTAGTAGTATTAAGTTTACAGGCCCTGGGTATATAGGATACCACTGTACAAGAAACTTACATGTAAATTAATATATGCCAAACAGGTGTAGACCAATCATACCAAGTTTAAAGGAAAGAGCACATGCACGTTAGCACTGGTAAGGTGGCCAGAGTCCTAAAGCCAACAAAAACAGGTCAGAAAAAATACAGGTAGAAGGCAAAAGGTTTGGGAACAACCCTGCAAAAAGCGCAAGGTCCAACAAGTAGCATTGTAAAACATGTCACAGACCTGTCCTGCAGCCTGAAGTGCAGTTTTAAACTGTCATTTTGACCTGTTAAAGTAAACCTTTTGCCAGGCCTAAATCATCCTTTTTAATACTTATAATGCACTCCTCAGGGAGGCTCTAAAGTCTCAAAGGGCAGGGTGCATAGTATTTGACATGTAGGTGATGTGTACTTATGTTTGAAATGTCCTGACAGTGAAAAATCCCTAGAGTTTGTTTTTACTGTGAAAAGGTTATCTCTCCCATAGGCTTACACTGGGTTACCTTATTGCACTTAATAAGTCCTAACTTCAGTTTGGGAACAGATAGAGGAATGCTTCTTTCACTCAATTGAGTTGTAATTTAAAATCATCTTTAATTTAAGTTACTGTTCTGAAAATGGCACTTTTAGAAAATTAGCATTTTTCTACCTACATCAAATGTGCCTTTCTGCCAGTGTCCAGGGTCACATGCCTGTGAATCGCTCTCCTGAGGTGTGTTGTGTATTCCTTCCAGACAAAGGACAAAAGGTGGTTGGGTGTAGAAGGAGAGGGCCTTCCTAACAGGATGGATGGGGAGGAGTTGTGTCTTGCCCTGATTGCACTTTAAATGACAGTGCCTGCTGCACACATATAGGAACCTGACATTTGGCCTGCTCTTGCCTTTGTCACCGTGTACAGCTTGGAGCAAAACCCAGGGGAAGAGGAAGAACTGAATAGAACCAGTTTGGGAGTAGGCCAGGGATTGACCCCACTCAAAGGCTGGTATTGGGTATAAATGTGTATTGGGTATAAATGTGGCACCTTCAGAACCTCTCATCAGAACACTCCTGGACCTGCGGAGCATTCAGAAGATTGACTGCGCTGATGTATGAAGAAGGAAAACTGGACCTGCTTGCATTGGAGCCAGGACACCCAGAAGTGATCCCAAATATCACTGGGAAGACCTCATGTTTGAGGTACAGGGATAAAACAAGCTTCCTGAGCTACAACTGTCCAGCTGACCAGCTTCAACTGGACCTGCTACTGGCCTCTGTTGAAGCAAGTCCTCATCCCCAAGAGGTTCACTCAGGCACTGGACCGTTGACTGCCTTCAGGGTGTACTCCTCCAGCCTCAAAACAGAACTCTAGGTAAAAATCCAGAAGTTTGGGATCCTTGTGGACTCTTTGCACCAGGAAATGATCATCTGCAATGCGTGCCAGTGAAAGGCACTTTGCAACAACTATGGCCGTCTGCATCAGCAATGATCTCCTGCCATGAAGCCCCATTGATGACCTGCTCTTCTAACCAAACAATGACCACTTACATCAACAAACAACATGAAGTTCCAGCAGCGACCTGTTCCTTGCACCAACAATGGACTTCTTGCGACCCTCGCCTATGCAAAGCTGCATCTGCAGCTCCGCACATGGACATGGACTGTGAGAAGATAGACTTTTCACCGGGACAAATATGGTCCCTGTATTTGCCAAGTGCTCCAGTGCGATCAACTTGAACCTGTGGTTTTGACCCAGTCAAACATGACAAGATACCTGTGAGTGGCGCTTTCTACTTTTTGGCACTATTTTCACCTAGAGTTTTAAAAATTCAGAAGTTTGGATCTATTGATTGGATTTTTGTTGTTTAGGTGTCATTTTATTTTTTTAATTATACTCTATTTTTCTAAATGGGTTTAGAATTTTTATTGCGTTGTGCTCTCACTTTATTTTATTACTGCTTGAGTGTTGCATTAGTACTTTGCACATTGCCTCTAAGTTAAGCCTTACTGCTTTTATGCCAGACTACTAGAGGGATAAGCACAGGTTTATTTATTGACTTTTATGGTTCACTCTGACAAGAATTCTGGTTATTATTTGGGTGCGGGCTTCCACCCCTCTCAACTAGTCACCACATTTCTTTCATTAGTGTTCAATGGTTGGATCCATTACTTGTGTTTGTGAACTGCCACTCAGTGATGTGTGTAAAGAAAAAAAAACTCCCTTGCTATGATCTGACATCAGAATTGATTTGTTAAAAATCTCCCTTATTTTTAATGAACTTTTTCTGATTTTTCCTATATTTGTTTCCTCTCCTGCACCTGCAATTTTGCTAAAATCGAGCTGGCGCTCTGGCTCTCAATAAACTAGTCCCTTATTTAGAAAAGGCTTACTTCATCTGCCAGGCCCAAAAGCTATAGGTAATTTGGCACAGAAAAAAAGACATAATACTGAGCTGAATGTAAATGATTTTGACAGCTTGTAGCTGACACTGAATTCTGAAGTTGGTTTTAGTGAAAAATATTTTTTGCCAAGAAGGATGTGTGAGATGGGTGGGGCAGGTCTTTAGAATATTGCAGAGCCAATCTTTGTCCTGTCGGAGACTCTCCTGGTTGAAAGGCTGACACTCCTCATACTGCAAAATAATGCAACTCCCTTCCAAGCCTAATTGCTTGTCTGCCTTTCAATCCATGCATTCCAAACTTCTTGACACATCATGTTAGCTCACGGAACTCATAGTACGACCCGCGGGCTGCCAGCGGCCCGGCAAGCATTCCTTGGCGGCCCGCGGACCTTGCAGACATCGTACCTGTGCTTTTTTAATGAGTGTCCGCAGACACTGCCGGTTGCAGCAGCGCGGAGCTATGGGGGCCAGGCAATTCTTTTAAAGACCATTCACTTGTTAATGAGGCTTTGTTGTATTTCACCTCTTCTTAGCGCCCCTGCATCACCCCTCTGATTGAGAGGAGATGCAGGGGCACTAAGAAGAGGTGAAATACAACAAAGCCTCATTAACAAGTGAATGGTCTTTTAAAGACCTGTGAAGTACTCGGGTGCAGCTGTGTGTGTGCCCGGGAAGCAGTCTCAGCCCGGGGTGACACAAGCGTGTTGAGGTGACGGAGGGCAGCAGGGAGTGAGAGCAGCGGGTGAGGTGACAGAGGGAGACAGACAGAGGGAGACAGATGGGGACAGGGAGAGGGAGATGGAGGGAGGGAGACAGAGGGTGGGAGACAGAGATGGAGGGAGGGAGACAGAGGGAGGGAGGGGGACAGAGAGAGGGGTGGACAGAGAGAGAGAGAGAGAGAGAGGGGGACAGAGAGAGAGGGAGACAGAGAGAGTGGGAGACAGAGAGAGAGGGAGACCGAGAGAGAGGGAGACCGAGAGAGAGGGAGACCGAGAGAGAGAGGGAGACCGAGAGAGAGGGAGACAGAGAGAGGGAGACAGAGAGGGAGGGAGACAGAGAGGGAGGGAGACAGAG